>NC_046611.1:3344515-4046453 GCF_900324465.2 Anabas testudineus
GTGTTACAGTACCTCTTTGTTGGTGAAACAACGAAGCGAAAGTATCTGTCAGAGTGGAAACAAACTACGACTTCCAGAACCACACCTCGTGTTTACGCTGCTTCAGGCTCTTTGCCTGCAGCTCCCACGGTGTCCTGACCTCAACTTGAAGCAGAAGTGCTTATAGCTGCTGATAAAGCTGAAATTCAGGCTGTAGATCGTAGTATAGAAGTCGAGACAAAGTGTAGTGTGAGCAGGAAGTTTGCCTGAAGTCTTAAAACTCAGGGCAAAACAAAACAAAACAAAAACACGTGACAGCTGACGCCTGAGGAGCCTGAGTCATTCAGGTGATCTGGATGGAAAAGGATGTCATTTAGTAAAGATATTAACTGACAGTTGCAGTTAGTTATAATGAGCCTGAAGAGGTGCAACAAGTGCTTTGGGACATTTTCCCCTTTGTATTGTTCTCTGCCTTACTGGTGCAGCTTTGTGCAGCCTGAAAGAAACATAACTCAGGTGCAAAAAAACAAAACAAGACAAGAGATCTGATATTTCGGTTGGTATATATATGAAACCTGTAGGAAACTAAACATGATGTAAAGGGTTCTGAATGGTGTAAAACATGCATTTAAGGAACTATTTTTGAAAGGACAGCTCACCAATTAACACACTCTTCAAGGGTTAAATTGAGAATAAAACTAATTATAATATGAACTGGGACTCTTAAAACTAAATGAAACTATTCTAAATATACTTGTTTTAATAGTCAGATATTTTACATGCAGCCTTGTTGTCTCTTCTGCATGTTTTAATTCAAGACATAAACCCTCAGTGACACAGAGAATCTTCCTCTTTCTATTTAATCTGTCATTTCCTTCTTGCATTGTCTTCCTTCCTGTTATTTGCAGCAAGAAATCACTTGGAAACAGGACGAAGAAAGTCAGGGGACACATGCAGCTTGAGCTCTAAGGTAACATACTGTACCAACAACTCTACCAGTCCAGGGGAAAAAACGCTCCCTACACTCACGAACAAATGAGGCACAGCTGTGGAGACAGGTGGCTGTTGACAAGAACACTTAGGTGATCATCAGAGAACAGGACTGGAAAATAATCTCTCAAGAAACTGTGAAGGTAATCTGCTGACAGATGAGAGGACAGACACTGAAGCACAAATTGCAATTAGTGTAAAGAAGTTGTCCTCCTTGTTATAACTTAGTGAAATCTGGCCGCACATTTGTGATATATGATATATTTTTAGATTTAGTTTAACTCACATTTTCGGAGGATATCATTAGCACCATATCATTCATACATCAACACCCATCAATCTGCGTGCAAACTGTATAAAAATGTTTTATCACAACCAAACTTACCTAAAATGGTCTAATTTTTAAGTGTGTGCAGCTTTGTCCACATTTCAAGCAGAAACTGCTAACAAACAAATTACATCAGCTTAAACTCAACTTATAATGCTGGCGTATTTGCTGTATTTCAGGAATCTAGGTGTTTGCTCTGTGTCATCACCTGTATTATGTAAAACGTTCAAATGCTACTTTAATCCAAAGTCGATGTGTCATCCTGTGTGAGCACTAAACGTTTCAGAGCCTCATCGGGAGACAGAGTTATTCCTGGAACTTCCTGTGTTTCAAAAAATCTAAAGCTCTCTGACACAGTGACATGTGTTTATGAGTCACTCCTCTTTATTTCGACCATGAGAAGGAGCGACGATACTGAGAACCAGTTCTTCACTCAGGAAAATGCTTTTGTTTCCTTAGGCAACCAGGATCTCTGTATGCACATTATGAAGTCTCACCCTGCACAGTTATAGTTTTGTACTTGTTGCTGTACAAATTAGTATTTTATACAGTTATGCACATCTTTATGTATGTGCACAATTTTTCTTCTGAAACCTTTATCCTCCTACATTTCACTTATGGATGGATTACTGAGTGGGCAGACTGGGCACAGACTCCAGGGTCTGAGAGGTAGGGGGCTTGGGGGTCTTAAACCAGAGTCTCTAAACAAAGAAACTGTTAATGTTTCTTGATTGAAATTCACAAAGCTCAATAAAATGGTCACACAGGCAAAAGAAAAAAAACAAAAAACAAGACACCTAAGACTCAGTATCCACTGAGCTCTGTTTCAGTCAGAGAACTTACATTAACATCTAATCAGAGATTTTGTGTCAATTATCTTCCACCATGGCATCAAATCTGGATCTTTCTGTTCAATCTGGATCTTTCTGTTCAATCGTCTCTTTGTTTACTGGTGTTGATGCAGAATGAGCACTAAAAACAGGCACAATTTCCACATAAGTTTATTGGATGAGATGCAGCATTTCGGAGTGTTACTCACATAACAACAGAGACAAAGCGCAAGGGTTAATACACCTCTTACTGCATGTGTTATGACACTGTTAGTACATGAAACCCTGGTGTTTGTTTTAGCTGCATTTACTGTTGTGGCCTCAAATAATAAAAAGCTAAACAAATAACAAGCAACAGTGCATTAAACAGTTGTGGCTTTTGTTTGTTTACTGTGTACAAGACGGAAACTGGTCCTCGATTCTTTTCAGGATTACAGTAAAAATCTTAGATCTACTTGGGAACGACATTTTCTTCTTATTATTATTCTTTGTGAAAGAACTCACAACATGTGAGTTGTCACTCATGTCACTAAAAAATAAATATCCCTTTGTGCTAAAATATGATCTGACAGACACAGAATGAGGCTATCCTGTAGGTACAGTGTGAGTGCTGTGGGTTAGAAAAATAGAAGTTTACAAACATACAGAAGACCTCAGTGCTCTCAGATGTTAGGATGTGTTGATGATGGCACCATTATATTATTTCTAATATTTTAATTACTAATTTCTTCTCTCCAGCCTTGAAAAATACTGTATACACAAAGTAAATAGTGTATTTAAGCTTGTTCTAATCAATAATAGAACTGCGTTTAAGGCTGCAGATTTGTCAACTGGATGTGTTTTACTGACCTTGACTGTTTTTCTGTTTCTTGCTCTACAGTTCTTAATAGTTCAAATATCATTTCTACATATGACCACAGTGGTACCATGTGTTTTCTTGGCTGTTGTCCATCTGTTGTGATATTTAACAGTGTAGGTAGTTTATTTGTAACATTTCTGTTGTCAACACAAAACAATAGAGGTGATAAAACCTTTTTTTAAAACCGTTAGAAATATAACACGACTCAACAACAACATGGACTGTTATCCAGGTAACTGGGGATAATCTAGTCCCCAACGTGCTCCATCATATCACATGATTATCATCAGCAGATGGACATTGTGTGCTTTCCATGGAACTGAACATGTTCAAATTTCCATTATAATTAACATGTATGAGAAATGATACTCAGAAAGAAAGCAATTACGACATTTACTATTTCATGACAACTGTAGGTGACAAGATATGACAAAAAGCCCTGTGGTGACACTGCTTTCTGCTGTCTGTGCTGCTTTAAAACTCCTTTGTACCGAAGAGTCTTCAGGGTTGCTAACACTATGTTACAGTATGCAGCGTAAAGACAAGTTTTTTAAATGTAGCTTTCATGATAATATTTTACCTAGAACACACATGTTTTTATATCATTTGGATGAACTGTCCCTTTAAATTGGCTTCCAATATTTATAGCAACCTTTTATCATCTACTAGCTGACAAGTCACAAAGAGCAAAGAAATGAAACAAAGCTGCACCTTTGGAAACACAATCAGCTTTTTAAGAGAGTGGACTCTCAATCTGCCAGACGGTCTGTTACTGTAAACCTGAGCTTAAATTAGGTTCAACATGTGGGATAATCTTGTATAGCACCTTGTAGGAGGAGATAACATACATAATCTCCCTATTAATTTGAAAAACATATTTACAAAGCACCACATACGATGACGTGTGTGAGGACAAAAGCCTGACTGACTGATTAAAGGTTTCCCTTAGCCCAGTGTGTCTATCTCTTGGACTGGCCCATGTAGCTGTTCTCGATACACAGCACGACGTAGGAGCTGGAGCAGCTGCTGGAGCTCTGCTGAACCAAGCTGCCGCTCTGCAACGAAGACGCCATGCCGCTCAGCGCGCGGTCGCCCACACGCCACGTCTCACAGTAGCTGTCGATGTGCCGCTGACCGGCGCTGGTGGAGCCGTGCCACACCATCTTCTCTGGCCTGGGACGACGCAGAAACGATGGAATAAAAAGATGCAGAATGAGGGTTGTTGATAGGTTTACAACTTACTTGTGTGGTTCTTATTTGCTTTAGTTTAGGAACATTAAGAAACATTTCATATCAAGTCAGAGTGATGATGTAATATTGTTACATCACATAATTTCTGCCTCACCAAGCGCTGTCAGTGAGAACATCCTTGCCATCGAAGGAGTAGATCGGCACATTGTCCTTCATTCTGCTGCCACTGAAGATGGCTTCCCAGTTGTCAAACAGAGTCTCATCCTGAGGAAGGGGAGACCTCACATTTATCTCAACAGTTCTGGTGATTGATTGATGAATTAATACAAACATGGCTGGATTACTGTAAGGGCCTACTAATGCCAAGGATGATCAACAACCACAAAGAAATACAGATCACATAACAAGAAATGATCTGATTGATTAGAAGAGAAGTGAATTCCACATAAAGACAGGTTTTGGAACATATTTCTGCTAAAACATATTTGAGTCCAAGCAATGGCTTTGTAGCAGTTTTAGGGTGAAAATCTGTATAGTGTTAACTACCTTCATGTTCACAATTGGCAAGTGGTCCCTGTCAGTCTTGCGGACGATGCTGTAGAGGTCCTGGAGTCTAGCGGACAGGAAGGCCCGGAAAGTTCCTTTCATCCCGATGGCCTGAGCCTGGGTGAAGCACAGGAAGTCTGCCCCCCGGATACCCCTCATGGAGCCGGTCTGAGGGCTGTTCAGGGCGATCAGGTGGAGCTGTTCAAACACCAATATGACTGTTAGAATTTTGATCATAAGAACTGTAGTTTTATATAGATAAAGTTGCCTCTCTTACCCCTGGACCTGAATTGTGATGATGGACCGGAGTCTGCACAGGTGGAGGTGGTCTTCGCTGAGGTGTGACTGCATAGCGAGCATCTGGGTACACAGGTTGTTCCTGAACAGTATGGACAGAATACCTACCATCTGGATGGTTTAGCCGTTCTGCATAACTTGGAAACCTTGGATCTGTCGACGATGGGTACCGCGGATCAGGCTGATATTGTGAGTCAGGATGGTTTCTGGGATCAGGGTTTTGAGGGTTTGTTTGCGTCACATGAGGGTAGTGTGTATCAGTGTTGGAATGGTGGTCTGGGTAGTAGGAAATGTCTTGTCGGGGCTCCACAGCTGCAACCTCGTTACCCTGCAAATGATATGGATGATATATGATATACACCGCTGTCCAAAAAAAAAGTCACCACCTGGATTTAACTTAGCAAAGAGGTAAGAGCCTCCCATTGGATAATTACTGCATGGATGATTATGTTTCAGCTGCCAACAAGTTATTTAACCCTAACTGATGCAGTGAGTAGCTTCTCATTTCTTAAACAACCATGTCTGAAGACACATCCTGTGGTCGTGAAAAAGATGTTAATCGGTTTCAGAAGAGTCAAATTATTGACATGAATCAAGCAAAGAAAACATCTCAGGAGATTAAAGAAACTACTAAAGCTGTGTTGAGAACTGGAAAGAAGGTCATGTGGTCTGATGAGTCCAGATTTACCCTGTTCCAGAGTGATAGAGCATCAGTGTAAGAAGAGAGGAGGTGAAGTGATGCACCCATCATGCCTAGTCTCCACCGTACAGGCCTTTGGGGGCAGTGCTATGATCTGGGGTTGCTGCATTTGGTCCGGTCTAGGTTCAGCAACGTTATGTGTCCACAGAATGAGGTCAGCTGACTACCTGAATATACTGAATGACCAGGTTATTAATCAGTGGATTTTTTCTTCCCTGATGTCACGGGCATATTCCAAGATGAAAGTGTCAGGATTAATAAGCTCAAATAGTGAAAGAGTGGTTCAGGGAGCATGACACATCATTTTACACATGGACTGGCCACCACAGAGTCCAGACTTTAACCAGATTGAGAATCTTTGGGATGTACTGGAGAAGACTTTGTACAGCGTTCCGACTCTTTCATCATCAATACAAGATCTTGGTGAAATATTAATGCAACTCTGGACAAAAATAATTGCTGAGATATTGCAGAAGCTTATTGAAACAACGCCACTGTGAATGCGTGCTGTAATCAAAGCTAAAGACTTTTCTTTTTGGTCTGGTAGCGTATATGAATAATGTTTTTTGGAGACAATAGAAAAGTTAAAATTACACTCACGTCATCACTGGGCAAAGCAATGAAGGTCCCGAGCTAGAAAGACATGAGACAAGTGTAAGAATACACAGCATTTAAAAAGTCTGTCCTGTTAATTTATTTTTATTAAAAAGGTGGATATGTTACTTGGACTTGGCGGACTCCATCTCGAACCCGTAAGTAGAGATCTGTTTGGTCTATAATGTACACCAGAGAGCCTTCAGGTTGTCTTCGAGCGGTTGCTGTCATGGTATCATAAGACCTTAACACTGTCACCTACAAACACAAAAATTTACCAAAATGACAATGGGACTTTATTTTTTATTATACGAGTGTAAAGTCAGATGACAGACTCCTCAAAGTCTAATAAACCAACATTGGAAACAACAAAGTGACACAATTAGACATTTTTCATTTCTGGCCCTCTACAGAAAATCTGCAGTGTTTTTTAACTTCTTTAATTTAATTAAATACATTTAATTTAATTTAATGTTGTGTTGTTTTAAGTACAGTGGTTACAGTATTTCAACATATAAAACCACTGTTCACTGTAGAATTTGATAATAAAGCAGATATATATACAGTATCTGTGTCAAAGCTTCTCTCACCCCTGCGTGTCCAGGTAGTCCAGGCACTCCAGGTGGTCCCGGTGGTCCAGGAATAGTAATAGCTGTTAATTAAAAGAGTCACATTATCTAAAATGAGATTAAAGACTGAATCTAATCAAATATATCAAGTGTTTGTCACTCACTCTGTGTGCCCCTGTATATATCAGATAAAGATGGCCCTGGAGGTCCAGGTGGACCTGGTGGTCCAGGTCGCCCATCATAGCCGATTCCTGGTGGACCAATTGGTCCCGGAGGACCTGATGGACCGATGATAGAGTCTCCTTTAGGCCCCTGAGAGAGACAAGGGTAGAGAAGACAACAGAGTCTGATTGTACTGTATGTTAAATATTGTTATTTAATTCATTCTAGTGAAAAACAAACGTATACATTTACTACTATACACCCATTTTTTCTTTCTAACAAATGTGGTAGAGACATAAATGTTAGGACCGTTATATGTAATAACATGACAGACAAATTGATCAAATGTCAAAATGGAGGCAAAAGATACTAAAGTTGTATCATATTTTAGACCAGCGGATCTTACTGGAGGTCCTGGAACTCCTGGGGCTCCAACTCCTCCATAGCGGGGGTCATAATATCCCCCGCCTGGTTCTCCTTTGTCTCCTTTCACGCCTGGACTACCAGTTTCACCTTTCAGCTCATTCTGGAAACAATAATACAAACAACAATAACAAACATCTAATTTCCTGCTGCTAATGAAAGGACAAACATATAGAAAGTGTGGAGGGTTACCTTGAAAGTGTAAAAGTCAGAGTTGGAGCCGACGCCTGCATCAGAAACAAAATGCCAATTTTAGAACTTGATGATGTGTTGAAAACATTACACATTTACTTTTAAACTTTTTCTGCATGTATGTACGCAGACAAAGTGGTACCTGGAATCCCTGGTGGTCCACGATCACCTTTCTCTCCTTTAAGAGCTGTAAACAAGATGAACAGCAACAAAAGATTGAGCTAAAAACCTTTAAATTTGCTCTGCTCGAACCAGAAGGAAGTTAGCTTAGCTTAGCTTATGCTAGCTAGTGATCCCATTTCTGTCCTACGTGAACAAAACTCACCCGTTTAAAAAGTTTGATAAAATGTCAACAAAACTGTGCAAACAAAACCAGAAGAAAAAAATCCCTTTGCTTTCTGACTGAACCATCATTTCTGAGGTGCTGGTAGGTGGATTTGGTTTTAGACAGAACCACACCAGCTGTTTCCTGCCGGTCTTTAGACTAAACCAACTAACTGGCAGTAACTGCATAATTAGCAGACAAACATGAGAGTGATTTCAGTCTGCTCTTCTATCTACAGGTAAAAAAACAGTCACATTTCACAAAATGTTGAACTGATCCTTTAAGTCATTATTTGACTCATAGCACTGGAATACGTCGTGAACTCACTGGGATAATATCTGGAGTAATCCTCATAGCCCTGAAACACAAAGGAAAATAAATAAAATCTATTAATTTCTTGTAGAGTTAAAATCTTTTAACTATTCTAACTATTAAAACAGCAATAAATACCCAATTTGAACAATGTCTTTCTTTTGCTTTTTGCTAAACAGGACACACAACTAATAAACTACTGGTATTACACCGTAAGTTTCTACTCACTCCAAGTCTGTCAACAGGAACAGAAGGACCAGGAGGTCCAGGGGGCCCTGGAGGACCTGGGGGACCCTGGGATACAAAACAAAATTACTATTATTGTATGTGTTGAAAACAAATTCAAAAGCACCACACAAGGGCCCACGATTCATGCAAAATGACACTCCATAGTACTCACAGGATAGCCATATCCAGATCCACTGCCTGAATCTCCTTTCTCTCCTTTGATGCCGTTCAGCCCCGGTCGACCCTACAATTAAACACACATCACATTCAGAAACATAATCAAGTCCTTTCATGTAAAATCACTCTTAACTGTATTTAGATTTTAAACAGGATTTAAAGTTTACAAGAAACTTACTCACCGGTCTACCTGGAAACCCAATCTCTCCTTTGAGACCTGAAGGACCCTGAAAAAATAATTCATCATTAAGCTTGACATACTAACCTGATGCTGTTAGCATGTTGTACTTTAACTCTAAAAGTAGTACACTTTTACAATGAGGTACATACTGGAGGACCCACGGGGCCAGGAGGTCCCGCATCACCCTGGAAATTAAAACACATGCACAATGAAAATGTCACACAGCTGTATTTTCTACAATTAATCAGTTAATTGGAGCAATTTACAGTAAATTTAAAAGCAGACTTAAATTCAGGATAGAAAAATACAGCTGGAGAGCTTTTAATTGTAGCTATAATGCTAACAGTGGTGAATGCACCATGTTTATCTGTTCATAAAGCTTTTTACCGGCTGTCCTGCCAGACCACCCAGGTACATAGGTGTCCCATCAGGCCCCAAGATGATTCCAGGCTCTCCTTTCTGTCCCTGAACAAAACACATACATGAACGCAAATATAGCAAAAAATATAGCAATACTTATTTTAAATTACAACAACCATGGTTCTTCGTTTGAAGACATGTGGTAGGTAGGTAAATTAAACTGACAAATTTACATTACAATCTGTTAATTAAATAAGTTGAGTAATAGAATGATTTATATTGTACAAACAAATACATTGGCAAGATAAAGTATGTGAACCTTTTGGAATTTAATGTTTTTCTGCATTAATTTGTCATACAACATAATCCTATCTTCATCTAAGTCAAGTATTAACAAATATGATGTGCTTGAAATAATAAGACAAAAGAGAATAATCTGTTAATGCAGAATTCACATACTTTTTCTAGCCACTGTATTTAAAATTAATCCTTTAGTATTCAGTACTATGTGGCATGTCTTACCTTTGGTGCATACCCTGGAGGACCTGAATCTCCTTTGTCTCCTTTTGGTCCCATGGGCCCCTAGGTTAAAACACATAATTGAATTGAATTGTTTTTAATGAGATTTGTCCATATTTAACTATGTGCTAAAAAATGGAATACATACTGGGAATCCTGCTCGACCTGGAGTCCCAGGTCCATCCTGACGAAGATGAGAGAACAACAACACATTAAAGAATGGCAAATCTTAATTAAAATTTCAGTATACTGAGGTTTCAGAGAGAGTTCGGTTAGGGGACCAGACAGTGCGTCCACTCACCTGCCACCCTTCGTTCCAACTTAAGTCGTTATACTACAGCAGGACAAAGTTAGGTCAGTTAGTATTTGAGGTGAACAAGCAATCAACCGTGCTGTGACTGTTAGTGAATATAAGGACTTGAAATACTGGGTCAGAATGATTTAGTAGCAAGCTGTTATGTGAGGTTTGTTGTATCATATTGAAATATTTGCAGGATCAGTGCATCTCTCTTTGTTCAAGACTTATCCTGGAACTCACCTCGCCTGTTGAGCGGGAGATGATCTCTCCTGGAGGTCCAGGAGGCCCTGGAGGTCCAGGTGGTCCACCATCTCGTCCTGGCCGACCCTTCGACACAAAATCATCCATGAGATAGGCAAAAGATGCATCAGTATACAGTAGTGTTTACTGATACAGTGAGAAACTAAAACTATTTTTACATAAGCTTTTCATTAACCAGAAGGTTTCTTGAGCTCCAGTCTTACTTTTACAAAAGAGACGGGAATATATTGCAGGTCTTTGTGGTAGATGATAACATAGTTTAACTAATAAATATTGACCTTATGGTAGTGGTATGCCTTTTGTCTAATACATTAATTCATCATAACAAAAATACATGATTTACCCTCAGATGTCATCTGTTTGTGTGGTAGCATGCTAACGTACTAAGCTAAGTCAGTGTACATGGTAAACATGATACCTGCTAAATCAACATGCTAGCCTTGTCAGAGGGAGCATGTTAGCATGCTGACATACCTAAATTCAGCTTCACTGAGCTGATAGCATGATGGTATCCTTGCACTGAGAAATACAGTATACATCACAAACATGTCAAATCCATCATACCTCAAATACTCCCTAAGACCTGTTCGTCTTAATTTGACAGAAAGCTGCAGAACAGCCACCACCTAGACCTCACGCAAAGATTGATTCATTAACTGATGTGCTGTGCAGAATAATTAGCCTAATTTGTAGCTCACCATCTCTCCTTTCTCTCCTCTTTCTCCCTTTTCACCCTGGAAATTGAACACAAGAAAACAACATTCTAGTCACATCTACAAACATCTAATAGTGTAACTTTCATTCACTATTTGAAAATCATTTAAGCAACAGAACCCAGTTTATGTGGTTACTGTACATACCGCCTGTCCAGGGACTCCATCTATACCTGGAATCCCAGGTGGTCCTCTTGGTCCCTCTGCTCCTTTATCTCCATGGTTACCTGGCAAACCCGGCTGACCCTAGACATTATAATTGAAACATCACTAATATTCAGCACAGGAGTGATAAATAAAAGTAAAATATAAATATACTCAACACTACTAACCTTTTCAAAAGGTGCATACTGGAAATGTAAAGTCTGTCTTATTTTAGTAAATCATAATTGTATTTATATATCGCAGATACAAGCTAAAGCTACCAATGGAAATTGGTAGTATAGTGCAGTACATGTCTTTAGGATAATCACATTAGGATAAATTACTTTAAAAGACTGTTGTACATGTTTTATTTCTTACTGTTACCTGATGGATTTGTATGTATACACAGTTGAATAACACTTTTACACCCTTAAACTGTTTGATAATGATATTAGAAAATAATAATAACTTAAGATTTGTACATTTTTACAGACACCTTTGCCATTTTTGTTGTATTTGTTTTTCTAGCAACTCAATATCAGATTGGACCAAATAAAATATATAAATAATATATAAATAGCCTCAGTGGGCTTTGCAATGTCAGTAACAACGTCCACTGGTTCTGCAAAATGCAAATGAATGTCAACAAAATCGTCCAAAAATAATTCTGCCGTCCAGATCTTTTTAATTTACTTTTTCATTTAACACAATGATCATTTACTAAGGACTGTAATTAAGTAAAGGGCATGAAAATAGAAAATAGAATAGAATAGAAAATTCAACTTTTACTGCACTTACAGGCAGACCTGCAACACCTGGTGGACCCTGGAAGACATGATAGAGGAGAACATGAGATGAAGCATGTACTGTAAAGAAAAGAACAGGACGGTCATGTATGGGTAACTGGGTACCTGTGGTCCAGGTGGGCCTGTTAGTCCAGGTAGGCCATTGATCACCTCATATCCATCCTGGTCACTCTGCAAGGAGAATATCTGAAGTTATGAAAAGGATTCTAGGAACATATCATTAATCAATAAAGAGCAGCTTATAAATTGTAGTAAAGCATTTTTGCAACCGACAGTTTCAGGATCTTGTCATGGTGATTCTGTAGACCGTGTTTATTTGGTGACATTGAATTGAATGTCATTGCTCTCACCTACATAAACACACACATGCACATCTAAACAAGAGGCATACATGATCACAGGTAAAGAAACAACTCACAAAGCCAGCACGATAAGGTGGCCCTGGTGGTCCAGGGGGTCCTGGAGGTCCAACTGGCCCTATGGGACCTGGAAGCCCTGCCAGCCCAATCTGTCCTGATGTACCTGTCTGTCCTGGCTCACCTTGAGAACCCTGAGGTGGCAGGAAAAACGTGTGGATTTACCTAACTACTGAGAAATGACTATTAGACAATCCTGTTATTTGCAGGTTACGTTAAATGCTGCAGCTGCAGCAGAATAAAGGAGGAAACTGGGCGTTACAAAAAGGTGGCATGCATGAGGCGCAGGAGAGGCTAGAAAACTAAAGCTCAATGAGAGTTAGGTCACCTTACAACATAAAACATACAAGGTCAAGGTCAACAATAGCTGGGGTTATCTAAATATAGCTTACAGGATAAGGGTAAACTGATTCAGAGACTGGAACTATCCACAGCCACATTTAGTTGATCAATTATATGAATGGGGAAATGGAAATGTATGAAAAAATAGGGGAAAAGGGAAAAAGTCACCAAAGCAGAGACACCCCAGTGTCTGCGACCCACTACACACCGTAGAAGATGGAACAAAGTAAGAGAACAGGCCGGTGAAAAAGTTGGAGCCTTGTGTGTCTTGCTAAAGAAAAGCGATAAACAACAGAAGAGGAAATTCATAACATCAGTGTTACTAATATGACGTTAATGGATACATATGGTACAAGTTCAGATGTGACTCACCTTTTCTCCAGCTGGTCCAGGAAGACCGAGTTCACCACAGTCACCCTGAAATTAAAATTAAAATTAAAATTAAAATTAAAAGCATCACAAATATTTTTAGCCAAGCTAGCAGCATAGCTCCCTGAGATTATTTAACAACTAGATTGGTTTCCATGATTTTACATCAAGAGGCTGAATCTTAGACCTGATTAGGACTATTGAGTTACTTATCAGAAAATTTGGTACAGACATTTATAAACTTAATATCTGCAAAATTATAGGGGATAAACACCAGTCGTAGTTATATATTTAGTAAGAAGTGGCAAATGTTAGCATGCTAGCACACTAAAATAAAGTGGTGAACATGGTAAAAGCTAAATGTGCTGTATTTGTAAGAAATTAGTGAGTGTGAGTGCAATCATTTCATTATATTTTAATTAAATAGATTTATCTCCAGAAAAGTATTGTAACACCTAATAATACATGTTAGCACAGTCATCAGCAGTTGACTGCTAATGCTAATGCTAATGTTAGCATCTAGCTTAAAGAATTAAGACTGGGCCTCAAAGAGCCGCTAGCATGACTGTGCTCTAACATTTCTGAACATAAAATGACTTTTCTCCAAACTAACAGAAACATATTTCACAATAATCTGTGTGAAATACTTTCTGGTTTACCTGAATCTGTGCATTCTCACCTTTTCTCCTCTGGCTCCAGATGGACCAGGTGCACCAGGAGGACCAGGAGGACCCTAAATTAGCAGCAATGTTATGAACTATGAGTGTTTATGGTTTATCACCATCTTATCCTGCTTCTTATGGATTCATACACATCATACTATGGCTGTTTTATTTTAAGATATTCAACTTTTATAAGTTTGAAAACAACGAAAAGCAGGAAATCACATTTGACAGGAACCGCCAATCATTAATTATAATAATTATTATTATAATTACAGCTCTACCACTTTACAGCCAAAACTTTATCAGCCAATGAATTTTAAAAACAAAACAAAACACTCACTGGTAGACCAGGGACTCCGTCTTGTCCAGGTGGTCCCGGAGGTCCAAAAGCAACTGGACCATTAGGTCCAAGTGCCACTGAAGTACCAGGGATCCCAGGAGGACCTGGAGGGCCTGGGGGACCTGGAAGACCCCGAGAACCCTGGATAAGAAATAACACTGTTAAAAACCCAAACTTTTGAATTTATGTTTAAAAACTTTAATGACAATCAACAAACCCGATATTTGTCCAGGTCTGGAAATCCTGAGCCCTCCATGTCAACAAATGTCTATCGAAAAAATTAATACAAAATAATATAGAAAAGTATAGTTACAAGGACGTCCTGAAAATTGTAGAAAGAAAATAATGTCCAGAGTCTGGACTTACTGAGCCAGTGCCAGGTCCAGGAGGTCCTGGTGGACCTGGGGGACCTCTGGGTCCAGGCTGACCCTCTCCAAGTTCACCCTGGAAAGGTCATACACCCAATAAAAGTACAGTAATATGACAAAATACTACTGAAATGTCTTTATTAAAAGGAAAGAAGAAACAGCATGAGTGATCCTCTCTGTACTACACCTTTTGGCCTTTAGCCCCAGGAGTTCCTGGTTTTCCTGGGGACCCTTGTGGCCCAGCAGGACCCTGTGAATAGGAGTAATAATATTTAAGTAAAAACTCATAATTGATATTATATCCATATTGATATTTGAATGTGCTCAGTAAAAGCACTTCAACCTACAGATTTTCCATCCTCTCCTGGATCTCCCTGAAAGATAATAAACAACCAGTGAGTGTGACAAAAAAATAAATAAATTCTTCCCAGAATCTGGGATTTTCTAAGACTCTCTGTACTCACAGGCTCCCCATCAGCTCCTGGACGTCCTGCAGCCCCATCTAACCCTGGTGGTCCTGAAGGTCCTGGAGGTCCAGCCACCTGCTGCACAACAGATCCATCTCCAAGTCGGACCACTTCAGCTGCAGGTCCTGGAGGACCAGGAGGCCCAGGAGGTCCCTGAGCCCCTCGCTCTCCTTTATTGCCAGGATACCCAAATCCGGAACTGCCCTGATGAGGAAGAAAGAATAACTGATATTGAGTGAAATATAACAAGAATTATTAGCACATGGAAATGTGATTATACAATTATACACAACAAAAATGTTTGATCAGTAAAAAAGAGGTTGTTCTTAAAATTTTGTCATATTAATCAGGACTTTCACTTTAAACTCATTCAACTCTCTTAATGTCCCATACTGAACTTTGTAGATGATGTTTTTTTTTTTTTTGTGAACGTACCTTCACTCCTTTTTCACCCTGAAAAAACAGACAAATCATTGTGTCAGTCATCAGTGTGGTAGGTTTTAATGAATGCATGAATAACGCACACCGATACACATGATATGATGTTTTACCTTCTGCCCTCGTTCTCCAGCCTGTGATGAAACACCAGAGTCAGATCTTGACCCTGAATCTCCCTTTGGTCCTGCGGGGCCTTCGTCCCCTTTTGAGCCTTTCTCTCCTCTGTCACCTTTATCACCTTTAGGACCGCTGGGACCTGTCACATGAAATGAGTCAGGAACAATTTAATTTTAGAGCAACTTAATAAATGCTGCTGTCTGTGAGCTAAGTAAAGAGGATACCCTTCACCCCTACCTGTGCAGATGCATGGTCCGAATATACTGATACACAACAATGACCAGCCAAAATCCCCTCTACCATCACCATAAAACCCAGAGCTGTAAAATTTAAATTACCCGTTTATAAGAAAGAATAAAGATTCAAAAAGAAGGTTTCAATTAAAAAGTGCAAAAGTGACATCAAAAGCAAACCTCAAAAAGTTTCATAAAGCAGGAGAAAAGATGCAGAGAAGAGGGTGTGTTCACATGGGTTTTGAAGTTACTGTGAATCCAAAGTGACTCGTTTTTCTCGTAGCTCTCTTCCTCCATCTAGTGGAGCTGATGTGGTCGGTGCAGAGACACAATCTGTTCTTTAGAGGTGCAGCTACTCAAGACTCAACAGAAGCTCTCCAGCTCTGCCTCTTTATGTAAGATCAATAATGTCCAGTGTAAGTTTATTTTTATTATGATTCATGGACAATCCTGAACTGATCTGTGTTAGTGTACTAGTGTATAATATATAGGTTTATTCTCTGTCCTTCTAGGTTTAAATTGTATTTAGCCCCTTTAGCTTCTATATAATTTTCTTTTAAACTGTTTTGTTCTTGTCTATTTCTACGTTATTATGTGTCTGTTTATCCATCGATGATTAGGCATGCATTTAATATTGCTTTTTAAATTGTATTTATTTCAAACTTCACACTCCCTTTCTTAGCTTAAGCTTGAGCTTAATGGAGTTACTGCACCTCATAATTAAAGCACTGGGCTGCTTTTATGAAGCAGTTTTCAGGACAGCGCTGGGGTATTTCTCATTAAGGTCAGTGCCGACCATGATTATTCATCCACAAAACAAGGTGAAAGTAATTTTCTTTCAACTACTGTCTCCATCCAGCACTTGTTGTTACCATGGAAACACACCCACAACTCCATGCATCAATATTTAATGTAAAATTACAGCTAGAAACCCAAAGTGATTGTAAACTACGACTGATGACCACATGCTGATGAGGACATAATCAATATTATCATCTGCACTTCTGCAGATGATAATATTGATTATGGATTATGGATTATTCTACCTCTAGGACCTGTTGATCCAGACTGGCTGTAGTCCGCCGACTGCTGCTTATACTTGACATCTGAAGTCAACACAAATGCAACTCAAACAAGTTAACCTGCTGCACAGCTTGTGGAGGAACTCAGAGTCGTGTTGATGTCTGCTTATTACAAGAGAAGCAAGGTTCCCACCAGGGGGAGATGAAGAGTTTCCAATAGTAAGAACATGTGGAAACCCTGCAGCCAAACACCGCTCTCTTTCAGGCCCAGACAAGCGCCCTTATGTACATATTTCTGATAAAAGCACAGTGATTTTACAAGACATTTCTTTGGCAGCGGCTTCTGTATGATTAAAAGTTCCATTACACTTGTCACCAGCAGTGTGTTTATGTGATGAGCGTCTTGGCAGTCGTGAGCGACTGCACTGATGGTAAACAAGAGCGTCAGCTTTACCTGATTCTTTGAGTGTGGTTCCTTGTGAGGATATCAGTGGGGGTTCAGGTACTGGACGGGAAGGTGCAGCCGTGGTCTGGGGGTAAAACAGTTTAAAACATCTGTAGGTACTGCCTCTTCACATTTTAATTGCAAGCATGAATTTATATAAATTACAATTGATTAAAATTGATTGGGTCTGCAGACACAACAGACAGACATCAATTGTGCTGTAGAGCTGACCTTCACAGGTTGTTTTATTACGGTGTGTCCTGTCTGTCTCCTGTCACCTTCACCACTGCCAAAGTCGCCAGAGGCCTGAATGACAAAAAGAGAAACGTGTTCGATAGTATGTCGGTGAAGATTCTCAGTCGTCCAGGTGAAAGTTAATGATTAGTGAACGTTTTGCTTTCAACAGACTGATGAAGCCACTTCGATGAGTAGTGAATGTTTGAACCTTAAAAAGGAAGTCCCGTTGCCATGACTCAACTTCCAGATGTTAGAAAATAGTTTTTACATACTGAGGCGCATCCTTGACTAATACTCACAGCCTCAATGTCGTCCTCGTCGTCACACAAGCGCTCCGCTGCCCGAGAGTTTCCCACCACTTTCAGCTCTGCAATCTCACCCTAAAACACACACGATCATGAGACTCCTGTTTGCAATCAGGCATCATATTAGTTTTCTCCAAAAAGAGCACAGCGACAGATTATGTCTGTGTTTCTACTTGTAAATGTCACAGAGACACCAGAGTCACTGACTGTTTGTATGTGAGGGGTCAGAGGTCAAAGGAGAGAACGGTCAAGCTATAGATTTACAAGCTGGACAGACCGAACGTGATGAACAAATAAGGAACTGAAGGATGTAAGAAATATAGTCATATAGAAAGCTATAGTCAGTCATTATTTGTTTGTGCCACAAATAGTTCAAACCAGTGACCATATTCAGATATGTGAATATAAAATCTGTACTGTCACCAAGATATTATAAATGTGACCTCTGCTATAACTGAAATAAACAGGTAAATCTACCTGGTTTCTTTAGGATCTTCATTTGCTATTCATGCTTTACCTGGAACTTATCAGGGTCAGCTCCTCCTGCCTGACCCACAAAGATCCCTGCCGCCGGATCGAGCTCCATTGGATCTGGCGATCGCTCAAACTTCACTATCTGAGGCTCAGAGTCGCAGCCGTGGTAAAACATCACCTCATCCTCAGAGACAGCCAACGAGAAGCGGCTCCAGGTGTCGACCAGACTCGGGACGTCGAAGCTCGCTGCCTCATAGGAAGCCTCAGCATCGGGTTCTGTGTAAAAGAACTGCACCGTCTGGCGACCAGACTGCACCGCACTGAGCTTGACGCTGATGTGCATGAGCTTGTGGGCCCCATCTGTGATCGAGAAGAGGACGGAGGCAGCGGGAGTGGATGGTTTGATGTTGAAGAAGAGGGAGAAGTGGCGGTAGAAAGGGTTGGGGACGTGGCTGAGAGCCGGCTGGCCCGTCACTGTATCAGAGGTGAAGACGTAGACAGCCTCACCCCTCGGCCCATAATCCTTGGTGATCCCGTTCGGTGGGGGGTCTCCGATCAGCTGGAGCAAAGAGGTGCCACTCTCGTCTGCAAGAGAGGAAACAAAACAGAATCAGTGAGAAGAAACAGCTGTAAACACACAAACTGATGCAGAGACGTTAAAAACTTGATTTCTGTTTTTTTGTAATTGTGCTAAACAGGTTGTATGTTTGAGTCAGATGTGCACTTGAAGGCAGAGAGGAAGAGAGTCAGTGTGAAGCTCAGGCATCATCAGCAAATTACAAGTTCAATGTACAATTTGTTCTTTCAGTGGATCAGAGCACAACATTTGGACGACAAATTATATTTAGGGTTCTTTCTTACAGTAAAGTAAATTCACACAAAGTGTGTGTCTTTAATTTAATTTTTCTGATTTAAGAGTATTTTTACAGGGTAGGAAGTGTTAAAACGTGCAAAAAATGCACTTTCAGCTGTTTAAGTGAGTCAAAGTGCCTCTAGGACCCTAAACCACACTGACCCTCCAGGTCAAATAGCAAACCTCAGATCATAAAGTTCCACTCAGCAGCGGCTGGACAGTTGAATGAGAACATCAGCAAAACCTATATTCCTGAATGCCAGAAGCACTATGTGTTCTTTTCTGCACATTGGTAAAGTTAGGGAAACATTGTGGTCAAATTAACTATGAAGAGGGTTTGAATCAGGCAGCTAAAACACTTCTGCTACTTCTACTTATACGGGACCAGGAAAACTCCGGTCTCCTGCATGACACTTTTATCCAACAACCTACTGAACCCCTTCAATCGAAGGTCAGCATCAAATGGAGCAGAGCAGAATCAAGCAATATGTATGTAAAATCCCAAGATACTACTTAAAACGTGGAAAGTTGATCAATGCCAGTACAGGTAAGAACATTAGTTTTGTTTTGGGTGAACTGAGCTTCGAATCAAACTACTACTGTCTGACCGTTTAACTAATGATTCCCATTTTCCACGTTTATGCTACGGGGTGATTCTGGGGGAATGGGGACAACCTAATGGAAAACTGCTGACATTTCAGTTCCCATAGACTGAAATAGCCCAAAGGGAAACGGGCTGCAGCCCTGAGGCCTACGACTACATAAATCTCATAAATCGTTGTCACAAGGGAGAAACTGGTGGACTGGTTTCGGTCTGGTGGACACTTCTACAATGTGATCTCCAGAGGACAGCCTGTCATCGGAGTCATGAGAGGAGCACATCAAAAAGTATAATCTGTGCATTAAAGGGTCACAGAGGTCAGGAAGGACCGGGTTTTCCCAAGTCTTGGAATTGTGTGAAAGTATCAACTTGTTAAGTTCCTACTGAAATAGGGTAAATGAAACCATAACTCTGCTAATTCCCACTCACATAAGACAAAGGAAATCATATAATCTTTACTGCAAAGGCTGAAACCAAATTCATGGCAGTTTGGTTTTACAAAATTTGAAAAATAAAAAAGTTATAGCATGGACGTCCTTTTACAATTAAGTTTATTTTATGATCAGAAAAATACCTTTCTCTGATCATAAATTAAATTTATACATTTATAACTTGATTTGGTCTGGTTGGTGGAACTGGCTGCTGATGGTGGATAATCTTACATATGTAAAAAAAAAGGAAACACAAGTGATTTAATAACAGAGATAATCAATTTAAAAAGATCCTTTAAAGATAATGTTCTGTTGTTTTGATGCATACAAATAAATAAAACAATCTATAGTTAGGTAGCAACTCTGTGAGGCTTCATATGCACAGTGGTACAAGAAACTATTTAATCTCAATTTAACTTTCTCCTCATATTTTTTACTTCAGAAGATTTGAGTTCATTTCTTAAATTAATGTTTTTCAGGGGAATCTTTCATAAAATCTGAACACAAGAGCCACAACGTCCTCTATAAAGCTGTTCAATAAAAAAAAAAAAACTATTTCTCATCCTAATATATGTTTTACACACATACAACAGTTAATTTTGTATTGAGTGTCTCTGGCTAAATGTATAATTCTGCATTTTATAATTATGGAGTCTGGAGTGTGTGTTGCACAGAGGACACTTTGTTGAACCAGGCAAAGTTATTTCTGAACATACCCATCTGTAACCAAGTGCATGTCTGCACAACCCAACACTGGTGGGGAGTAATCCTAAACATGTTCTCACACAAACACACGGCCCCTGTTGCATGGATAGTGTGGGTGTGGAGCCACAGCTAAGCCTGGATCCTGTGGGATTTTGTCCAACTGGAGCTGGGTGGTCAACTTCCCACTGAGGTCACCTGCTATTGGTTCAACTCAAAGTGGTGCAGCTGCTGCAGCTGTTCCACACATCAGGTGGATTAGATGTTTAAATGATAAATGACAACGAGGAAGCTTCTTGCTCTGCACCAACTTGTGAATCTGTTTCTAACTTTTATTTGAGGGCAGTTTACTGATCAGTTTTCTTCTCAAGCCCAGTTTTAAATTTCATTCACGTCCACATCTGGAAGCTGTTCAGTCTCACCACAAGTCACCCACCGAACAGGCCGGTCAGCCGGTAGCAGTTAAAACTCCCATGAACATGAACATCATGTCTTCAAAACCAGTGACGTTGTGGTTACAAGACCATTACTGAACAATTACACAAACTCTTGTTATCACTTTATCAGAGCTGCAATCTCAGTCTCAGACTCTCAGACAGAATTTATTTATAGTAGACGCAGAATTGAGCTTTTCTTTATAAAAAAGAGACAAACTTAGACTTTAAGCTTATTGACTTAACTGAAATGCACCAAAATTTGTGCCAAGTTTCTTTCACATTTGCCGACCAGCTAGCTGGTCATCCACAGGCCAGATGGAAGCTGGCATCGACACCCAAACGTGGGAACGTCACCTCTGAAACCTTCGTCATGTTAACCCAGATGTCTGCTCATGGCTTCTTGCCCTGTTCCTGTCTCCTCTCTGCCTCCCTTTCTCCACGCCACCAAGGCCTATAACATGCAAGAACAACATACAGCTATGTTTCACAGCCCTGAAGGCATCAGCAAGTAAAAATGACCTCATGTATTATGTTACAGAATTTTCTAACATGTAACCCTGGAGAAATGTAATGCCTGTTTTACTGTGTGAAGAAAAATGATTCTGTGAGTGCAGGGAGACAGAGGCAGGAAGACACAGTGCATCAGACATTCATGGGAACATGGACCATGAGGCACTCTAATAGGAAGAAGACAAATTTAGTCTTCAAAGCCTCAAAGGACACAACATGCTGAAATGTCACTGTGCAGCTAACTAACCACCACTGTTAGTGCCTCACTGAGGGTCCGAAAACAGCAGAAAGATAAAAATTAAAAGAATTAAAAAGAATTAAAGTTCTGTGTCTTTTTACATTTGCAGTTATATGAAAACAGAAGTTCACAGAAATGCACACAATTAACTTCAATTAAACTGCAGGAATGTTCAGATTTACAGCAGGCGCACAGTCTGCAATAAATGCAGTAATATGTCATTTATTACCTGACTAGGAACACGTTCAAACTCAGTATGTAGATCCGTCCACTGTCTTCCTTCAAATATCCTTAAATATACAGACATACATTAAATCCATCCTGTTGTTCCTCATAGTTTACTGTGTATATGTTCTTCTGAATATTAAAATGTTTTATACAGACTAGCAGACAGCAGGCTCAGGTGAATCTTCTCTCAGTTGTGGAGACTTCCCAGATTCACTGAGCTCAATGCATTTATTTGCCACTAACGCTTGTTATTAACTAACTCTGTCTTCTTCCTCTCTAAACCTTTTATAAAGTTACTTTTATTTGTGAAGGAGCTGAAACAGACAGGAAGTATTATTTAAAAAAGAGTTCCTAGTTGGTCATAAGTCTGCAAAAGAGCAAAGTGCACTTCAGTCTGCAAAAGAAAAGCCTTCAGTTAAAGACTCTCAGTCCAGTTACCGTAACCTCCTTCTGCTTGTCCTTATCCGCCCACTTATTCCTCGCCTTTAATTACACAGAGAGTGAGTTTGAGTTCTATTCTGTCTGAGTAATGTTAGTAATTTTAGTTTCTACCATGCAAAGCTTTCAGGAACATTACATTATTATCAAAGTATGCTTCAACAAGAGTTTACTTTACGTCCATCTGAAAGCTGCAGACCGTATTTGGAAAAGTAAGCACAGCACCAACAGCCTCATTTAGCTGTGTAAGATTCGAAGGTATTTATACAGTTCAGACAGTCGACTTCTTCAGCTTAAAGAAGTGAAGAAACAACTTAGAAAAAGTCCAGTGTGCCTCATTTTACACAAACACAAGTGTCCACAACTGTTAATTAAACCAGTGGGCTCAACTATTTAAGACGCCTCTGTCCTCCTGAGACCAAACCCACTGGACTTCACACGTCTGAGAAGTAGACTAGCATCAGTTCACACTCCAATCAGAGGCGACACAGCTGCGACAGAGTCCCTATCCCCCTCAGACCCTAATCCATGTTTAAATAAGCTCAGAGTTAAGCCAATTAAAGATGAGTGATGGGGGGAAAGCGAGAAGAAAGCGACTGAGCTCAGATGACATCAGCTGGATGGGATCCGGTCTGTTTTCTTGGCTCTGGTCCAATCCAAATATTTCACACTGAGCTGCAACAAGTACCACTGATTTTTTAGAGTTAGCAGCTATTAGCAGCTACACAATGTGTGATTTGATGTTTCACATTTTAGTTTACTCCTTGTTCAAGCATGCAGCCACTGAAACCTTTATCTATCCTGCAGTTCATCAAATATGACAACGAAGGTCCAACATCAGGACACCACCTGGGCATTATAGCATTATTAAAGCATTCTTGTAGGAGGAAATATTGTATGGTAACACGACACTGCTGCTTGTAACACAGCCTTTCTGTTAGTTACTGTATGTGTAGTCGAGCTGAAGCTTTTCCTTTCTCTCACACTGTTTTCCACCTTTGCTTTTGTTACTGTGGCTGCAGGAGCCTCAAGCAGCAGGAAAAAGCTAGTTCCAGTCAACAGGAAAGGACTCGGTCAATTTCAGACACTGATTAATGATATATAATTGTAAATTGACCACAAAATGCAGCTTAAAACGATTAAACTGACCTCATTCTGCATTTTTTAAAGAATGCTATGTTTCATGTCGCTTGAAAGACTGGGTAATTTCCAGCTCGCATGAAAGTCTCTCTCATGCTTTATCCCACTTTCTGTCTCTGCTCATCTTCTAAATGGTCGACCTGACACTTATTACCACCCATCAACTGTTACTGGTTTTGGAGGGTGGGCAACTGCCTGTGCCCTCTGATCCCTCTCACAGTAGCCACCACAACTTGTCCCAGTCACAAGGCTCCCTTGTTACCCACTGCGACACCGTTGCCCTTTCTCCCAAACCAAGCACACAATCAACACACTCTTTCTTCGGAGGAGACCGATTTGCCGCCCACAGCCGCTATCATAAATGCCTTCCGCAGCTTCCCCTCCCCACCACAGATGGCCCAATTGTTTCCCCTTCAGTGACTCTGGATGCTAAAACACCATTCGACTCTAAAACCACACAAAAATCCAGAACAGCTCGTCGGAAATTGTGGAACATGATGACAAAGAGATAACCCAGGGCGGAGATGCGTGACCAGCATGTAAGTGGAGGATGTGAGGAGAGGAAAAGCGGGATTGTTGCTCAATCAGCAATTGCTGCAAGTGAAAAACCAGCAATTCTCTTGTCAGTGTAGATTATATATAGATAATATCACCAAAACAAACCTGCATAAGAGTCTATTCTAGATTTGTTTACAAATGTACAACATTCTTACAAAGCACAGTCTATATCCAGGACCCAAGACCCTCTTTCATCTCCTTTCTGTCCATGATAATAAATGTAATACACATCCAGACAAGCACAGTGAGATAACCTATGTGCACTTAAAAAGCCACTTTCACTGCATCTGGATAATACTAATTCAGGAAAAGCTAAACCCCCACATGTTCACATGAGTTTAAATTAAACATTTACATATTCCTGCAGGAAAACATAAGATAAAGATGGTTTAACGTAGCAAAGTTCAAACTGCTGTTCCTCAAAAGAAGACGAATTTATGAAGCCACTAAAAGACTGGACAGGGGCCTCTGGAGTATTTCCTATCTTATATGTTTACACTCAGAGAAAATCTGTATCCCTACTGTACATAATATTTACTTTTTCCAACATAAAAGAGCTTGGAAACATTTAAGTCAATATAGAAAGTATTTTGTTTGCTAGAATGAACTCAGGTACAGTGTAATAAGTAAAATGTGATTTTTAGAAGAGTTTTAACCCCCTCAAAAAATAATCAAGTGTCCCTCTGTTCAAAGAACCTGTTACATTGCTGATGCTGACCATTGCTGACTTATACAAAAACATAGTTTTGCACTGTAACAAGACAAACACACGGTGATGGCATGCAGCCTAGGACAGTGACGTGAACTCAGGTGCTGCCTCATGCATCATCGTGCTGAACAACCAGCTCTGGACACGTGCAGTGGACAGAAAGTGACGCCACAACAGGACCAAAAAACGACTGCAACAACGACAACATCTTTGCATGTTTTAACCAGTTGACAGCAGAGGGAACTGGCAGTCATGCTCTAAAGCAATAGATGAAGCACAACATAGATTATTTGCTTCTTCCACCTTCTGGTTTCCGTTGATGCCAAGATGCTCTGGAAAATTAACTTGCAGAGACTTGATATCTGCTTAAGGCATCAGTGATCATCGTGTTGGCTTTTTTGTAGGCTGCACAGTGGTGGTGTGGTGTAACATTGATGGGCATACTGTGACTCATAAGAAGTGAACTCCACCCCAAGACTAAAACACTATTTATGCATTAATGTACAAGTATAGTAATCTAACATTATAGTACATCCACTACAATATGCTTACTATTTCATCTGTACTTGAGAGAGATTTGTGGCAATTAATTTTTTAAATATTATAATAAATAATAGTAAATTGTGTAAATGCTTCTTCTATTGCTCACCAACATAAACCTATAATACAACACCAATAAATGGCATATTATTTTGCCTTTCAAATGGTAAAAACATGCAAAATGTTTAAAGTGAATCACGTGATGGAAAGTTATCCAAATAAAGTTATCCAAATAAAAACTCCAATAGAAAACGAACAAGCCACAAAAACACACACAGACTAACGCTGAAACACGAGTGACGTGGTATCGGATTCAAAATGTATCACCACAGAGGATACATTCTAACCCGCCGGAGTTACCTTTCCAATTACTAACTGACTCGCACACAGGACACCCGGGCTCCTGCGCCGTTTCAGGCAGGAGGTGACACTCCACCGGGAGACGCCCATTTTCCAGGGATGCCCAGCAGCTGTCCTGCAGCACGTAACAGAAGCTGCGACAAGGCAGGTGCAAGGGTGCGGCAGGTGAGGGGCAACTAGGCGCTAGCAGGAGACAGAGAAACCACTCTACACCGTGGTGACACCCCACCCTCGTAAGCCATGCCCACTCCTGTAGGACATTCGCCACTTCCTCTACAGATGTGTGGTTGAAAAAGTTGGGCAGCATAAAAAACTGTGACTGTTTTCTAGAGCAAATGGACCAATCAGAGGGCACGGGGAGACAAAGTGAGTCAGAGCCATTGATGCGATTATCGGCAGGGGTCCCGTTCATTTTAGAAACATCACCAATTAAAATGCCAGGGAGGACTTTATCACCTCTTAACACTGGTTCTATCTTTGACCCAAAATCTGCCCTAGACTGAGACCCATCCCTCGTCCCAACCTCAGACCCCTTCTCCTCCCACTTCCCTCTGAACCCATCATTACCCGCTGTGTTAGCGATCTCCACCTTCTCTGTTAGGCCTGTGCTAGCAGTCCCGTTGGTCGGGGTCGCGTCCCATGTCTCGTACAACCTACGAAATCCTATGTCTAGGTTGATGATTTCTTCCCCAAGACCAGACAAACTGTCCTCCTCCCCGACTTCGTCCTTCCTTGTGACAGTGGCTGTTGCAGGACCACTGGTCGTTATTGTTGTCACTGTCTCTACAGGCGTTGTTTCTGTTGCGGTTGTCTTTGTTGGTGTTGTTTCTGTTGGTGTTGTCTCTGTTGGGGTTGTCTCTGTTGCGGTTGTCTTTGTTGGTGTTGTTTCTGTTGGGGTTGTTTCTGTTGGGGTTGTTTCTGTTGCGGTTGTTTCTATTGGGGTTGTTTCTGTTGCGGTTGTCTTTGTTGGTGTTGTTTCTGTTGGGGTTGTTTCTGTTGGGGTTGTCTCTGTTGCGGTTGTCTTTGTTGGTGTTGTTTCTATTGGGGTTGTTTCTATTGGGGTTGTTTCTGTTGCGGTTGTTTCTATTGGGGTTGTTTCTGTTGCAGTTGTCTTTGTTGGTGTTGTTTCTATTGGGGTTGTTTCTATTGCAGTTGTCTCTACAGGCGTTGTTTGTTTTGCCGTTGTCTCTATTGGCGTTGTTCCTGTTGCTCTTGTCTTTGTTGGCATTGTTTCTGTTGCAGTTGTCTCAACTCGTGTTTTTGTTGGGGTTGTCAAAGTTGGGTTTGTTGTATTCGATTCTGTTGTTGTCTCTGATGTTCTCCCTGTTGGCATTGTTTCTGTTGGGGTTGTCAAAGTTGGGTTTGTTGTATTCGATTCTGTTGTTGTCTCTGATGTTCTCCCTGTTGGCATTGTTTCTGTTGGGGTTGTCAAAGTTGGGTTTGTTGTATTCGATTCTGTTGTTGTCTCTGATGATGTGTCTGATGGTATTACCCTTATTGGACTTGTCTCATTTTCCATGGTCTCTGCTGGCGTTGTCAATGTTGAGTTTGTTGTATTCGATTCTGTTGTTGTCTCTGTTGTTCTCCCTGTTGGCATTGTTTCCGTTGGGGTTGTCAAAGTTGGGTTTGTTGTATTCGATGGTGTTATTGTCTCTGATGTTCTCCCTGTTGGCATTGTTTCTGTTGGGGTTGTCAAAGTTGGGTTTGTTGTATTCGATGGTGTTGTTGTCTCTGATGATGTGTCTGATGGTATTAACCTTATTGGACTTGTCTCATTTTCCATGGTCTCTGCTGGCGTTGTCAATGTTGAGTTTGTTGTATTTGATGCTGTTGTTGTCGTGTTTGTCGTTTTCCATGCTGGTGTTGTCTCTGCTGCTGTCGTCCCTTCGGGGGTTTCTGTTATGGGTTGTGAATTTGATGACCAAAACCAGGCCTCCAAACTCCCACAACAGAGAAACAGGAGAAACAACCACATCTGGATTTTCAACATGCTGCCGGCTCCTGCAACAGTCCTCCAAGTTCCTCAGCGTGCAACAGCACTCCAAACAGTGCTCTTACTTTCCCCAAATTGCCACCTGTTATCCAGCCAGTCAACCCTTAAATCCAGGCTGTTTAAGGGCCACTGAGCATCCAGTAAACGAAAGCAGGGGCATAAAACTCTCCTCACACTCACAGACCCTCCCTCTAGAGCTCCCGGTGCATGGTTACTCCAAACTCTCTCATGCAAAAGCACTTAAATGGATGAGGAGAGACCTAAGTGTGGAGGCAGGCTTAGTATAATGATGGAAGTGACTGGTTATTCAGAGTTGCCCCAACGCTCACTAAAACTCCTCCCCTGTGTGAGTCTGTGTGAGTTGATGAGTGGGTCCCCTAAGACCTTTCCCTCAGCATGGAGAAAAAAACATGCACAGGCTGCTGTTACCATAATGACACACCCGTCCTGCACAGAAATAACCTCAGAAAAATATGGCGTTTTTAAAATATCTTTTGACCATAATAAAAAGGTTTTGTTCCCATTATGTCCAGTGTCTAAATTCCAAGCTTTCAAGCATATCAAAATGGGCAAGAATCTCAAGTATCCTTCAGAAAAACACTGAGCTGCAAAACACTGAGTCATCAGTCAGTATTTACAGAACAGCAAGACGTTCAATGTGGCTTTACGTTTAGGAAATCCACACAGAAGTACCGTAAGTGTCAGTTTTGCATAATTGTACCTTTTCCTGCAGGATGATGTACTTTTAGTGGGTCAGGTCCAACTAAATGCTTAAATAAGGTCTTATAAGCAACTTGATATTTGGTTTCTTGCTGGGAATTAGATGAGAAGAGTGACACCACACTCATGCCTAGAGCAAGGAAGCAATTAGCCTAGCTTAGCATGAAAAGTAGAATCTCTCTGAGAGATTTTGGATTCAGGAAATAATGTTCATGATAAGAAATTATTTAAGAGTTTATCGAGTAAACTTCTGTCATTTTTACATTCCTGTTTGCGTACAGAATAATCTAATAATCTAAGACACAGCATATTCATTTAGCGAGCCTCAGAGGTACTGGTGAACTTTAGAGTTAACGGTTTCCCCTGGTTCCAGTCTTTATAGTAGGATAAACACTGTCACATTTAAACACACCACATGACCCCAGCTGCAGACAACATGAAAAAGGTTGCAAAGTTAACGGTGTAGGATGTAATGTACAGCAATATCGTATTGAAATGTGGCAGTGCAGAGATTAGATTAGTGGAACAGCTGAAGATACAACAGTGGAGGTGGTTCCAGCGTGAGGCTCTGGTTTAAATCAGAATAGTTCAGCTGAAAGTAATAAGGATGTTTTTACAGAATTTCACCCCATTTGTTGTGCAAAAACAAACTCAACTATCAGTTGAGGAACCTGCTGTAATATGAAAAATCTGTTCATAGTACAGCCTCTGTTTTATTTATTAGTTTTTTTTTCTCCTTTGCATCGAGGGACAAAAAAAAACACACAGAAAATCCCAGGAAACACCAGACCACCAGTTTTTCTGAATCACAGCTGCATCTTGCAGATGAACACTGCTTCTCCGCAGCAGTATCACCACTTTTCTTGACAACAAAATGAGAAATGTGAGGATTTTTTCTAGTGGTTCTGTTATTTTGGAATAAAACCATTAAGAAACTGAGCTATAAATAAAAACCCAAAGGCTATTACAGAACTGACTATGTTAGATATAATATAAGAGAGACATATAATAGAGATGTGGTTTCATATCTGGGGGTTGGGATATTGCAGCACAGTTTTAACTTTAAATTTTTAGCCCCTAAAAATTAGAGACATGTGGCTGAGACAAGTGTTAATGGAAACCAGAGTCTGGAATAATGAACA
Organism: Anabas testudineus; assembly: GCF_900324465.2. Classification (NCBI taxonomy): domain Eukaryota; kingdom Metazoa; phylum Chordata; class Actinopteri; order Anabantiformes; family Anabantidae; genus Anabas; species Anabas testudineus. The sequence continues at coordinate 3,374,338 of NC_046611.1, forward strand.
AAGCCTCTGGCGTGTTGTGTCACTGTGAAAATATCAGGTTAAAGTAGAGGCTGACATAAAAAAATGTCCGGCAGCAAATGAAAAATTATTTTATTTGCTGTATCAAACTACAGATGCAAAAGTGGGGTCTGGAAAAAAGGTGTCCAATGTCCAAAACATTAATAAGCAATGGAAACCCAACAAGAAGTGTGAAGAGATGAGCGTGCCATGGACGAAGAGACAGAGATGAAAGAAAGACAGCAGCTGAGAAAGTGAAGCTGCCAGGAAGGGGCGTATCTGATTGGATCGGTGTCTTAAGCTGCACTCCCGCGGAACTGACTCCATTGCCTCATTGTAGAAAATCCTCGGAAAATGTACCACTTCCAGGTTCTCACAGATGGGTGATAAGGGAAGGAGGGATCTCCCCATTCAACGAAAAATGTCCCAGAGTGCCCCCATCATCCAGCTGTTACACATTCCAGCCCTCAGGCCCTCTACACCCACGCTGCATGACATTTGGAAACTGCCACATTGATAATTTGTGCATTCATACACACCGCTACCGCCGCCTTCGCAGAGGCGTTCTCCTGCTGAACAGGACCGAGTGAAGAGAAGAGCTTTTTGTCTGTTTGGAAAGTAGACGAGATGCTTTAAGGAGTCTGTGGAAACCAGTTGTCACAGATAGTGAAAATGCGATTAAGACTTTTGACTCAGAGGTCAACAATAACCAAACATTAGAGTCAGACTCGGTTCAAAGCTTGTTAACACTTTGGTTAATGAGTCTGGGCTCATGCACGATCTAAGTGATATTATCTGTGACAGATCAGCACTGGAAAAGTCTATTAGACCGCTTCTGTTTGTAACTCAAAGCATTTGTCATTATATTTCACACAGCGCCGACGTACTGTAGGCTTCCACAGACGGTAGATGATGTATGATCATTAAAGGATGAAAGTAGTGCTAATTATTAATTAGCAGGTATCTCCCTGGCTAATGTTCTGTGTTAGATGTGATTCTGTAGGTAGACTTCACTTTACAATGAGCTGCACAACACAGTAAAAGTAAACCAACACCCAAACACAGTTTTACAAGAACTGTGAATAGGTGGTATTTATAGCTCTACTGATACCCTTATTATACCTAATTAGATTATAATACATCCTGATTTGTAAAGTGCCAAGTAACCACAGCCAAATTTAAATACTAGACGTTCTGCACAAGTAGTACAGTAAATATTTACATTATATTGAAACAGTTTATGAAATTTCATTTGACAAACATTTGCAAACTGAGCACTTCATTATTTTTACATTGGTAACAGTTTTTCCTCAAGACAACATAATCCCACTGAGAGTGTTCATGGTCAACACACAAGTCAATATCTCACCAGGAAAGCCCTGCAGACTTTTCCACATACATGTCACCCTCCCTCTGTGCACGCAGCACTTTTCATCACCATCAGCTGTCGGCTGCTCTGACCTGCACAGGGCTACGAGCAGGGTAAGTAAACACCGCGCAGCATCATGCTTCAGTGAGTTAGTGAATGCTGTGAAGACACCTGGAAGGTTTCATTCGTTATATTGTCCACACATCATCCACATACTGTACAGTACATATGGCTGTTATACACTTGTACAGCACATTTCAGTGGCAGCTAATGTAGTTAAACAGTAAAGCTTCAGTGGGAATAAGAAGTCTTGTGACATATGACCTTTCCTACATTTTTCTGCTTTCTCACAACGTGCATCTTCATCTGTGCATTTGGCCCCGACACTGAGTGCTTCAATCCCCAGGACGCCTTTCAACAACCCACAGAAAATGCTCTGATTGTCTGAACACGCTGGAGTTTAGATCCAGCTGCTTTTGACAGGTTTTCTGCTACTTTTTAAAAGTGTTGTTTCCTGAAAACCTCTGGGCACCGATTTCAACACACGTCTGAATATTGTCAGATTAAATTATATAAAACAGATTAAAGTATATATATTTATATATAATAAACTTTTCTATCTCACAAACAAACAGAAAATGTGCAAAGCTGGGACCATTTACTTTTTTCTTTTTACTTTGTGCTTACAAAATCCAAAAGACATAAATGATCACACTGACATTATAAATTCCTCTAAATGAAAATGCTTGGCTTTAGACTTCAGTTTGACCAGTGAACACTGCATTTAAAGTACAGTAATACCAGAAAATATCAGCTCATGCAGAACATATAAAATATCACAGTGTCATTATTGAAATCTTAGCGTGTTTCGACCGACACCTGCTGGGGTCAACATGAGACCATGTATGTTCCCTCACCAGTATTTTATAGCTTCAACCATCAGAGCGTGTGAACCGTGGTTTATCCTTCTGGGAATAAGTTAAACAGAAACATGATACACTGATTAAACAGAGGGACAATGAAGCTGCTGAGCCTGAGAAACCTCGGGCATGAACACACACTCACATGAGATCTTTATATTCATTTGGTAAAGGATGGAACATAAGAGTGGGAGAGGTGAAAAATGTTGTGATGACAAATGGCTCTAAACATATGTCAACCTTTAAGCTGGTGGTCTGTGCAGTTACAGTCTCTGAGCAGCAGTAAAGATGCAAACGCAACTAATCACAGTCTGAGCATCTGCTGGTGACAGCACTGAACTCTGAACCACGTCCTCCTCCTCGCCGTGTCAGGAAGAAGCACCAGAAAACCAAATATGGAGATTTCATCAATTAAAACATATATTATGAAGAAAACAGAAATGCAAACATATTTTACATACTCATACGTCTCCTGACAGTTTTGCAGCCCTGGAGGAATCTCGTTGCCGTGGCGACGGAGAGATTGAGACACACCAGAGGTAATTTAGCACAGCTGCAACTTATACGGTGCACTCCCTCTGTTATTTTACGTCTTCCCTCTCTCTGTCTTCACAAACATCCCGTAACGCTGCAGGATGAAGTAACACTCACTGACTCGTGTGGCTGTGTGTGTGTGTGTGTGTGTGTGTGTGTGTGTGTGTGTGTGTGTGTGTGTGTGGACACTCCTGTAAGCGTAAAACAGTTTTTAATGTTTCAGCCTTTTAACTCAGGTTCAAGGGACATCATAAAGATTAACTTAGCATAAAGATTGAAAACAGCTAACCTGGAACATCTAAGTTATTCCAACAAGTTGCTTTCTGAAAAGTTTTATTTTAATTCTACAGCAACAGAGATATAATATCTATACATATATAAATCTGTTTCCCCAACATCCATCTATCTTATTCAGCTTATCGTGGGGACAGCAGTTTAATCAGAGATGCCCAGACTTACGTCTCCCTAAACACTTTCTCCAGCTCTTCCGGAGGAATACTAAGGTCTCCTCCCAGTGGTACATGTCTGGAACACCTCATCCGAAACAGTTGACCAAGCCACCTCGGCTGGCCTCCTGGTTATGTGGAGGAGCAGCACCTCCACCCCGAGCTCCTCCCAGGCGACCGAGCTCCTCACCTTATCTCTAAGGGTACTTAAACACACTTAAACTCCTCCACTTGAGGCAGGTTCTCTCCTCCAACCTGGAGCGGACAGGAGACCTTTTTACAGTCAAGAGCGTCGCTGCACACTCAGCTGCAAACCGCCACGTACACGAAGTACTAGCTAATGACATATTCATTCATTCATTCATTATATTGTATTATATGCATTTCCGCATTCCTTGGTACAATCATCTCATCATACATCTGCACAGAGTGCACTTGTATGTTGCTTAATAGTTGCCAGTTTTGAGGTAGTGGTCTTTAATTGTACTGTATTCATAAAGGGTTTGTGAACTGCTCTTGATCTGGCTCGACGCCTTGGGAGATCCTTCCATGGGCTTTAAGACCCTGGAAACATACTGTAGCTCTTATGTCAAATGGTCTCTGTGGTGGAAAAAGCCCTGTTGCTGCCACCTTTAGGTCACATCGAGGGCAGCGAGGTCTCACTGTAAAAAAAGAGTTTATGTGTTTGAGTGCAGCGAGGACACTTGAGACCTTTTATAAGAAACTAGTTTCAGGTTGATGTCTGTGTTTCTTTGTTCACCATCAGCTTTGATTTGCACAAACCTGTTTTTTAGATACTAGAGAGTAAAAACAACAGATACTTAACAAGTATGAGCTGAGAAATATTACAATATTACACAGTGTACACAAAGTGGCTTGACCATTGTCAGTCAGAGACTCTGATTGACAATGGTCTTAACAGGAATTCTGGGAAACACCAGAGGCATCTTCAGAACAGTGTTTAGACTAATGTGCACAAAGACAAACTCATAGTCAGCAGTTTTCCTAAGAACGAAACTGTCTGGAGACTGGAATACTTTCAAATTAGACGATTAGTAACACCGACATGCAGAGAGCGCAGTTATTCATATTTTCATATATGAATTTATTAATAAAAATAAACAGAAGTTGATCAAATGTTATAAACTTATAACGTAATGTAAACTGACTCAGTTACCTGCTCGTAACTTACAGACTTGAATCAAATGTTTTTACTATGTCATATCAGTAAAATGAAAAAAGTCTCGAGAAGGTTAGTTAATGTTGAGGGGTACCTCAGATGAGAAAGGGCAGGAGCATGAGCCCCCAGAGACACAGAGACACCCCCCCCCATGAACATGAACCATGCTGTAACCACTGGTGAACAGACTGTACTTCCATCAACCAGCAGGTGGCAGCAGCTGAGCTCAGATCTGTCACAGAGTTCATCACTGATTTCAATCAGAAATTAAATTGTATTCTCCTAATGTCAATACTTAATTAACACTAATTTATTAACTTTAATTAGACCTGAGCTGAGGCTGGTTAGTGTAGTGGTAAGATCACTGCGCTCCATGTGGGAGAAGGGGCTTCGAATCCCAGTGGTGGCCCACCTCCTGTAGGGGTCCTTAGACAAGACCTCCTTACACTTTGCCTTGTAGTCGCTCTGGGTAAAGGTTCATGTAAGAAAGTTATGTAAATTATGGTTAACTGTGTTTTTATAATGAACACATTAACATTAACACATAGATCAAAAAGCACAAGGAACTGGTTTCTAAAACCTTCAAATCTCATTCATTCAGTCGCTGATTCACTGTGTTCAGGCGGCTCTGTGGAGTCGTAAACAGCATTTCCTATCATTTCCTCTCCTTGATTTCTTTTTCCAGAAAAACCTCTGTGCTGTGGCCGCTGAATACTGTAAGACTGTAAACTGCTGGAGTGGCTGTGGCTCTGGAGGTAGAACAGTCAGCCACTAATCACACAGTCCTGCCCACATGGTGTCGAACTGTTCCTGGGCCAGACGCTGAACCCAGAGCTGAACCCAGAGTCCCTCGACACATGCCATCATTGTGTGAGTGTGTGTGGGTAAATGACGCGCAAACTGTGAAATGCTTTGTCCACTAATGTCGGACAAATCAAACGTGTTTCCTCACAGCAACACAACAACTTGTGGACGTGCAGAGACAAATAATAGTGGATAAGAATCACGAGACTTCGATTCTGAACAAATCACAACAATGAAATATTTGCAAAAGCTTTTTGTCATTTATCATGAGAAATGTGCCAACAATCATTTACTCAAGTCCACTAAACTTTGCAGTGATTAAAAAACTAAAGTGTTCGTCTCAGAGCAGTGCGCGTAAAACAGATGAAATGCTGCCACCTGTTGTCTGAAGTTCCACGACTGCTGAGATAAACTGATGTATAAAGTCAGAAACATCAATTCTGTAGTAACGTGTGTCACAAACCTAGAAATCTTTAACTCCTGCCAGCTAATCCCATACTCCTCCCTGTTTTTTTTTCAAGCTTCCAGTTATGAAATAGCTCAAATTCTTCAAACCCAAGAAGCAAAAAGTTCCCTGGAGGCATGTTGGCAGAGGCCGGGCAGAAATCAGCACCCATGACACTCCTCCCTTACACCATGTGGTATGCTGAAGTGGGTTTCTGGCACAGACAAAAGCCGGGTACAAGAGCGTGTCACACGGTTCACGTTAGTCCCTTAACGAGCCTGAAGACGAGACAGTCGGCTCCTTGTGTGTCGAATCCTCAACGCTGAATGAGGACATTTGTTGAGGCAGCAAAAAGAAATGTGGAGCTGTGAGAACAGCAAAACCGAACGAGAAGGAGAAGATGAACAGACACCTCCTGTAAGGAAGTGACTGACAGCACAAAATTAAAAGCAATTATGGAGCTTTAGAGGGGAATTTTAGTTCAGTGATGACGGAATTAAAACTCTTTAATCCTCCATTTTAGCTCAACACCAGCTCTCAGGTCTAAAGAGACGTGACATTCACGTCAAGTCCAAGGACCTGAAGGCATCAGTGCTGCAGCGAAGTTTAAATTCCTGCAGCCCAGATTTTGTACTGGAGGGCAAACACACCGCTCATAACCCCACTGATGCTCACAGCAGGTCATGAAATGACAAACCGCACTCTGTCTCACCCAAAACCGCAAAGACTCAATCAGAGCAGCTGCTGTATTAGAGAAGAAAAGACACTCAGCAGCTCAACGTGACGTCAGCGCAGAAGTTAAAGCTTAATGTGAACCTACATCCTCAAGGCTGTGTGGGATGTAGACAATGGTTTGGCAGCTTTATGGTTATGGGTTTTCTCTGACCTCCAGAGAAACAGAAGCAGTGAGTTATGTGGCAGAAGTATTAGAAGTAATATGTAGTTTTTATATGTAGTAAAAGTAAGTGAACACTGGAGCTTTTTATTCAAACTGGAGATGAAGCTGCACATTAGCTTCAGATAAACTTCAGAATATAATTTTATATTCTAAAACTATTATGACCAGATAGAGATAGTGGACTTTCAACCTCAGCAGGAAGGATTTAATAAGACTAAAGACCGTGTTTAGGGAAAAGCTTCCGCGGTTAGAGTTGGTTCAGAAAGCTTCTAAAAAGACCAATGTCTGGTAAAAGGACAGGACTTCGACCTGTCACCTGTCGGATCTGTGATCAGTACCTGAGTTGTGTTTTAAGACCTGATGATCTGCTTTTATTCAGGAAGTGTAAATGTGTGAACTGAAGGCTGGAGACTGATATGAGGTGAAACATCACACTCATCAATTACACAAAGACGTCACCTTCACTCATTTCCTGGATCTGACCTGAAATATTAACTCAAACCACATGAGCTGATTTATGGTTCAGTCATCAGTCTCTGCACAGATATCTCTCTGTGACAGTGGATCTCTGAGCTACGTCTTTATCTGTGCCGCTGCTTGGCTGACGTACAGCAGCATGAATCCGCCCACGGCGGCCTCTGGCTTGGCCGCTGGCCAGCCTCTCTACATGATATAATCTCTGTGGTGGAGAAGAACCATGTTGCTGCCTGAATGGAAACAACCACAATGATCTGATCACGTCACCTTCAGGTCAGGGCAGCGAGGTCTCACTGTACCTACATAAGCACTAAATTAAGCCACTGGTTAATGTCTTATTGGTTTCCTCTCTGTTTGGTATCAGGACCTGAGTTTATGTGCGTTAGTGCAGCGAGGACACTTTTTATAAGAAACTAGTTTCAGGTTTATGTCTGTGTTTCTTTGTTCACCATCAGATTTGATTTGCACAAACCTGTGTTATTAACAAAGTGAAGTCAGCTGCAAACATTACTGCAGAGTAATCCTATCAAGTTGTACTGTTCAGTTAAACAACCTACTGATACATAATTCACAGTATCCACAACGTTTTCACCTGTGACACATGAATCAACTTATTCCCACTTTCTCAGGAAGTGGTTCACAAAAGCAGCAGTTTGTTAGGATTAAATATAAGCCAGCGCAACAAATCTGAGCCCAAAGTCTACATTAAATCTAAGAACATAAACGTCTTTATAGTCATTATAGTCAATAAGAACAATGTTGTAGTTCCACTGTGTGTTTTAGTGGTTTTAGCTGATGTGATGCACAGCAGGCCTTCGAAAACTGTAGATTAAACATTTTAGCTGGAAAATGAGGTTAAAGTTTTGAATAACAGCTGATCAGATCTTAAAGAGTGGAGCAGGTGGGAGAAACAAACCACGATCAGCGTTATCGCCCCTCCAGCACCTCAAAGCCTGCAGCTCTGCAGCTGGAATAACACAATATTCCCCAGGAACACAGAAAGATGTCAGATAAGAAGCAAAACATCCTCTCACCCTTCAGAGAGACACTACACCTCCACCTCCACCTCCATGCTTCCGCTGTCACCTTCCAACGACTGGCAGCAGGTATCAACCCCCCACAGCTGCCTTCATGGGGCTTTTAGGGTTTTGTGTACAGCATCGTTATTTACATACTGTTGCAAAAGGCTTTGAGGTTTCATTTGTTACTGTCTGCAGGTCTAATCAGTCTGAAGGAGTCTGAGATGCTCACAGGATAAAAGCTGTAATTACAGATAAAACTGGGAGGTGGAGAAACATGCTCGAGGTAATAAGTAAAAAAGGGCTGCGACTTTGTTTTAAGAAGCTTGTGGGAGGCTGCTCTTTATTCACCCTGAAGACATAACACTGTGCACCTCCCACCCCACCTTCACCCACCCATCGTACTCCAGACTGAAGCTTTAATCTGAAGAAGTGAAGAAGAACAACAGCTCATACGATTTGTTTTTTCACTAGATGAACTTTATGCATCTGTTTTAAACAAAGAAACAATCATAGGTGTCTTTAAACAGATCTTCAATTAAAAAATAAGTAATGAAAAATGAAAAACAAAAAGAAAAGTCAAGATATGAACAGTAGAGGTGAAATAGTTATGATAAAGTGTGTTTACATCAGTAATTAATAAAGTGAAGGTAAGATAAAAGCCAGTCTATCAATAAGACAGAATGAGTGAAGATAATCAATTAATTTATCACAAAAAGTCCAAATAAGTCAGGACAAGTTCTAATATTATTAATTATTACAGCTTATATATGATTATTATTAGTTATAATAAGAAGAAGTTAAGATCATAAAATACAGGTAAGTTGTAATAAAAAATGTTAAGTCAACTAAAGGATAGGAAAGTCTAAATAAGACAAAATAAAACAAATAAAAATAGGTCAAGTTAAGATGCAGTGACTCTGTTTACGAGAACTTCAGTAACCTGACGACAAACGTCTAGTAGCTGGACTCAGGACAGGTCTTTTAAAAAAGCCTTTTACAAGAGCACATGTGCAGGACAAAAGTCTGCAGACAGGGAAACGAGTGGCTGGATGAGAGACTAGATCAGATCTGGTGATTTAAGACGAGTCAGGATAAAATAAGTTACAATAAACAAGTCAAGACAAGAAGATAAGAAACAAGGAACAAGGAAAGATAAAATTAGATCAAGTGGGTTATGAGGAATTAAGTAACATGTATAAATCTGAAAGAACATCTTTAATTAAACACACAACAGGAGTTAAACTGTGCTATTGTGACGTCGGATATGTTTCACGCTTGGTCGCACCTAAAGCTGCAGATCCGGACATGTTTTCTTACCAAACAGTGAGTCTTCATCACAGCTTAACTTCAACATGCATCGTAATTAGTGGTTTAACTGAGAAGAAACCACAGAGTGATGTTGCCATAAATGACAACACAGCACGCTGACATGAAGTAATTATCGATTCTGTTATTATATAAATAAACTTCTAGTTTTCTTTTCACCAGATAAGAATCAAACACTGACTTCACTTTGATTCAGCCTTTGATTTGTTTTTCTTTTGCTGCTGTGCAAAAAAATATGGCTGCTACTACTGATTATGTTTATTTTTAATTAATCTGCAAATGTTAAATCTATTGAACAATGAACTGAACTGCACACCAACAACGACCTGCACAAGTAACACCACAACTACAACGTAGTAATCTAATATTACTAAATTATCCAGTGTGAGAATCATTCCCTGCTGGTAGCAAATTACGCTTATATCCATAGGTGCGTTTTCCACATTGAGGTTGACTGTGATCTTCACCGAGCTCGTATTTAATGGGCTCAAGGCATCAAAACATCAGCCAACAAATTCCCCACAAAAAGCAGAAATCACCCTCATGTTCAGACAGGCTGAACCAGCTGTGCATCCAGGAGAGAAACTATAAAATCATGAGAAATGAGCCGTCTCCCTCTGATCTAATACTCCCACTGGATGTTCTGTACCATGTCCTCTTTACATTAGTCGTGTGCACAGCTACAATTTTTGTGCAACACAGGACAAGAGTTTTATGAGCTGTATATGTCGTCTGCTTTGATAAAATATATGATTGTGTATTATAAAAACTGTCTGGCCACCCACTCTGCCGTCTGTGTTAAATGCTTACATGCTGTGTAAATACATGTACTGTAAATCCTGTTAATGTAGTAGTAGAAGGATTCTGACATCCTCCAACACCGTTAGACGGTGATTTATCAATTTATGAAGTTCAGGAATTTTCCAGTTTCCTTATTTGGACTCTTTTACTTGGTTTAGTTCCCAGTTAACCTTTCAAACTTGCAGCAATTTCAGTTCTGTTCTCCACATTCTGTGTTTACATTCATCCCTAAATTATATCATTTTGTGAGCTGCTTACACAGATACAAGCATTTAATATAAAACATAAAACATCTGGGGAGCAACTACAGCATTTCAAAACATTATCTGGGATGCTCTTTTTGTTGTGTTTCGTAGAATTCAACATGTTTTGCAGTGTTTTGTTGCCCTGTCGCAATTTTTTTAAGCTGCATTTTGAGGTCACAAATCAAAACATTACTCATTCTACTTATTCTCATTACATTAAAATCTTATTTCTTATTCTCACTGTCCAGCCAACCACAGAAACACAGTGAACAACTGTCATGGTGAGGTTTGTTGGAGAGATGCAAAACAACCACTAAGAGGCTCAAAACAATCACTAAGAGACACAAAACAACCACAAAGAGACACAAAACCACCACTAACAGATGCAAAACTACCAATATGAGATGCAAAACAACCACTAGGAGAAACAAAACAACCACAAAGAAACAAAACAACCACAAAGAAACAAAACAACCACAAAGAGACACAAAACAACCACAAAGAGACACAAAACAACCACTAAGAGACAAAACAACCACTAAGAGATGCAAAACCACCAATATGAGATGCAAAACAAAGAGATGCAAAACAACCACTAAGAGACAAAAAACAACCACTAAGAGACACAAAACAACCACTAAGAGACACAAAACAACCACTAAGAGACAAAACAACCACTAAGAGATGCAAAACAACCACAAAGAGACACAAAACAACCACAAAGAGACACAAAACAACCACAAAGAGACAAAACAACCACTAAGAGATGCAAAACAACCACAAAGAGACACAAAACAACCACAAAGAGACACAAAACAACCACAAAGAGATGCAAAACAACCAAAAGGAGACAAAACAACCACTAAGAGACACACACCAACCACAAAGAGACAAAACAACCACAAAGAGACACAAAACAACCACAAAGAGACAAAACAACCACAAAGAGATGCAAAACAACCACTAAGAGACAAAACAACCACTAAGAGACACAAAACAACCACAAAGAGACAAAACAACCACAAAGAGACAAAACAACCACTAAGAGACACAAAACAACCACTAAGAGACACAAAACAACCACAAAGAGACAAAACAACCACTAAGAGACACAAAACAACCACAAAGAGACACAAAACAACCACAAAGAGACACAAAACAACCACAAAGAGACAAAACAACCACTAAGAGATGCAAAACAACCAAAAGGAGACACAAAACAACTACTAAGAGACACAAAACAACCACGGACACAAAGAACTACCAAGAGACACAAGAAGAGTACAAGATAAGGGGGGCGGAGGTGTTTTACATGTCTGGACCACATTGTCTCCATCACTGTTCAAAATGGAACCTCAGTCGCTAAACCACAACAGGAAAAGAGCAGCAAGTACAACAAATGGTCCTCAAATGATTGTTTCATACTCTGACAGTCAAAGAACAGGTGGTCTGATGAATACAGACTTTTATCCAAAGCCAGCAGATGGTGAAAGTACAGTAGGACAGCCTGACAGCAGCAGAGATGCTAGAACTCCCAATAGACAAGTCCAGACATCCAACGGAGCTTCCAGATCCTGGTTCAGCTCATTATTCACAGATCTCCATCAGAAGTGGGAGAAAATGGGAGAATCTTACTTTTAAAGAGATTAAAGAGCTGCAGAGACAATTAAACGTCCTGTTGATTGAAAAGAGACCGAACTCTGTGGTTCACAGTATTTTACAGCTTCTTCACTGTTTTACTGCATCTTCTACTTCAGGATCTGGACTTTTGCTTCGGACCAAACGGAACATGCACTAATCGTTTTACCTCTGGGCTGAGATCCAGTCTGTGTGACCACCAACAGGATGAAGATGCAGGTCTTCGTCCACCTGCTGCACAGAGGCATCCTCGACGCTGGATTGACCCTTTAAATAATAATATTAATAATAATAACACATAAAATCCGTCCAGATGCTCAGAGCAGCAGTTTCATCTCCAGCAAACAGTTTCTGCAGCTTCTGGACGAAAGTCACTCGGTGTGAGGTCCGATGGACCGTCCGCTCCTCCACCTGTGGAGGGTGTGCGCACCTCAGCAGCGTCCAAACGTGATGGGTGGAGGGATCCCTCTACTTCCTCCAGAGTTTTTCAAACTAAAAGCTCATCATGTCTCTACAGGCACTGACTTGACTTCAGTCTTTGTCATGGAGTCATGAAGACTTGAGGCTGATGCATTTATGAGGTCTGAACCTTTTAAAACCTCCCCACAGGCTCCAAAACGCTGTTAAACCAACTGTATGCACACAGCTGATAAACAGCTCATTTAGTGCTGAAATAGCATTTTAATATATTTCAAACAGCCTCAGGAAACAGGAAAGTGGAAGTTAATGGGAATTAAATCAGGAATGATCCCAACTGACCCACTGTCATCCAGACATGTCCACACAGGACAGAGATATTAAAATACAGCTGTTGAAGAAACTAGTTCAATAAAAAAAGACAATATAAGTACAAATAAGAGTCAGAGCAGTTTAAGTGGCTGCATAAGATAATTTAAATGTTTCTGAAACTCCTGTTACTGTGGGAGAAAAGTGGCTCAGCTGGTAAAAAACTAATATAAACATCTACAAATCTAAATAAATTCAATAAATTAAAAATAAGTTGGAGTATTTTAAGAATTCAGTTTGAGTTTAGCGCAGTGAGAACCTGCAAAACATAAATGACCAAATAAAAAAAGCAAATAGAAGTAAATAAAACATACAAACAGAACTTTAACCTGTAGTTTCATGTTTTAAGTGTCAGCTGTATGTTTATATATTTGGACTGTGACAGTTTTCATCGTTTTTTCTGATTCATAAACTAACTAATCATAAATTACATTTTAATATTCAGTTCACTTCAGTTCAATGTGACATTTTTTGGACTTTATTTTAAAATGTGACGTCCTGAACACGGCGAGTTGAGGCCAAAACCAACGGCTGAACAAGTACATTATAAACTCATAACAAATAATTATACATGAAACCTGACAAGTTAGTGTAGCCGTTGGGTACATTTAGTGCAGTAGAACTTAGGAATTAATATTTCCCACTGAGGTGAAGTGAAGACTGGGACGTCTTCCACGTCTCTGTTCAGACATGCCGGGCCTCAGTGTGGCACCTGCCTTTGGTCTGGACCAACAACTGCATTCCTTCCAAAGAGAAAGGCTTCTCGTGATGACAGATGCTCCACAACTACCCATCAACTCCTCCAACACACACACACACACACACACACACACACACACACACACACACACACTCGCTTTAACAGAAAGCTCCATGATTCATGAAGATTTCACCAACAAAGCAGCTTTTTCTCTCAGCTCTCAGCTGATTGACAGCGAGTGTGTTTGTCAGAACACGTCCTCCAAGTCCTGAACTTTAAGAAAAATCCCTTTGACACATCCCAGCCTGTGGTGGTCTGGATCCTCAGTTCAGTGTCGATCCTGTCTGCACATGTAAACCTACTGTAAGTCTGTCATTTCTCTGAAACACCCCCTCCTCCCTCGTCACAACTACTTCAAATTTAAATTCCATCCATCTTCCCCCCCGCTCTCAGCCGTCACAGCTCAGGAAGAGTCATCTTGAAGGTAGCACTTATGCTGTGACCTGTAAACGAGAGCATCACCTCTGTCTGAACACACAATGCCAGAGTTTCCCACCTGCACAGAGAAGACTACTGCGCTCGGAGGGTTCGTTCACCTGCAGCTGTCCCACCTCGAGGACCGGAGGCCCAGAGGCCCAGGTGCATTCATATACGAGAAATATAATTTACTGCATGTTGTTCTCAAGGTGAAGGTGATCAACAATAAAAACACATTAAATAAATGCAGAGATTAAACTAATTTCTCTCTCTCACACAGGAAACACTTGTAAAAACAGTAACGATCGACTGTCCTTGGCTTTTAGGAAGCTTGTGAGAATGTAGGAAAACAACTTCAGTCATGGGTTAGATACATTCAGATGAAGCATTCCCCTTGTTTTGTGCATCATTCTTAGATTAAGATGTTATTATGACACTAACTCTGACACATTTTACCGCTGTAAACTCCCCTAACCTCGTGAATTGAAACACAATTAATGACACAAGAGTTTTCAGGTGACGTCTTTTACTTTTTCAACACTTGAGGGAAACCCAGTAATTAAATTACTGCAAAGGAGACACAGAATCTTCCTCTTTTGAATTTCAAGTAATTTATCCAGTTATATCAACAGCAACACATGAACTGTAGAATAGATCAGAATCAGAATAACAACACAATCATGTTACAATCTATAACATGACATGACATAACATAACATGTAACATAACAATAATGTACATTACATACATTAAAGATGCTTTTTAAGTTTATCAGAGGGAAAACATACAGAATAGCAGCAAATGTGAAACGTGCAGGTGAAAAAATACTTTATCCGACTGTAAAGAGATGAACCATGAGACTGAAAACCACCCTGTTCTTTCAATGTACAGTAAATATGTTACTAAACATGTTTCACCCTCGTGCTACAGTACCTGTATTATTATTATTATTATAGAAACAATAACAATAGGAATTAAACCCCATTTTTAAAAATTGAAATGAATGAGATATGTGCAGTTAAACCACTGTTGTGTAGAAAGATGACGATATAACAGCTCTGTACAAATAAAACATTCAGTAATAAATCACCAATGACCTTTAACCCTTTGTAATAAATTAATGCCATCATTAAGTATTCGAGGTATTCCTCACCAGACATCCTTATTTTATTTTATTTTTCTACTTTTTTAAAAAAACACCTTTTTGTATTTGTATTTTTGACCCTTCTAATGCACAACATGAGTGTTCCTATAATATATCTTTAAAATACTTTTATTTTATCATTTACTATTCCAAGTATGCAGTAAATATCTTGTTTCTGTTTGACACCAATCACAGCTTTTATTTTTCCTTTCTTACTTCATGAACAAGCTTAACTTTTGGGAAATCCACATACATTTACTTTATTAAAATTAAGTATTTTGTATGTTTGTTTTGTTTGTTTCAGACATTTCACAGCTCATTTTTATACATCTAATACACAGAAGTATTGTTTTTGTTTAAAGTATCTACAACATTTTATTATGTTACCTTGAGAGTGAGTATATTACTTAAAAAATAATTATAATTACTATTAGCTAACTAGCTTATCTGTTTGTTAAGTAGATTCTATGTTGCTTAGCAAAGTAGTTACCTGAACTACAAAGTCAACATAAAACTGTATGTGTATGTTTATTGACGTGCATCTCAACTGTGGTCTTAAAAAAAGATATGTAAAGAATACTTGGAATATTCAATCTCAAAATAAGTTGAATTAAAAAGATAAAAAAGAAAAACTCAGCCAGTGTGAAATAACATGAAAAACTGGATGTGGGTCATTTTTGATCCATGTTGTGTTTTTTTTCTTTGAACTAGTAACTTATGTGTATTCATCACTGTTTATTTGAGTAGTCCGCCATCTAGTGGACAAACACTGACGTGGACAACAACTCTGACACACAACACCTTCGTAAGCAAAGTTTTATTTTTTAAAAAGTGTTTAAAAAGCTAAATAAATATAAGCCATATAAAATTTTGTAGCAGCTTGTTCCATGTTTCTCAGCAAATCCCAAAACATCTTCCTATTTTCAGAACATTCAAACCACAGCGACACCGGAGAAATGTCAGAAATCACCTCACACCTGTTGTAGCTTTGGTTCTCTTTAGGTTCTCTCTTCTCATGTTCAAGTATTACAAATAAAGCAGGTATTAGTGATATAGAAGCGAGTGTGGAAGTGACATGTTCTTAAAAAATGTGCTGCAGCTCAGATAACATGTCAGGAGGTTCAGTCTATGGAGCTTGAAAAGCAACAGGACGACTTAACCGAGAACGACTGAGTCCTGAACCAGAAACAGTGTCTCTAGAAATTCATAAAACCACAATGAGAGCTGACTTTAAAAAGGCAGCAGGTACAGTTCAAGTCATGAAAAGCAGAGAGAGAACAAGAAAATGAACGGTAACAGAGGTCTGAAGTCTTTTGCTGTGCACCACAGGGTCCAGCAGGCGCCACCTCTGGGCAGAGTGCACACCGTGAGAACCGTTAGTACCTGTCGTGGACCAAGCTGCTGTAGAGCCAGGGTCAACATGGCTCCATGGAGCAGCCCACAGCCAGACAGCGATGAAACGTTCGAGTCCATGTGGTGAAGTCCTGTAGTTTGTCTTCATCTGATGGAGGGTCCTGGCTCAAGGTTTCTCAACGTCCCTGTAAAAGGACACAAGACTTTTTATCACCAGAACACTCGGTCGTTATCGCCGTCACAAATAATTTCAGATCTCTATTTGTATTTGGTATAATAACAGATTTCTCACCTTCTTCATCTTCTGCTCCTTCTTCACCTTTTTCACCTCCTCCTTTGACTTTTTCTCCTCCTTCTTCTCCTTCTTCACCTCCTTCTTCACCTTTTTCACCTTTTTTACCTTCTTCTTCTTTAGCTTCTTCTCCTTCTTCACCTCCTTCTTCACCTTTTTCACCTTTTTTACCTTCTTCTTCTTTAGCTTCTTCTCCTTCTTCACCTCCTTCTTCACCTTTTTTACCTTCTTCTTCTTTAGCTTCTTCTCTTTCTCCTTCTTCTCCTTCTTCACCTCCTTCTTCACCTTTTTTACCTTCTTCTTCTTTAGCTTCTTCTCTTTCTTCTTCTTCTCCTTCTTCACCTTTTTTACCTTCTTCTTCTTTAGCTTCTTCTCTTTCTTCTTCTTCTCCTTCTTCACCTTTTTTACCTTCTTCTTCTTTAGCTTCTTCTCTTTCTCCTTCTTCTCCTTCTTCACCTCCTTCTTCACCTTTTTCACCTTTTTTACCTTCTTCTTCTTTAGCTTCTTCTCTTTCTTCTTCTTCTCCTTCTTCACCTTTTTTACCTTCTTCTTCTCTTTCTCCTTCTTCTCCTTCTTCCCTGTTGTTATCTGTGGACGAGGTAGTTCTCGGGATGTCTGTGGCTGTTTCTTGGTCGTCCAAACACGTCCTCTCTGAAATGATAAACACCAAAACATGGTGATAAATACAAAACTCCATTAGAAAAAGTTGACATTTTCCCGCTCATATGGTTCCTTCATCAGTTACACAAGGTGAACTTGTGTCTTGGACGTTTCTGGGGTCACTGAAGTTGTTAATAACATATCTGTTAAACAACAAGTACGAAAGAGTGGAGTTACTGCAGAGGATTTTATGCTCAGTGGACATTTCACCACTGATTTTTTAACTGAGAAACCTTTTTTTGCTGTTTGCTGTAATAATACGCTGCTCAAAGAAAATAAAGAGAACACATAATCATTCCAATGTAAGTCCAAGTCCATCGCACTTCTGGATGTCAACTTGTCCAGTTAGGAAGCAACATTGGTTGTGAATCAATCACCTGCAAATGGAACAGGTGGAAATTGGAGGAAATTAGCAAGACTATAAAGTACTGGTCCTGCAGGTGGAGGCCACAGACCGATTGCCTGTTCTCATCCTCGCTGGCTGATTATTGCTCACTTTTGCACTTTGCAGTGTCCTCACCACTACAGGTAGCATGAGGCGATGTCTGAAAACCACAGGAAGTGTTCAGGTAGTGCAGCTCATCCAGGATGGCACATCAAGGCACACTGAGACAGGAAGGCTTCTCCCAGCACAGTGTCAAGAGCATGGAGGAGACACCAGGAGACAGGCCTGTACTCCAGGAGACGTGGAGGAGGCCGTACGAGGACAACAAACCAGCAGCAGGACCGCTATCTGCTCCTTGGTGCAAGGAGGAACAGGAAGAGTACTGCCCTCCAGCAGGACACCTGTCATGCCCGACGTCCATAAGTGGGGGCTGTGCTCAGCCGTGCTCTTCACGGATGAGAGCAGCTTCACACTGAGCAAATGTGAAAGAGTCTGGAGACTCTGCAGAGAACATTCTGCTGTCTACAACATCCTCCAGCATGACCAGTTTGATGGTGGGTAAGTAATGGTCTGGGGAGGCATTTCCTTGGAGGGCCGCACAGACCGCTATGTGTTACCAGAGGTGGTACCGGGATGAGATCCTCAGACCCCCAGACAAGACCCTGGGTTTCTTCTGATGCATGACAGTGCTAGGCCTCATGTGGCTGGAGTGTCAGCACTTCCTGCATTATGAAGGCATTGAGGCTATGAACCGACCTGCCCGTTTCCCAGACCAGAATCCAATCAAGCACCTCTGGGACATCATGTCGTAAAGATTTAATCCATTGAGATCTAGGATGTGTTGTTTAAGTGTTTCCTTTGCTTTTTTGAGCAGTGTATTTAAACTCACTTTTACTCTGAATTCTACTATTTATCACAGTTTTCACATTTTGGATGTGACACATTTTACTCACCAGCTTCAAGGCTGCATTCTGAAGTTGGGTTCTGGTTGGATCCTTCAGGCATATCTGCATTAACAAAGAACATCTCAGTACATCCAGTAACAACAGAATCAAACGACAGTCTGGACTTGAACCCACTCAAAATATTTATATGTGATCACATAAACGTGAAAATATAATAATGCATGTGAGCTGTAGTCCAAAGAATGATGAATCTGTCCGTGTTTTTATTGTTTTGTTCATAAAATGTAAGAAAATAGTGAAAACTAAAATCTTTCCAGTGGTTTGTCAAATCCAAGTTGTTTCTCTTAGTTTTGCTCTGTTTGGTACAAGAACATCTCACTCACCGGTTTCACTCGTGTTTTCCATGTGAATTATTACTTGAGCCTCTGAAATGAAATCACAGTTAAAAAATAAATTAATTGTCACATCTAAAGTTCCTGTTCACAGCTTCGAAAATGAATTTAATAACTTCTGCTTTTATAATCTGATTAAGGTGATTTGTGCACAGAAGCTGCAGAAATGTGTCTGTTGAGTTTGTGCATGATTCACTGTGAGTTATGTTTTAATAAGTTTCAATTCCAGCTTGGACGTTGACGATTTGGTGAAACTGAAACTTTACTAAACTTAAAGTACAAAAACTAAAATGCATCAATGCTTTTGTAGCATTTTACTGTTAATCACAAAACAGTACAAGTACCTCAACAGTGTGGTAAAGTACATAGTAAATGCACTTATTTTGTAGTTTTGTGTCTTTTTCACTGACCGGTTATATTGTTGGGAACAGAATTCTGGACGTGGTTCGATGTTTCAGGCGCCTCTGGACCGTTTGACCCCTCTGTCAAATAATACAGTGAAACAATAGTCATGAGCATCATGCATCTGTTACACAGAGAGAGGTTTAGTTCACTGCTTTCAAACTGTTCACACAGACTAAATAAAGAAGTAGTTAGATAGCTAATAAAAACGCTGTGACCAGATCGCAGTAGACGCTGATTTGAAGGCGAGAGAAGTTCTACATCACAAATAGCAACATTAACAAACAGACTCTAGATAAATAAGTCGCACTGAGCTCAGTGGTGCAAAATTACACAAGAGGAAATGATCTCACGCTACAACTCACAGCCTCTTCTGTACTTCTACTGTCCTGATAGATAAAATAAAATATTTTACTCACCAGCTTCATGGCTGGAATTTGGGGACTGATGAAAGGATACTGCATAAACAGTGGTCGCCTTTGGTAATAACCCCTCTGTCAAATCACACACAAAAACACAAACAGTAAAACAGTATTCAGCTAAGACAGGGAAGTGAGCAGCATTTGAACCTGAAGTCATTAATCCACATTTTACTCACCTTTTTCCGGGCTGGTTCCTTGATGCTGTGCTGGTTTCCACTCTCCTGTGAAAAGTTAAACCAACCATGAACCATGCACATTGTGATCAGTACAGTTTTCATACAAAGTTCCTTATTTTCTCACTGAATAGTATAATAACCAGGTTTTCTCTTTTATTTCCAGATTTCTCAGCAGCTAAAAATGAATTAGCTGCCTGAGCAGGTAATTTTGTGCCAGATTTTATCGACATAGAGGGTATGTGGAAGTCGTCCCTTTATGCAGGTTCATGAAAAGTCTGCAGAGCCATGAAAAGGTGTCAAGCATTAACCTCTTAAGACCCGAGCTCTAGTTTGATATGCATTTTTTATTTCTCTTCGCTATTTGGGCTTATTGGAACCTGATAAGTGTAAAACTAAGCATCATCTTTTCAAAATCAGTTTTAGGAAGACATCATATGCCTACAACAACAAATTATAACACATTCAAAACATTTTGCATTAAAAACTTTTCTTTACACACCAATATGTGAAAGGCTGTGTAACATCAGTTTGCATGCACAAGAACCCAAAATGTGTTGTACACGCATGCGTACGCCAGGCCCTAAGAGGTTAAAGGATGTTACAGTTAATTAAATACTGAAATTCTGTGGCTTCTTACCCGATTTAAGTTTCTTTATGTACATGAAAGCGAGGACACCAACACCCCCAATCAATCCGAGGAGTGCTACTCCTACAAAAACGATTGTTACAATCCGATTCCTGTCAAAGATGTGGAAAGGGCTGTCAAGTGATTTGCTGCTGTCGCTGCTGACAGGATTCTTCAGTTCACACCTGATGCTCATCTTGGACTCTGGCTCCTCCTGAAAACAGAGATGAAACCAGTCTAGAACATTTCATTTTTCAGGAGGTTTGGGGAGATTTCCAACATTCGTACCTTTGTTATTGTGATGTTCTCGGTTTCTGTGTCCAGTAGTTTATCACCTAACTTCCAGGAATAGGTGACGGGTTCAGCCCCTGTGATGTTGGCTTCACAGGTGTAAACACAGGAAGTCATCCCACTGTTACACGATGTGGAGACGGTAGGTTTGGAAACACGAGCTGCAGGAAAAGAGGACACACACAAAAAAAAACATGAGGCACCTCATCTGAATTCAGCCGGAGAACAAACAGCTTCCACTTACAGATGACCAGCAGCTGAATCTTTGTCTCTTGTTCTTTGTAGTTGATCTCTGCTGTGTAGACGCCGCTGTCGCCTCGAGTCAGTCCTGTGATCGTTAGGGCTCCAGTTGAACTGTTCACCTGACTGCGACCTGAAAACATCCAGTGATCGATAGAAGGCAGGTTTAAGAAGAGTCAAAGCTGATTGAACCGCTTCACTAAAAGATAAGGAACTGTGTTCCTGGTGTTTTCTTAATAATGTTGGTTAAAAAACAACATATTACAAACATTTTAATGAAATAAATGTTATGTATTGTCTACACAAACAAAAGAATAGTTAATCCCTACAAAACTGAATCCATAGTAAAAACCATTAATCACATATTTGGCTGGACTGAACCTATTTATCTATGTTAAAACATCCCTTCACTTACTGTAATCTATTACTACACATGGAATAATCCTATTAAATGTTGTGTTTTAAGGAGTAAACTTGTGATTAAGGGACTGTCGTTACAGTCAGGTGTCATTAGATGCTGTATAAAACCTTTAAACTGTCTGTAGGCTTCAGTGGAGCCACCAGAAAACTCCACGGCCATGTCTGCTCCATGTTTCCATGTGACGCTGGTGATGGAGCCAGACACAGAGTCCAGGAAGAGTTCACCTGTTTCCCCTTCTGCCCGGTAGATAGTTTTATCTGCCAAAATCAGACATTAAAATGGCGTCTTTAAGTAAAATCTGAGATAGAAAGATGAATTAAAACGTAAAAACCGAGACTAATACACCACAGGCCACACCTGTAACGAGGTTAGAAGTTACAGCTTTAGTTAAACTCACCTGAGTTTTTGGTAAATACCACCACATTGAAACACAGGAACATGAAGGCAGCGAGCACAGATCTGAACGTGATCAACATTATTCTCAATGAATAAAAACTAAGTTCTTAATATCTTAACATCTAGACGGACACGTTTCAACGAGACAGAAACCTTAAAAACGGCTGTAAACAGTGTTTTTATGATACACGACGACTAAGGCCTGAGAAAAAAACAAAGTGAAAGAGAAACAAGGAAGTAAATCCTATTGGCTGATGCTTCATGCATCACTGTGACATATTTGTACTCTTACTCTATTAAATACTACTTTAGTTTTTAAAAAAAAGAACTTTACTTTCTCTGGGACACTTCTACAGACTTTATATATATATATATATATACAGAATTTATTTAATCAGCTTTTTAGGATTAACTGTGACATAGACATGAAAAAAGATCTGATCATTTTATGACAGGTAAAATAATTCTATTGATATTGTTACATATAATAATAATAATAATAATAATAATAATAAATAATAATAATAATAAAACCAGACACATAAAAACAAGATCCAGGACAAAACTGCACCATAAATCTCAATAATTTTATTGTCTTTGCTCTCATGATTTTACAAATATGATACTTCTGCAATTCAACTTTGACTGTGCAACACAATGGCATCATGGACTGTTGAACTCGACATCCTCAGGGACGTCTGTGACTCCGGGGACCTGTGAATCCTGCAGACTGGGGGCCACATGTGGGATTTTCTATGGTTTTTAGTGTCAGGAAACAAACTTTGGAAACTAATCCCGACCGTTTCAGTTATGATTCCGGTCTCCCGCCTGTTCTGCAGGATTCACCAGCAGCTTACACACACACACACACGCATACACACACACACACACACACACACACACACACACATTATTCGTCACCACTGACACAATGGCGGCTACTGTGGGGGGGGTGGAGGAGTCCTGGTCTCGCTCCACCCCCCCCACAGGTCAGTCACTCCTCGGACGTGGGTTTGGAGTTGTACAGTCTCTTTGGATGAGGCTGGTGGTACCTGTTCAGGGCTGCAGGGCTGCTTGTCTTTTTAGGATGGGTGATCTCTTGGGACACCAGATAGACAGATAAGAACAATGGCATGCAAGACTCACATACAGACCCACTTGTTATTATTCTTTTTTTTTTTTTTTTTAATATAAAATAAAGATTCTGACATAAGTACAAGCACTGAGCCCTCGCAAACACCCAACAGCCAAGCATATTGGAAACTATGCGGAGGACGAAGGACGCCTAAATCGATGGCGTTCGTATCGGGGGCTCACGACGGTTAAAACCATTTCAACACAACAGCTGGCTTCTTTTCATATTCAATAAGTCCTGTTTTGAGGACGTAATACATCTCACATTTATAATAGTTCTTCTTCTACACCTTTTTACTACAAATGTATGTGCTTTTGATTGAAAACTACTTGGGAAAACTGGAAAAAAAAAAGAAAAATATATAGATTTGTAGTTGAAAAACAATCCAACCCACTCTGGCCAATTTATTGCAAATGCAGTGATTAACCTCTGAACAGCAACACACACTTCAATATGGCACAAGCATCTTAGAAATGACCTAAATGCATTGTCATCGTGGGTGAATATCAAAAACCAAACCACACCATATCTAAAAATATTAAGACATTAATCATCAGTACAGCAGAAAAGAAAAGAAGTTTATCCTCGTTGAAACATGCAGTTTGCCGCTCTGCAAGCAAAACTTGATTCTGGACCCCTCGGTAAAACGCCAAAACACAAACTTACCAAAAACGAAAAACGAAACAAAAATCGTCTCAAATGCATATAAACACTGCAAATGATTAGCAGCGCCAGTCGAGCTGTTACACTTCTATAACTCATCACAGGAGCTGCAGAGTAAGACTTCAAAATCCAGCTCCTACCCCGTGTTATCCGAGGGCTGGATGACGATTCCTTCACCTGAATAATGCACACTGGCCAGAAAAGTGAAGCATGTAGTGACCAAACTCGGCCCTTCTTTATAAAGGCGTTTCAGATAATCAAATTAACGGTAAAATAACCCCAAAAAAAAAAAAGTCTTAGTTTAAAGCACTCTTTGCTTTCAGACGTCTTCTCTGACTCACTATTTTCTAGCTTTGTGTGTGTCACCTTAAGACATTTCATGTGCTTATATTAGTGAATGTCAGCTTTGGCACACTCCCTGCTGAGGTACCTAACTTAAAGTTTTGTCAAGTACGGAAACCACTACTTGTTTCCTCCGAGGATACTGTTGTTGCATTATACTTTATATATATATTTATATATATATATATATATGTAGAGAGAGGAGTATTTTTCTCTAAAATGTCTCTGGAGTGTTAAAGAGAAAATCTACATATGAAGGCATTCTCCAGCCCTTCGTCAGAGACTGTGACGTGGACATCCCCACTAAATCGCTCTCATCAGCCCCATCTACGTGCTCACCATATATCCCACTACAAAATCCAAATAAATAGTGTTTAAAATAAGGGCAAATTGGTAAAAGAAAAACAAAACGAATGAAGCAAATCAATGTAGTGGCCTCATAATGTAACACAAATCTCCCAAAATTCAATAAATCCGTAACCGTCCAGTCCTCCTCAGTCAAATAAAGAACCAGAGAAAGAAATATTACAGGATATATCTAGAGTAGTGGTTGTTTTACAATGGCGACTATGTCGAGAGAACGACTGGGCATCAGTTTGTCATGTTGCAACTTCTGTAAGAACTGTGTCCTCTTCACCACCCCCCGTCTCGCTTCCTCTTTGCGCCCGGAGGTGATCATGCTCTGTCTGATCAAAGTTTTTGACCTATAACCCTCGGCTCCCCTCCCTCCCCGTTCCCTGCCCCGTCACACACTCCTCAGCTCAGATGTGGGGGGTTGTTCAGTCGGCGTAGTGCATGATGGACTCGACGTAGTTGCCGGGGAAGAGGCCCGTTGTCCCGTTCATCACGCCCTCGAACCAGCCGTCGTCGTTCTTCTTGATCACGTAGATGATGGCGCCCTCCTGGAACGAAAGCTCGTCGTCTTTGTCGCGGGTGTAGTCGTAGATGGCCACCACTGCGGGATAATGGGAAGAGGAGAGCATTGGAAAAAAACAAGAGGCCAGTTTGAATTTCATGGAAATGTTTACAAATAACAACAAAAGGGTCAAACTGCAGGTCACAGTCGGCACAGACGAGTGCAAACATCGAGACTTTCAACCATCCACTGACTGTCAGACTCATGGGAATCACTTTAACCTTTAACCTTTACTGCGCCTGCTGTAACGTTTTATTTGTCAGTGCATGCACAGGTGCATCCAGGATAAATCATCCGAAAACATGATAAGGGTCGTAAAGTCAGACCTTTCTCCAGGTAGTTGCGTGGGGCCCATGGCGGATCCTCCTCGGCGTAGGGGTCACTGTACTCCACCACTGCAGACTCTTCTTCATCCTCATCGTCCTCGTAGTCCTCCGGCGGTGGAGGAGGGGGTGTGGGCTCCTCAAACACTGGCTCGTCAGCCGGGGGAGGTGGGGGCGGCACGTCTGAGACTGTGAGCAGTTTCAGACAGATGGGAAGAAGAAGAGAATGAGTGAAACAAGCAGGAACGATACATGTGACTGACATGTCCATGCATTAGAGAGAGAGAGACAAACTGTTCATGCTGGATGCATTTAAAAAACATGCAGAGAGTGAAAATGTGTATTTTATTCACTAAGAAAAGCAAACGAACAAAAAAAAAAACACTGATTGAACTTTATGTTTTATATAAATTTTTTATATAAAAACAAACACTAAACTGAAGCATCATCATGCTCAAGAATAACGACACACACATGCTTCATTCTTCATTTCATACCTTATGCGTTTTCAAGTGGTCAACCACCAACATTTGCTGCCTAAGGGACCTGTCATTACCTCCCACTCCACTCCAATTGTTTCACAAAAGGACCACACAGCTGAATCAACACCTCTGAAACACTTAAAAACAGAACCTGATGACCTGCATGAAAGCAGGATTTATTGCAGGACTACTGTAGTTTTAGCTTGGTGTATGATAGTGTAGCTTCTTTAGAGGACAAAGGGCCTGAATGTGGTGTCATCAGATCCCCGACTGAGCTGATGTTGGTGGTTTATCACTCGTTTACTCCAATGAGAAACCAAAAGAAGATGAATCACTGACACTGACTGTTGGGGAGATGTGAAACCAGCGGTGGTCATGCAGAGGGAGCGAGGAGCTTAAAGCCACTTACTAGTCTCCTGAACTCGGGCCACAAAGCCCATCAGAGGCAGCTGAGGGGTGATCTGCATGGAGGGGGGAGGGGGCGCGAGTGGGCCTGCTATCACCAAACGGTACCAATACACAGAGACGAAAGAGGATGGGTCCAGAGGGAGGGGTAGGACAGATATAAGAACAGCAAAGACATGAGAAAATGAAGTTAGAATAAACAACAAAAGCACAGAAGAGAGCGAAAGAACAGATCAGAAGTGGGTAGACAACAATGTTAGCAAAGCACCTGAGAAATATGTTATTAATGTTAATATTATCAGTCTGAGGCTAATTTACAATGACTTTAAAACCAGAATCTATTAATTCAAGGACAGGGTTTCATACGTATGTCTATGGAAAAGGGCGCTAGTATGTGTTAAAGGGTGCAGAATGGTTGAGATGAACATTTAGTCCAACAACTTACTACACACTGTTTAACAGAATATAAAAACGCTTGACGTGAGGTCGACACACTATTTTGTTTTCATCACCGCCACTGATTGGACAATGTAAAAAAGGAAAACAACGCTCAGAGTTGACTTTTTATCAACTGGAGGCCTTAGCAGCAAAACAAACTGTTATTTAAAGCATTTAGTTTTACTTATAGTTAGTAGTTGCAGACTTAGATGACTCTGCAAGAGAACATCCCACAACATGTTAATGATTTGATTTTGTATAAAAGCATCTGCAAAATGACACAGTGTAATAGTAATGAAATAAAAACAACCTGTGCAAATACAAATATCAGTTTTAGGACACATCTGTACAGAAATAAACCTAAAGCTTGTCAAAAGACAAACAGAGGACAAAAGACTGCAGAGAGCAGTGAAGAAAAGAGGTGAAGTCGGATAAATGTAGGTGAAAAATGAGACCGTGAGGGACTGTGGTGACCTGCTCATTTTAGTCTTTGTTTATAACTTCTAAATATTTTATCATTTGTTTTTATTTATCTTTTACAAATGTAAACTGAGGACTGTTCTCTTTCCTCACACATACCCTGGTTCTGGGCGAAGTGCGGTCCACCGTTGAGCTGACTCTGGTTGTGGGGCATGTTGGGCTGACCGGTGACAGAAGAGGGTCGGCGGTACGGCAGGGAGCCTCCCACCTGTGGATTCTGAGGCTGCTGCACCGGGCGGTTCATGCTGTAGAACTGAGGAGCACCTGAGACGACACCAGGGGGCAGCAGAGACTCATTTATCAAAGACAGGTTTTATTTATCCTCCCTCTGGTGTCCTGGACTTTATTATTATTATTATTATTATTATTATTATTATTATTATTATTATAAATAATAATTTATTTATTCATCAACATTCATCCTTAACAGCAGCACAAGACCTTAAGTGATAAAGACAACATCCAGCAACTTGAAAACAAAAACAACTGAACTGAATTCACTTTACAAGCATTTCTCCACACAGCTCATGCATCATAGATCAGAACAGCAGCAGAATCATCAACAACACAGACACGAGAAGCTGATGAGATGCTGTGAAGAATGAAGAGCGGAGTGATTCTGCACCTGACTACAGTGTTTACCTATTTACTGCAGTCATATTTATGTGTTGTGCATGATTTAACATGATGTGCACATGACAATGGTTTGTGCCTGAAAGCTCAAACTCTCAATTAAATCAGGAATGAATTACAATTTAAATATATGATGAACTGAAGGGAGCCTTATTTTTATTTCAGTGTCAATATCCAGAGCTACAAATGGTTTTATTCAGCCAGGTGACCTTGTTAATCTGACATATTGCAGTGTGAAGATAATTATGTTAAGCAAATATAACTCTCCATTTCATGATTTCCTTCTACCACTGAGTTTATGAGGTTTAACAAACTTGCTAAGTTCACCTCCTTCGTAATAAATCTTCTGCAAACCTCATTTATTAATAATATTTGTAGTCTCATCTTCCTTACATTTGCAGAAGGACTGCATTTGCTCATTTGTCTGATTAACTAAATATGATTTATTAACTTTACACAAATGTTTCATTTATTGATCAGTAAACCTTTAGTTTAAATCTAAATAATTAAAACTATTTGTTATTGCTCCTGTTTACTTTATTTGGTCAACAACATACGACTTCTACATTCAGCTTCACCTGACACTGATTTAGAAGTTGGACATATGACCTCAGTCGTCTCCCTTAGATGCATCTGCTGTTTCTGAAGAGCTTTTTAATTCTTTGAGGGAGTATGCTCCCTCAGTGTGCTGCAGGCTGTACAGACAACACCACTGAATATCCAGGGTGACGACGACATGCCAGAAGGAGAACACTCAAGCAGGAGGATGGACGCCAGGGGAGGCAGGATGGAGGGTGTGCATTTCCCACCAGGTCACACTCACCTTGTGCAGGGTTGTTGTAAGTGGCGGGGCCTGTGCCAGTGGGGGCTGCAGAGGCAGGTAGCTGGGGAGGGGGTGGGGGTACAGGCGGGATCTCTACAGAGGGGTTAGGGGCCTGTGGGGGGCCGTCTAGGGCAGAGGTGGGAGCCCCAGGGGTTGTGGCAGAAGCATTTGGGGAAGGTTTAGTAGGATTGGATGGGACAGGGGCTGATCCTGAGGTGGTGAGTGCAGGTTAGTCAAAGAGGTAAAAAGAAAGCGAGGAAGGAGAGAAAGGGTAAACGAGAGGTCAAGACAAGATAAGAGTGAGAAGGGAGGAAAAGAACCAGCAGAACCAAGGTTCCTAGACACAATTCAAAACCTTGACTGTAGAAATCCTGGACACCGAACAAACATTAGCCAAGTTAGTTAATTTCAGGCACTATGAGATCCTGCGGTCACCAACAGGAAGCTGGGATTACCTGGGAAGGCGGTGGGTGGGGCTGGGGTCGGCACAGCGATGGGGACACCCACACTGCCGCTGCCGCTGTTCTCTCGGCTGCTGCTACGGCTGCTGCTGGGGTGGCTGCCTCCGCTGCTCCCACTGCTGATGGTAGGGCGGCGAAACACGTCAGACCACAAACTTACACACACGTTCACTGTCATTCATTCTGAGTCCGGTCAAAGCTTAACAATACTTCAGAGAGAAATATTCAAGACTAAAGTAGCCAGATACTTTGAGAAACTACAGAGCCACAGGAACAAACCTTTGATGAAACCTTCACAGCTGACTAAAATAAATATCTGCTGATTGTTTTGTGGTTATTTATTTATTTCAGCAAATTTGAACAAAATTTAGTTCAGTTTTCATCTTGTTCAGCTGATTTGTGCTCTCTCATATTGTTACCTTTTTAGACTTGTTAAGAACAAACTAAACATAACTTAAGTTTTGTTTTACTGTTAGTAAGTATTGAACATGTACTTTGTGCATTAACAGAATTTAGCAGAAACATTCAGGGTTAACTGATTTGTGAAATTGTTAGATTTGTCCTAAACTACAGGATAGGCAACATCTTCATAACAATATAATAATGATACAATTAAAGTTACTTTCTAACTTAAAGCTCCCTTATACTTAAAATCCAAATTACAATTATCTTCATGCAGGTTCAGAACATTAAAAAATTAACACAAATGTAACTGTAACTAAATCAATTGCATTTTAAACTTGAATTTGGTTTGAATCCTTAATGTGGAATCTCTAAACATGAACTTATTTACTTCTAACAGGTAACAAAACAATGATTAACACTAACAGGCATGAAAAAGAAGTACCAGAGTGTACTGTCTGACTCAGCGCTGAAGCTCCCAGCCCGTCTATTGGACATGTTTCAAAACACAGGGAGGAGTAGACGCAGCAGCACATGCTACTAGGGTAAACAATGGGGTGTATGTGTGTCAGTCTGTAAATATCACTACACTAATTAAAGCTAAACTTTAACCAAAGCTAGATTATATTCAAGTGAGTTTCTAACACTATTTAAGTTTGTAATGTGCTAATTTATACAGCGGACATTTACACTATAAGCGCCTACATTCATGATCTAATGGATTTTAATATTTCAGGTGGTTTAATAAATTTGCAGTATCTCCACTTTAAGTTACGTTTTCACTAGTTGGCATTGTACAACACCATTTTAAAAAAGGTACAGCCATTGTTCACTTGCATTGTTTAAACACTACAACAGGTCCTGAAGATCCCTGAAGTTGTACCTGGGCTCTGCACCATGTGCTTTAAATGCACATAAGTTCAATTTTATACCACAACAATAAAATGCAATTCACATTTGTTATTCTTACATGTTTTCCAGTTGCACATACAAAGCCGGGTGCAGCGTAGAACCACACAGATAAGTACATTGTGTTCAGCAAGCTGAGGTCCTAACCTGCTCCTGGTCTTCCATTAGCTGAAGTTATTAATGTGGCACCCTCAAGATTGATGTGTTAGTGTGAGCTGTTATGCTTTTGAAATGGTCACAGTGATAAAAAATAAAGCAGCCGGAAGCCTCGTTGAAGACGTGACGCAGTGGCGACACAAGACAAAGACAAAGATATGACGCGCTGTCAAAGCTGGAAGCAACAAGACACATGGGGCAGACTGTTTGTATGGCAGGAGAGCGCATGGCTGTGAGATGAAGAAAATGAGCTGTGGATGGAGTGGTGTAGATAAAGAGAGGAGAGTCAGGGGAAAGATAACTCGGCTATTTCCGGACCAGAAAAACATTTGACCAACAGATGGGGTGCACAGACGAAACTTCATGCTTTACGTCTCTCGCGGCAGACAGAGGAATCTGAGTATCTCTGTGTTTGGGATGAAAGGGTCTCATCTATAAAGGCAAAGTGACACTGGGTTGACAGGACTGCGGGGGCGCCGCTGCCTATTTAATAACTATTACCATAGAAACCTGCGTCTAGCTCTGGTAAATGGAGCTCTGAATTTCTACTTCGTCCTCATTTAATTGTCCTCGTGTGAGCAGCTAGCAAACTGTCACTCTGGGCTGTCCCTGTGAACTGTGGTCAAAACTGGTGGAATAAAAGAAGCACAAGGGAGCAGAGATAACAATTTCCATGAGGAGTCATTTCAGAGAAGAAGGAAGGCAAAGATGTTCAGGAGCCGGCTCGGACTGATTAAGTTTTTAGGAGAGGAGAAGAAGAAAAGGGGAGGAGATAGAGGAGAAAGGGGGCGTGTTCGACAAGTGTAAAGAGGCATGCTGGGAAAAGGGAGGGATAGGGGGAGGGGGGTACCTGTACGTGCGGTTCCTCTGATTAACGGATGCAGTGCGTGCAGGGCTCTGCTGGGGGTGCGCCATGTTGCGCGTCGGGCTCGAGACGTAGTCGTTAGGGACAACGGGCGGACGCACCGGCTCAAGCGTCCGATAGGGGGAGTGGCGCCTGCGAGAGGGTCAGGAGGACAGGAGTCGAGGTGGGAAGGGGGTGGGGCATCCACAGAGAAGTGTAGGGGAAGGGGGGGAGGAGGAGAGCAAGAAACAAACAAGTGCAAACTTAAAAAATGGGGTATGACAGGTGGTGAACATTGGGATTGGCTGGGGTCCACAGGTGTGTCGGGCAGAGAGGAGGGTGAAGTCAGGACCAATTGCTGCTGCAGGTTAAAAACCACACCTGACTAGTATAAGAAATATGACCTAAATAAATCTGAAAGACAGAAATGCTAAAATGTGAGACTCTCCACTGCTTTAAAAAGAGGGTGCAGTATTTACTATGCTTCCAAAAAAACAAAATGTATTCAAACGTTCCTTTTGGAATTTACCGGTTTTCTACATTAATTTGTCATAAAATTTTCATCCAAGTCAAGAGTATTAACAAATATATTGTACCTAAAGTAATAACACAAATAATTGATAAAGTATGTGAACCCTCAAAGCAGGCCCAAATCATGATGTTTCCTCCACCATACTTTATGATTGGGATGATGTTTTCATGACGATATACAGTGACCTTTTTTACAACAGGTGTAGTGCTGTGTGTTCTTTCCAAATAGTTCAATATAGTTTCATTAGTCCACAAAACATTTTGCCAACACTGCTGTGGAGTGTCAAAACTTTGTGGAGTTTAGAAAACTTCAGGCATTCAGCCATCATCTTTTAAGTAAGCAGCAGCTTCCTTCGTGGTGTCCTGCCATAGACACCCTGTTTGTACAGCTTTTACCTACTGTAGACTCATGAACACAAATGTTAGCCAGTTCCAATGATGCTTTCAAATCTTTGTCTGTCTCTCAGGGTTGTTTCTTCACCACATTATGAGTGTACATTGTGCTCTTGAAGTCATTTTGACTGGCCGTCCACAGTCCCAAACTGCTGAATTTCTAGTCTTTGAAACCACTTTGTAACCCTTTCCAGATTTATGTAAATCAATAATTCTTGATCGTAGATCCTCTGAAAGCTCCTTTTGGCCAGGATTGGCTCACATAACCGTATTCATCCTGTGCGGAGTAAACTTAAAAAGTTTGAGTGGTTTTTGTCAGTCGAAGTAGCTCTAGTCCACACTACATACTAATTTTCTACTAACATCTTAACTTATGCTAACACCTGACTCCAATTAGCTTTTTTGAGTTCATTATTCAAAGGTTTCACATATTGTTTTCACTAGCACCATGAGGTTTTTATGGTTGTTATCAATATTTTTTTGTTATTACTTTATGCACATTATATTCTTGACCTAAAATGTTATCCAATCTTTATCTATGACAAATCAATGCAGTAAACCAAGAAATTCTACTTTTTCTTGCCACTGTATATTGTTAGCTGGACAAAATATGTAGCTAACTGGGGGTTCAGGAAACAGTGACAGTTAGGGGTCAGTCATAGGTCGTTTTCTCAGTAGACACTACTTTTCCCCCATTGTTGCACATCTGTAGAGATTTATTTTTAAAGGAGACAAAATGTGTTTTTGTTGCATCTTCACTCACCATAAATGATGCCAGTTATATTTAAATTATTCTGAGATTGTACAATATGATTCTTATTTCCTGTTTAAAAAAAGAAAAAGAAAAAGTCCTGTCCAAGTGTCCCTGCACATGCCTGCCTACATATTCTCACCTAGAAACAGGCACATTATGCAAATGAAAACACGTAAAGTGGTTTTTAACCTGACAGCAGCACGGTGCTGATGACGTCCTCAGTTTTTGAAATGGGGGAAAGAAAATCATTACTCTGAGATTTATTGTTCTGGACTTGAGAAGATGCTGACACAGTGTTGTGACCCATCTCTGAGCGCTGTTGCTATGGTAAAACGTTGCAATGAGGAATATGGGGCAGCCAGGAGTGGGCGGGCTGGGTCACAAACACACAACTGAAAGTAAATTTGAAAAACAAACAAAGAGGAAGTTGAATAACAGAGGAGAAACGACACATTAAAATCACACATAAGATGTCCGCCTGTAGCCACAGGCTGCGGCAAAAGGTGCATCATGGAGAGTTGGAGCTGTGGCTGATCGGCATGCGTCTTGAAGGGACAGAGATACAAACCCACAAACGCCTCTGAGGGTCGAAATGAAGTGGGGGGCACACTCACAAATTCCTAAGGTTACAGTGAGGGGGTGTACATACAGACTCACACAGACACAAAACAACCACTGGTGACAAGAACACAACATTTATGAGAGGGTCGCCTCCCCTCTGCAGGATAAGAGATGTCTTCAACAGTCATTGAAACATAAAAAAAAAAACGCTTTGGCATCACAAGCTCTAAAAAACAACAACAACATCTACAGTACATCCCATAACGGCAGAAGGAAGTTAAATACCATTCAAATACATGTTCTGCCCTGATCAAGTCAAAGTACTAAGTACATGCTCTGAATTGTACTTAAAGTACAGTAAGAAATGAAAACATGTACTTTTAGCAGTAGTGAATTCGATGTTGTTTATAATAACGTACTTCTCATAAGTGCTCATCAATGAAGCAGAACAAAGTGACTTCTTAACACCATGTGACTGATGGCTGCTTGTAATTTCCCTCCCTGTTCAGAGCTGACATCAAGACCAGTTCAATTTCTGACTGTGACCTTTTGATAAAGTTCCTCCTGTGCCCTGGCATTAGACAAATGCCAATAAAAGGTTAGAGACCGGCAGATCCGAGAGCTCGCCACCTGTACAACCGTCTGCTAAACCCTTGGCTCAGTCACAACAGAAGGGGATTTCCAGTTCAAATTAAACAGCTATAAAAAAAAAAAAAAAAGTCATCACTGCTTGCTGAAATTTGACAGTTCCATATTTAAAACACCTTTTACTTTTAGGAAACGTCAACGTTGTTAGTTACACATGGCTGCGTAGTTAGCAATCTCCATACATGTAGGATGTTTTCAGGCCCGTATTCTCAGGGTTATATTATTTCCTCCCATTTTCCCAGGCTTTCAAGCACTAGAGAAACAAGCCTATATAGATAACAAGTCCATGAATCCAACTGCCTGGCACCAATACTTTCAACTTGTCCAGGCTTGGTGGGAGTAATGTGTTGTAGATCAGCTTCGTGTGAGCTGAATAAGTCCTAACAGTACAGAAAAAAAGTTTTAACTTGAGTTTTAAGAGGCATGTACAGTATCTTTGGAAGCAAAATCCACAGAAGAGCCAAATTTCAGCATGTAGTTTGGTGTGAAAGTTTCTCTTGGCTTCTTAAAAACCAGTCAATCCCAGGCCAGTCTCACCGGCACAGATAAAAAGCCAAAGCAAAGATTAACACTGTGACGTGAACTAGCACTGAAATGCATTTAAACCACCTCAAGGGTGATAATTAAACACAGAGGTAAAGGGGTGATGATGAAACAGGGAGCAACCAGACCCATCTGAGGGGCTTGTGGACACTTTCCCAAAACCACAAACCGATTCTGACGAACAAAACCCTGCACCCTTCTGTCCATCTGAACACACATCAAGGCGCCAGTATGGTTTACATACCCAAGGGTCCCTTTCCCTGTCAGAGGCGGGCTTGGGGGCTTCTGTGTTGGGGGGTTAGTGCGAGGGAGGCCACCTCCACCTGTCTTCATATTCTGAGCGCTGGCCTGTGAGAGAAGGACAAGCGTGATGCTACCAGCACCTTTAAAACTTACTGACTGATATTATTACTAATCTGTTTAATCTTTACAAAAGAAAAACAAATGTAAAAATTACAAAAAACAAAATAAACATGCTGCTTGGTGTTTTAAGTTAGATATAATGTATGAATGTTTCTTTAGGGTTCCCTTTGTAGAAATTAAATTCTTAATAGGAAACTATTCATTTAACTGCAAAGAAAATTTAACAGCAAAAAGAAAGAAAACTGAAAAAGCTCTCGCAGCAATTAAAGACACAACAATTACACAAAACCACCCCCTCGTTTGAGGCTCTTACTTTGAAAGTCTTACCTTAAACCTTTGCAACCACTACGGTAAACAGTTAATAGAGAACGAGGCAAGCAGAAAGAGAGAAAGAAGAAATCAGAGGATTAGTGGGTGAAGAGGGAAAGGAGAAGCAACAATTATTAATGCATGTGGTGCAAAAAGCCAAGCTGGAGAGAGTCAGACAACAACGGCTCGGTGTTAAGATCTGAGGAATTTGTCCTTTGAAACCTGGAAACAATCTCCTCTTTGTTCAGAGAGTCAGTGTGAAGCTTGTTTTCCAAAGTTAGCCATATGATTATTATTGGACAGGACCTTTTTTAGTAGTAGCAGGTGACAGTTTTACAACAGCAAAGAATATATTTAGCAGAATTTATGCGCTGGCTGATATTAGTTTCCCACCCTTGTGAAAAGCCAGACTCATTGATTTTTTCTAACATTACTTGTCAGTGAAACCCAGCAGTGATTGTCTGACCTCTAAAAGTCCTTTCCATTAGATTTTCTGCACTGAATCACACATATTAATCCCTACAATCCTAATATTTTTATATTTCTAAACTTTGCAACATTGCAAAGTGTGAATATTCTTCTGATCGTGGATTAGAGGCTTTAAGAAACAAAACACACAGCAAACCACATAAAAAGTAAAGTAAACAAGATACTGACTGGAGAGGAATTTGTTTTCACCATTTCCTGCCACATATCTTGTCTCTGATTATTTATTTCAACCACTTTAAAAGCCTGAAGAGGTAAAATTTTATAATAGTTCAGATAAAACAACTGTAAAAAAATAAACAGAATAATTTATTGAATAGCTTGTTTCCTACCACATATCTTTGCAGACCATTTGCTGAAATAGTGTTCAGGTCTGAAGTGGTAAAACTAAAGATAAAAGATTTAAAAATACAGAAAACCAACCACATTCCCTACCCTTGTAATCATCCTGAAACTCCTAGCTATCATCACTTCAAGCAAACACAGCTTAATTAAGGTCATCAGGAGAGGCAGCACACAATTAAGTCTCATTGGAGGAATAAAGGGGAAAAAGAACAACGCCGCCACCTTGACTCCGTGGCCCATGTCGTCTAGCAGGCTGTAGTCGATGGGCTTGCGGATGTAGCGCACAGGCCTCTCTGGATTGGCTGGGGCGATGATCTTGTGTGTGCGGGATGTGTTCTTGTTGGTGGTGAGGATACCGATCTCACGTCGGGCCACCTTCTCTTTGTGTATGTCCACCGTCTGCAGCAAAGCAGCACAGGACAAGAAAATCTTCAGTGTGGGGTTTTTATTTTACACTTCGTCCATCAAGTTGTCAGTCGGCCTTGTTTTAATTTTAAAAGACAGTTGTTGAGTCCAGGACATGGTGTAAATGGCTGAAAACATGTTATACTTGACAGTAACCGTTTTGTGTTGTTGATTTTATCCATTTTATTGTGAAAATGTGGGGAAATTATTGTTTTACCTGTGAGATGTGGTTGATGGAGGACTCCATGCGGCGGAGCTGCGAGGCCTGGATGTCCAGCATCTGCAAGACATTGTTGGCCAGTGTGTTGATCAGGTAGGCTACGCTGGCCAGAGACTGGGTGGTGTAGTTCTTGGTCTCCTCCAGCGCCCTCTGCTTGTCTGGGGACTACATTAAAAAAAGAAAATACACAGACTGACGACGGAGCAACATTTGACTTTTAAAAAAACAACCCAGTGTTTTGCATCTTGTAGTGCGAGTGTGAGGCAGCTGCTCCAGAGTGACTCTGGAAATACAGAATCAGTCACCAGTAACTGGACTTTCCCGATGCAGGTGTATTTATACTACTAATACTAATCATTGAAGC
Organism: Anabas testudineus; assembly: GCF_900324465.2. Lineage (NCBI taxonomy): Eukaryota > Metazoa > Chordata > Actinopteri > Anabantiformes > Anabantidae > Anabas > Anabas testudineus. The sequence goes on from NC_046611.1 coordinate 3,411,841, forward strand.
ACACAGACTACACTCACGTGATCTCCACTTGATTAACTACGTTTTTTTAAACCAATTGGCTGCATCAGTGATGATTTAGTTGAGTTACTTTAAACAGGTGAATACTTATCAATCACCTATTTTCTGTTTGTTTAGATTCTCTGTAGAGGTCTGTTTCACTTCACTGTCAAAATGGCAAAATTTATCAATGTTAATCAATTCAAGGGTTTTTTTTTGTTTTGTTTTTTTTCAACCAGCACGTCAGTATCAGAATAATCAGTTAAATTAGTAATTGTTGTAGCTTTAATATGTCCTTAAATATTTTTCAGAACAATACTAAAGAACAACTCAGGGGCAGAGAGCGTAATTTATACCAAAGTTTAAACAATAACAGCACCCTAGATGAAAACTGTGGCAGCAGAACGGAGGGAAACTGCTGCTTTAAATGTTTAAATGCAAAGATCTGATGTTTCAGTGAAGTGAAAGAGAAAAAAGAAATTAAAGGCAGATGTTGCAGTGTGTGCAGCAGGTAATACATCTGCAGCCAGTGTAAAAGGAGTCTTCTGAGGCAGCAGGTTGGGCCGTGGGCACAGCGTGGGCACATAAACAGGAACATCAAAGGGCAGATGGATTCGCTAATGTTACTGCTGGGAAACCGTTTTTCACTGACAGTGCATGTAGGGCCAACATAACACCACATGTTTAGGGTAATTATGCAAATAAAAGCATAGATTACAATCTCAACAACATACTGTTCATTTAGTGTCCTTAGACAAATTAATTCATAAAAAATAAATAAATTATTCATAATACAGAAATTAGATTTTATAATTCAGTGTATTCAATTCTGATTTTACAAATGTATTGATGTTTCAAATAACTACAGCTGAATCTTTTAGTATTATTGATAATTGTTAAGTTAATCAGCAACTAATTTGACAAACTATAATATTTTTAATAAACTAAATATGTTATGGTTCACGCTTTTCATTTTGGAGGTTGTTTCTTTTACTTATCTTACATTTAAATAATTAATTCTTGGTTTTAATCTTGTGTTCAGGCAGAACAGGAAGGTTTATTTAACTATTTTAGATCTATTAGTGTGTGTTAGTTCAAGCCCTAAACCAAAACCATTCATTGTCTATTTTCAAACAAGCAGGCATTTCATTCTGTGTGCATCACAGCTGATCGATTACCGGTTGGACACACACTGAGGTCACGGCAGTTGTAGGGTCTAATATTGACTAATTGATTTTATTTGATCTCTTATATTTAAAACTGCAGCTGAGCTGTGAAGCAATCAGGATAACAAAAAAAGACAAAAAACAATCTGTGCTTCCTTCCTGTCTTTATATTTCTATTGTGCTCCCAAAAGATATGACCTATTGATTGTTTGTGCAGCGATACCCACTGTTTTTACCATAAACATGTGCTCTTATTCAGAATAAATCTCTCTTCTTTTCTACCTAAACTGATATAAAACAATATTAATCTAAACAACAGAGGCAGTGCTACACAGCTACAAGCAGGGGTTTCCCTCCTAGTTGAAACACTAGCATCCTCAGCGGTAGTATGACCCTTTTTATCTGAAACCGTGTGCGCTTGTGATGCATGATGAATGTCTGAGGAATCACAAAGTGCAATCCAATCCAACTATTCATGTGACAGTCTGCAAACAAACAGCATCATTCAAAAGGGGTGTGGAGGGTGCAGTGCTGCTGGAGCATGAGGACAAACAGGTTGTGCGGTAACACCAGGAGTGTAGCTGTCACCTGGAGGGGTGAGGAGACATGTTTGATCTATTGATACACCAGGGACACAGAGGATGGACACAGGAACCAATGACCTACTACCCTCAGAAGAATTTCACATGCTATAGGAATACAGCTGCATATGTAGAGAGTTTAATCTGCCACCACCCAGCAGGTGGTAAATAGCATTTCTTACACTGATTATTTCTCTCGTTAGTAGCTAAGGACACAATAATCAGACTTTTCCCCTCTACTATTAATAAAAGCTGAACTAATAGCATGAGCTAAAAAAAATCTCACATGAGGGCTCCCTTCTACTACATTTAAGATTTAAACTTGACTGAAATCATTTTTATGTGTTAATATGATGCCAGTGAGTGCTAATTAATGGGGACTGAATTAAGATTGATCACATCTGACTGAAATCCCATCTTCTAAAAGTGGCTCAGACAGAAATCTGGTTATTTAGTGCACCTCAATCTGCAGCTGTTGAAGCATGGGTGACATAACGTCATGGTCAATTTCCCTAAGTGGTGTTTAGTAGTAGAAAATGTCTCTGAAATCTTAAAAACCATCAATGATTTCAGGGAGAAATTCATCATAGTATACAAACACACACACTGATTTCTACTCCAACTGTTGCTTACAGGGAACGAGGATGCAACTACGGTCAAATATGTGAATAAGACAACCTTTCTTCAACTGTACACAAGCTTTCTTACATTACAACCATGATCATTCATCCTATGTCCACATTCAACCAACATCTGAATGAAACAAGTCAATCCGACTCCTCAGGTGGAGTATGAAATCAACTGAGGACAACACCCGCACCATGTAAACTACAAGTGAAAAAATGAAAGAGCTAAATCATCCTGGTCACAGAATGTTTAATAATAGCACACTTAATTAAGCTCCCTTAAGAAAACTGACTAAAAAGCTCAATAAATGACTAATACTAAAACAAACCTGGCTTAGAAAGAGGGACAACAGTACACAGATGTGAATTAGTGCTGAGATGGAGAAGTGAAATACGCCACTAAACATCCCCCCTGTCAAATATTTCTGTCTAATTAATATTTAAGTGGTAAAACCCATCTGACTGCAGCTGGCAAAACCTTGAAGGGTGAGAAAAAAAACAGGGCAGACTGCCAGACAGCAAGATGCCAACATCCATAGGCCACCACCTCCTCCCACTTCACAGGGCAACCTGTCAGACCTGATCAGCCCTGTTCAACAAGGATGTCATATTTCAGCATCACACCTTGCCAAAACAGCTTCTTGTAAAACTGATATTTATCATGCATTAAAGCTCACACAACCTAAACTGCTGAAAAAGTGACATCACACCTGCAGGCATGAATGGGACTGAATGATGACTGTATGCTATGCAAATCAACAGCCATTTTTCAGGATGCTGACCTAGAAATGCAACATTATAGTGTTTTTTTATACCTGATGCTCAGGATATGAATGGGCACAAGCAACCCCTGCTAAACACGAGCATGTCAGGAGTTAAAAGACATGATTAAGACGTGTTTTGCGGCTCTCACGTCAAAAAACAAGTCGCAGTGCTTCAGTCCAACACCATAAATCAGCCGCTGTTGATAATACTATCACGGCGGTTTATCGTCTGTCAACTAAAGCTTATCAGAGATTAATCCGGCTTGATAACCCGATCTACATCTCCGAACAGTGGATGATCAGATGGCTGCTGTAGCGGCAGCGACTGATCCCGTATCAGGCAGAGAAATGGGTTTTCACGGTGCCTGTTTGGTTGTTTAGACCGTGGGTGATGCCGAGCAGCTGACTAGCAGGCTACCTAGCTAGCGCGCTAGCCCACGGTGGATGTACAAGTCACAAACACCGTTATGTCGATGTGAATTCAAACCCAACAGCACCGTTTACACGCCTTTAAATAAATATAGCACTGAAATGACATAAATTAGATAAAATATCCTGAGACGGGTTGTTTTGCGTTAGCCGAGGCTAGCTAACACGGCTGCACCACATTAGCATCAGCTAGCCTAGCATCAGGTCGCCCCACCGAAGTGTCACCAACTCGAACAACTACGCCGCCTTTTCATCCACACCTGTAGCAGCCTACCTGGACATAGTTGCTCTCGCAGTACTCTGCGACTCTTTCCAAATTGGTGAAACTATCTAGCAGCGCGCTTCGTCCTGCTGGAATCTCCTCTTCCAGAAGCATTTGTAGCTCCGCCATTTTCACATCTTTAGCGGAGCGGCGTGTGTGGACTCGCTGGCGCCCCCGCGGCCATGCGCGGTACTGCAGGGGGCTCTCCCAGCAGCAGGGGTTCCCAAAAACAAATGTTTTAAACAGAGACGCATAAAAACTGAATCTCTGCAAGAGAGAATGCATTAGTGGTTCTGTGGTTTGGACAATAATACTGTAACAGGTTTATTCTACTCAGATTTGTATTAGTTTTCAGTCCACTTATTGCATTTTCAGTTACTGCAGTGAATAAAACACTTATTAAATTACTAATACAGTAAAAATGATTTATCTTCCTAGATCATGTCTTTTGGTTATTATTCCCTCTCCTCAAGCTCAGTTACACATCAGCAGCCAAAGCTGGAGAACATGTGGGTCACAGCTACATCCACTGTGGTCCTTAGACTCATCTTTAAGTTTAGCTTTATATTAGTTTATATTAAACTTTTTCTTTAAAGTCAGACTTAACGATGCTTCTGCTGAGTCTTTTATTACTAAATATGGCTTTTGCTCACAGAGCCTCCAGTGACACTAATAATTAATGCAGACTAGTCAATAAATCAATCAACAGAAAACGACTGTGCTGAAAGAAATGAAACGGGCTGCCAGAAAAGTCTTCATATGTATTTATTAATATACAAGATGTCTTTTAGAAAAGAATGAAATACCTGCATGTGATGTGCCTCATTTTAAACCATAAACAAGCCCAATGTTCTAGGCATTTTAGAAAAACCTTTGTTGCTTTTATTTCAACTTTGTAGAATAGTAAACTATAGATTTTCCTTTGTTCAACAGCACAAGTCTTTAAAGAAGTGCCCATTTGATTTGTGGACAGACATAAGTAATTGTGTGCTCAAGGCTTCAGCTGAAAAAGCACCAGAAAGACAACCATGGCAGTACGCTGGATCCAATTAAAGGCTTCATTCCTACTGTAATGTCTGAAAATACAGGAGGGAACATGGCGGACCATCAGCATTCAAGAAATACTTTGCAGCTGTTTAAAAAAAAAAAAAGCAGTTCTAGTGTCTTCTGCTGACGGTGATCCAGGTTTCATCCTTAGGTGTGGACACCAGCTCAGATCTGACCTCCATGACCTGCCCCTCCAACTTGTGAAGCTTCAGCTGCCGCACTAATGTGCTGAGCAGGACGGTAGCCACAGTGTAGGCAAACCTGAAACAGCAATCATTTAATCAATTTCTATTAAATATTTTTAAAGCTCCAGAACCGTGAAATGACTTTATAAGCACAGTTCCAATAGTCTCATCACTGGCTCTGTCTTCATTTACAGTAGAGTAAGTGTGTTTGTGTTTTAGTCTGACCTGAGCTCTGGGCACGTTTGACTTCCTGAGAATCCGAGCAGACAGAAGCTCTTCTTTGCCGATTCCTCCTCAAATCGATCTGGGTCAAACCTGAAGGATGTTAGAGTGACCACTGTGTCAAAAAGGCAAAGCACACGCTGTGGTATATACAACAGGTACCTTTTTAACATTTCCTGGTAGAGCCACTTTAACCTGAGCTTGTCTTTTCCACTCCACTTGTGTTTCAGTGACTCATATACTACAATTCCTAGAACGCTCTCTAGAAATGTCAGCGTGCATGTGACTATGCTACAATGCTGAAAATAAACAGGTACAATGTTGACTATGCTAACAATTAGTATTTAGTATTTTACTATAGTAGGAAAAGTCATTGTTTTGAAGTTATTTGGTCATAAACAATTTAATATTTGACCTAATCGTGATGCTTAATAAATAATCAGAACACCTGTGGTATTCTGGGCTGTTTCTGCTCCTGACTGTAGAACCTGTCCTTCTGCATGATGGATTTATTATGGTTTATTATTTTAAAAGTTACACACCATAAAATTTCGTTGGACCGACTTTAGCTTTGATTACACATTCGCTGTGATATAATTTAGATGAATTCTGCAGTGTTACAACATTTATTCCCGTCTATTGTATTAATGATGAGAGAGTCAATCAGCTGCTCAACATGTTTTCCAGCAAATTTCAAAGATTCTCAGTGGGGTTAAGGTCTGGACTCTGTGGTGGACAATCCATGTGTAAAATGATAAGTCCTCCTCCCTCTTTCACTATTTGAGCTGATGAATCCTGACTCTGTCATCTTGGAATATGTCCATGACATCAGGGAAGAAAAGATCCATTGATGGAATAACCTGGTCATTCAGTATATTCAGGTTCTCATTCTTTGGACACTTAACGTTGCTGAACCTAGACCGGACCAACTGCAGCAACCCCAGGTCATAGCACTGCCCCCACAGGCTTGTACAGTAGGCACTCATCTGATGGGTGCATCACTTCACCTCCTCTCTTCTTACCCTGATTCTCCATCACTCTGGAACAGGGTAAATCTGGACTCATCAGACCACATGACCTTCTTCCATTGGACAGTTCTCAACCCAGTTTTAGTAGTTTCTTTAATCTCCTTAGATGTTTTCTTTGCTTGATTCATATCAATAATTTGACTCTTCTGAAACAGATTAACATCTTTTCCACGACCACAGGATGTGTCTTCAGACATGGTTGTTTAAGAAATGAGAAGCTACTCACTGCATCAGTTAGAGTTAAATAACTTGTTGTCAGCTGAAACATAATCATCCATGCAGTAATTATCCAATGGGAGGATCTTAACTATTTGCTTAGTAAAATCCAGGTAGTGACTTTCTTTTGGGATGGGTAGTGTATTCTCTAGTTTAAGACACCTCTGAAATGTTCAGCTTTCATTAAGCTATTTTCAAATGGATGTCAAAAGCAAGTGTCAGATGTATGGTAGCGAACCTGTATGGGATGCTCCAGGTGTCTGAATCTTGCAGAACCACTCCCAAAGCGTAGATCACCAAAGTCTGAAATGTAACAACAACAATACATTAGACTTTTTTAACTTAGTTAATTATTGTTATATTTATATTATATTATATTTTCCAGCTTCTAAATAATCAGCTTAATAATTAAAAAACCAAACCATTTTGTTTTGACACTATTTCTATAAAACACTGAAGAAATTTACTTCATGTTTCTACTTAGAGAATGTGACGACTACGTTGGTTAAAACAACTCGTTCTAAAAATTCTTATAACTAAATACAGAACTGTCATTTGCAGGTTAATTAAATTTATTTTTTCTCTTAACAAACTTCTCTTCAATGAACCTCATAAATTCTATCCTGACTGATTGTCTGGCTGTAAGAATTTGGTGAGAAACTGCAGAGAGATGAAGAGGAAAAAAACAAAAACAAACACAGACAGCAGGAAACCAGATACCTCTTTGGGGATGACATGCTGATCGACTTTGCCCTCCAATTCCTGAAGCCGAGCCGCGACGGGGGTCAGCTTGGCAGTCCTCACCGTCTCATTGAGAACCTGCTGGCAGTATCTGGCCGAGGAAAGAAATGTGATAAGATGAAGGATATTGAACACAGTAACCACAAGTGTGGAGGACGATTCAAACTAATTCAACGTTCAACATGCACAAATAAAAAGCTTCATCTGTGAAGGCTAAATCAAAATCAGTGGTGAATAACTTTAAATCCCAGGTTTTCCAGGTTTTTCAGGATGTCATGGGAACTGTGATGCCAGCCAGGTTCACAGGTCTTACTTTAGTTGAGGAATCTTGTCCAGAGAAACAGGTTCAGAACCTAAAACATCCTCCATCTCCTGGTATAGCTTGTCCTGGACTTCCTCTGAGGTGGACAGGAAGTGAAGTGCCCAGATACACACTGCCAAGAAACAACATTTAGGATATTGTTTTGTTTTTTTTTGTTTATTGAGAGACTTGACCTGCGGCTGTTTCCATAACTGTCACTTACAGTTTGCTGTGATGACACATCCAGCCAAAGTAAAAACCATACAGTCCTCCACGATCTGAAACAAACAATAGAATTGATTTCAGTGCTTTTGCAGATATTTGTGGGAACAGTAAAGACTTTCTGTCATCTTCTGGGTTTTAAACTAGAAGAGTAGACTTCATCTTTATTCACCTGTCGCTCTGTGAGGCTCGACTGAAGCAGAGTGTCTATAAACACAGTCTGTGTCCTCTGGGGTTTCCTCTCCTTCGCCACTGACAGCAGCACGGACTCCATCTCTGACAGAGCTGAACCAGGAAGAGACATAAAAACATAAAAAGACACAGACATTTGACTTCAGTTCTTGTTTGACATGTTAAAAATCCAGACATATTAAAATACATAACTTCAAGCACCCATCATGTTTTATGTTTCCACCTAAATTAGAGCCAGTAACAATTGTCTTTGGCAGATAAATCAATCCCAAACTGTTCACAGATTAAGGCAATAACACAGGATACAGGAGTTGTCCAATCTTGGTCTGACTGTTTCTATCTCGCTGTCACACACAAATTAAATCTGAGCCTCTGCAAACTTTTCATGCTGTTTCTCTAAAGCTGAACAGTAGTTCAGTCTAACACTGCTCCTACATGTCAACACACAGTGGGTGAGTTGGACTGAATGGAATAAAAATTGAAGAATCATCACACTCACAGTGCATTTTCACACTTCCTTCAATAACTCACCAGTTCACATGAGGTTACTCTGCTGAGAAAACTAATGATGCGGACCCCACTCACCTTTCTCATAATGTGCTTTTCTGCTGGAGCTCTTCTCCAAGGAGCCATCTAAGTAGCCTTTACCGATTTCTGACCAGATCTATTTAGAAAATAAACAGATGCCTCGTTCAAAGGATATTTCTAAACCTTGACCTTTTTTTCCACTAGAAAAACACTCACTCCACAGTCACTATGCGTCTTTACTAGCAGGTGGGTGATGTTTAAGATGTCTCATGTCTCACCGCGTCATGGTTCTTCCGGAATGAAATGACTGCAACGTCGTCTCTGAAGCGCTCACCCAGAGCCAGCTGGGTGACAGTCTTCATGGCCAAGCCAAGTAGGTGGGCACCTAGAGGGGTGTGCTGAGTCTCTGGAAAAGACTTCCACTTTCCCACCAGCTCCTCAACCACCTACATAACAAAACATAATTAAAAATGGTTTGTTGGTTAATGCTTCATGCCTGAATACTGTTCAGCATGCCGTGTTCAAGTTCTTCATCAGTGCTACAAACCTTGAGCATGACAGAGAAGTTGTTCTTCAGCATGTTATTGATGGCACTCTCATACACCTTCTTCCTTATCACGCTCTCATTAGTCCCACCGCCCATCCCTGACTGGTATCCTAGCAACGACTTCAGGATGGTCTCAAAGGAGTCGGCTAAAAGAAGCCAACAGAAGGAGTACTCGTTGAATCGTAGGTGTTACTATTATCAGCAGTAATAACTGTAGGTTTAATTGCTTTACCCTGGTGCACTTACTGGTGTGATTGGGGTTGATGTGTTGTCGTAGTTGGTTCACAGATCCCAGGCTGACCACTGGTCGACCGCCAAACCAGAACGACGCCACAGACCCAAACTCCTGATGCAGACCGACGAGGAACTCATGCAGACTGCCTCTGTCCACAATATCCTGCAGGTTCCCGTCCCTGAGAGAGCAGAAAGCCATGATGTGAGATGGCACCGTGATGTGAGATGAACAAGCACTTTATAAATCTGTAAAAACTGCCTTCAGTAATATACAATAAACACATGCAGGTGGAGAAGTGCCACTTCATCTGCACATTATTGTCTATTCTTTAAATGTTAATATGGCAGAAAATAAATTAACTGTTATATACATGAATATTACAAAACCCTTGAATGAACTGAAGTTAAATCCAGCTGTAAAACATAAATATAATAACTTACTTTTCATCTGTGGGATTGAGACCTGGGATGCCAGAGGCTCTTCTGGATGACTGAAAACATTCATGCCAAAAAAATAAATAATGAATTATTTATGATATACACATCTAGTGCACTGTTTACACAACTGTTTTATGCATTCATTTGACACATGTCAAATTATTGCTGTCGTTGTTGAGGAATTTTATTTACATTTTTAACTTTAACAGAAAATCTCAGCTCGTTGCGAGTTTTTAAAGTTGTGGTAAATTAATCCAGATTGTCGTGTAAATGAAAGATAAATAATTTGATTTCTTAAATCATGGTGTTCACAAGAAAAGAAGCATCAAATTAACACTTATCTGGGAAGACAGTGTCTCAGGAAGCCTGCTAAGTAGTTAGCTAGCTAATTAAAGCTAACCTCAAACTTACAGTGACTCACCGGGTACAAATAAAGAACAGCTACGACCAAAATGATGACAAACGTCACAGCGAAAATGGCAAAGTCCAGCATGATTGTCCGCTAATAAAAACACTATTTATTCTAAGTTTTACTCATGAAAATCTGGAGATTTCCATGCAAACTGACAACAGCCACCGTTACCACGTCAACATGAACTGCAGGGTCAGTGCGGCCTCTCGGTGCTCGACTCCACAGACTGGATGACAAACTAATCGCAACAGATGTCATCGATTCTGCTGCAACACTTCGTCCACATGTGACATTACACGTTGCACTTCAGCACTTTCACCTCGACCTAAATGACAACTTCTTTATTATTATGTCATTAAGTGCTTCCACTATTTACTACACAATTCAGCTGCAGATCATTTGTTCAAGTGAATGTATGTACATCAGTGTATAAATACTCTAGTACTAGTAAGATTTCACATGTTATAAGCTTAAAAAATACTTTGTGATAAGTGACCATTCGTAAAAGGATTTATAAGATCAGATCAATGGCTCCATTTATGGTTATAACATGTAAGAAAAATGTTTGGGTTGTTCTCCAGTGTCACCCTGATTCTCCTCCTTTGCTCATCTGTGGCTGTTATTTCATCTGGAAGTCTACGGTCTTTAGTCAACCTGTTATCTTCTAGAAGGACGTCCGCTGCACATCTGGACCAAAAACCATTTATAAACTGTTTTTTAAAGTCAGAATTAAATAAATACACGTCACTTGAATTGTTGGATATAACCGTGTATTTAAAAAGAGACAAGCACATTCATGATTCAAAAATACAAAAATAATCTACGACACAACACGTTCACAGTTCACTGGTAAAACAGCGCAAAAATATGTGCAAAGTGACAACAAAGCAGTAGTGTCAGAGCTGATATATATAGTCTGTTTTTGTCAGGCATTAATCTCTAATTTGTCGTCTGACTTGGGAGGCTCAATCTCCATGGCCATGAGATAACCTGAGAAAGAAGGACAAGATAATTATTACCTTTTATACCTTTTATGTGTTTAATGGAGAGTTTCTCTCTAAAACAAACCCTAAAATTTTGCATTAAAGCAGTTTTCAACACAGATAATTTTCTCTCACCCTCTGTATAGTCTCTGTCAGGTCGGGTGGCTATGAAGATCCAGGCCAGGCCGACCAGCAGCGCCACCACTAAGTTAACTGTCAGCCATGGATGGAGAATCTGGTGCTCCAACCCTGGAGGCCTACAGAAGAAAGAAGTGAGCTTCGGACTTCGTAATATTACAGAAACATGACATGGATTTCTGTTTTCTCACCATAATGATGTTGAGTTGAAGGATGAGTAGAGGTTGATTCGATCACTAGTCATCTGCTGGCTCAAACAGAGGACCAATGCTGAGAAATACACTAAAGTGTTGGATCAAACCAGAAGGGAGAAAGATAAAGAGAGGGTGGAAGTCAAACTCAAACAGACACCATCTGCTTGACAGGAAAACATGTATCAACTCCACAACAACTAGTTTTTGAGGTGTGTGTTAAACGTGGTTGTAAATCCAAAGTGTGCACTCACAGAACGAGGCGAGAGCCACAGGGTCGAGTGTGATGAACTCCTGTAGAGCCATGGAGCTTTTGGCGAGATTCACTCTGAGGACACGAGTTTTTACAAAAAGAACTTTTAGAAAATGATGCTGACGTGTTCCCAGAAATGTTTAAAAGCCTCTACTGTGATGTTCCTGTCTGTCTCTACCTGTCAAAGGCTGCTACGGTGCTGATGGCCAGCAGCATGTAGAGCAGAGACTGTGAGGGATAAGCCAGGCTGTGGTACTGCTCCAACAGGTTGGACAGAGAGGTGAGGTGCTGCCCTGCTAACATGTACACCACCACCACGTTCCACACAGCGTAGCCTGCTAGGAAGCCGTGACAGTACAGACCGAACCCTCTACACCAGATACAGAAGAAAGGCATTTAGACACAGGAAGCACACACTCAAGTGCATTTTATTTCGTACAAAGAGACAATTTTCCTTCACCTGAATCCTTCATGCACCCTGATAGAAACGTCTCTGGTGGTACAGAGCGGCTGCATGTGCTGAATATCTGTCACGTTATCCATCTGGTCGCTGGTTTTCCTCCAGTCTGAGCGCTCTGCTGCCTGAAAACGCTCTGCACATAAACACAAACAGGTTCGAACTATTACTTCATGCCATTTAAATTCCTCTACGACATCACCTTCTTCTTTGGCTACTCACTGTTCCTCTCTACAAAGACCTTCCCAACAGGCTGGCTTTGACCCTGCGGGGCAGCGAACAGGGAATGCTGGGGAATAGGAGGCGGTGTGTCCGTGATAATATCATCTTCTTCTACATCCAACTCATCAGGATACTGTTCAAAGACTTTTGATTTCCTAAATCACAGAACTACAGTAATTAGGTTCTGTTATCTGTATGTAATCTGTAATCTAATGAATTCAGAAAAAACAAAAACGACATTTCTCACACGGTTTCTTACTTTTTCTTTCTGGGTTTTCTGACCACTTCCTCTGCATCTGTGGTCTGATCTGCTGCGTCTCCATTCGCCACATTGGCTTGGTCATCTTCAAAATCTGAAACCCCAACACAACCATGAATTTACACATCTTTAACTGCTATGATGAATTATTGGGCTGGTAAATCTTATTCTAACAACACATAGACCAGACAACATTTAGATTTGATGAAACAATCAGTTTTCACAAGAAAACCTATGTCGCCCAATTTCACCTATAGTGGCAGTTTTCTTTTTCTTCTTCCTCCTCTGTGGGGGTGCATCAACTGTGGCTTCAAGGTTAAGTTGCTCCCCGACCTCAGAAGCCCTCCGGCTGTCCAGGCCTCCCATCTCCATGCCCGGATCTGAACAGGAAATAGCAGAAGCAGTGAGGAAACTTTCTCCAAGCAGTAAAACCAATCACAGCCTCGCAGCAGTTCACATTCTGCACTAGGAATTACATATGTTCTGCATTAACAGGTGAAAAAATGTGATCAAACATCTCTTTTTGCAAAGGATGGTTTACGTCAGTAGATACTTCTTGTAAACATTAAACTCCAGATGTTTGACAACATTTAGGTTCTGCTGACAAGATTATACATAAGGCAGTCCTGTCTCATGCTATGGCCATGTTTAATGAGATAGAGATGTAGCAGATTAGCAGATTTTCTATTTATCCAATTAAGAGAATGATCTTATCTGAACAACTGTTCTGAGCAGTTTTGATTCATTTTTTTCCAACAACATTTTCTCACAGATATTTTTCTATTTTAAAAAAAGCAGACTCAAAGGGCAGGTTCTTAATGGAGGGGTGAACTAGTTCTTTGAATTCAGGTAAATAAAAGAAAAAAAACATCAGGGTAGAACTAAGGTTTAGCAGGAGAAGGTTGTGACTGCAGAGACATTTGACTGTTTATGTACCGTCCATGTCATCGACTCCATTCGTCTCCTTTCTCACGCGTTTCTTCTTGTGTTTTACTGCTGGTACCTCTCCTGCACAAGTTGAATTAAGAGCTTCAGTATAAACATGAGAAGCACATATCAACCCCACATATTTCAGTTTTTACTTCTTAAATCTTGACTCACCACCTGTGTCTTGACTTCATGTGTCGTACAGAGAAAAAGAGAAGAAATAAATTAGAGCTTGTATAATCTAGATACAGAAAATATAATATCACAACAGCTGCTCAGAATTACCACACTTACCTTGGCATGGTGGGAAGTGACCGCTGGGCTCGCTTAGGAGACAAAAAATACAAATCAGTTTCGTGTTCATTTTGAAATAATCTCAACTGAATGGATCTGAATTTTCACAGCTAAACTTTTTTTCATTCGTGACTTGTTAACACCCAATCAGATTTTTTAATCTGAGTTTTGCAATTCAAATGTTAAACTTTTACAGACTTTTTAAAATACCACATCAAACCCAATTTAAAATCTGCATCACCATCATTCTGCTCACTGTATGAAATGTATACCAGATTCTATATGGATTTACTAACATTATCATTCATTAATTATTTAAGATTATACATAAAAACAAATTAAGGTCTGCATATGAAATTATATAATGTTAATTTTTTGCACTTTTTTGCTAAAATTAAGTATAAAACTCTTGTAAATAACATCCAGAATTTCTATATATTTTATGGCTTTTTAGGAAACTTCATTTAAACCTTTTAAAATAATTTTTAATGCTTTAAATGACCCACATAGTTTTCTAGGCAGTGGCCAAAACTTTTTCAAAAAGCCACAAGAATAAATTTAGTTTTGTGTAAAATCTTGCGATCTGCCTCAGTGTGCATCTACTACAGTTTGGTCTTTTGGATTGTAAACATGCTTGGTCCTATTAAAAACACAATAAGAAATAATCTCATCACTCTTTCATCTCCCCAAATGTAAAAAGTAAATTTTGTTTTATTTAAAATTTAACAAATGTATGTAATGTATACACCTCCTCTTACAAAACAGCTGCTCACAGCCAAAAAACAAATAAATCACGTAAGTCAACCAAGATAAAAACCTTACCGTTGTCTTTTTGGCCATTTCACTCAAGAATGAAGTAAGAGTGGAGTGAAGCTATACATCCTCTCTGCTAAATCCTCGGCTAAATCTGTGTTCACGACAGAATCCTCTGCCAGGACTGAGGATTACTCAGGGCAGGGGTCAAACCTTTTTTCAGACTCTTGGAGCAGTGACTCTGTTTGTATTTGTGTGGAGGACGCGTGTCTTTGAAATCTGGTTTAATCCTAGTGATGACGTCTGTGTTTAAATTTTCTCTACGCACACACACCCACACCGCTTTTAGATTTATTTCTATTAATTTTCAGGTGTTTCAGTGATAATCAATGAATAACAGTATAGTAGTAAAATTGTAATATAATACATGTGGTAGTAATAGTAAAATGCTATTTGAGAGAAACTTTAGTCAAGATGTTGGGATTAACTGTAAATCCACTGTCATGTACCAATTACGGCTTTTTAAAAATGTATTTAACCTTTATTTAAGCAGATAAAACCCACTGATATCGAGATCTTTTACAAGGGCGACCTGGCCAATAGGTCAGCAGCACACGTTGTAATACATAAATAAATAAAATTTTAAATACACATTACAAACCGTAAATAGAAATGAACGTTGTTTTAGGTATTTCATACAACTAAACATAATAATGTGCAGTAGTTGAACAAGGGGAAAATATAACCAGACAACCACTGTCCAACTCTCGTTGTCTGGTGATTAGGAAAGAACAGAAAGAAAAGCTTCAAGTGAAATGAGTTCTGAAATCTTCAACTCTGTTTGTAGAGTACAACAAGAAGAGGGGGCAGCAAAAGTGAATGCAGCACAACTGCCTTACTTATTATTATTATTATTATTATTATTATTATTATTATGCTATTGCTAAGTTGTGGAAAAAGTACTCAGATCTTAAGTATTAGTACAGAATCTACTCTATACTTTAAGTGAAGGTCCTGCAATAAAAACTTTAACCACAAGTAAAAGTATTCATTATGCAGAAACAATCATTTTATATTAAATACAACTGTGCTGAAATACAACATTTATATGATCATTACGCCTCAATATAATTCAATGGGAGGCGTTAAAATAACATTTAAATAGAGTTGGATAATAATAATAACAATAAACTGATTTTAAAATAGTACAAATAAACAACATGACATCAGAATAAATACTATAACATTTATTTTATATTATATATTGACTGTAAAGAAAAGTAAACATCAGGATTCGACTGACTGACCTGTGGAAGAGGTGGGAGCTCCCTGGGTCGTATTTTCTATAATTAAAACAGGAGTTAATGTTAAGTAACTATGTCTTTTAACCGTAGCAAAAAGTATTAAACCAAACACTAAACCACATTAAAACATAACTAGACTGTAGAAATATTAAAGCTGTCGTCAAACTAACATTTATTTGTACTAAAGATTAAAGATTTTCTTTTTAATGATCCGTTATTTATGAAGATAAATGTTAGCTAACAGTAACGTTACCTTTGAGCCTCCTGCGTCCATACTTTCAAATTTCTCCTTAAACGGCGCTTTTTAATGTTCATTCATGTATATTAGAATTTAGATTGTACCTATATTTTGATAAATTAAACAGTATAAAAGCAAATAAACTACAACTTTCAGTGTTTATTTCGTTACGTTCTCCAACAGAAGCCGCTACCCGGATGTTTTTACACGAAGCACATCAGACTTCCGGCGCCTTCAAACTAAAAGCAGCTAACATTTCAAAATAAAAGCAACAATGGAAAGAAAATTGCTATCAGAGGAGTTTATTAAAGTCCAAACGAATACAAACAAAAAAATGCCAAAACAGTGCTTTGCTTGCGCAAATTGATAAACATGACTGTCATTACCTAATTTGAATTAAATAAGGACACAGTGTGTTATTTTTCCAAGAGCTTGCTCACACACTGTTAAAATCGTTAATCTTCTGTAAATCTTAGTAATTTTTTGACATGCGATGACAATTTTTAAGCTAAGAAATGACAAAACATTTATTAAGACCCCCCAAAACAAGTTTGCTTTCTAAAATGTAAACATCAATTGGAAAAATATCACATTTTTAATCCCAGGTTTGTCCTAAATCGTGCAGTAACAGACACAAAATAAACTGATTTCAATATTAACCTTTTTGATTTTCCAGACTTTGCTGCCATAATGAAAGAGGTCACAGCGCTTTTGTCCCCTCATCTCCTCCACTTACTTCCCCATCCTCTCCTACGACTCAGCAGTGGGTCGTATCCAGCTGACAGGGACCCACTGCGGCTCGTCCTGGGCTCTTCTCACTGCCGTCAGCAGCTGGATGCAGGAGTCCTGCAGCTCATCATTGACAATCACATGATCGAAGAACTGCCAGTACTGAGACTCAATCTTCCGAGCTGCTTCTTCCATCTCCTGGAAGTCTTCCTCCTGTTGGAGAAACAAAGTGTGTTACAAACGCTTAGATAAGTTGCAGGTCTTATCCAGTAAATAAGGTTTTGGAGAAAAGCTTTTAAAATATCTGTGCTAATTAAGATAATTAATCAGAACTGTCTTTGCTTAAAACATCTTATTGTTTTCATTTGTGATCTTTTTTATGCTTTATTAGTTGAACATATACAACTCAACAAAACTACAGCATTTTGGGATTTTTTTGTTCCCCTTTACGACATTTAAAAGAAAATTAATTGGGTAAACTGGATCAAATTACTAAAATCCAGCTCTAAGAGCGATTACTGACTTTAAAGGGTCGGTTGACGTAGTAGTTGGTGGTGATGTACGAGTCTTGTCTGGTCTCCCTGAGGCGCTCCAGAGGTGGAGGCTTCACATAGATGATGTAGGCCTTCAGTTCGTGGGTCCTCACTGCCTGAATGGCCTAAATGGAAATGTAGGATATTATCAACAACGTTTAACTGGAGATTAAATAGTGTCGTGAAAACTTTATCTCAGTCATTATCGTGCACTTTTAGTCTCTCTTCATGTTGCACGTACGTTTGGTTCAATGTCAATGATGCAGATCCGTCCACTGTTTAAAACGTCCTTCACAGATTCGATGCTGGTCCCGTACAGAGTTCCTTTGTGTTCCCCGTATTCCAGAAACCTGTAGCACATCATAAAGCGTTAGGCAAACATGCAGTTAGTGATAATTTCTGAATCTTTAATCACATTGACTTTCTCCTCATGTTTTGCAGCATTTACACTTTTACTCATGACTCCACGACAGAGTTACTATGAAAACACGCACCTGTTGTTATAAACCATGTTGTCGAAGATTTCTCTGCTGGTGAAGTAATATTCTCGTCCGGACTCTTCGTATGCTTTGGGTGCTCTTGTGGTGTCTGGTAAGAAAAATTAGAAAATCTTTATTCACATTTTATAAATATAAATCAAGCTTTGTAAAACTAATATTACACAAACTTACAAAAACTCTCAGATGGACTTTAAGTTCTTTTTTTTTAAGTTCTTTTTGTCATAAAGGTAAAGTTGTGGCCATTTAGTTAATTGCTAATTTGTGGCATTAACACAGTTTGCACATACGTGGTATCGCTCCCCGGAAGATGTTGGGGTTCATTTCGATCAAACGCCTCCGAAGTTGATTCACACCAACACCAGAGGGACCTGAGAATATCAGAGGATTTGGAAATCATTTATCAGAGAGACTATTTGCTTTAAAAACACTGTTTGGTGAATGAAACTGTATTTTAAAATAGTTTATGTCAAAAAGGAAATAAAACTTAATGTGTCAAAATAAAAACCAGACTGGACACAATAACCCACAGTGAGACTGAAGTAAACCTGTGAGACGTTTGTTACCTGTGAGGGCGAGGAGGCGGTGGGCGTCCTGCGGGAGGCGCTGGTACCGCACCACCTCCTCAAAGGGGCAGTTGAGGGCGCTGTAGCAGCTGCTGGGGCAGCGGGTGTGGCAGGACGGCTGGGTGGTGCTGTGGGACCGGCGCCTGCACAGACGCATGCTGCGCCTGAAGCCAGCTGAAGGGAAATGTTCCATGAATAAATAAATAAAATATAATAAAAGAACCAAATAGTATTTTATGTGTGATGTTTAATATTCAGGTGTCAGGACAGGAAATAGTAAAACTGTGTGTGTGTCTATGTACGACCAAAATAAAAAAGTATGTGACATATAAATACAATTACAAGATATAATTTATAATATAATTACCTATGTAGATTCCTTCCATGTTACTGCTGAAATCATCCTCCCCTGGTTTGATGTAAAAGGAAGAAGATTGAACACATGACAAGCAACAGAGCAGAGGAGAAATTAACAGAAATGACAGTAATAACAGCATTAATCAGAGAAAAAGAATCTAATTCACAGTAACTTAATACACAAACATCCACAGGAAGTGTCCGTTTTCTTCATGAGAAGGAAAAGTTGGAATCTGAACATATCAGTAAAATAGTTTATGACAATTATAAGAATAAGAGTTCGAACTGTAGCTGGATCATCAAGTAAACTAACTTGGGTCAGACAGGCAGTTCTGCGATAGTATTAATATTAATAGATTAATAGTAAAAGGTTTATAACCTATTAAAAGAAACAGATGAAACCACAACGTCCCTGGTTCCAGTTCTGACCTTGACTGCATGTCGTACCCCTGCTGTTCTCCTGTGTTTCCTGTCTACCTCCGTACTATCAAGTCAAGGTAAAAACACCGGCGTTTACATGCAAAATACTATTTACTTACTTATTTATTTACTTCTTAACCATTTTATTTGTTCATTTTTTTCTTAATCTGTCATGTTTTGTCCTCCATACATTTAAAACCACTGTTCATTCTAGTTCATTCTGAGTTTCTGAGTTGTTTAGTTTGCAGAACAGAAAATGTTCCTGGTTTTCTCACCTTCTCTGAGCTCCTCTGACATTTCCCCATCAGACAGCAAAAAGATTTAATAAAAAAATAATAACAGAGGTTTCACATGAAGGACAAAAGATAAAATAACGTTCTAACAGTTGTAAAATGAAATGAAAATAAAAACAGGTGAAATCAATAAAGACTTACCTACCAGATTCAAATGCCTCCTCATCTGTGAGAAAGAAAAAACAAACAGGGGAATTTAATCACAAGCAGCAAAGACATGAAGTAAAATTCTTTATTAAAGATTAAGAAAGCAGAAAATAACAAGTGGAGCTTCACCTGCTTCAACACATTTCTCATCGATGGCCATCAAATCCTCCTCTGTGGGTGGAAAATGGGAACAAAAAGCTTTAACTGCAACAGAGCGTGTGAAAACTACCTGTGGGGCTGTAACATCAAATCACTCCTTACCTTCTTCTACGGTGCTCACTTCAGTAGGCGTGGGACAAAACACAGTGAAAACACAACTGTGAAACCAAATAATACAAAAAACAGGCTGAACTTTGACAGAATATATAAATATACTCTATATTTGAGAAGAGTTAAACACAACGTGGGTGAACACCTACAGGTCTGCATGCAGATGTGCGGCTGATAAGGCTGAGACCACCAGAACTCCCTCTGCTTCCTGTGACAACATGCAGATGAACAGGTTTCAGTCCGTTATAAAGTTTATAAAGTTTATAAAGTTCCCCAGTGGCTGGTAACAGTAAAAACACGACACAGTGCACACAAACGTAACCAAAACGAACCCCCTGACCGTTTCAGCAGGTTGGTGGAGGGGATGAGGCCGGCGCACGCCATGCTGCTCGGCAGCTTCTTGGCCTGCCACCACAGAGAGTCCGTCTGGTCCACGATCTCCAGGATGTCTCCTTTCCTGAAGCTCATGCCAGCGTCGGCGCAGGGGATGGCCGGGTCCTGCTGAGGGCTGTAGTCGGCCATGGCTCGTACGTACAGCTGACACATGGACAGATTACAGTCTTCATCACATCGTGTAGGTGGTTTTATGAGCAAAGCACAAGATGAGAAAGTGAAGGGGAACATTTACCATCGTCTGGTTGTGGATCGGTCTTTCTGTGATGGGAACCACTTTGAACATGATGGTGCCTTGTGACCGTGCTTGCTGAAATAAATAAAACCACAGATTAGCACATGTACAAGTCTCCCACACTCATCTGGACTAACAAAGGATTTGTTCTGCTGTTTTTATCTCCTGTGGCTAAAACATTTGAACATTTCCTGAGACTTTTCTTTGTAAAGGTTATTTAAAGAAATCAAAAGGAAACTCAACAAACACGATCGTACCACGACTTGGATAACCTGCTCAGGCTCCATCCCGTCCACAGGGAAACCATTAACCTCTAAGATCCTGTCTCCAGCATGAAGTAGACCTAGACACACACAGGGACAATTAAAAACAGTAATTTGGTTGTAAACGTCACATTTCTCTATTATTGAAGTTTCTTTGTTAAATTAGCCTGAAATTAACTTTTGTGCTTGGTTTATTTTTGTTGTAAACACATTAAATGACCAGATTCAAATCCAATAAACTCCAGATTAGAAAAGCACACAGTACCACTCCGATCAGCGAGGCCTCCACAGATCACTCGAGCCACAAAAATCTCTCCTGTGATCTCGTTTCTCTTTATAGTCGCTCCCTAGAAGAGAAAGATGAAAACAGGCTAAATGAAGATGCTGTGACCCGAGGAGGGTAATTGAGTCACTGACGGTGGAGCATAGTGGAAAGTCAAACGAAGACTGATGAAGGGGCTGAAATGAAGGATCCAGGTGTCGTCTGTTAGTGAGGAAGTGAAACACAGAGAGAGAGAACGATCAATGGAGGAAAACTGAGAATAAAACTGAATAAAAGCCAACTACCACTGTGTGTCTGCAACTCAACAAGTCCACTCATTGGACCCTCGGTTTGGTTTTCATGCGGCCTTCTTCCTCCTCTTCTTCCTCTGGTGTGTGTTACCTCCTTTCGCAGCCTTGGACGTGTCCTTTGGATCCAACAGCCCGTTCGTCAGAGGAAACTTGGACGCTTGGACATCGGTGTGTTTCTTGTTTGGTGAAGGAGCGTCGCCTGTTTTCACAGTCGCCCGTGGCGATCCACGGCATGACACAGACAGGGAGGTGGAGGGAGGGTCCATGGAGCTGCTGAGGGAGCTGGAGGAGGAGGTGAAGGAAGGAAACGACGGGAAGGAACATCTGGATTGGTGAGTCAGAGACGGACGCTGGCCCCCAGTCTTGTGGCTCTTCACAGGTGTGCCGTCCGCTGCAGGTGTTGGAGGGTGGATCTCAGTCCTGGTGGTGGCGAGCAGTGACTGCAGCCGCTCCACCACCTCAGTGAGGAGGACCAACGCCTGCGAGTTGTCCTGCACCGTCTCTGTCATGCGCTCAGTCGCTGCTGCCATCTTCTCCCCGAGCAGCTTGATGTCCTTGGTGCTGCTCTCCATGGAGCAGGCGGCCAGATGCACAGTCGTCCTCAGCTCGTCCAGACTCTCCTGCTTGGCGAGCTCCACCGGGGGGATCTCCACCACCCGGCGAGGACGCATGGGGCTCGGGGGAGCTGTGCGCACGCGAGGGCTTTGGCTTCGGAGCTGGGGGGGGGAGACCTGGCTGAAAGTAGCTGGCTGCATTGGAGTAGTAGGGCACAGTGAGGCATGAGGGGGACACGGGCCAACGCTGGGCGTCGGAGGATTCTCCTGCGTCATCGTCGTTTCTACTGTCTGGTTCTTCAGTGATATCATCTCCAACGATAAAACACACACAGTTAATCCAGCAGTAACCACACGTAGCTGTGATAAATGATGGATGACGAGAGCGAAATGACAAGTGATGGAAAACCAACCAGATGATCCAGATGTTTTCTTACCGATCAGCACAGAGCTGCAGACTGAAGGTGCAGAGCGGTTCACACTTTGCTCCCAGAGCAGGTTGGTGTAACAAACTCTACACTGGCTCATCGACTTGCTACAGCACCCGTCACAGTTACTCATGGGCTGATATCGAGGTGGGGGGCACAGCCGAGCTGCCGGCTGGTGACACAGAGGCTCGGTTGGAGGGTAGTTGCCTCTCCGGACGCTACACCACGATGAATCCTTGACATCCAGGCGTCCAGCAGCAGGTCTATGAACCCTGCCTTGCTGGGTCAGTTGCCTCAGGGTGTCCCAGTGACTGCGGATCCCCCCTCTGGAGCTTTTCGCACAGGGAGGGGACAAAGGGCGCCCGACTCTGTGGTGGTCGCAAAGCTGTGAGACAACAGAGTCACTCAAAACAAGAGGGAATGTTCAGAACCTCCATTGGAAAAACACACATTTTAAAATGAGGAATAAATCATTATTTCTGGTGGATTCTGCTGTTTGTAAATCAGCTGTAGCATCAACAGACAATTACAGAAATGAGAGATTATCAAAATCAAACATCTGGTCTCTGCTGGATTCAGTCAGCTGTTTGATTTATATTTGGATAAAGAAAAGCCACATACTGAAATATTCATGAGTGTTATCTTACACACGAGTGGAACAACAGCTCTACTTTAGTACTAACAGGCACAGTGTGTAGTTCACTGAAAACAAAATATACTGTCCCAGCTGTGATTTTTACTAAATCTCCAGCAGATTGTTTTCTAACTGCTCATTACTGACATCATGACTTTAAACAACTGCAGCTAATTATTGAGGTTTAGAAGCAGAGCCTCTTAAACTTTGCTTAAAACACAACAAAATGATATTATAAATATAAATATTAAATCAACACAGGTGGGTGATGGAGATGAACCAGACTCTGGTACAAACTCCAGCAGCTGTGGGAGCAACAGGAGGACGCTGTTCAACTGAGCTGTGACCAGGATCCTCGCTTTTACTTTGTGGTCATTCATTCATTGGTCGTGTTTAGAATATGATTTAAAGGCATTTGGTCTCTTTTTGTGCAGAACTGTAGCTATTGTAGGATCTGTTGCCTTTGTATTTTAGTTTCTTTCCAGAGACAGTGGCCTTGAATCAGGACTTTCTGTTGGTATTTTTTAGTGTGAAGCCATTTTTGTGCTCAGAGAGGTTTTTCTGATGGGTATCCCTAATCCCAACAAACCATTATTGTGAAGAGGGATTAAAAAATAAAATGCATACATAACAAAGGGGTGATAACGTCTGAATGTGACCTCGTTTTCAGGTCAGAAAGTGTCTGAATGGGCCAGTCAGTCAACTGAGGCCGAAGGAACCTCGGAGCTGTTTCACAACATAAATAAAAGAACTGAAAAGCAGATCTCACTCACATTTGTAAAATGTTTTAAAAATTATAAATGGGGGAGAAACAAGAAAGCATTAGCCGCGCAGCTCACCAGAGGCTGTTTGTTTTTGACCATGCAGACGATCCGAGTGGCCTCCTCATCGTCCGGCAAGTCCTCGGGCATCGGTGGCAGCACTGGATCATAGTCCTTCTGGGCCACGGTATCATGAGCTGACAGAAGAGCCTAGAAAACATGGAGATCAGATCTTTATGACTGCAAAAGGCTGTGCTGGTCACCTCATACACGGTTTCACTGTGTTCCAGCAAAAACTCAGCTACAAGCTTTAAAGTTTTAATACTTCATACCTGCAGGTGCGGCTGCTGCAGGAGACAGTAGAGCTCTCCGGCCTCTTCAGAGCAGCCCGGCAACGACCTGATGTCCAACAGCAGCTACACAGAGAAGAAGCCACTTTGTTAAAAAAAAAGAAAAATGACCGGGAGAAACAAATAGTGACTAAAACAGATCAGACCTGAAATGAAAGTCCTGAAGCGTAGTCCAGAGCTGGTGCTGGAGAGTCTCTCAGGTAACGCTGAAGACACTCGTAAACCTGGAAACAAGTTTAGTCCAGTTAAAAAAGGAATTACTAAAGCAGCTTCTATATTATTATAATATGTTATTTGTGATGAATTTATCTTTTCCAAGTGTCTGCACTGCAATAATAGTGATGATAGTACTATTATTATGAGTTACAGGAGGAGTGTGTCCGGTTATAAACAGCAGAAAGATACATGTGTCTTCAGACCTTGAGCAGCGACTGCAGCCAGGGTGCGTTCAGCAGACTGTGGAGAATCTCTGCACCGTCGACGTCCGGGTTCACCGACTGTTTCACCTCCTCGATCACATCTGTCAGGATCTGTTGCAGGTCTGCAACACGCAGACCCACAGAGTCGGACCATTAGACTGAGCTGTAAAGTGGAACAATGATCAAATAAATTGTAATGACAAGCTGACCGTCTTCTCCTAGCTCACAGTGGGGGTTTAACACCTGAGCCTCCACCGCCTGCCTCATGGTCACCGGACCCCCGACCTCTGACCCCACCACCTGCTGGATCCTTACAAAGACAAACCTGGAGAAGAACAACAGGTTGGCTTCAGACAGCGAGTTCAGATTTCCCATAATGTTGACTTTTCTGTTTATTATAACATCTGAGATCTGACAAATAAAAATAATGTAACAGTGAGTTATAGTTAAAATAAATCGCTGAGATTATTGAGGTTATTTTGAGCTTTTGGAGACACATCATGATCCCTGCACAGAGAATACAGACCGGGACTCAACAATTTACTGTGTTAAATAAAAACTGTTCACAGAACAAAACTAAAAGTTGCAAAGCTGCAAATTCTACCTGACATGCACCGAACCTGACACTCTGAGACTCTTTACCCAGTTAGTAATCCACCCTGTCGTGAGTGTGCCGTGGGATCAGCTCGAGAGGTGAAGTCACCACTCCATCAGCTACGAGTGTGAACGGGGTCAGGGGTCAATGGCACACTTCACGGCTACATGTACGGACGACGGTGATGTAAACACACAGACACTATAATCTCAGGTGAACCATCACATGACAGAAAGCACGCCTGGACAATGTGTTGTTAAAGTTTCACAAGAACAAGAAGAGGAGACGATGATTTATTTTTCCTACATTAGATCAGTTTTAGCAGATTTTACTGTAACTAAACTATCACTGTGTGTAAAGAATCAAACAAGACGAGCTCCTCGAGAGGTAAACGTCCATCTGGCAGATTTCTGTAATTAAAGACAAGGAGGAGGATGATCCCTCTGGTCTTCCTCGAGCCCCTTCTCCCTTTCTAAAAAAAAGCAATTAGATGCTGGGTTACCTCAGCGTCTGGATCTTCAGCAATGACCCAAGTCGTTATCATCCACTTCCTGCAGGTTCTGGCACCAATATGTGTGCAGAAAAAGAGATATATGATGGGAAAATATTCCCCGGAGATTGGCACTAGCTTTTTATCAAGCTACACAGGGAACAAGAGAGAGAGAGAGAGAGAGGGCTGTAATCTCTCCCGATCCCACTTAATCCAGAGCAAGTGAGCTGCCTGCTTCTGGCCACCGGAAGCCAGGTCCTCCCTCACCGGCTGGCTGGCTGCTGCGAGGCTGCCAAATCTTCTTAACTCTTTCAGCTTTTAGCGGCACGCAGGAGGATCTGTAGGGAAAAGAGGCAACGAACTGATGAAAAGGGAGAAAACGTTACGTTGAGAGACATGAGAAGGGCTTAGAGAACATTCTGCAGCATGTTGAGATTGGAACAAATGCTTTATGATTTCAGTTTGATAGTACTGACACTCAAAGTGCATCAAAGTGCAGTTAAAAGAGTCTGCAGGAGCTGCGGTGGTTGGAAAATGAGTAATTAGAAGCTCTGCCTCAACAGCTGGAGTTAACGGAGCACGGACACGATTCTCTAACCAGAAATCAGTCAGGAACGGGCCTAATCTCCGGATTGGTAATCTAACTCCCAAGGGAATTCAACAAAATCTCCCCTCCCTCCATCTGAAAGTCCTAAGATGCCTCATTGTACCAAAAACACTGAGATTATCTTTTTTCCAAAACAAACAAACAAAAAAAAACTCTCTGAGCACAGTGTTGGTTTGTTGGTTCATTCTCCTCCAATGTGAAACCACAGAAACACTGACAACACTCAGCTTCAACAGTTCTTAAATAAAAGATGTAACTTCACTGTCACAACTTCCCAGACCACATAAAATGTCAGAGCTGACTAGTTGGTCACGTCCATCAAATGAGTTTATTGCCCTTTGTTATTATTTAAAGGTACAATACATTTAACATCATGTAAAAGACACATGTCCGCCAGCATGTCAACTAGTAAACACCAAACTCCATTGACAAAACAGCTATTTTTAGACACAATGCAACCATATGAGCAGTCTGAGGCATTTTCATAGTAAACAGGTCATTTTTAAACTCAACATGAGCTCATGAACATTATCTTCAGTTTACATAAACCCCATTACGACTCAGTTTGGATTTAAAATAGCACTTCACTTCAAGGAGTCAGCTGTCAAACAATAAACGTCCAGGTTTGCAGGTCAGTTTAGGTACATTCTGGAAATACTGGTTTGTCCTTTGTTTTAAGCAGCAGCAGCAGTAGAATGTGTGACGTGAGTGATTCGCATGTGAATCACACATCATGTCAAAAATAACTAATACTGCTTCAGTTCTTTCAGTGTCGGACACATTTATTCTTAAGAGAAGCCGAATTCACAGGGTCTACACATTTCAGAACAAGTATGGAGACATAGATAGAACTGTTAAGACTCACTGGACGTCAGTTCGTTCACTGTTTCAGTGGTAATAAACTCAAAATACCTGAAGCTGGACAGTGACTTAATGTGATCATTGTAAAATAAAAACCTATCAAA
The DNA here is from genome assembly GCF_900324465.2 of Anabas testudineus. Taxonomy (NCBI): domain Eukaryota; kingdom Metazoa; phylum Chordata; class Actinopteri; order Anabantiformes; family Anabantidae; genus Anabas; species Anabas testudineus. Next base: position 3,439,077 of record NC_046611.1, read on the forward strand.
CTCATATCAGTTCAGGTTTAATAGGAAAAGTTAACAACAGCAGTTTAAAACATTTCATCTGAACCGTTTGTTTCTTAGATTCTCTAAAAATCCTGCAGCTTCACTAAATCCACAGCGACTGTTCTGCTGTTAAACCGTCTGAGAAAACAAAAGCCACGACAGTTAAAAAATAAAAATAAATAAAGGCTCGGCCGTACTCTGAATGTTCTCTTAAGCTTCAAATCACAAATATGTCCGACAGTTAGTGCTGTAAATGGTTTAAAAAAAGAACAGTTAGCATGAACAGATGGTGTCTGTAGTTCACATCTCTCTGTTGGTTCACACAGAATAAAAAGAGGTTTATCCTGGTGCTGCTGTCCTCACTACAGACCACTGTTAGAAGACAAAGGACACATGCTTTTCTCTCAACAGTGATAATGTGAGCTGAGGCAGCAGGACACACGTTTCAGAACCGTTTTTCTGTTCACGACTCCAGTTTCTTCACTTTTCCACATGTTGCATCCTGTTAACATTGAAAACTGGGCTCAGAAACTCTCACACGTGTGACTTTCAGACTGTCTTCACTTCACCGTAGGTCGTTTATGATTTCTGTGGAGTTCCTGTTGAAAACAAGGTCAAACATCTGTGTCACAGTAACAGACCCACAGCGATAAGTCAAATGATCCTCATAGAAAACCGTCAAATGCTGCTCTGGATTGTACTGCAACAGAAGAATTATTGCACAGTTTGCTGCTGAGCATTAATTTGTTACATACAATAATAAACCTGGCCCTACCGGCCAGGTTTATTATTGTATGTAACACAATAGTTTCCATAGAAAGGCTCAGAGACGCTGCAGTGGGGTGGGAAAAGTTAACCAGCTGCTCATTTACAAAATCAAGAGCAGCCAATTCCTCCTGAAAAAGAAAAAATGACCCCAGCGTGGAACAGGGTCACTGTTAGGCTGAGGTGAAGTTTAAGCTTTTCAAACCGTTTATTTTTTGTTTTACAAGGTGAACACTAACTGGTTGGTTTTGTAAATGAACTTTTCTTTTATAACTTCTCCCCCGTGATAAACAGCAGCTGCTTCCCTGAGCTTTTCCTGGGACCATTCATGTAGCTCGCTGTAAACACACTGTGCTATCAGGCGATAAAGAATAAAATGTTTTGTAGAGTTCATTAAGACATGCACACAGAAGGGAAGGTTTGATCCAAGCTTCCTGTTTCTGTGCTGGATCGTCCACCAGTGCTGAGAAGTCGTTTCAGGTTAAGTCACAGAAACTTGGTTTTCCCAACATCTTCCACATCAGGACTTCCAGAAGTCAGTCAGACCAGTCTCGTAGTTTTACTCTGGACGGTATGAGTTGGCTCATCACTGGCAGTAAAGTATTCACATCACGATCTGAGCAGAAGGGGCTGTCAGAGGTCATGATAAGAGCCTCTGCAGAGGCAGAACCCGTTCACACCATCCTCTGCTTCCAGTTGGCGGCTGCACACATCCCTCATCCCAAAGCCTCACTGCTCCCAGCTCTGAGACTGGCTGTGTGCGTGGGGCGTCTTATGTGATCTTCTCGTGTTGAATCTGGTAATAACAGGCCTGCAGGTGGTAAAGACAGAACATTTTAAAGTTGGTGCAGTCACATGATTTAGATTTAGACATCGTTAGAGTTATTATACATTCTGTTCATAGTTCTAACTCGTCAAGATAAAAACACTTTGAGCCGATTCAAGATGTTTCGTAGAAAGTCTCACAGCTTGTCTCCGTATTTTTCTCCACATTTTTGTGCAAATTACAAACTTGAACTGCGTTGATCACCTTCATCAACACATACAGTTCATATGCAAATTAATTGAAGTGAAATCAATTTAATTGTGCAGATGTTTTTGTTTCTTCACATTATTCATTCGGTGTATGAACAAAGGTAAAGTTTCCCTCTGGCACCTTTTAAATAACGTGTGGCTGTGTGCGTTACCTTCAGAGTGGTGAACATGATCCCGTGCTCTCCGTGCTGAACACATGGATCCATCAGGTCTTCGATCAGGCTGACCTCAGAGCCCAGGTTCCTGATGCTGAGATTGAGATAAAATGATTTTATTCATTTCCAGATGTCTTTTCTATGACGTATGTGACTGGTCGACATTTTTATTATTTCTTAGACTAAACATTAAATGATTAAACGATAATAAAAAAATCACTGATTTTAGACCCAACAACAAACAAACTAATGGGTTATTTGTCCTCAGAAATCACCAACATGTATCTGTGTATTGACTTTTGATCATTTCCATATTCTGTGTTACGTTGTTTTGGTTTGAGGCTCACCGAGCTCGCAGCACCACGTAGAGGAAGACAGGAAAGAGGTCGTCCATCGACCACAAGAAATCCTGCTTCAGCAGCGACTGAACTTCCTTAGTGATCTCCTCAAAGGTGAGCTGGATCACCTGCAACTTGTCTGACGGGGTGAACGTCGTACTGCAGACACACAAGAAAACTTTTAGCATTTCTTGATGTAGTTTTACTTCTTACTGTTCTGTGTGCAGCATGTACAGCAGCGTCTTCACTGTATTCAACTGAGCTTTACTGAAAAGGGACACTAGGTTTTTAACTAGACTGAGCTGCACCTGATCTGCTGCAGCGTTTCCACAGCAGAGGCGAAGCAGGCGTCCTTGGTGCTGGAGAGAACCTGGACAACACAAAACAAACACAGAATTTATCTTTCTCATAGCAAAAACACTGCAACTATATGATGAACAACAGAAGTACAGGATTTATTCATCACTTCAACTTCTGAACTCAACATTTGGTGCATCGTGAGGTACTTTATAGCTACAAGCATAATAACTGCACTTAATGCTGTTAATGCTTCACCCTACACCCCGATTACTTTTCTGTAACTTATCATTTATTATTTCCACATTTTGTCACTTCACTGTTCCAAGTGTGTATCCCTAATTTAACTTTTAATGACCTCACATACGTCTAGATGTGCTGTTCTAACCTCAGTTCAGGAATGTTTATTTTAGTTTTTGTCATTCATCATATACATGTACAGTAACATGATACATTTAATATTTAAAATATTTTAAGTAGACTGACACAACACATATGTTTTTTTTCTCTGTCTGAGATCAATGAATCGTATCTGAGAATAAAACTACACAGGAAAACACCCATACCTGCTGCTTCTCCCCCGGCAACGATACAGGAATCGAAACAGGCCAAAATTTCCTAAGTGGAAAAAACATACAAAGTCAAAGACGTGCTCAAAAGAAGACAAACGAGGGGCGGCTCTGCTCAGGTACACTGTGTTACATACTGCTGTACTCCCAGGAAGGCGAGCAGAGCGAGGTCGGGCTGCTTGTTCAGGCGGAGGACGCACTCCCAGTAGACGTCGTCTTCTTTCTCCTTGTCCAGAGCGTAGAGGGTGAAGAGCGGCGGGTAGAGACGAGGCAGCAGGACGGGAAGCAGCAAACCTGAGCTGCTCACCACGCGGCTGAGGACAAAAGCAACACAGAGGGGTCCGTGTGGTTTCATCGACCAGTGATAACCAACAAAGAATCATAGGAATGTATGTGGGCTGTACCCAGGTTTCGGTGACTCTGGTGCCCCCCCATCAGTTGAGTCTTGGTCCTTGTCGTCCTGGAGGCTGGTGGACGGCTCTGGAATTAGACCGCCCTCTTCTGGCAGGTCTGGGAACAGAAACCTACAAATACAATAAAACACACAAACAAATACACTCATCAACACCTGAAAGATAAGTTTTCTTTGGGACAGTTGTTGATTCCTGTGTGTGTGTGTGTGTGTGTGTGTGTGTGTGCACCACCTGACGATCTGAAAAATGCGGTTGAGATAAGACTTTATCTCGTTGACAGCCTGATGCAGGAGCCGACGGTTGGCTCCAACGCCCACGTAGGTCATCCTGTAGACCGCCACCAGGGTCTCCAGCAGCCGGCCCAGAGGGTGGAGAGGGGTGTCACACGCCTGGAGGAACATGACGGGAATTATTTACTAACTACTGCTTATATTTAGTTTTTATTGAAAATCTGGATAAAGTAAAGTTACATGTAATTAGATGTGTGCTCACCGTGATGAGGTAGAGGCGAATGGTGTGATATCGCTCCATGGTGATCGGCCCAATGTGCTGCGGGATCACCTCAAGACTCTCCAGGGTTTTGTTGTGACTTCGAGACAACAGCTCAGGACTGGGACAAAAACAAAAAACACACAACGGAAAATTTCTCTTATTTATTTAAATCTTAGTAGAGACCAGATAAAAACATATTTTGTAAATTGTAGTTTAATTATTTTTACTTGTTGACAAAAGACAAATCACACAGTAAACGTGTCAGACTGTGGGTACCTGTCCTGTATGTGTCGCCGGCTGGTGGTGAGGGCTACAGCGATGTTCTCCCACGCCTTCCAGTTCTCTCCTCGGCCCGGCTCCTCACAGCCTAGCTGACTCCAACACTCCTCAAACACGGCCTGCCACTTATCCTCTGCGCACACACACAGACGCCCCAGCTTCCTGCCATATCACACACACACACACGAGATGTACATTAAATAAAGTGTAACATGACTGATTAACAAAGCTTGAATTTCAGACTCGAGCTTACACAGCGCGGGTTTTGTCTTTGTCAGTGTCGAAGAGATGTGGTTTGAAGTAGGAGCCGGTCACTTTGAGGCCGGAGCCCCATTCGCCGCTAAAGGAGCCCTCGAGGTAGTCACCGTTCGCCATGGTCAGCACACCCTGAGAGAGATACGGTGGTGCATTAAAAACTGTTTTTAAAGCTGATACTTCAATATGTTTGAGTATTTTTCTATGGTAATAATAATTTAATTTAGCCGCTGTAGGCCTACGCCTGTGTTATAAATATTATAACTTTAGACCGATTTGTGTAATTACAACTTTTGTGCAGCTTTAGATTTAAGATGTGATATTTATTTAAAGGGGAATAATTCCTCCACTAGGAATCGTGTGTGTTTCGGTGTTTATTCGTCACCTTCCCATTGAGCGTCCAGTCGTCAGAGAATTCTCCTTCATATGTTGTGTCGTCCTCTGACAGGAGGATCCCAGTACCCTAAAAGAAAGAACATATCTGTACCTATGGTATATATTCAGTCTCTTCTTTTATCCTCGTTAGTCTCCAGCATGTTTGGGAAGATTCTTTACCTGATATAGACCAATGCTTAAGTATTTAGTCAAATCTGTGAGATACATTTTTAAATCTTGGGAAATAAAAAGATCCTGTGTAACGTCAGTCACAACTGTGTGAGAGTTTTGTTAAATTCACAGTCAAAGAGACCTTTGTATGATCTTCACAAATGAAACCATCTCCCTTTAATTAAGTCTCTCTCCTGTATCTCCCTGTATCATCTTTCACTATTATTAAGTAAATACTGTAAGTGCTCACTGCTCACCATCATCTTGTTGTCTTTGAAGGCTCCTTCATAGTACAGGCCAAACTGGGTGACGACGACCCCGTTGCCTTGCCGCAGGTGGTCCTGCCACATGCCCATGTATTTCTCCCCTCTGTATAGAAATAACAGAAAAACAACTTTCACTTAAACAGCAAAGTTTAAAGTATTAAAGTTAAATTATTAAAGAACAACTTTCTGCAACATGAAGCTGACGTGTACAATTTCACAGCTCACTGTGGTGGTAAACATACTTTGTGATATCATCAAAGACCCCATAGCCGGTTTTCTTGTCCAGCAGCCACTGGCCAATGAAAACACTGGGAGACGAGGTGTTGAGTTTGCCACTGCGCAGCATACCGTGGCCGTGTCGCATGCCATCCTGGAACGATCCATCGTAAACTTCACCGCTGGCATATCTGCACACAGATGGAGAATGGTTCTTCTCTTTAATCCTCTTTCAGTCAGTTAGTTACGATGAAGAATTTTCACATATTTGCTGTAAACAACTTCTGTGAGGAAGGTGGACCTAAAATAAGTGTAGATAAAACTAACTCTTGCATGACTGTTGTATAACTAAGTCCCTGGATTACCTGTAGAGTACAGTCGTAGATTTCATTATCAATTAATCTACCAATAAATTGAATTTATGGATTAATCGCTTAATATAAAATGTCAGAAATGAGTCAAAACCGCACAAAAATACCAGCAGTCAGTTTGAAAAACAAAGTTCTACAATCGAAAATAAAAAAAAAACCATTTACTTCCACAAAAGACTAAAAAATACATTTTCACATTAATGTAATCAGAGTGAATCAGGTTTAGTGATGAGATAAGATTCTGCCGTGGCCAATCAAACACATAGAAATGTACATTTCTTAATTATTATGGTTTTAAATAACTAACTGATTTACTGTACACTAACCTGTACGTCCCCAGGCCGTGCATCTTTCCATCTTTCCACTGTCCTTGATAGTAATCGTTCTTGTTAAGCGTCTTATTGGGAGCAGTAAATTCACCAAAGCTAAACAAACAAATAAATACACAACAATGATGAAGAAGCTAAAAAGTTTAAAAAGTTTAAATGTTCAAAACACACGATGACAGGTTACAGCACTAACCCGTCCTCCAGTCCGTTCTTGAACTCCCCAGTGTATATTCTCCCATCCGTCCATTTTAGCACTCCCCTGAAAACCATAATCTATTTCAGTATCAATATTTAAAAAGATGTATCAAGAATCAGACACAGCGTTCGTGTCCAACCTGCCATGGGGCTTCCCAGCCAGCCAGCGGCCTTCGTATGTCGCCTCCTTCAGACGTCCTTCCTTATAAAAAGTGTAGGAGGCCGTCCTGGAGACCGGAGGCTCCAACTTCTGTCCCGAGCTGAGAGATGCTGTGTCCTGACCCGCCCCGCTCAGAGCCTGGTCCACTGCCTGGTTGATGGAGCGAAGCCACTTGGCCTGGGAACAAAGACACAGATACTTTTAAGGTCCAACAGTGAGTTCCACCAATTGAAAATGGAGTTTTAAGGTGTAACATGAAAGTCTACCTTCTCTGTGGGAGAGGACGCCAGCAGGGTGAAGGTCTCTTCTGGCGTGATCACCTTTAATGCATACCTACAACCAATTACATAAACTCATTTAACACTGGGAACAACTAAACGATACAGTAATATATGCAGTACCAGTGTGTAAAATACAGGTAGCAGTGGACAATAAAATAAAAGCTTTAGTTATCATGGTTATTATTATATTTACATGTATGAACCCTTAAGGTGCCTGTTTACAACTAAATCATAGTCATGTATTAGTTCCAAGTAGAATATGAGTATTATTTATACAAAATAATTGCAGGCTATTTAATAATCATACATTTTAAACATTTGACGGCATCACTCAGGAGCTGAATCTAGGTTTTGTGTTGATAATAACATTTTGGGACAAGAACAAACAAAGCCAGTGGATAAAATGAAAGAAACTGTGAATCAGTGTGTTTTATTCTTCAGAATATTTAAAGACTCACATGCCAGTGTTCTCCTCCGGGATCGGTTCCACCCACAGCGTGGCCAAGCGGAAGACGTGATGTGTGGAGAACTGCAGGAAAAGAAGAGGAGGGAGTAATGTAGGGAAAAGTTGAAGGTTTAGAAAGTGAAAAACCCAGAGATCATTATTATACACACAACATACTCCACATACACAAAGTATGAATGGACCTTAAACTATAGTAAATCAAACAGCATCTGTTTCTCTTAATAGTGAAGACACAGTCATAAAGGTTCTAATGGAGGTTAATCACAGATTTCTGATTTTTAGCAGGTTTTTAATCCTCAACCTAACTGAACCGTAACCTGGAGTCTCCTATAAGCTGAACGTGGTCAGTTCTGGTTTGTTTTCCATCTTCTCTTGTGTCGATTGCTGTTCAAACCCATGAATGTGTTTTTTTAAACACCCTGCTTCTTATCTTCTCTGCGGGTGAGCTCGTCCCATCTGCAACAACCAATTGGAGTATGTGCTGGAAGCTGATCTGCCTACAGAAGGAGCTGAAATTTAGCACCAAGAACATATGAATGAATGAATATATGAACCAAAGGGGAAAGGTTCAGAGTTCAGAGTTCAGAGTTACAGCTCACTAAGTTCCTGCAGTGGAAAAGCCTTAGTAATATTTGAAACATCACTGCTCTGACTCCAGGTTACAGTTCCTGCAGATGCTGTTTTTTTAATTAAAGATGCAATTTTCATATTATATTCCTGTTATGACATTATTTAATTTTAATTTTAGTTAAATTTAAGAGGGAAGACTTTTATTCTTACATCAGACCTGCTCTTAAATGTTGGTCCCACATTTGCATATTGTAAGAAAGGGGGTGAAATCATGTTGATATATCTTCTCCTACACTTTTATTACTTTAGAGTATTTCTAGTCAGAGAGCATTTCATGCTACAATAAAAAAGATTCATTTTCTCATTTAAACGCATTTTGTAGAAACCTAGAAGAACAATGCATCTTGTTTATTAACTTAACGTAAAGGACGCCAGAGTCAGTCATGCAAGACGACACACTTGTAACTCGTTTGTCACATGTAGTAGTAATAAACGAAGCATGCTCTTTTCTGGCAACACTCTGCTTTTCATTCAGATCCACATCACAAGACGCTGAGGACAACCATCAGCTGACAACCACTGAGTTTCTACTTTAACCCAGATTTTAGCAGCTGCTGCAGGAAGTACAGTGGACAGACTTGAATCTTACACACAGAGGGTCTCATTTTTAAAGAGACCAAACTGTTGGACATATCTGCTGTCCAAACGTTGACAAAACAAGAGTGAGTCAAGGCAAGAGTCACACAGACATATAGTAGGGGAACTGAAATATGCAGGACAACTATGGATAGGAATAGAAAAAGAGAGGAAACAGGAGACAGATAGAGACACAGGTGAGGAAATGGCTTTGGAGAAGTGAACCAGAAACCTGTGGTCAGACCTCTGTTTACCTGGAAACCAACAATTAGAATTAAAACATTTGTCAGTCGATTTCAAACTGCTTGTTGAAATGTGGCAAACAGAGGAATGAGTGGTCGTACAACCCGCAGAGCCTCGGGTTTACTCAGTTCATCCTCCAGTGCACTTTCCTAAAGGTAGAGGGGCAGGCAGAGAGTGAAGGGCTGAGTACCACTGGGAATATCCAAGTAGCTGTGTGTTAAGAGTAAAAGTACGTCCACAAAGGACAAAAGGTTGTTGAGGCAAACTGCCAATAATCATTATAATTCAAACAAAACTCCACATTTCTCATGGCTGCACCACTACACCAGATGGAGAACTTTCAATCTAAATTCAACTCGTATTTCGTTTCTGGAAACTACGGAGATTCTACAAGAGCAAAAAAAATAAAGTTATGAGTGTTTTAGAAAAGTTGGCTTCACTTTAAATGCACATGGTTACTTGTTTACATGACCACTGTAACCAAATGTGCATTTAAACTCACCGACTGAAGCCGCATGCCACCAAACTTCATTCATCAAGTCGAAGTCAAGCTGTGACTTCACTTTACTGACAGGAGTGTGTTTGTCATGTGTTTAAATCTGATTCAGTGACACTGAGCACTAAGCCCTTCACACTCGCACACAATGAGGAAGAGGAGCGGTGGGACAGGGGGAGAGTCGGGTCGCTGTGCTGACATTTGCTGCTGACTGCATACTTACAAGATTTTTACAAGGCGCCACGCCCTGACAGCACGGAGGCAAGCACACACAAACGCTTGAAACACACCAGGTTACAGTGTCTGAAATATGGACGGCTTAAAAAAAGTGAAAGAGCTGAAGAGGTGGAAGTGTGTGTGGAGCTGACCTGTGCGTGGACCAGAGCGTCGTTGAACAGGATGAACCAGTTGACGGAGAACCTGCCGGCGTTCTGCAGGGTCAGAGCTTTGTTGCTGCTCTCGCAGATCAGCCGACGGTGCGGCTTCCTCAGGGAGTCCTGACGACACACAAGAGCAGATGTGACTCCTTGAGCGCTCCACCTTAAAGACATTTCCACTAACACACACACACAGACACATACATGCACTCTGTTTACCGTCATTTTGCCAGGGAAGCTCTTCCAGAAGTGAAAGGTGTACTCGGCTTCTTTCCTTTTTCTCTTCAGCTGAAGATCCAAAGCTTCAAACTTGGAGCGGCTGTCCTGCAGCTTCTGGTAATCACTGGAGCTCTGACAGCACAAAAAAACACAGTGAAACGCTTTAGATTCTGTCAATGATGTAGCCACATACTCAGAGAGGTTTTAGATTTTAAAGACTTTAAAGTTTCCAGTTGTAACAACTTCAGGAAACAAACTAAAAGTCCCTGAGAGGCCGAGGTTGGGCTTTGTTTGTCCGACATGCTAAATGCTAAACTAAAACCAGTTCACTTATCCGTATCTAATTAGGGGAAAACAAAAGCAGGTGCATCTATGAACTATTATTACTTTCATATGTGACCTAATCACTGTAATAATAATAATAATAATAATAATAATAATAATAATAATAATAATAATAATAATAAGAATAATAATAAGAATAAGAATTATAATAATACATTGAATATTTTAGTAACTGTCTGTTTCTCCTACCACTTCAAAGCAGGTGCCCAGTTTGAGCAGCAGTCGGTCGTACTCGTGAAGGTGGCGAGCTGGGAGGTAGAAGAGCGCCACCAGGAGGTCGGCCATGGAGGGGTTCTCCTCGCTGCACTCCGACAGCCTCTGGAGCAGCTCAGGACCCTTCCCGAAGAAATCCCTTTGGGAAAAAACAAAAAAGGTCACTTGCTAATAAAAAACTGAATTTTACATGTAGTAAGATAGTGTAGTTTGTTTTGGTCGTTACAGCACCTGCTGTGTGTGTGTGTGTGTGTGTGTGTGTGTGTGTGTACTCACAGCGAGGGCTTGGTGAGGGCCTGGAAACCCCCCATCACCTGGAAGTTACCCAAAGAGCTGCAGTACCTTCACAGGAATAAACACATCAGGTTTCTTCCTTTTTAATAATCATATTCATGAACCACGTTTAAAGTGGTGGAGACATACTCCTGATAGGAGTCCAGGAAGATCCCAGTGTGCTCCAGGACGACCAGACCTTTGACATCACGGCCACGTCGCAGGTTGGCGGTGAGGCTGGCAGCGTGCTGCCCTGTCAGGTGACACAGGTGGCTGAATCGGCTCGCCAACGCCTGCAGGAGCCCGAGGGCCACCTGGCCGAGGGCCGAGCTCAGAGACTCTAACAGAACGAAGCACACAAACATAAATATATCAAAGCTATCCTGATTTACACATTACACAACTTTTCCTCATAATCCTCTGTGTTTTTTCCTCTTACCCAGCTCCAGCAGGGGCCGTATTATCTGTATCTTAATATCACACAGCTTGCAGTAGAACTTCCGTTCGGCTGCAGCCAGCTCATGGAGGCTGGCGATGAACCCCATCACATTCTTGTCTGAAAGCGCCACGCACCGTCGCCCGCCGGCAAACACACTGCTCACATAACCCAGCTGGAGCACACGTTAACAAACGTAAGAATAAAACATGCACATATTTAAAGAACATGTAATGTCTGAGAGTGTCCTTACATTCATGCAGAACGGTAGTAGTACAGGCTGTGGGGTGTAACCCACTCCCCGCTCCTCCTCTTCTCCTTCCTCCTGCCGAACCAGCTCCTCGGCCTCCTCCTCCCCAGCTTTCACCTGCTGCCCGCTGTAATAAATGATGGGCTGGATGCAGTCGCCGTCTGCGAGCAGCAGGGTGTGTCTTTCTCCAGCGCTCATGTCCCACACCCGGATGCCCTCTGACAGCTGGAGGAGGAGACCAAGTCAAACAAACATGCCCCTCAAGGATTTATGTGTGTGTATGGACACGGGAGGGGAAGTGGAGGCGTTCTTACCTTGGCAAGACGAGGGACGGTGCTGGGTGAGTCCATGTGTCCAAGCTGACCGGAGCTGTTACTGCCCCATGAAAACACCTAGGGGATAGAAACACACAGCTGCAGACACGATGTTCCATATCCTTATTCTAAAGTGTCTCATGTTAGTCATGTAAGTCAGTACGTAACAAAATATGCTACAGTGGGAGTCAGTACTGGATAAAGCTCCTGTGCCTGTTGGAGGTGGATGCCAGTGAAATCATAAAACTCTCTCAGTAAATTTATTAGCCACGGTGATGCTCTCATGACCAGAACATTTTAATTTGGTGTATTTAGTTTCACATCTGATGTTTAAAATGTTCTTTTACACTACAGCATTATGATTCTAGAGTTAATCTCTGGGGAAATATGATCTGAAAATAAATCTAATTCTTGAATCTGTTCATACGGACTGTTCTTGCATGGGAATTCAAATTTATACTGTTACATTTCATGAATTTGTAATTTCACTATACTACAGGGGTAATTTAGTGATGAATTCTATTTTTCAGCTGTTTGGTTTTGAGTTATAACCTGAAACGGAAGCAAAATATATGTTTATTATTAAAGAGGAATTATTTCAAAGTTTTACATTTAACGTTTAAGGGATAAATGAGACAAAAAAGAAAATTTGGATAAAACTTGGTGTGGAGAGAATCTGAGCCACACTTTCCACAACCAACCATCTTATCTACATCAATTTTTACAGACTAAGTGAAATATTCCAGATATTTTTGGCCCAGGAATAGTGATTGATTTAAGTTTAAATAAATTCATAAGTTAGGAAAAAACATTCACTTTAATAATAAGAGCGAAATTAAATTTCTGCAGGACTCAAATCTCAAACATTAACAGGTAAATACCGAGAGCTGTTACTGAAGCTGCTGACTCACCTGAGACTGAGCGGTCAGAGCGAGGGAATGATGAGCACCGGCTGCCACTCGCACCACCTCCTTGTTATTCAGACTCTTGATGCACAGAGGCTGTAACCTGCAAACACATATATTTGAGTTCAGCCGGCTTCAATGATTGTGTCTGGTAAATAAATACAGATTTTAAAGTCATGTAAAACCATAATAAAAATATATTTTATTATTATTTATATGTTATTTCTTTGTTGTTGACATACAACTTCCTACCTGGCCAGGTTGTCTCCGTGGCCCAGCTGCCCGTGCTCGCCGTGGCCCCAGCTCCACACCTCCGTCTGCAGGGTGGGCAGCACCTCGTGGGCCTCAGGGACCGCTCCTCCTAGTGGGGTAAGGGCGTATCCACGCATTCTGGGACGGCCAGCTTTCCTCAGGAGCCGCGGAGAAACTGTAGGTGCAGAAAATAGTCATTTAGTACAGAATATGACAGTGTTTTGCTTTTTTTTACTGCAGTGTGAAGATATTTAACCAGACTTAAATCACCATATGAACAAATAAAAAGCCAATCCCCAGTACAAGAAAAGGGAGTTAAATATGAAAATATGTAAAATAATGTTTTTTTTAAATAAATAATTCCTTATGTGTAGGTTATTAAAAAAAAAAGTAAAACTCAAAGTGATGGAGAGTACCTTGACATGAATGTATTTCAGGCCCAAAGTTCAGCACAACAAATCAATAAAAGCAAGCCTGCACATTCAGCTCAGACCACAGCCTGGTCATGTCAAACACTCATGCGCTCATACAGCAGACAAACAATGACAAGAGGCCTGCAGGCAGCACACAGAGCAAACACTGATGACAGAGAGGAAACAGCAGACAATATACTACAAGGTATGTTGTTTTGCAAAGAGCAGAACTCTGCACAAAATAAGCATCAATTTACAAAACTTAGTATCAATGACACCTGCCGGTCAGGTCCCTGCTAAAGGTCATACATTAACATGACTAATGGGAAAATGTGAAGCAGAACTGAGGTGGAATTAACCTGAATTATCACTTCTGTTGTGGTAAATTTCATGTTGACTTTGGGTGTGTCATTTTCAGGCTTGTGCACAGAAAAAAGGAGCGGCTTGTTCTTCCACTGCTGGAAACTAATGGACTGATGGACACAACAGCTAATTTAGTGTCTTGAGGAGGCATCACACACACACACACACACACACACACATCTCTGTGGCCTCCAGCAGGGAGCCATCTGTTGTCCCACAGGACAAAGAGACGTAGAGCAAAGTCTAGATGACACTGTGCAAAAAATAATATCAGCTGGCAATAACTTAAAAACGATAATCCCTCTGTGTATTTAGGGACATAAAACAAACCAACCACTGTTCACACAGACCTAAGCCTCATTGTCCAAACCAGTTTTTCACTATTTGTCTCAGAATTTCCTCATCAAACCCGATCGTTCAGCCTTAAAATCTGACATTCATACAACACTCATCAGGTCAGATCATGATGAAATCCAGAGCAAATGTCTCAGGCTGTGCATGAGGAGGAAAAGATATAATGATCGACAGGGGAGAGTTCATCCATCTATCCATCTTCTCCAAATGCTAATTTCACTATGACCTAAAATCATTTTATTTTCTTCATCACTGAAAAACACAGTTAGCTAGAGAAAATGTGACACCTTCAAACACAACTCTTTCTCTGTCAGATCTCACTGCTTCACGAGGCTAAATATCAATCTGCATTCCTCAGTGTTTTAATTCCACAAAAGCGACCATTCAGACGATGCTGCTCAAACCGGACAAACAAATCAACGCGGAAAAGCCTGAGCCCTGATTTGTAGTTTAATTCATTAATTAATGGGGCTGTGTGCCAGAGTTGGATTGATGTTAAGATAGTGAAAACGTAGACGACTCCCTTCGAAGGCTTCTCCAGGCTGTCTTGACACAAGTAGCAGTCTCCTTACTGTGTGGAGGTTTATGAGTGAACTTGTGTTGTTCAGTGCAGCTTGCTATTAAAACAGCAATATTCATAATGAAGGCTTACACTCTACACTATACAAAGTCAGAAAATCTTATGCCATGGCTCGACTGGAGTGAAAACTCCCACTGAAAGGTTTGTTGTTGCTTTGTCACTTATTTATTTGTAATTGTAAAGTTATAGCCTCAGAATTGCTGTGAAAGACAATCAATACCTCACAGATTTCACTTTGTAGATGGACTACTCTTCTATAATCAGCTGTTTTTCTAAAGCCTTTTTAGTTTTTCTTTGTCAGGGACTGAAGCATCAATAGGTCTGTAAATTGTTGCTAAAGAAGAACTCATGAAAAACAGTGCAAATATTCAGAGACTCCGTTTACACAAGGCACAACAACAAGCTTCTGCAGTGAGTAAAGCTTGAAGTAAACACACACGTACAGATAAGGACGGACATCGACCTGCACGTGCGCAAGGCGTACTTACGCAGCAAGGTATAGGAGGAGGATAAGAGGTGAACAGCGTATCTACCCTGTGAGAGGAGTCCTGGGAGCGAGAGGCGGCGCCGCAGACCTTCTGCCTCCTCCTCGCGGATGTCGCCCGTGCTGGAGCTCTTCTTCCCCTGCATGGTGTCCTCCTGGCGGACACGCTCAGTGGTGTTATCACCCAATCCAGGGACGGTTTCAGTGAGCCCTGCTGGTCCCGCTGACCTCAACACTCCTGAGGGCAAGTAGAAGTTCATCATCTTTTTGAGGGATAGGGCCTCGTAGGTGGAGGCAACACGCTCGCCCACTGCTGAAGCGCAGGAGGCCACCAGGTTGTTGAGTGTGGAGCTGGGGGTGGAGGTGAGTCCTCCTGCCGAGGGCTGGAAGACAAAATGACAGAGACAGCGTAGATTGTGTACTATTAAAATAATATCAGCAGTATTTAGGCCTAATGAGTTCAAGAACCAACCGAGAAGATGCCTGAATTTTAGCCATTTTAAATTTAACCACAGGAAAGTAGATTTTTCTACATGCAGTGTGGTGTCACATCTGTCATCCAGTTAAACTCACCAGCAGTGCGTGGACACCTCCCCCAGTCGTCTTTGCTTCTTCATGCGTGTTGTCAGACAGTTTCTTCAGATAGTCTTTGACAGCTTGCTCGTCTGGATAAAGTGAACTTTTAACCCCGACAACACCTTCTTTAGAGTGAGCTGAGGTGCCAGACGCCGGCAGCACTCCATTAGCTAAAGCTGATTCCCCCTTGTTCAAGTCCTGGGAGGGGGTAGGGTCTGCACTTTTAGGGGGTGCAGGGGGCTCAGAGGTTACGGTGGAAGTATATGAGGGAAGGACTGGCTCGGATGGGGATGTTTTGAGTACTGGGGTGGGGGTAGGTGCTTCCAGCCTTCCCTCATCCTCAGTTAGCTCTACACCCACTGGGCAGCAGTGGCTGTCAGAGATGATGACGTGGTCCTCTTTGTCCGTCATGGTGTACAGCAGCTGGTTACACTGTCTGCATTTGTCCACTGGGGCCCTGTGGACGTCCTGAGGCCCCAGGCAGCGCACCAGAGCCAGACTGTGAGAAGCCCCACAGGCCACCTGCAGCACGTACCTGCCTGCTAAATGTTCAACCCTTTGTGGTTTCCATACAGGAAAGACAGCGGTGTTGACGCCTAGTTGGCAACCGCTGCCCCACGTCCACACCTCCCGTTGGACAGTCAGCACCAGGGTATGTTTCTCCCCACAGGCCAGCTCCAGCACCGGCACCGTCTGCGGGGGACTGCTGTCAGAGTCTACCACAGCCACAGGAGTCGGGTTTGGGACGGTGCTGAGGCCAGAAAGCCCACACTGTCCCATACCATTATCCCCCCACATGTGGACGCCACCGTCCTCTGTCACTGCCCCGCTGTGGAAGCTCCCAGCTGCCACAGCGACCACCCGCTGCCCACTGAGTGCACTCTCGGGGGTTGGTGCTGCAGGCTCTGGTGCTTGACTCTGCTTCCATGGGAGCTCCCCGAAACTGTACACCTGTCCTCCTGAAATGGAAGAAACAAATAATCCAAGAGGAGCACAACAGTTCTATCATCACAAGGTTTGTTTTCTATGATACGTAGGACGAGATATTTGTTCACCGCATACAGCAAGATTGTATTATTGGCGTTTGATTTGTCAAAACGTTAATCTAGATAAAGAAACAGTCTTACCTTCCACCAGCAGAACTCCATGCCGTGAGCCCAGGGCGACCTGAAGGACTGGTCGGGGCAGGAGTAGCCTCTCTGGGGTTAAACTGCAGGAGTAACCCTTCCAGGTGTGGAGCAGGCCTCGCTCTCCACCACCATCATCCCCAGAGCTACAGTATCGTTCAGTTGGAGACATAAAGAGAAGGGATGGAGCGGTTAATCACACCAAATTGGACAGTGAAGAAATTACAGGAAACTAGCAAATCAACAATGATCTCAGTCTAACTTCATTATGATGAAGTGAACATCTCGTTTTGAGTTGTTAAACTTTGAGTTAACAGAGAAAAACAGAGAGACAGAAAGGTGTGGGTGGCTGACAAAGCAGAAGCAGCTCCTCTGCGTTTGGCTTGAGCTGTGTTTTGTGTCCCAGCAGCGAACGGAGCAGCGTTACATCTGAACAACAGATTTTTTGTGGGTGAAAGCAGAAGTAAGCACAGCTCTATCCCTAGGCACCGTCACATGGTGATCACATCCAGCCAGCCAAGCAGTGTGAAAGAAACAGCTGAGCAGAATAATCCTCTTTAGAAAAACTTTGGAGGGACCTGCCTCTTCCTCTGGGTTTCCATCAGTGGGGGTTATTTCTCCATCAGCACTCCGGGATGAGCGATGGGGATGCTGCTGTGACGCCTACAGTACAAATCAAAACACATTTCATTAGCTGACACTGGGCTAGCTCTTGTCTCACTGCCAATCCAAAACAGAAAGCATGTTTGTATGAGGGACATCAGCTCTAAGGAAAACACCTCCGAAGAGCTGCAGACACAAACCAGTCAGGTGAAATCAAATCAGTTATGGTTTCACTTTCGTATTTTAACACATGCATTCAGAAATCAGACCCCTACTCAGACTCAACCACCTGACATTTCATATTAACATATAAAGGATCCCGTCCAGTGTTGACAACATCTGCTAAATCTCTCCCTGCTAGCTAACTAGCGCAGCTAACAGGAGCTAATCATTCAAGCTAACTAGCCAAACCGCTAACGTAAACCGCCAACTTTTCTTTATTGTCGTGGATAAAATGCTCTTTTTTCTTACCGGTTGTTTTCTGTCGCCTCTTCTTAGGCCTCTCCCTCACACAGACGGGCAGCACAGACCTGCTTTAATGTGCTAAATGTCGCTGGTTGCTGGTTGTTGTTCATTTTCTAATGTTGACACAGTGAGCCGCCGCTAACGCCAAAGATCGTCGGACAGACAGGAGGACTCACTCAGCTGCGAAGGCGAGAGACCACAACGGGGGCGTGTCTTAAAGCGACACTACACCTATTTTAACAAATAAATATTAAAAAATAAAATAAATAAATGATACTTCAAGTATCAAAAACTCACTCAGGATAGATTTAAAAGGTAAATGTTAAAAGTTAGGGGTTTCCAAACCTGGTCCTCAAAGACCACTGCCCTGCTCTGCTCACTGCTCATTACCTGCATCAGGTGTTTCCTGTGTACATGTGCACTAAATCAATAGGACGTATGAATTAAATAAACAGTTGTATGCAAAACTCTGTACTGTAACATGATTGTTTTTATTTTTAGTAATGCTGTTAATACAAATATGGCAACGTATTATTGTAACATGGTAACAGTCGTGTAGATTAAAACACAGTAACGTTACTATAATGAGCTCTAATCTGACAAACGGACTCATTTAACAGAAAACTGTGCAGATGTTCTGCTCAGAAACCGGACTTACTGCACTGCAAACCTGTAATTCAGTCTCACTGAGCCCAGTTTGTCAGATCCTGTGAAATGCTGCGATGTGGTTGCAGCAGATGACAGGAGATGAGGTGTAATGGGAGGTTGTGACTGGAGCTGATGATCGGGTGGAGAACAGAAGCGGAACAGTTCGGACACCACCTGAGTTTCACCTCAATAAAACGAGATTCCGTCTTCTGTTGTTTCTAATGGAGCAGAAACGAGGTTTGGTGCCGCTTCTCTGCAGCTGGATCTTCATCAACTCCGGTGAGTGAAGCAGTGAAATGTCCAGAGCTGCGACTGGACAGGTGGATGTTTATTTATTCCACAAAAAATATTAACAGAACAACTTAACACACAGGTTGGAGAGTTGGTTCAACTTTAATAATAATATTTATAGTGCATTTTTAAATCTCTCCTGTTGCTGTATTAGGACCTCTACATGTGTTTGAGCTGCATGTCTGTGGGTTTTTTAACCATCAGTGAGTTTATTAGAATTATAACTTTCTGACAATGAATTGTATTTTTTACCATTTGAAACAGCTCCTATCATATTATTATAGAATTGCACTAATTTACTGAGGCTCTTTACATATTAATACACTAATTATTGGTTTTTATGACTTTAATGTAAAATATATATATTTAAAAATGTTTCAAAATCACGTTGCATGTGAACATTATATCTGTCACCTTTAAGATTTCTCATTTTAATCTGATGAGACAATACTTCAACAGGACAGACAATAAAAACACTTTTACTATTTATTGGGTTCAACTGAGAAATAAAATAGAAAATATGAAGATTCTCATTTTGTAAACACCTGATTGTTGATTATTTTTAATCTTCTGATCTTTTTAATCTCAGAACACAGCTACTTAACAAATTTACAGTACTCACAGTACCATGTTGATTACTTTGTACTACCTGATGGTATTTTATCTCCTATGATTCCTTCAAGTACTGGACCTAAGTACATGTTTGAGGTATATCTACATGTTCTGCTACATCACACTTAGACTTCACTACACGTCTGAGGCAAATATTGTACTACTACTACTACTATTAATATTAATATTACTCCATGTTTTATTTTTTACTTTGATCCTCACAGTACCCAGTACATAAAGTAATTCAAGTGGTACTGCTACTTTTACTTAAGTAAAGCTCTGACTACTGGAGGAATGCTTTATAAATTGGAATGACATGAACCCAGTAGACATCTTTTTATACTTGTGTTGCATTAATTTAGTGGAGGACGCTCCTCCGTTTATCTTCAGCAGAGGAAACACGTCAGGTTTGATTATTGCACCTGTGAAACACTGAGAGTGACGCAGTGATTCTGCTGATCCGACCAAAAATCAACGGCATCAAACAAACACACTTAATGAAACTGTCACGTCTGACACTTTTAGCACATTTTAATTATCCTGAAGACACAGAGAGACGCATCAGTACCTTTTTACACCTGAAGGGTTTAATCAGCAGTAATTAGTTTTAAATAAGATGCAGCATCGTGTTATAACAGAGACACGTCCTCTGTTCTCCTGCACTGACAGAGCTCCACCTGAAACATCATGTTGTTGGTTATAAATAGAAAAGAATAATCAGGAAAAACTGAAGTGACACACACATTTGAACAGTTTGTGCTCCTGGCTCCTCCACTGGCTAATCCTAAATTGTTTGCTGGTGATGCCAGCGATTCATCGGCACCGTCCAAAACTCTGGTGTTTGCAGAGGGAGACGACGTTTGGGAGAGGTGTGAACAGGAAGGAGCGATTTTTAAAAGATATTTCCCAACACGCAGCCTCAGCCAGCGTCTTTTATTCTGTGAGACGAATCAAATCACACCTGGCACTAAAGGTGTGAACTGCAAGAGTTAAAGGTAGTAAACCAGAAAACATGTGTTAGTGTTGATGTCAAAATGAATTTGCTGTGTAACATAACATTATCCCCTGTGAGAGTCTCCACCCTGGGGCAGACTCACAACGTAAAACAGAGCGTCTACCTCATCTGACCTGGAAACACTTCAGGAGGAGGATGTGAACCAACGTGCAGCAGATACCGTGTCCCCGTGACGTCCAGTCGTTTTCAATAGGTTCTCCTCTCTGTGTCAGTGCTGGCCGAACACTGGGCTCGTGTCCACACCGAGGACGAGCTCTTCAGGAGCTTGTTTGGAGGCTACAGCAAGTGGACGCGTCCTGCACGCAACGTCACCGACGTGGTCATCGTCAAGTTTGGCCTCTCCATCGCGCAGCTGATAGACGTGGTACAAACACACAGATACACACATTTTATCACATCTCCAGGACTAAAACACACATGTACAGTTGCACACGGGATGCCCACGTGCTCACACACTGATTTTGTCCAATTTTGTCTCTTAGGACGAGAAAAATCAGATGATGACGACGAACGTGTGGCTGAAACAGGTGGTTTGTTAGTTTCAGTGTGTTTGTCGTTGGAAACTGGAACAAAATAGAGTGGAAGAGGATTCTTCTCATCACTGTGTGTGTGTGTGTGTGTGTGTGTGTGTGTGTGTGTGTTGGCAGGAGTGGACAGATTATAAGCTGCGCTGGAGTCCCTCCGACTTCGACAACGTCACGTCCATCAGAGTTCCCTCTGAGCTCATCTGGGTGCCGGACATCGTGCTGTACAACAAGTATACACACACACACACACACACACACACACACACACACGTCTCTTTTTTATTATTTTTCAACCATTTGTGTCCATGCTGTGTCTCCTGTGTTTCTTAACTGTGAGATGTAACTTTCAAACAAGATTCTCACTCAAATCAAAATAAAAAAAAAAGATTTCCAGCAACTAACTTATTCCAACTTTTTAAGAAATCCACAAAAGACTGTGAAAGCTGAGAAAATGCTGCTGGACCATATGCAGCCAGTCAAGGACGCACAGAGACCACTTTGAATTTCTGTAGGTGGAGCTGGAAATTATCTGCCGAGATCAATTACGTGCTTGATCTATAACAACGTCCTCGTCTGCTGAAGTGCGTATGAGGAAGGAAGGTCACTTCGTGGGAGTGGGACCAAACAGCTTGATGATAGTATTCCTGCATATTCCTGCACAGCACTTGGTGCAAACATGCAAATGATCCTGTTGAATAAATGACCCTGATCGTGTTGCAGTTGCACGGTGCTGTTGCATCACACAGCTTTAGTCTGGTTTCCTCTCCTCAAGGCTCGAGGAAGTATTAATTCTGAAATGTGGTCTGGAAGGAGATGAAACGTTCTCCTCCTTAAGCATTAGTCTAAATGAGCTTGCATCATAAATACAGTGTCGTTAATATTCAGAAATCAATTATTAAACACTGCGTCTGTGAACGGGCATAGCTGCAGGTTTATTGATTCACTTTTTGAGTTTGAAACATGATGAGATGGAAACTTCAGCAGAACACGTTTCACAAGCTGAAGAAGTTTCTCTCTTTCTCCCTCGTCATCGTGTTTTTTCCAGTGCAGATGGAGAGTTCGCCATCACCCACATGACCAAAGCCCAGCTGTTTCACACTGGCCGTGTCCGCTGGGTGCCTCCGGCCATCTACAAGTCTTCCTGCTCCATCGACGTCACCTTCTTCCCCTTCGACCAGCAGAGCTGCAAGATGAAGTTCGGCTCCTGGACGTACGACCGTGCCAAGATCGACCTGGAGCCCTTTGAGAACACTGTGGACCTGAAGGTGGGCGGGTTGCTCTTCCTTCACCTCCTCTTATCTACGGTTCACGTCTCTTCTCGTCAGCTAAACACTCTCTTTGCTCTTCAATTAACAGAATCTCTCAGTGTTCGTTGCAGCTTTTATTTCTGGAGAAAAACTAAATTCATGTTTAGTTTTTCAACATCAGCAAAAGAGAGGACGCTCCTTATCCTGGAGTTATTTCTCAGAGATGTTGCTGAGGTTTTCACAAAGTTTACACCTTTAAGGCTTCTTGAAGGTGTAAACTTGAGTCTGCACTGAAAGTACAGATGTTTTTAGTCACAAAAGAGGAGAGGCCCCCCACACACAGGATTGAATGTGGCATAAAAGGACCTTAAGTCATTTGTATCTGACTTAAAATATTCTTTATTTGTGTTTATTGTGATTTTCTTCTGCAGCAGCAGCTCAAAAAGTCCATTGATCTAATAAACACCTCGATTTGCACAGAGATTGAAACCTGAAATGTTTGGTGACTGTTCCTCAACCATGAGGTTGATATGTTTGTTCCAGGTAGAGCTGGGATTGTTGGAAATGTCTGTGGTTCTGCAGGTAGTCAGATATAAGCTGTGAACTTTAAGGTGTGGACCTAATTCAAATCTAAATCTAACTAGGATTACTGGGAGAGCGGAGAGTGGGCGATTGTCAACGCAGTGGGAACCTACAACACCAAGAAGTACGACTGCTGCCACGAGATCTACCCCGACATCACCTACTATTTCGTCATCCGCCGCCTCCCGTTGTTCTACACCATCAATATGATCATCCCCTGCCTCCTCATCTCCTTCCTCACTGTGCTTGTCTTCTATCTGCCATCTGATTGTGGGGAGAAAGTCACTCTGTGCATCTCCGTCCTGCTGTCGCTCACCGTCTTCCTGCTGCTCATCACAGAGATCATCCCGTCCACGTCGCTGGTCATCCCCCTGATTGGTGAGTACCTCCTCTTCACCATGATCTTCGTCACGCTGTCCATCGTCATCACTGTGTTCGTGCTGAACGTGCACCATCGATCCTCAGCGACCCACGCTATGCCCCGGTGGGTTCGGAGGCTGTTCCTGTCTGTGGTGCCACGCTGGCTGTGCATGACGCGCCCACATCACGGCTTCAGGCCTGTGGTCAGGTGACAAGACGAGGATGCTCTTTATGTTTTCTAGTAAAAAGCACTAAAAGCTGCAGCTCACATCAGTTCAGTGTTGATTCAGAATATTCTGCTCCACCTCTCTTTGTTTTCCCAGGCGCCGTCACCTGACTCCTGACTTCTCCACCTGGATCACCCAGGAGTCTGACATTGATCTCCATGGACACCAGGATGATAGTGGTTGCCACAGCAACCGCCACATCGACTCCTTGGACACCGAAGATGAAATCCACTACTGTGACCTTCACCGTTACTCAAACACAGATAACGTGGCGACGTTTGGGGTGAAGACGGCTGGAAGGCCGAGGATTTCCTCTGTCTCGCCAGCTTCCCTTCAGTCCCTCGGTTACTTCCTCCAACACAGACGCTCCACCCTCGGCTCGGACTGGGACCCCCCTCCTGTGGACCGGGATTCGATCCAGAGTCCATCAGCCCACTCCCTGTCTCCTGCAGTGATGTCAGCCCTGGAGGGGGTCATGTACATTGCAGAACATCTGAGAACAGATGATGCAGATTTTTCTGTGAGCGTTTTTATCAACTCTAAATGTTTTGTCTTTGCTCAGCAGTCGTCTCTAATAATGTTTAGACGTTTACAGCCTCTTCTGTCTCTTCAGGTGAAGGAGGACTGGAAGTACGTAGCCATGGTTGTAGACCGGATCTTCCTGTGGATGTTCATTATCGTGTGTCTGCTGGGAACTGTCGGGCTCTTCCTGCCTCCATGGCTCTCTGGGATGATTTAGATCCACACTTCTCGTCAAAAGAGAATTTTAAATTTTAACTAATGATAGGATTGAATTTGTTTTGCTCTTTTTGACATTAACACTTTTTTACTAAGAGGAAGAGTGAAACTGAGAGAAGACATGAAGAACATATTGGAAAAAGAGGAGCTGTGTTTAAGAAGTCTTTGATTTATTAAAGCAAAGATTTCTAAAGAGACCACAAAGCAAAAAAATTAAAAATAATGTCACTTTTTATGACTTTTCATCCTTAAGATAAATGGAGATACTAGAACACACTCCATCTATACATCTAATTATGTATGCAGCTAAGAGATAGATGAAGATGGAAGAAGAACGAGACATGAAACAGTCCCTTAAGATGTAAGAATTAAGATGCTGATTGGTAAATTACACTGCATGACATTAGCTGTCGATCATAAGATACTGCAGCTTCTCACCAGTCTTCACTATCGTGTCTGCTCTAAAATATATTTTCAAGAGAAAGTTCTGAAGAAAGAATCTGTTTCAGCTCCAGTTTAGGACAAATGCAAAAACAATTTGAACATGATCAATGTGCAAATAAAACTGTTTTATGCAGCTGTTTAAGCAGCTGTGTTGCTGCTGCTACATGAATAATTGATATGTTTGTTAAAGTGTAAAAACCTCAGTTGTCACCAAAAACCTTCTAACTAACTCTTACTAGTCGGTTACTACTGTAACTAACAATGTGTTTGTGGCAGCCTGTTAGCTTAGCTTAGCATAAAGACTGGAAACAGAGGGAAACAGCTAGCCTGTCTGTGTCCAGAGGCATTTATTTATATATATATGTCTTTAAGATTTGTTTACATTAGATGTGAATGCAGCTTTATTTGTTGTATTGATAATATTTACACTGACATCGTTTCTAGAAATACAAATTTTGTTTTAAGGTGATTTTTATGTGGTTAAAACACTTCACCACCATACACCACTACCAGTACATGAAGTGAGAACAGATTTTGGTGAATTAACCCGTATTTAAACGTATTAACATATTAAAAGCAGCTCCTTGTTTTTACCAGTTGGGAGCAGCAGAATCATACTTCACTAAAAAGACGTCACGGTCTGCAGTAGATTGTCTTTAGTCACATTAAAACCAATGGAAACATGACCTCCATTCATTGGTTTGGTCATAAATTAAAATCTTATTACTGTGTTGTTTTGTAGGCATGAGCATCTCTCAAGTCAACATCACTGTGAACTACTGCTATGATAATATTATATTAATATTAGAAAAGGATCCAACAGAACGGAAGAACCCTAATTGAAGTTAAGAGAAGTGCAGCAGTGCTTCTCTTTATCCTGAACATGTGCTGAATTTTTCTTCACCGCCACACGTCACAGACTGAACACGAGCGTGAAGTGACAATAAAAGTCATTAGTACAACAAAAACATTGGCTTGTTGTTTTGAGTAGCTGCAGGGATAATGTGACGTCAGCCCAGCAGGGATATCCGGAGCTAGTTTCACCACTACGCAGTCACGCTTTGACCTTTCAAAACCGGTGTCAATTGATGCTGTGCATCAGAGGACATCTGCAGGGTAATGTGACTCATTGAGGACAGAAATGAAGAAACACATCATGGCTCAGTAAATCTACATTCAGAAAAAAAGCAGCCACATAAACTGAGTATGTCCAACACGTCAAAGGGACCAGTTCCTCCATGAACCACAGGACTGCTAACATGTGAGTTCATCTTTTTTTATTACTGAAAGTCTGAAAGGTCATAATTTGTCTGATTTTCGTTACTGTTTGGTGTTTTAATCTAGTTTTCTTTCACCAGACTGTTTATAAATGTTGTTGCTCTATGAACACATCACTGGTGTGGTTTTGATGTACAGTGAATTCTATATACCATTTAAAGACTGCACCTACATCATCAAACTTTACAAACATGCTGATAAAATGGTAACAATACCTATTAGCAAGCTAACCTTTACTAATTAGCAGTTGAACTGTAGCCCAAAGCTAATTTCATTAAGGTTGTTGGTTAAAGTCACTGTGGAGCTTGATCACACAGCTGACATTGGTTATGTGGAGCGATGCTGTTAGCATGACTAAAACCAGCATGACTCTTCTGACTTCTACTAAAATCATCACTTACTGTAAAGAAAAGCACCAAGTTTAAATGTATTTGTTATTCTTATTTTCAGTAACTTGCACTGACGAGAAATTTAAGTATCTACAAGAAGACAAAGAGAATAATCAGCTTATTTTCAATGAAATGTAGATATTTGGTGATTTTTAGATTTTGAGACAAGATAAATGTTTTTTTACATGTGAAGATAATTAGACTGTATTTGAAAAAGTGTCAATAAGTGAAGGCTAAACGTATTAGTGAAGCGTGTTAATGCATGAAAGGTCTGGATTTCATATGATTATTGTATGTGGTAATAAAAACTGAGAAAATGTTTTTTGCAACTAATCGTTTTATTCCTTGGAAAGTTTAGATGAGCTTCAGATAATAAACAAGCAGCACTGCAAAAACAAAACTGCTTCCTAAAATGAAAATATAATATTATATATAATATTCTCCTAATTTCTAAACCGGACTATCTGTAAAACTCTTTTTCAGAAATTCAGCTTTAAAACACTTCAAATTGTTTCTTTTGTAAGAGACTGAATGCAGCATAAAAGAGTTTTTCCATATTTTCCATGAAACAGTAAGTGTCTAAGAAGATTCCCTGAACCTCAGCTGACCCGTCTCCAATATTTGTGAAATTACATTTTTCAATTTCACTCCAAGACGTCATCAACAAATTTAAAGAATGAGGCTCGTAAATATCTAAATACACTTGTTGGTTATATTTGTAAAATACAGTAAAATAAAAAATGACAAAATATATCTAAGATAAGTAGTGTTTGTCTTTGTTAAGTGACTAACTTCATTTTAACTGTCATTACTGTTATTAATATTCTTTACTATTGAATTTTTAAACTTGTTGCTGTAGTTACTATATTTTGAAATGTATGTAATTTATATATATAAAACTAAAAATATAAATAAAAAATAAAATAGACATTTTTTTCTGTTATGTTATCCAAGTGTGTCATAGTACTTATTTGTTTTTTATTCCCTTGTTTTGTACTTAATAAATTAATATTGTTATACTGTATTTGTGTTTTTTTCTTTTATTTATTTATTTTTAGAATTGCTCACACTACACACATTATATATATATATATATCTATTATTTATTTTATTATTATTTTTTTTTACATTATAAATAAAAGATAATAATAAATGGTAGGAAATCACTTTATTCCAACAGAGACAACGTAGGATGAAAAACAACCAAACAAAAAAACATTCGACCTAAAACAAACAAAAAAGGTTTTTACAAAGTTAAATTAAAGAACATGATAATTGTTTATGAGAATACAGAAAGTACAGACATGTAGATTCCCCGGCCAGTTTCCTTGTTTCTTTCACTACAGCTCAGTGTCAACAGAACTTTTTTCTTTTTTAGCGTAAATCATTTCTTTTCTTTTATTGTACATGGAGCTCAGTGAAAACACAGCATCACCGAGGACGGTGGGCAGAAAAGGAAAGAGCCAGAACAAAAACAAGTCCATGGCAGAGCCCAGCAGGTATCGGTATCTCGGCTGCGCGGCTGTGACTGCATGCAGCATCGCGTTAACGACGGGTTCAGCGTCATTGGATCCTTTGCTGCACATAAACCCAAAGTACTCGTTGGCCAGCTCGATGTACTGTCGGTTGAAGATTTGCTTCTGCTCGTCGTTAAGTTTCTCCCAAATATCCAAACCAGTTTTCATCTTCAGGATGTTGGTAGCTTGGCTGAAATTACCCGGCTGGATGATGCTGACCTGAAAGCAAAAATACTGATGAACGTATTATGTGAAGGAATTTAACATGACGACTTCTCAGGTCATAATTTTTTTGTGTCAATATGGGTCTAATATTTTATTGTTGTTTGTTAATAACCTCTCGTCATTTTTTAAAAACAAACAAGCTACAACATGTTAAATAGGAGCTTTACAAATGTTGCTAGATGGATTTTCACATATAATTAACATTAGTTAATGTTTCATAATTTATGTTTGTAAAATATATAAAAACTTGAAGTAGTATATCTTAAATATAACAAATTCAAGAGGTTGATTAAAAATTTATATCATTTATTCTGGCACAATTTAGCTTCCATACACGTTTCTTGCCAAGATGCAGACAGGGTCTTGTTTGAACACTATGAAGCTGCAACTATTTCCTTGTGTAATAAAATCTTTCAAAACCAGCATCTAAAAATATAAAACTAATTAACATTATATCTTATTTACTTAAGTCATACAAAAAGCATGACGTGTAAAACTAGTTCTTCTTTGCTAAACTGAGTTGTGGTGTCAAGTGACTGAAGGAAATGGACTCTTCAGTGTAATTAAAATAAAATCCTTCATTTCCATGCATGTTAGTTTAATTCTGAATAAATGTCACTCAAATTACTAAATAAAACTAGCAGCATCTTCCAATCATATATTTTATACCACAGAGTTCCCACAGTGTCACGCCTTGTGTTTCAGATACCTTCACACCAAAACTGGTCATTTCAACCCTCAAGCAATCTGCGAACGCCTCCAGTCCTCTCTTGGACACACTGTAGGCTCCCATGTTCAGGCAGTAGAAGAAGGAAAAGGTGCTCGACATGAAAACCATCCGACCTGGAGCAGTCACCAAACACAAAACATGACATTTTAACCTGAGGATCACTGTGATAAGAACACAACCACACAGTGAAATACATCAGTGCACCTTTAGAGGCTCGAACCAAAGGGAGGAATGCGATAGAGGTCCTGATGCAGCCGAACAGGTTGATGTCGACCAGGTTGCTGAAATCATCAATAGTGCTCCATTCAATCTCGGCCCAGTCTGAAACCCCAGCGTTGTTCACAACTGCCCAAAGACCTGAAAAACAAACAAAAAACTTTAGTTAAAATTCAAGTTACATACATTAAATACATGTTGTCACATATTGTGCACAGATTTGAAATGAGATTTATTATTGGGCTCTTTTTTATTACAGCATCAAGTTGCAGTAAGATAGTGGAAAATAAGCAACTGCTTCAGAGACTGCATTAAAAGTTAGGTTTCAAACTTAAAATCAAATGATTTTGTTTATTTTTAGACTGTAGAAGAAGTTTTTAATTTTTTATTCGTAATATTTCATCATCTGTTTTTTCCCTTTTTGGCAGAAGTCAGCTTCCATACTGAAGAGATGAGAAACGAGATTCCATATAAACTGTGCCACTCACCTTTCTCTGGCAGGTTTTCCTGGACCGTCTTCTTCGCCTGCTGCACGTCTTCATCACTGGTGACGTCCAGTTTGAGGATTTTCAAATTACTAGAACTCCGTTGAGCCAAAGTCTGGGATCCGGCTCCATCTGGAGACAGACACCCAGCAAAGACCACAAACCCTCTGCGGTCCAAACACTGAGCCAGCTGGTGTCCGAAGCCGCTGTCACAGCCTGTTATCAGCACAGCATAGCCACAACCGTCCATCACATGGCTGGGGCAGCGGCGGGAAACCAGCTTGGCAAGGACAAAGATCAGGGCGGCAGAGATGGAGACAATGCCGATGATTTGGCTGAGGGAGTAAATGTTGTTCATGCTGCTGAAGTTCTGGTGAATCACTGTGCCTGAGAAGTGCTGCTGCTGCTAATATACCTCTCCACAACACAGCAACAGTTCAGTGAGGCTGCTGGTTTTCATCCGATGTGCAAATTTCATTACATTTGTTCCAGTTTCCATGTGACGTCTCTGATGTCCAAGAAATTTAGCTGTGTCATCTTGAGAAAATATTAGACTTAAATGTAGATTGTTGTTGGAAAAACCACAGTGAACACGCCTGCAGTACTTTTCTTTTCCACAGAATGATAACGGAGATCACGTTATTATTTTTAACTAACTGGAGACATAGGAGGACAGTTTGACTCCTCCGTGGACTCAAATTCACAATTCAGTACCACTTAGCGAATCATTTAACATAACGAGTAAGATTTCATCTTCATTAAATGAATTAAAACATATATACAAAACATAATTTGACAACAAAAACAGACACAAATTCATGTTTTGTTTATTTCACTATCAGATATTGACAAGTTATAATATACAGCTACATTAAATCCAGATGCTCTACTCTGAGGTGACTGAGCAGAGAAATGATCAAACATACAGTCATCACAGCATACACAGTATGTTCTGTGGGACAGAACACAAGTACGACGCTGAATAAAACATGTTCAACAGCGGCAGGTCTGCCGTAAGCATAAATGTCACTTCAAGTTGAAATAAGGACACATAAGTGCAGTGACTCCCACAGATCACTGCAGGTAAACGTGGCGCTTTTATCCATGTGAGAGCATGAACGTAATTACAAGCAACTGATATATGTATGTGACATTAAGGCGCTGTTCATCGGAAGCAGTGTAACTTATGTGGAACAATATGTTTTTCTAATTGCATGTATCAGTGTGCTGCTGTAGAGATATGATTTCTTTCTACTTTTGAGTTAACTGATTGATCTCACTGATGTTCAGGTAAGGTATTATTCATCAACACCTGCTTGAATGCTGGTAATGTAACAAAAAATAAAGAGCGTGATGCTTCTGCCATCAGGGAAAACGTGTTCAGTGTGTTGTGGATAATATGACATAAGTATCTCATAGTAGCATTTAAACAGTTAATATACTAAGGTGGTTTAAAACTGTGGATTATTAGCACCTAAATCTAATTTAAAACATAATGGTCGCTTTACAGTATCTGATTGTATTCAGTCTGATTGTGGTCGTCCCAGAACACAGTAGTCCAACAGTGTAAAACCTCTATGGCGCGATCAGGTTTCCAATTTGCCGAAGGTGCCTTCAGGTGGTCGATAGTGTCTGGGGAACGCCCTGAGTTGCAGAGAGTTAAAGGCGTATTTTCTGCCGCCGACATTCTTCACAGTGTTTTCTCGTCTGCAGCCCTCGCTGAGGAGACAGAGGAGGAGAGATGATGGTTGGTGTAAAAGACTTAAAAATGTGTTTTTTAAATACCTCATAACAGCAAATACAGTTTTAATGACGATCTTTTTACTGAAGTAGAAGTAACAATAGCAGAGAGTAAATACAGTCCTGCACTCAAAACTGAACTTAAACAAAAGCACACATATCAAAATAAACACTCGTTATGTAAAACTGATGTTTTACAATATTATGTTAATGCTACACAGTCTACTGGTGAGCATGGACGGTTACTGGAAATATGGGGAAAACGGTGGAGGACCCACCCCCCCACAGGAAAGTTATCAATCCGCATTTCTTTGACGTCATATTGTGTCTGTCTTTAGCCGTTATACATTTGCTTTTTGTAGTTTTTTAACATCTTCTGACAGATTTTAGCTGCTTTAGTCATGTGATGTCTGTTCTTGGTAATTTTCCTATTGTTTATATCTGTTTTCTGACTCTCTGTAGTAATTTCCTACATGCTTTTGTTGTTTCATTTATGTTTTCCATCTGTTTCTGGTGGTTTTCCATCCATTTTGGCTGTTTGGCATGTATTTTTGTTTGTTTTGCATCTTCTAGCTGTTGAGCATTTCCATCTTGTTGCTTTTTGACAGAGCTTCTTATAAAAGCTCCAGTCTATCGGCCACCAATACCTGTCAGGTCCTTGGGCATGTGTCCACTTGGCCTAAGCTGTAAATTATCGATGGTGGCGACATGCATAAAACAAAAAGAATAAAAGAAAATATGACATTGAATGAACTATGTACTACATGGCTACAGTACTCTACTGTGAATCTGGTTGTAGCTTGATCATTACACACAATAAAACTTAAGTTAAAGGACATTTTCATGCTGTTTTTAACTCAGTAAGGAACAAAAGAAAAAAATAACAAAATAAAATAAAAATCCTGCAAAACACACACACACACACACAAAACATGTATAAACAAGATACAAAGATGGACAGACAGAGAGACACACATGCTGACAAAAGTTTGAATAAAAGAACAGAGTGAAGGTGTTTGACTTTGGCTGCCAGCTGCCTATTTTATATAAAGCAAAGTGATGTATTAAAAACCAGCAAAAACTGTTAAATTAAGAAAAACTGTCACTGAGGAAAATATGTTGCTGAGACACAAACAATGTCCACGATGTCCAACAAATAGAAAGACAACAAAATATCACTGGTCTGTTTACATTCTGCAGGAGGGGGCAGAAACCATTTATTACAGCAGCACAGTCTCTTTTAGGACACACTGACTGGAGGTTCCCTTGGTCTCTTGGTTTGTGAAATATTTAGTGCAACAGGTAGCGAAGGACATAGTGAGGCTGAAGCTTATAGACAGAACTGCTGCTGAGTCTCGGAAGAGAAGCTTTGATTGCATTAAACAGGTCACTCAATATTTTTAAATGTAAGAATGAAATAGCTTTTTAAAAAATAACAACAACAAAAAACTCCCAACAGCCTTTCATAGAGACACGTTCAGTACATCAACGGTTACAAACTTTAAACTTTAAACTAGGAAACGTAAAATATGTAAAACTAAACATTAAACCAATAAAAACTTTATATCTGATTTTAAAATCCACTGGTTTTGTCAGACAAGGCTAAAGTAGCTGCAAGCTGTTAATATGTGACATGATTAAACTAACACCTCTTAAAAACAAAAATCATAAAAATGCAATATAACAGACATATTCAGCATCAGACAGTTAATCACTTTGTATTCATTATTTTTATACACTCCGGTTTGGGATATAGCAAACGTTTGCATTTAAACAAGCATGTTAATACAATTTATGTACAGCCATACAAATCTTTTCTTTGATACATCTGTAATTTTCAAAATCGTAACAATAGAAAAACAAAACAAAAAACAAACAAAGGTCAATGATATAATAATTTTATAATGTGGGGAAGCACTTTAATGTAATTACACATGTAAATACTGGGAATCAATGGTAAGATAAGAGACATTTAAATCTGTAATCTCATT
Source organism: Anabas testudineus (assembly GCF_900324465.2). Classification (NCBI taxonomy): domain Eukaryota; kingdom Metazoa; phylum Chordata; class Actinopteri; order Anabantiformes; family Anabantidae; genus Anabas; species Anabas testudineus. The sequence continues at coordinate 3,472,261 of NC_046611.1, forward strand.
TGGGCTTATTCTCAAATCAAACCTAATTCCCTCACATTGCCGCCGCTCAGTGATATTATACTGTATTTACATGTAAGATTTAGGTTTGTATTCCACTTCAATACATCTCTTCTGTCTCACAGAGGTAGTGCTAAACTGGAGCATGAACAGAAAATAGTATAAATAATTAGAGTCAAGTGGTGATTGAAAATTTAAAAAACAGGCTGTCAATCTGGTGGATATATTTATTTTTATATGCTTTTAAAATATATTTTATATTTATATGTTCACATGCTAAAATTGAAGCTGAATTAGTTGTTTTTAGCCAATTAGCTAATTATGTAAAAACAACTTTGGTGTTTGTACAAGTTAAATATTTAATCGGGGAGCTTGAGGTCTGCTAGCTAGCTTAGCTTAGCATTAAGAATAAAATCTGGAGGAAACAGCTAGCTTGGCCAGCCAACAAAATATGTCTGCAGCATGTCCAAAGATCAGAAATTAACATATTGTATTTTGAGTATTTATTCTGTACAAAACCTACAGTAAAGTGTAAAAACAATCATTTGTGGCCTCAGATTAGCTTAATTAAGATAGCTCGCTGCAGACTGTGGTATTAAACAGTTAGTAACTACCAAAATATCACATTTTTCCTTAGATTATATGTATAAATTCTCCAGAAATTATTATATTTTCTCTATATTTCATACTGTGAAGTCATGTGTAGCCCAATGATAAAATTCAACATTTTAAATCATTGCACAATATTTCTTAAGATGATGGGGAGATACAGAATTCTTTAATGATCCAAAAGAGTGTAAACATGACATTAGTGTCTATATACGGGACCAAACTGACCCTTAAGTGTGTGTTTGAGTTTTAAAGATCCATCAGAGCACAGTGGACTCTGGAGGCTATTTTGGTCTGATCCATTTCCTTACTGGGTTGATCTTTATGAGAAGGAGCCTCAAAGCTCTGGAGATGTGGCTGATGTGCTTGTTTGGCTTCATGGGCTAAAATATTGACTTTTACTATAAAGGTTTCCAATGTGTAAAGAAACCTGAGAACTCAGGTGACTTATAGTAAGGGACATTATCTTAAAGGGTGTTTAAAGAGCATTTTTCTGAGATAATGTTTTTTAAAAATACGAATAAACACGGGCATAGACACAGTAACTTTTTTTCTTGGGAAAACTAAGAGAAGTGCATGATTTAAAACATCTTTTTTTCAAACAGAGCAGAGTTGGAGCTCAGATTAGAGATTAGTAACAATTAGTCAATCAAATAGTGATTAGTTATTCAACTGATTTGATAATCTTAATAATATTTTTAAGCCAGTGTTAAGCCTAAAATAAATACCTTTGGGTTTTGGGGCATTAGCTGTATAAAGAAAACAATATGAAGATATCACCTCAAACTCCAGTAGTAACGTATGCTGCACTTACAGGGAAACAATTAATGAATCATAAAGTTCAACCTAAGAAACAATTAGTCTATTTATATTCCAGTAAAATGACTTGAAAACTCTTGAAACAAAATAAACAGAGCTAATTTTCTAGTGTATTTTAATTTTTATATAAGATGAAGACAACAAACTGGAAGTGGGTGTTATTCATAAAAATACATCACATGTATTCTGGCTCAGTCTGTTCACAAACACAAAACCCTGCAACCTTGAAATCACCTGATAAAAACCTGAATAAAGCATTTGGCACAAGCATGAATAGATCCTCAATAATTTATCCTACAGCTCAGTAAAGATAAAGTGAACAAGTGAAATAAAAGCGACCCTTCACCATGTGGATAAATTCTCTAAAGGCTGCAGAATCTAAAGCACTACACTGCATAATCAAACACGTTTCCCTGATAATCCTAAAATGATACATTCCAACATCTGCCAATTAGAAACTGCATCTTAAACACACAGATTTAACTTTGTCAATTGGCGAGACAGAGCTAATTCTCATTGCATTGGCATCAAAAGCTGAAGAGCAGATATGGGTTGAGTCACCGACTTTGTTTCCATCGCTGCTCTCGCCATGGAGGCGCTTATTTATTTATTTTTTTTACAAATGAACAGAACCCATAAACATCACATCAGCCAGGTCACAACATTAACTAAGAGTTAATAGTGGTTTAAATTTAAATTAAATAAAACTATGAAACTAAGCAAATAACTAATTGTGAAGTTTTACTTGGTTTCTCATTTGTCTATATTTTGTTCATCTAAATTAGGGGGAGTTGACTTTTAACAAGAAACAATGGTGGGAACAAGTACATGAAATACCTAGAAGTCAAAGTTCTTTTTCTGCATGATCACAATTTGTTCCTGACAAACTAACACTCAGGTGAACATACAGGAGTAGTTGACAAAGTGTGTGTGTGTCACCACTGACACACACAACACTTTGTGCTTTTAAAAGTCGGTTCACCCCACAGTGATGGTTTCTGCTACAACCTGTTGCAAACGAAAAATGTACATACTGAAGTTTGGTCACACAGCTGCTTAAGAAATAAGTCATGCACGTTGTCACAGGGTTTGATCCTCAGGTATGCATGGTATTTAGGGTACAGACATGCTTCTTATATGCAGCAAATGGAAGAAAACAATGTTTCTGCATGTAGGTTTTCATTGAATCATTTTAGTCTGGATGATATTTTTATGACTTCAGTTCATTTACCTCTAAGCCACTAAGGCTACAAATAATTTTAAAGATTCTTTAGTGGAGAACACAAAACCAATTGAATAAAGTCAAAATGATTCAGTCAATGAGACCCATATCTGCTGCAAAGTGCACAGGCTGAAGTAGAAGCAAACAAAAACAACCTTTAAAGAAAAGCAGGAAGACTTAAAGAAATAAAAATAGTAAATGTCACTTGAACAAACCCATGTATAAAAGCCAGTGTGGCTCTAAATGAACACTTTTCTCCATTTTACTTTGTAAAATAAGTGCAAAAGCACATGGAAGACAATGATAAAGCAAACGGGCTTAATGTAGTGCACCGATAAAACAGCTGTTTTATGGAAAGCTTAAATAAAAAAAAGATTGTTTTCCACTTTGATAGCTACTTTCACAGAAATTGATAATGTCTCTGTGTCAATGTGTATAATCTGCTCATTTCTATACATATTCACAACTTGGGTGACTTGACTTGTATTTCTGAAACACACAAACTCAGATTTGTTGTCTATTGTTGCAACAACAGGACACAAAGAGTAAGGCAGAGCACGGGTGGAACATAATCTGTCCATTAGAGGGCAGTATCCACTAAAAAGTAGAGACTCACCAACATCAGCTAGAAAGTTCCTTCATCATCTTATTCATCATGATAAACCACGTGGGCAGACAGAACGCTGGACAGTCATAAAGACTTTCCTCTGTGTTGACATTGTGTGAGTATTTCTGTCAAACAGAAGCTGATAGCAGGTGTGAATATGGCCACGAAGTTTTATATCTGCAATATTATGCTAATGACAAGAAATGACTCGTTCACACTGAGCTGGCTTAATAAGAATAAATCTTCTTCTGTCAGAGCTTTTTTTTTTTTTTTTTTTTTTTTTTAATTAACCCTTTGTGTTTTAGCATAACAGGAAGTTCTGTGGTCAGTAATTTCAGCGTATTTATTCAGTGTATTTACAACATTCCTGAGCTAAATTTAGTTAGTATGTTTAATTTTATTTAATTGGTATCAGTGTCACTATTTGCTCTGCAGCAGCTTAATCAGATCAGTATTAACAGATCATTGGTGTGGGCTTTTATTGCGAAGCAGTCACAGGAAATGCAGTGTATTTGTCACTGAAATTAAATTTGACTCCAAGAACAGAAACCTTAACTAGTACAACAGGTTTCTGTTTATTTTCCCACAAATCTTTGTGGTCATAAAATGAAGATTTGTGATTAAACTGCTAATTTATTCTTTAGTTGTCTTACAGCAGAAGAATATGACTACCTCCAGCACTGAGGGAAAATATGAATTAGTAAAGTAACTTGAATCCTTTTCTTTTAGATTAAATGCAGTGAAGTAAATTTGGTGGAATAAAAAGTATAGCAATGCAACTAAATACCTCCGAACTGTATTTCAGTGCAGTACTTAAGCAAAGTATTTATATATATGATGAAGATCAACTAAATCATTAGTTTGACAGCATAACTGGAGTGATAGGAGTGGATGGTACACAGGTACAGCAAGTGTAACCAGCTGAGACTCAGCAGAGTAAACCCACAGATCAGACTGATCAGATGCTTGTTCAAGGATTTTTGTTGTTTGCAGACTTAAAGAAGGAGGAAGAGAAGAGATTTTGTGTTTTTTCTACTAATTCTGCAGTAATATTTGTAATTCTTCACAAATATTACATCAAAACCAGTGTAGATACACATGTAAACTGTGTTCTTAGATTTAGCCAGCTCAGTGTGAACTTCGTGTGTATACAGGCTTGGAGCCTCAGTGAAACATCACAAATCGAATGTTTTAAGACAAAATAACCATTTAACAATTAAAATACTGCTTCAGGCTTGTGATGTGCAGCTTCTGAAGTTGAAAAAAGAAAAGCCAAGTTAACACAAAGTGTCCATACATGCTGGGGCGTTGAGTACAGCCCTTGGTCAGGGTGGGACAGTGTGTACATGCTGTACAGTATGTGCATGAGTTGCACACACACTCACAGGACAGTGGCACAGCTTCAGGAAAACACCTCGGGAGTCGACGTGGAGTCTTCCCACCCCTCGTCATAATATGTTTAGGGTTCAGTCAGTCGCTCCCGACAGAGACCTGCTTGTGGCTGTTCAGCTGCAGCGAAGTTTGGCCAGGAAATAGGCCACGCTGAGAAAGATCCACACCACCAGGAGGTTGGGGCTGAGAGCCAGCAGGGGCAACGAGTACAGGAGGCTGGGGTCCAGCCGGAAGTCACGCACTGGCAGCAAGCCGCTCAGATTCTTCTGGATCACCCCCTCCCTTGTCCCAATGCTGCCAAATCATGGGCATGGGAGGAATAAGAGGAGGAGGAGGAGGTGTAGAGCAGTCAAAATGGTTGGAGGAAGGGAAAGGTAGGAAGGAAGGTTTGAGGGAGAAAAAATGGGAGAAAAGAAGAAGAGGAGAAGAAAGTCGGAAATGGGAGGAAACAAAATATAAGGGGGAAGAATAGAAGCAGAGGCAGGGAGGGAGATTCAGGGAAATGGAGCAGCATGTGTTACAATAAACACAAAACAAACAGATGGAAAGCACAGAGGTGAAAAAGCGAATTAACAGGTGAAATGGGCGACAAATCACAAATAAGAGGCCACAGCCAAGATGACGAATAAAGAAAAACGACAGTATTCCAAAGTAACAAAAATCATATGGATGTTACAACAAATGAACAACGGATCAACGGGAATAAAACGAAAGCGCAAATATGTATGTACAAACAAAAATAAATAAATAAATCATGTCACAGGAAACAGGAAGAAGAAAAGGAGAGAGACAAAAGAGAAAATTAAGAAAGATGTTTCCATCAGATAATGGAAAGATAAGAAGATAAGAAAATACAGCAATGGCTCTACGTGTTCCAATACTCTAAGACACGAAGGGGTGAAGGAAGACGGAGAAAATAGCAGGAAAACCTTTAGGATTTATGAATGAAAACCAACATTAATGTACATTGGAGAAAGAACACCCTTGAACATTTGCCTGCAAGCTACCAGCAAAGCCAGGCTGCTGTAGGAAGTTTAAATTGAGAATGCTAACAAAGCTAACATGCAGTGAGAAGAAAAGTTACAGACTAAGTTTCTAAGTGGAGTTAAAGGGCATATCATCCATTAACTTAAATCATTTTCAACAACTTAGTTTGGATATGACATAAAATGAGGTAATGCAGGGTAAAGTTGGAGGGAAGGGGCAAAATAATAGGAATAAATCAAAAACTCTTAACATGATCAAAAAGCTTTTTTCATGCTCGTCGGCTGGTGAGGCAGAGGGGAGGAAGAACGGAGAGATGTAAGGAGAAGAAAAAGGGGAAGGAGAAGGTGAAGAGACACCGTATCATGCGAATATCTGTGGGAGTGCAACTTTTATTGAGCACGAGTACAGCAAGACAGGCGTGATTACATCTTTTTACACGAGCTTAACAAACAAATTGTTTACAACACAAAGTCACACAAAACTTTGAACAAAACTTTCTGACAGAAACAAGTTTCAAACACTTGAACATAAACGTATATTTGTCTTTTTAAGGATTAATTTCCTGTCGTCTAGCAGAAAATCACACTTACAGGAGGCTGGGATCAGTGTTAACTCCTCTTTTTAACCTTTTGCATTTAATTGTGTTATTGAGAGATTTTTTAAACTACCAAAAATTAAATATTGAAGAAGACGAGACAGTTTTGTTTTGTAATTTGGGTGAAGCAACCCTTTAAAGTACACAGCCTGATGTGGTGACTCTGAATTGACTGAAGTGTGAAGACAAAAACCTTTCTTTATCTCATTTCAACAGGTCAGCGTCAGACATACTTTGCAAATGAATGAAGCAATGAAAAAGATGGAAACTTAAAGGAAACAAAAAGATGACAATAACGGTAGATAGACAAGTGCTGAGCAAATAGATAACTGGTTGGTCAGCCTGTTAGCAGCTCACACTGTGAATCTAGGCTAGATTTGAGATACAGACAGAAAAGACAGACAAGACCACGTTGTGCAGACAGACAGACAACTATCCACCTAATACACGCGACTGAAGGAGGATCTGTCACTTGAATAGCAGTTAGATACATCTTCTCCAGACCCTTGTCATGGTTCTTGTTTGTGTCTTGAGTAAGGTAAGCAAGAAAAACTGAACTTTTTTGAGTCTGGTGAAGAAAGTAACTGGATTTAAAATATTCAAGTACCTGCACCTCTTTAAATCAGTTTTTTAACAGAGGAAACAGGCAATGAGATGAGTTTTTACATCATACATGGGCAAAACATGTTGCATCTTATTTATCTTATCAATTTACTGGTTTCAAGAGTCCCGACATTCATCTAGCTGATTCATATTGAGAACAGATTATTTAAAGATCCACGTTGTATTTACAGTAAAATACTGCTTTTTGCAAGATGTAAACACTTACTATAAAATTTAAAGATATGTATTTAACGTATCGTAACAAAACAAAGCTTTGTTGTTATTTTTTTGCCCAGGTATGATTTGTAGTCATGTGTTTTTCGTTCAGGCACTGTGAGGGTGTCCTACCTTCGCATACAGTCGAGGGCCTGTGTGAACACCTGCGGCGCCATTCCGTGTTCGTGCTGCAGGATCAGGCACTGCTCCAGGGTCACCGACATGGCCGTGCGGTCTTTGGCGCTTTTGCAGCTGGTGAAACGAACCCCATTGAGACGACGACAGATCTGTGAGGAGAAAGGAGTTAAATCTTATTTTGTTTTAGGTCCTTCGGTTTTGTCCAAAAATCTTTATTTCAACTTTAAACAAGTGAAATTCCATCAGCATTAGATGTTTCTACCTGTATTTGCAAAATAAGACAGATTCAACACGGCATGTGACACAACAAAGCAGAAACCTCACCTCGGCAGCCTGCCAGAGGATGTCCACGTTCTTGTTTTTCCTGGCTTGGACGTTCTGCCCCAGAAACTTCAGCAGCTCAGGGAGACAAGTCTGCGAACGAGACCTCGGGAGGCCTGAGGGAAGGATAGAAATGTAGGTGAGGTAAGAGAGGAAGGTGAGAAATGGCTCGATGGTGGAAGAAATAATGGAAGTAAATATAATTTTTATTATTGTCAAAGTAACAGTGTTACCACTTTCCTAAGTGAGGACAGAGGTGGGTCTAGTGCCATTACTGCCAAACTATTACATTTTAGTACTTACAGTCTTCAGGCAGGACTTCTTTGAACTGTTCGTAGTACGAGTTCAGCCTGGAGAGACTCTCTAAGTTAATAATCTCCTGCAGGGATGTGTCTCCAAACCTGAACAACAAAGAGAAACACAAGTTTATTTTTCCTAAACTGCATTCATCCCTACGTCAAGTTTTCAGTTAATCCATCTTTTCTTCTCTGACTCACTTCTCAGCCAGCGTCTGCTGCTCGTTGATGCCGACGTTGAAGTGCACCGGCTGAACCCTCAGCAGCATGCCACTCTGGATCTCCCGTGGTAAGGCATCGAATATGGTTCCCGGCAGTGGGATTAGGACGTTGAAGCCATCTCGGTTCCCAGTGATGATTGGCAACAAATCGGGAGCAGAGCTGCCAGTGGCCTGGGTCACCTTAAATTGAGGCAACGTACATGAACAGTTTTAATATTTACTGAGCAGGCCATTATCATTCTACATATTATCTGTTTACACCAGCAGTTTCCTGCTATGGCCATGTTGTGAGCAAGCAGGAATAATTCTACTATTACTGAAAACTACTACTAACAGTTTCTATCATATATGATGAAGAAAAACAACATTTTTGTGGATCATCTAATGTGTGACTGGTGAAAATATTTAGATTTTATTGCTTTTTGTTCAAAAGGAGGTGTACCAAAAGAAATGTGAGTAAAAAACAAAACCATATTACAAAAAAAGAGAAAAATCTGGATCAGAAACTAAATAACCAACTAAAACTAGATTAGGAGAGTGAGTTGAAACCCTTTTTACTTAATCTATAATTAAAGTCTGCAGCTGCAGAGAAGAGGGATGCACTGTGAGCATAATGAATGAATGTTTATAGATGTTTAACATCTACCATGTTCTGTAAGCATGACATCGACCTACGATATGTAGACATTATCCTATACATTATACAAACTGAAGCAAACAAATGCATACCACATCCTATTACCTTAAAGGTGACATTACGCAGATCCATGACACCAACACTCATGTCCTCCAACATGGCCAGCTCCTCTCCTGAAACACAGGAATTACTGGTAACCCATAACGAGGGGCTCTGCAGGGCTACTACAGTAGAATACAGGCTATAAACAGAATACTATATGATATAATTAATTAAAACAATAAAAACCTGCTCAGACAGATGCATGTAACTATTAGATCAAACTGACACTGACCAGACAATGACAATGAACTTTCTATCTACTGAAACCATTCTTCATTTCTTCACTTCTTCACACTTTTTCTAGCAGAAAGTTAAATCGGCTCTGCATTCACCAATGTTACAAAGAGTAGAGAGGGGGCAATTCATTGTTGGTTTTAGTATTTTATGGGATTTGTTGACAATAACAAAAATATAGAAAATCACCATTTTTTTCTGAGTTACTGTAAATTTAGCGCTACAATATGCAACTTTGCATTTGCTAATAAACTCTGCCCAGTACCTCTCACAGTCATTACTATAAAATTACAATAGTAAGAATTTACAAGACTCACTTAGAAAGCAGAGAAAGTCAAGAAAATGGTATGTGTTGAAGCTTTGAGACTTAAATACCTTCTAAACAGAAATCAAAGAGTTGATACCTTTAATGGATTAGGAGTGATAAGAGGTGTGTGATTAGAAAACCTGTTCTTTCAGTGTGTGTTTGTACCGTAGGTGCTGAGCAGGGACTCAAACTGGGCGAGGAGGCCGATGGTGTAGAGCTGTCGGAGGAATCCGTTGTCACGGAGACAGTTCCTCAGTTTGATAATAAAGCCGCAGATGAGAGCGGTGAGCTGAAACACATACACATTAGCATTTACAGATAAACATTAACATCAGTTCATAAGAGGTAGAAGCTGCTTTTGATCCTTATGTTTCTGTGTGACTCAGATTAATAATAATTAATGCATTTAAATTTACAACCTTTTTGTTAAAACCACACTGAACGCACTTCAATACTTGGAAAGTGGTGGAGATGACAGAATTAATTATCATTATAGCACAATAACTTTGTACATACACATATATAAAACTATTTTACACTTGTATCAAGCAAAAATACTAATGTGTTTCGATTCCACAGCACTGGATCAAATGTAGATTTTAATCTAATCTAATTAACGCGGAAAATCACTAAAAACTGTTAATTGAATATGATATTTCAGTTAAATTTCGGTGAACTTTGATGTCACAGACGTATCATAAAAAAGGCAGAAGTGTAATTTTGCACAGGATTTGTGCACTGTAGTAGTTAAACATAGCAAACATCAGCTGCTAATGAGATTATGTAAGTGGATGCCTGTTTTTGGTTTTTGTGCATCCATGTGTAACAGGAAATCATGTGCAGCTCAGCGTGTTTGTGCTGTAGAATTTTATCACACTGAAGAGTTTTATTTGACTGGATTTTCACGTGGACTTGTTACAGCGGGCGATGTGACACTGCTGCAGGCAGATTATTTCAAGTCGGTTTGGCTGAGTGTCAGATGATCAGACTTGTTATAAATCCAGTAATCTAAGGTAAATCTTTATAAAAGACAGGTCACAGTAACTAGCTCTCCAAAACATGCTTCCTATGTAAGTGACTGGGGCTAAAATCCAACATGAAGGTTTCAACCAAACATCCAAAGCTGCAGTGTTTTAGTACCAAATTTCCTCTTGTTCCTTCCAACAGGAAAAAACCTTAAACTTTTAAAGATATCCACATCAGAAATTGTTGGAAATGTCACATCAGCTCAAGGTGACAGTGTTGAATTGCTTGTTTGGTTTGAACTAGACTAAATAGTCAGTCACACTCTAATATGTCGTTGGACCTCCTTTAGCTTTATTACTACACATATTCACTGTGGCATTGTATCAATAAGCTTCTGCAGCTACAACATTTATTCTTGTCTAGATTTGCATTAATTTTTCACCAAGATCTTGTATTGACAATGACTACTGCTCAACATGGGATTAAGGTCTGGACTCTGTGGAAGCTAATCCATGTGTAAAATCATGTGTCCTGCTCCCTGAACCACTCTTTCACAATTTGAGCTGATGTATCCTGACATTGTCATCTTGGAATATGCCCATGACATCAGAGAGAAAAAATCCATTGATGGAATAACCTGGTCCTTCAGTATATTCAGGTAGTCAGCTGACCTCATTCTTTGGTTATATAACGTTACTGAACCTCGACCTGAGCAACTGCAGCAACCCCAGATCATAGCACTCCCCCCACAGACTTGTACAGTAGACACTATTATCCAGTGGGAGACTCCTACCTAGCTGCTTAGTTAAATCCAGGTGGTGACTTTTATTTTGGACAGACAGTGTACGTTCCACTTACAACACAAGAGAAAGAAATTCCTAATATTTGACAAGCTGGAACTAAAGAATATTTGGGATTTTTATATAAAATGGCTTTAGTGATTAATTCATAATCAAGTCATTTATCTCAGCTGTCATTTGGAGATCACAGCTCATGCTGTACGGCCATAATGTGCTTGTAATGTGGAGCCTGTGGGAATCCCTCATCCAAAATATGTACAACAAACCTTCTGAGTAAATATAACTGTTCCTGTCACTGATAAACACACTTTCCAAAATAACAGGTTGTAAGAAAAAAAAAATCCTTTACCTCTAGACACACATCCTCTTTTTAAACTTGGCCCGAAAACAGAAATGTCTCTCAGCAGCACTGGAGAGTGGGAGTGTGTAGGTCTGAGGGTGAAGGAACTTCTTTTCTATAGGTTTCACTTTCTTCTATTATTACTTTTCTTGCCCTTAAGTCTTTACAAAAGTGTTTAATAGTCATATAAATACTGTAAAGCCACTAAGTGCTGGACCTTTTTCCTCCCTTTCTTTGCAATATTTACAGATTTATGAACTTATTGACTCCCTCACAGTGAGTCATAGGATAAGCACATTAGCTGAAAATATACCTTTATGTAAATGCTGATGTCAATGTGTGTAGGTGAATATGAGAGTAAATGTCGTGCCGCTTTGTCTGTTTGCGTGTGTGCTGACCGTTTGGCAGAAGACAACGTCACGGCGGTACTGCAGGGACAGTTCCATGGCTATTGTCGGGGCGCTGTCCTGCATCAGCAGGAAGACCATGGACATTTTGGCCTTGTCGCTCATCATAGCGACACATTCTGTTAGAGTGGTGAGTAGAGGGTACAGCGCCTCACTCCACTCACCTGGAAAATACACATTCAAACATGTAAAGTACAGACAGAAACAAACAGATATCATCAACCCTCTCCACCATTCATTTCCACACATTATAATGTTAACATTAGCTCAGTTAAAGTGCTATTTATTACGAACAGTATAACGTAAGTGAAAGTGAATGTATAAGTCCTAACTGATATTATAAGATTTGTTAAGACAGAAACTGAAAACAGATGGAACAGAGAGACAACAGGGAAAGCAGAAGCGCTGAGGATAGCGTGGATAGAGACCACAGGGGGAAGCTCCAGGACTAGCTGTGTCTACTTCTTTAAATCTATGTGCAGGAACCTAGATGTCATTCTCGACATGCTCTGCATTCCTTAACCACGACCACTTCTAAGAAATTATTATAAAAAGACTAAATGAAACTTTGGAGATTCCTTCAGTGTAAATCACGGCAGAATCAAAAGAAGAAAAAAAAATCAACGAGTTAGCACAAGTGAAAAAATAAACACTGAGGGCCTGATTTACTAAAGGTCTGCGTGGACTAAAACATGCAAAGTTGATTTCAACCAGAGTTTTTGCCAGAGGACACAAAATACAAGCAGAAAAAAATGCTAATACATAAATTGAACACAGGCAATGTAATTCACTGAGGCTGAAAACGGTCACATTAGCTGTGATTGCTGTATTTAGTTTCAAAGTTTCAAAGGCAGGTGCAATCTGTCTGAACACAGATGGCTGCTCTTATTTGGGCCAGAAGGAGTCATTGGAGAAATGAAACAAAGTGTCACGAAAGCAGGTTTACCACCGTTCTTTTACAGACATATCGTTGGGTGAGCTATCGGCTGATCGGGAGCCAGTCACACAAAGGAACCAGGCACTACCTGTGCCAAAATGTTGCATTTCTTTGCGCCTGGGTCATTCCAGTGCATTGCTGCCATCTCCCAAAGAAAGTTTTCATGTGTGCTTCATTAAATCCTTGTTACGGAGAATGAACAGTTACTAACTCAGGACACACTGAATAAAGCCAAACATGGCTTTAATATGACTTCTGATGTCCTAAGACTTCTAGCGGTGATTGACTATACACGTGCCACTTGTCCCCCCAACAGACATTCAGCATGGGTATGGGAATCATAGGCATTGTTTGTGACTCAAGTGGCATCATAACCAATTAATTCGTTGTGAGAAACGGTATTCCTTTTTACAAGTTAGAAGATGGCGAGTATAGAGATGGCCGGCCCCCGTGTCTACACACCCTATAAGGCAACATGAACCTAGCTTGCTCAAGAACATATGATTTAATTGTAGGTATAAGATTAATTTGATCATTTAGCTCAGAAAAATGTACTATAAATCTCACTGTTCTGAATACATGATAGGCAGCGTTTAAGCTAAAAGTGCTATTTATGTACCACATATATTGTATAAAATTTTATTTAAAGATGCAAGTCAATTATCCCAGGTCCTGGAGAGTTGGGGAAAGAGGGAGAGAAGCACGGGTGGGGAGACAGCACTTACCTGGGTATGCCTCCTCAGCACTGGGGCTTCCATCTGGAAGAGGGGATGGAGGTGCAACATGCGCTGTAAGCCACACAAGGCAAGACACACATAGAAAACACTGCACTGCTTTAATGAGCACAATCAAGCTGCAATGTAGCTCTTTGTCTCTTTCAGATTTAATTTGCAGATATAGGACGTTTGTCTTTTTTAAATGCAGAACACAGATGTGAGCAATGATTCAAGAGTTTGTTACGTCATGTCATCGCTTTAAAACATTAAACTGTCTAACTGGTTTTACTAGCAATCATTCAAAGCTCCATCCTGAAATACAGGATGTGGTTGTAATATTTCCTGCTAAGAAAAACAGAGAAGTAGCGTTCTGTATGTGTTTATTTTTTCTGCTGTCACAAGTGCTGATAACAGGGCATAGAGTCACAGAGGGCTAAAATGCACAAACTGTTGATTAAAAGTTACCATGTCAAATGTTCTTTTTTTGAGTCTTCATGTTCACTAGGCACCGTGAAAGTCTGTATTTGTCTTTTTTTGCTTCTTATTTGACCATGCAATCTTTCTAAAATGCCAGTTGTAGGCAACATTTTAACAACGAAGCGTTTGGATTCATTTGTGGTCCAATGCAACAGGTACAATACAGGCAAAGTCATACTCAAACTCATTCTATTGTTGATGGGCTGAATTTGTCTTTGACCACAGAGTTATTAAGCAGTGACAGCAACTCTTATAAGCAGGAAGAAATAACAAGGATGTTCTCCTTTACAGCTATGATAATGTAACGTTGTGGAATTTGGACAAGAAAAAAGACAGCGACAAAGACTGGGCACAAAACATAAACATGATACAACAGGTAAGAATGAACCAATAAGGAAACTTGGAGAAAGAATAATTGGTCTTAGCTAGAAATAGAGACTAATCAAGTTGCTTAATAAAACAAAGCAATAAACAGAAATTAAACTTGAAATCAGATTTAAGAGAATAATAAGAAATAATAAAAAAAATAAACATACAGGATGAGGGCTGCTGTACAGGGCTCGGGGGGCGTGCAGCGTCAAGGACGGGTGGAGAAGAAGAGGATGGTGGTATTGATGATCGAGGAGGAGGTGGTGATGAGGATGATGATGATTGTAATGATGATTCTGGATTGATCCAGAAAGCTCGTCTTTTTTCTTCACCTTTCACAGCCACATACAGCAGTGTTACATTTACTGAGAATACTATCATCAGCCTACTGTGGGTTACATTTCAACTGAAAATGATTAGATTACTCATATTGTATTTTTCTGCTGTATTATTTCCAATTACAGTTTACTGTAATACAGGGCTGTGAAAGTGAAATATAGTTCAAATTATCAGTCAATTTAGCGTATTAGTCAAACTGCCTACACCACAAATAAGTTCCGTTTAAGTGATGAATGGTTCTTGATAAGCAGCATAATACACATGGATGATAACCGGTTCATCAAAAACAAAATAACTTTAATAACAAATTGAAAAAAGCAGGAAACATAAAGTATATGGAATAAAATGTTAATTCATAAGATTTTAACTTAAACTTGTGCCTTAGTGATGCAAATGTGAATGTTTCTGCAAAGATTCTTCCTCAGTCATTGTTTTAATTGTAAGAGTGCAGCAGATTACAAAATTTCTCCATATTAAAATGCCACTTGTTCAAGTTCTGGTGCTGCACAATAGCATGTTGTTATTAGGATCCATAATTTAAATGTGTTTCTTTGATTGGCAACACATAAATTAAACAAAAAAAACATATCTGAACTGTATTTCGTGTCACCGCATGTTACCTTTTTTACTGACGGCTCCCTGTAGATCACTCTGGGAACTATCCTGACTGCTGATGCTGGATCTCCGCTCTTTCTGAAGCAGTTTGTCAACACGCTCGATGATGCACTCTAGCGACTTGGCCACATTTAACCACACCTTCTCCTGAGAGGACAAAGAGGCAAACACATGCTGAATGTCTCTGTTTTCAACAACAAAAAATATGCAACACACTGTAAATGAAAACCTAGTAGAAACAGGAGGAAAAAACAAAAAGAAGATAAGTTAGACAGGCTAAGTAGCTATGAAAGAAGTTACAGCAGTGGAAAAGAATTGAGCCAGAGGAAAAAGGAGATGCACAAGAGATAAGATGAATCACATCAGTATGCAAATGAGGGAGCAGGCCACAATTCTGGTAACATTTTACAAGATTTATGTAATCGCAGCTCCTACTGCATTACAAAATGATAAAACATTTGTCTCAGGCTGTCTGGAGATAAAGACCACTGAAGGTTAAGACTTATTAGAGTTAGAGCAACACAAACCTGCTTAACAATATTAATTATTGTGTTTACTAAAAGTATATAATGACTTTTATAAAATAAAGGACTTGTTTTCAAATGAACAAAACCACCCATAAGAAAACTCCTATTTAGCTATTGCTAAACAAGTCTTTTTCAGTTAGTTTTGGTTACTTCTGACTAGTTAACTCACCCATTCCTCTTCATGCCAGTCTACTTGCAGTGAGGATCGACTATTACATCCACTCCATTTGGCTAGCAGAGTGTCCTGGTCGTTTCGAAGGACTACTTGTTCAGAGTCAGCAGAAGGAGACGCTTTGGAGGCGATGTACTCAGGTCGCGCTGCGTTCAGGGCCTGAATAGCTGAGGCCAGCAGCTTACAGTCACATACTCTCACCAATTGACGAGTCTAGGAGATAATGTGGTGGATATAATAAAAGTTTAGCCTTTTTATTTAACACAAAGTTTCTGCATCTATCTTATGCTATTCACTTCTGTTTTGGTCCTTCACCTTATCAGCCAGAATAGCGAGCGTCCTCTCCAGTCCGCTGGCAGATCGATCCTTGGCGGCTCGAGAAAGCCTCTCAGCATAGTAGCTGACCTGAGTCTTGAGCGTGTTGATGTGGGTGATGATCTCTTTGGCTCGGATGACATCCTGGGGTATATAGATGATGGACTGCGAACTGGATGGGGCTCTGCTGCAGAAAGCAAAGATACATGGTCTTAGCATTTTACCTTTACATGGCTGTATGTTGATGACACTCTCCTCTATCCTCAAAACATAGAACAGACTGTTCTGTCTTGCTGCTTCCATCTAAGGTTTATTTCAACACTCTTTGTCTTTGTTGAGGGAAAAAAATTGTTACCTGGCCTTTTTTTATGAAATTCAAATTGTATTATGTTAGTTTTTTGTTATAGACATCTACAAACATAAACACTGCATGCACATGCCTGTCTAATGGTGTTAACTAGGTATACACAAAGACAACATTAAATTTACCTCAATATAAAGGGTACTGGTGGTGCTACCACTCATTTTCAAATTCAGATAAACATTTATATAGATTTAAGAAATTCAATCAATTCAGTAGCATAGCTCACACGCAGGTTTATAAGATTTTCCAAATGCAAAATGTTTTTACTACAGTAACAATGGCTGAATTTACAAAATGAGTAGTATTTCAACAAACTTGGTGTACAGTGTTATAAAATAACTGGGTTTCACACACAGGTGTTCTTGATTTCAGACAAACCAATTTTTACTCACTTTCAAACACAACATTGTTAATACCAACACACCATGTGTTGCTGCAAACACAGGTTGTGGCTGAAGGTTTGCAAATAACACTCATTCACTGAACCTGAACCTACTCACCGATTCATGTGCAGTGCATGTAATATAAAATGTCCTAAAATGCTTGAGTTGTACATTGACAGTAATCTCTAATGGTGGTATATGGCAATGAGAGCCAAACAATGTACATATGAATAAAAACAAGCAAAGCAGTGCAACAACTCACCATCCCTCCTCATATACGCTGATCAAAAAAGTAACAAAAACAAAATTAAGAGGTAGCCATAGAGATGTATTGCAGAATCAATGCAAAAGCATTCACTTTATGTAGAAATCAAATGAGATAAAATTTTCATGTGAAATAAATGTATTTCAAATTATACATCTGTTGGACTGTTTGAAAAAATCAAGTCAAAAGATGAATGAAGCTGAGAGGGGAAAAAACATGCTTTTTGCTTTTATTTTTCTGTTGGATAGTAAGCTTGTTGCCCCCTTAAACTTACCATTTCTTTGCCTCTTCAAACTTCTGGATGAGTTTCCTCAGACCACTGTTTTTAAACCCTTGGCAGTGAGCAGCTGGTGATCCCACTGTTATCACGTCATATGTGTGCTCTAGAGAAGACGTGCATGAGGAGAACCAGAGGTGTTAAAAATAGGAATATGTGAATAGAAAATACAACAGGCTTGAGCTGAAAAGTATGAGTGTTTCTGCATGTTTGTGTCTCCCTGGCAGCATCTCACCAAAGCCGAGCTCATCTTGCACCCTCATCCTCTGTACATGTAGATTGGTTGGCATGAACTCCAGCTTCTTGTCTGTTTTCAGGTTACTGGCTTTGAATGATGGACCTGGTGTGGGGTGGGCAGACAGGGAGAGGAGAGTGGGAAAATCAAACAAATCAAGAAGTCATTTTAGTGATTTTCCACATCTAGCCAGATGATTTCACAGTTTTGCCAATGAACACGAAAAGACACTAACCTTTATAGTTATGGAGGTCAGACAGTGTTTCTTGGTGTGTCAGTATTATCTTGTGGTACTCAGAGACAATCTGTCGCCGCAGATTCTCCCAACAGGGAGATAACTCTCCTAGCGCCTCCAGCTCACAAACCCTGAAGACAGGGAGATGTTAAGGGTCAATGGGTGTTGGGCACAAAAATCGAAGAAATAAGTGCATGAAGCTCATATGTCGTATTTCAAATATTACGACTGTTTGCAGATACATTTCAAAACTGAGATGATTTTTTAAAACATAAATGCAAAAAACAAAAACAAAAAACAAAAACAAAAAAACTATAGTTTCAGCTTTTAAGTTGTTGGAATTTGCTGTGTTTCTTGATAATATGGTAAACTTAGTGTTTTTAAAATGTCCTAAAGAGCATCTGTTTTTCTGAAGACAGGAATCTAAACTAAACAAGAGAAGAGGTTTAACTAAAAGTTAGATATGCACATGTGCTTGTACCTGGCTACGTCTTCTTCCAGCAGTAGTTTGACAAACTGTCTGGGGATGTTTACAGACAGGACGCTCTCAGCCATCTGCTCCAGCACCCGTAGGTGGTTCCCATTAGTCATGGGGAAACGGTACATCCTGGACATTGTGCCTCCAAACACTGAAGTCAGAAAAAATCAAATCAGTCCAATCAGATTAGATTGTTCTACATTATATCAGACTGTTTTTGTGAGCATGTTCATGTTCAGCATTTAGCATAATCTCAAGGTGGCTTTGAGTTATATTTAAGTGTTCCGAGCAATGTTAGCGTTTAGTTGAAATACTAATGCACCATCTAAGATGTTTGTGTTAAATTTGGATCTGTAATCTAAGCCAGAGGTAAACAGATACCTCCTACTCCTCAGTGACAATCAATATATTTCTACATGATAATAAGATTTACAGCCTGATGTATCGGTAAACATGAGCCATGTGGGCATCAGTGATGGGGCGCTGTGAGAGGGGAGACAGCAAAGCGGGAGTAGGATGACAACAGGTGGACGGCTCAAGTACAAATGGTCAAATTCAGTTAAGCCAAACATTATGCCCAAATTACATTTTATGCCTTTGTTGAGCGGAAAGTGAAATGATATAAATGTCTGTATCTACTTTTTTCATATGTTTTATAATTCTTGGACTTTATGATAGTTATACGGATGTCTCTGAAGTAATCTTTTTTTATATCTATATAAACAATGATTTGTATTTATATTATTGCCTTAATTTACCTTTGTTTCTTTTCAAGCTTTTGACTATGTCATTTTCATTACAAACCTTATAAAACAGATGCCTTGGTGGCCTAATTACCTGGTTTTATAAAGATGTTTCATCCAGTACATGACCTATATCTGATGGTCTATTTTGCATCTGTGAATGGTTCGTATATGTTGAACTACTGTGATGCTTATTCAATTATATGGAGAAGCTTATTTAGATCTAAAAATCACTTTTTAAATTAAATAAAATAGTAGTTTACTGGGAGTTTACTCTAACTAACTCTAATATAAAACGTATTATATTATTATTCAAGTAAATGGGAAAAACAACAAAAAGGAGTTTTAAGAAGTTTAAAAATGATCACCAAAACCTAACCAACTCTGTCTACCAAACTTAATTTGAATGTGTTCTCATTTTTAGGTACAATATACCTTTACAAAGGCTACAAATGAATTATTACCTTAGTTGATATTTAAATAATAACAAAAAAGTCAATACTTAAGTCTAAAGGTGAGATGAATAAGAGAAATCCTACCTGAGCGCAGCAGTGTGTCTTTGCATAGTGAGGCATATTTTATTCTGACTCCCATCGACTCTGTGAGGCTCTCATCAACAGGCAACACCGTCTGCAGGACACATACATGAACTCAGGTTAAACAGAAAATCAACTCTGGTAGGCATCAACCACCTCCACCTATCTGTCCACACTCAAACCTACACTCACCTACGCCACACTCCAACCACACAGACCGTGCTCCTACACAAAGCCAAGTCCACTGAGATAAACCATTTCACTGCCATGTGATGTGTTTAATATGACATAACAGGTTAAACGAGTTTTGTTGAACTTAAATCACTCTACATCCACATGGAAAAACAGGAAGCCTCAGAGACAAACATCTATCTACAGTGACAGCTGGAAGTCCCACTCACTACTAGAAGAAATCAACAATAAAGCAACATCTGGAGAGCATGACAGCATTTTTGCTTCCATTAAATCTTCAAATCCCTTTCAACTTCATCAAAACCTCCCCCAATAACTGTGTCACTCTCAGCCACTCACCCGGCCACTGACGCTGTCTGGCAGGCGGCCGACCGACATCCTCTGATCTGCTCTCTCCTCCATCTGCCACGCTGCTACAGCGATCTTCCCCACCAGCTTATTCTCTGCTGACCTGTCCATGGAAACAAATTGACTCCTATTTTAGTATGTATGAATTAGGACTGTATTTAACAGGTGTTTTACGTATCAATGAATTCCAATGTTTTAGAACAATGTTTTTATTCTATTAAGTGCCCCTGAAAGACTGTGAAACATGCTCTTCACACAGATTATATATAAATATATATTCTTTGATATATATATTCTTTGATATATATATATAAATATATATTCTTTGATATATATATATAAATATATATTCTTTGATATATATATAAATATATATTCTTTGATATATATATATGCACACAATGTGCATGCTGTGATATAAGGACTTCATATCTTACAAAACAGCAGGAAGAAGAAGAATTTGTGTGTTACCTCAGTTCGAGCTGTATTCTGTGGCTTTTCTCATGCAGCAACTCCTTTACAGGGAAAAGTGCTGAGCCCAACATGTACATCTAGAAAAACAGAGACAGACGACTGTTTACACTGATCTTCATATACAGACAGTTCTTCAACTGTTCTCAGTAAATAAACTAAACACTAAAGGAAACTTTCTTTTTTGAGAATGAAATGATGCTTAGTCATCCAAAGAATAACAAAACACTCGCAGGAACAAATAGCAATAACTTGTCTCCAGCGTAAAACATTGGTGTCAGTGCTCCACATCGTACCGTGCCCTGCGAGCGGTCCTTGACATCATAGACGGACAGTTTCAGCTGTGTCAGCTGGTTGATGTTGGAGCCCTGGAAGAAGGCAACGCTGCTGAGGAAGATGGGGTTACTGGTGCCCTGTGGACAGAGGACGTAAATCAGTTGCCTTCATTGATTTATAGAATCGTACCAACATAAAAGGTTAAAAGGAAAGCCTACATTTTGAATATGAAAATTGTAAGATTGCATCAGTTATTTCAGTTATTTTTCAAGTACATATTCTAATGTTGTTGCATGTGATAGTTAACTGCATAATTGTTGCTTCTGAGCTGTTCAAAGAGATACCAGGACCAAACATGTTCAGATTCTCACAGGTGTGTGTTTTAATATTAGCTGCTTTTGAAAAAGTGCGTTTACAGTTTACTTTAATTTCTCCCTCTCCCTCCACCCCCTGGTCAAATAATGTGGGTGAGGTGTAGGCAAACAGCCCTCTGCAGATCCAAGAGACTATAGCTAAGTCGCACCTACTTTGAGGAATTAAAATTAAACATCTTAAACATTTGACCAAACCTCTCTAAAGAGTAGACACTTTCACTTGTAAACACATCACATAATGGAAGCTTAAAATGCTCTGACGACTTTGAGATAGAAAGTTCACTGCAGTCTGACCTCTATGACTTCAGTTTGGGTGTGTTTGGTCCAGAAGGCCTGCAATGGTGTCGTGAAGCTCACTGCTACATAGCTGTTGGGTTTTCGTTCCAAAGAAGGAGTAACCAGGTCTGTGCAGGCTGGTCAACAAATCACAAATCACACACACACACACACACACACACACACACACACACACACACACACACACACACACACACACACACACACACACACACACACACACACACACACACACAGTAGTATATAAAGAGCACAGAGGTATGCAAAAGGTTATTTGAAATCCACTTAGTTATGTAAAACTTGTTTAATCCCTGAAACTGGAAACATAGAAAGCATCAGAATAATAATTGATCAGATTTATTGTAAATAGATGATCATGGGTAAAAATAACAATTACTGTACCAAATGGGAACTATTCAATGTGAAATATCACATGTAGTCTGATTACTGATACTATTTAACTATTACTACTACTACTAATAATAATAGCAATTTTACAACTATTCATTTCCATCTAATTCACATTTAAGATACTTTTAAGGATACCGTTTGCTCTGATTACTTTATCTTAAATAAATACCCATGTACCAATAAAAATGCCAACTAAGGCAGTGCACTGCTACTGTTACTGAAATGTCCTCTAAGCTAAACTTTCTCATAAATGTTTTCACATAAAAAAAAGAAAAACTTAATTTAATAATGAACTTAGTAAATAATAAATTAATAATGGCTTCAAATTACTCTGGATAACAGCACCAGCTAAAAGCCTGAAGCTCAAATGCCTGAGTTACTCACCAACACTGAACTCCAGCACAGGTTCATCTGGGTCCTGACTATTTCCTGGAAAATATTCAACAAGTCACCTAAACATTAGGCAAAAAAATGAAAAAAACATTTGGAATTTCAAGTAATTTAAGTTTCAAGTGATTCTCAGTGAGATATGTTGACAGATGAAGAGTAGCCCTTTGGCCTTCTTTTGGCCGGCTTTAACCAGGGCTGAAGAGGCCAATGGCTCCCACACAACTTCATTTCACTGCCAGCAGAAGGCGAGTGAGTAATGTTAGTTCAGCAGTGCTGCAAGTGGCCCACATTAATGGCAGGCTGTGTTTACAACAGGCATTACTGTGTGTTGAATTATTCAATTAAACAGTTATGTTCCATTTTTGTGCATTTCTTATCTTACTTATTAACAGTAAATTCTAAAATAGTAGTCTATATTTGCATTTATTAACCTTAGCATATACTAGATAACCTTTATATCAGTCAATATGATCCTAAACCTTCATCCATGTTGTCTGTTTTCTTGATAAATTCACTATGATGCCCACTTACACCAGTACAGTAAGAGTCACATCTCTTTACTATATTATATCACTCAAAAAATGATCAGATGTATTTAAACAAACGCAGCACTTGCTCCATAATAAAAGCATTTTAAGGGCTTTTAATGTGAAAAACCATCAGGTTCAGCTTCTTCAATTTCAATATTAAAGTTTAATGTATATTTCAGACTTACAGTAAATTATCAATAACCCCCTTTGCACCTGTCTTAACATATTTTAGGCAGATACATGCTTTTTTGTTGGGGTCTGTTTTAGTTTTCAGAAAACCTTAAATTTTCTCCTCACCTGCGAGAGCCAAGCCAATCATCTCATCAGACAGGTCAAATGTGTTGGCCCGGTACACTGACCAAGGTCTCTGTGTCCGGCAGCCCCTTTCTCTGCCTCCCGCCATGCCTGTTTGGGAAGAGTGGGCAACGGCAGGAGGCCTGAACACACACCCTCACACACACAATCCCATGTGATGCGTCCCTCTTTCTGTGTAGATCCACGGTTGCTCCAGAAAGCTGCTCACCTCTAAAAAGAAGAGATGAAGATGGAGATTGAATTAGCTTTTGTTCAGATTTGCAGTGTTATGTATATGTTATAAGCTGCATTAAACTAGTTTGGACAACAGCTTGTCACCTGGCTGTCAAACACGAATCAACAATGTCTAGACAGGTTAGTCGACCTGAATTGGAGGAAATGTAGTCAACAGAACTGCAGCATAACCTATAATGATGGTTCCTGTTTTTTCAGAATTTAACTGAAGAGAGGTCTGAGAAAGCCAATAATAGACATTTGTAAAACATGACTGAAAATGCACTGTGTTATTATAATCAGACGAAAGATCGACAGGAGTCATCAGCATAAAATGAAGCGGATTTGAAATATCCAGGCGCTTCTGCCAAATTAAAGTGATGATGTAATAATGTCTAGGGAAGTTTGGTATTTAGAACCTAATACCACTGTGAACAAGCAAGTAAGAGAATATGTTTGGTCAAGCTTAGAATATAGGTATAGCTAGTTACAGAAGTGTAAAGTCCTACTTATTGCCATAAAATGGAAAATGTTTGTTAAATGATTCATCAGTGTGAACGCGTTACATTGGCATATGGTTCTGCAGTGAATCAGCACACAATACATTATTACAAATAGACACAACTGAACTTCTGCTAGGTGCTGTTGTAGAAACAAAAGTGGAAGGAAAGAGAGAAGGAGACATGACCGCATACATGAATTGGAATTCATGTTGTGGATGATGTGGATAATGTACCAAGTGAACACCTACTAACCACTAACAGTAACAAGTTGGAAAGCATGAGAAGAACAGAAATAAGGAACAGGCTACAGAAAGTAAAACAGCATAGAAAGTCACACAAAGAACATAACTTAAAGCAGATATGAGATAGAGAGAGGAAAGAGAGAAAGGGAGAAGTTGCCCACTTAAAACATTTCATAGTACAAACTGTACCAGAAGCAAACCAAGAGTGTCGAAATATATAATATTCTGTCTATTCATATTTGCCACCCACACAGTTGAACGCATTTTGCACTAATAGGGATCAATGCAGAATAATCACGTTAGCTTTAAGATACCTTCAGCTGCACAATAGGACAAACTCTCTCTATTTGTACCGACTGCATGGAACAAAGAAACAAATCAATGTCTGTTAAAAAGTAAATATGAAGTACAAGAAACTCATTTAATGTTTTTGCAAATTTAAGAGAAGAAAAATAATAAAATAAAAAAAAGAAGGAATGTGAACATGTATTACTGTACTCACAGAAGAGTACACTTCTGTGTGACTGCATCCAAAGACATTAATTAAGGATTGAGAGAGACTTGGGCCCTGTTTTGTTCACGTGACTAAGTATTTGTCTATCAGCCACCTGGGTCCCCTCAACATTTGAATCTGGGTTTTGGTCTGTAAGAGAATGTGTGTGCACATTTGTGCTCTTATCCGTGCATACAGCATAAACTCTGTTTTCAAGGTACAGCAAGCTAAAAGTCACGCAAGCTAGTACAACAGCCCTGTGATAAATGAAGGTGGCAATTTGCACGTCTCAGACTAATTATGTTACCTGTATATACTGTATATATACTGTATGTATACTGAATCAAGAGCTACAGTACATTTATCCGATGAACCAGAGCCACTGCAGACAACAATAGCTCTTCAGTTAAACCTATGGAAGACAATAAAAGTTTGCAAATTTATGAAAACATAAAGATAATTTCATGGCAACAGGGTTAAAGGATCATTTTAAAAAACTGTTAGTGTTGATTCAACAGTGTAATACTGACAGATTAGGTGTATTAAAGCTGTTGTGTGTTAAATGTCTTCTATTTATTTGCATCTGTGTCACTCTAGTCACAAACTTTGCATTTTGTCTTTTTAAGCTCCTATCACACGTTGATGTTGCTAAACTGAAGGTTTTTCCCTACAGTTTATGCACTTCAACTGCTCATTCTCTCCTTGTTTTCCTTTGCTGTCATCCTCATATTTCTTTCATGTTTTTTTTACCTGAGTTCTATCATCTGGTTCTCTCACCTGCTAGTTTTGCTCAAGTTCCTCTCCCACATAAATCCTCTGGGAGTTCAGCCCATGGATATGCGAATGTCCCACTCTTGCAGTCTCTCCTGCTTTCTTTCCCTCTGTCCCATTTTGCTAAAGAGCAATTAGCCTATTTGCAGCAACGCAGTGAACACTAGGGACAGTAACTGGCTCAAGTGGATAAGCACCGTGGTCTAGTTTGACAATACACAGATGGAGATCTCTGTGGTCGATTTTTATAGAATTGTGGTGTATGAGTTGTAGAAAAATGCTGCACTGAGGTCAGAGTTACAGTAATATGCAGAAGTTGTGGACATTTTGAGTTTTATCTTTTATCTTTGTATGCTCCTCAACACGCTCACTTACAGACTCACTGAAAAGACAAACTCTAAAAGATGCATCTTTTACAAACAGCTCCAATCATTAGAGTTGCTGTTCTGGGTTAATAGTTGGTGGCCTACATCCTGATATATCGTCCACCACCAATCTCCTGGTAGTGTGTGACATGGCCCACTTTGGTCAGCTCAGATTCATGTGCCCTACATCTGTCCATGCAAACCTGTGGAGCGCTAATCAAATCCTTTCTGGGAGGGAGGAGAACCTGATTTATATGTGCACTTTCTGATGATGTTTTATAGTAACCAAGTTTCACTTTTATCACTTGCTGACCCAAAGGCAGACACAGCATCATGGTCATCCAGGATTAGTGGTGCCTGAGAGTCTTAGACAGTGTCTTAAACTGTTAGCAGATGGATAATAATACTTGTTACTCGAAGTAAAAAAAAAAAAAAAAAATCAAATTTACCACTGTATCACAGACTGTAAGTCAGCTTTATGTTAGTGTGTCGCTAGAGCAGCTGGAGTGCAGCTCGGGGCTTCAACTTGTGCAAACAATCGACAAAAAAACCTTTCTATACCCAAAGATCTCATTCCTTTGACTTGCAAACAGGCAGAAAAATTTTGTGACAGTAGCGGTACAGTAAAATTTATGTAGAGGAGAGAGAGGACACAGCTTTAAAAGAGCAGGAGGATGAAGATGTAAAAATAAATGTTATGACTGCAAGATAAGATGAGCAACACAACTAAGTATGTGGTATTCCTTAAGCAGGCGACAAATCTGCCATGTGTCTGTAGGGAGCATCAACTTGTTTCTGCAGTAATTCATTATTAATGTAACAACAGGGTGGAAGGCAAAGGCCAGAACACATGTACTCTTCTCTGATTAGATGGAACTGTTGTAAACACAGTGCAGCTCGTAGAGCATGCTGTAACATAACTCTCCTTCACACACAAATACACACTCACAAGCCTTTAAAGCCTTTTAGCTCAGTGGTACGCTGGTGAGCAGAGAAAGCAGCAGGTAAACAGAAAACACCTGTGAATAAAAAATCCAAAACTTCAGCACATGTGTGAGACAGGTAGCATGAGAGCGAGCAATGGAAGCTATAAGATGCTTTATTCAGTGCTGCAGAAACCTTGTCTAATCTCTTTCTAGCTCATACATGATTTGCATCTCTATCAACTTCACCTACAAAACAGATCTTAACAAGTAGAAAGTATTTCACAGTGAACATGTAACATACAATAAATATACATTAATACTTCTTGTGCATGTTTTCCATGCGTACACATACAAACTTAAGTTGCTAGTTTTGTAAATGTCAGGAGATCCAACAGTCAGTGTGGCTCCCGTTTTGTCTCGCCACAGATCTATGAATCATGAGGTTCTCAGTCATCATGGTTCTGGTTCCTCTATGATGATACATCAGCAGCAAGTTTCTGCTAAAATACCGAGGCTTACTGCAAAATGTGAATATCTATGACTATGTTGAGTATAAAGGCAGCATTAGTTCCGGTACCTAACTGTTTTGCCTTAAAGTGAGTCAGTTCTTTTACTTTTACTTAAGCACATTTGTCTGTTGCAGCTATAAATCCCTCAAAGGTCGAACAGAAGTTTTTTTACGTTCCTACTATTGTCCCTAACATTCTGTCAAATAATCATATGGAAAAACAAAATAATTCTTCTTTTGCAAAGTGATAATAAACAAGTCATAGATCTCCACTGTCAACTCACACCCACAGTGAAATTAGTCAATTTGCTTCAAGCTGTTCAAACACTCTCATAAGAAAATGACCAGACTTAACTCATATCTGGTCTTTGTTCCCAAACTGAGAAGAAATTTTCCAGTCTCTCAGCCAACAGGAGTCACATTTTCCACTCCCAAAGCCAAAAAACACTATGGTTTGAGAGGGCTTAAGATGTGCACTTGCTTCCAACTTTCATTGTTATTAACTTGTTCTTACACATCATTCATTTCCAAGTTCAGTGATCTTTACAGATTAGCTTCCTCACTTTCATTTCTAGGTACTGAGGTTTCAAACACAAATAAAAAGAAACACCTGTGGATCATATATTATCCTCTATAAAGCTGTACAGCTATACCGTCTGTTGTCTTTCAGAAAACACAATAAAACACATTTTATTTATAAAAAAGACACCTCCGCCTCACATTCTGTGAAGATTCCTCTGTGTATGACCTGCAGTCACACATATTTAACACTTCAAATCAATTAAGTAATTCAGCAGGTCTGGGAATTCACCATCTTTCCAAAACAAGTCCAGTGATGCCAGAAATATCATGAGCATCGACACATAAAGAAGTCAAACTCCTCTCTACATCCGCAGAACAGAAACTTCCCCGAGGGGAAAAAGCAGCCATATAAGGGAGCTCCAAATTTAGCCTGCATAGTGTGTCTGTCCATGTGTGTGTAGGTTTATGAGTCACATTAATTGGGCCGTACACACACACACGAGCGCTGTGCAGGCCACTGTAAATCCGAGCCAGAACTCCTGACACATATAATCCCCAATCCAGGTTTCACATAATGGATTTTCATTTAATAGAGGTATAAACAAGCCTGAAGATCCACCACCAACAGCAATTATCTGGAGATTTTAAGCACATAGCACTAGTTTTTGACATCTTAAAGAGTAAACGGTTAATCAGTCCATTAAAAAATTAAGATGAAGGCAGATGAAAAGGTTTCTTAACATGCATCTCTTGTGTATGCACATAAAAATGGTTGGGTCTCAGAAGCATGTGTGAAAACAGCCAAAGTACAAATAGCACCAAAAACAAACAAACAAACAAAAAAACCTAAGAGCGAGTCATATTGGAAGATCATCAATCTGTAGCATACTGTGAAGTCAGATATTTAAAGTCAATCAATCACTAGGAGAAACTTCAGAACAAGATCCTTTGTGTCGCTTCAACGTGATATGAAGATCTTACAGCAGGTTTGAAGGCATGGAAAAAGACAAAGAGAGTGCAGGAGAGTGAGAGTCCAGTTGACCATTTATGGTGAAAGCCCATTTTAAGCTTCCTTCTTGCCAGGAGGACGTTAACACACTGAAGACCAGACATCACACCACGCGTTTTTGTGTGAGAATCTAACTACTAACCAACCTCTGCTACACAACCTCAAAATGTGACTCTTTGACACTTTTCAAACACAATCCAACACCTGAAAGTCTAATATGGTAATATCTAATATTATCTGGCCTTGAAAAACAAAAGTACAATATCAAATGTTAAAATTACAAGTGTTAACCTGCTGGATTCCAATGATTTTCAATTGATTACTCATTGCACGGATCTTGGACGTTCACTTTACTTTTAGTGCTTTTAGTGAGTGATGAGCACAACGCAAATCAAACAAACAACTATTTTTCACTAAAGCCCAGTTTCCAACACAAGCTTGTTAAGGTCTTCATAGAAATTCATTTTGATGTAAAGAGCTTGTTTGTTCATACAAAAAAATCACTGTTTTACTCCGGCATGTAAAACATGATGTTCCCTTAAGTGGAGTTTTATTTACTGCCAGTATAGAGGAACCTCCTTTCTTTTATGAAAGATTATGCTACAAATGGAGAAATGATTCAGCAAAACAATCAGCGTTTCATTTGAGCAATGTTGTGATAACTTTAGTTTATATATATATATATATATATATATATATATATATAGATATATAGATATATATATATATATATATATATATATATATATATATATATATATATATATATAGGAGTAGTGTCACAAAAGATATAGGTTTTCTGATCGTTTTATATCTACTCACAGACTATTGGTGCTATCAAGGAAAAGAGGATGCAAGTTGATCCAGGTTCAATTTTAACCAAATGGCTCTCTGGTTGTTCACATTTGTTTGTCTGCATATTTATACCTTTGTAAAACTAAAATGTTTTACAAAAACAAAAAAACTTAAATGTTTTACAAACCTTTTATTGCTCACTTTCTACCACAAACAGTCCATGTCATAAACACATTTGAGCCAATAGCAGAGATCTTCCCTGTGTCTGTGCCTTTGGGATCTGCATTAGAATAAAGCGTGAATAATTTCTTTAGAGAACGCAGCAGCTGTGGCCCTTTCAGATGAAAATGAGCATGGCCTACACCCTGAAACTGTTTCTTCCCCTCATGATCAGCCATGATACTCACCACACTGCACAAACACACTAAATCAATTAATTTCTGTGACCTTTTATCACTAATTCTGAGAATATTCATGTCATAAATATTTCCAGTACAAGGATGAAAACCCTAAAACAAAACAAGTCAGAAACAGTTGTTTCCAGGTTTTGCCGTAAAGTGAGCTAAATACAACAAATTTATATCAA
The DNA here is from genome assembly GCF_900324465.2 of Anabas testudineus. Classification (NCBI taxonomy): domain Eukaryota; kingdom Metazoa; phylum Chordata; class Actinopteri; order Anabantiformes; family Anabantidae; genus Anabas; species Anabas testudineus. The sequence goes on from NC_046611.1 coordinate 3,502,597, forward strand.
ATTTAATACAAACATAATACAATCTCAATATTATATTTTTGTATACTGTTATCAATGTATGTATTTTGAAATATAATTTTTTCTACTTTTTCAAAATTGCCCGAATACATTATGTGTTGTTACTTTTCCTATCAAGTGTTTCTAAAGTAATTATCCAGACACTATATCACAAAATGTCACAAGTTGTACACTGTGATATAAAACAATTAAAATTTTGTTAATTTAAAAACTAAGTTATAAACCGAGGGTGGAGACCTTAAAATGTTTATAAAATCAAACCCGTTATTTAAAACTATTCATGTCTTTACAGATGTTCCTCAATAGCCATTCAAAGCACTTCTATGTATTGTAGTAGTTTTTATTGTGGCAGAGTACACAATTCCCACACTGGGTTCAGTATTGAATATGCAGTTTACGGTAAAAATGATTGTGCTAATAGATGCTAATTTGTTTATCTTTATCTGCATTGTGTTGTAATAGTGAAAGGTTACAGTAGGAAGTTACTGGGTATTAATATTTTGTTAATATTTATCTTTGTCTATATAAGAACCAGCTTGTGTAGTGCTACCTGTTTTAATTTGGTAGGGCATTAAGCCAAAGAAAACACTTATGTTAGTTTGAACTTGGCACAGGTGTCACCACATCAACCACAATTTAACACCTGAAGATGACAACTTTATTAAGAATGAGAGAGAGAGACGGAGAGAAGCTGCTTCGTGCTACAATGAGCATCACTTCCTTCTGTTGTTTCAGGAAGCTTCTTAAAAGAGTTGGCTGACAGTGTCCCGTGGTGATATCAGAGCTAGCATAAGATTCTAAACATAACCTTGACCTCAACCTAAATTTAAAATCACCTTAAGTCTTAACCTCAGCCTTAGCCTCAAACAGAAAATGTCCTTCCTATCAGGGTCTAACACTGACATTAGCTCTCACAAAGAGAGAAGTACTAGAAAACACACACACACACACACACACACACACACACACACACACACACACACACACACACACACACACAGATCAGTTCCTCAATGAACAGAAACTGTGCAGCAACAATATACAGGTTAGAATCACTTAAATTCACAAATGTGTTTATGAGTAATGATAAATATTGATAACAGCAGAATATTAATCATATTTATGAATTAATAGAATTTATAAAAATCCGGACTTTTGTGATAAAAATGACTAAAAACGACAAAGATATATGATCAAGTGCTATTTTCCCTGCAAAGGGTTCTCGCTACCCCACACTGAGGGATTTCCTACCACCTTCCTGGTATCACAAATGACTAAGTCAAGAGGCAGATATGAAAGGTGATGTGTGGGTTTTCACACACTTTAAGCACAAGTAATGCAGCTGCAAGAGTCTGTGTGGGTTTAACACAAAATGAACATCATTGACATCAGTGACACAGGAGACAAAATGAAGAGTTTGAAGAGATTCACTTAAAGCAGAAGTGAGGTGTTAGGGTCAAGGTCTCTCTTTGACTGGTTCTTAGAAAAAACTGCAAGCGTCAGTTCCCTCAGTATAACGGAAGTAATCAGCGGAGGCTGGTTAATGACAAACAGAAGATTAAGCAAAAAATTATGTAAAAAAAAAAAAAAGAAAACGAAAAAGAAAAAAAAAACTAGCTGTGCTTCTGTATGGTAGCAAAATGTTTAAATGTCTTAACTGCTTTTGAATAATTGATCATGGTAAAATTAGTGATTCATTAGTGATCGATGATGAGATTACTTACGGCAAAGTTCATGATCAGCAGATGGATTTGTTCAGCTTGGGAATTAATGCACTGTGATTGATCCTTTTGGTTTCAGAGCACAAATAAACAACCTGAATCTCACACCCTTTTAACGCCTTTTTCCAGTAGTATTAGTTTTTAGTCACGTAGCATCTAGTACAGATAGCCCCGGAGGGCAAACAGCACTAGAAGTTTCTTAGAACTGCAGTACAGCCTCCATCTGTTCCAAGGAACAAATATTTAGATCACTTATCAACATAAAGCAAGCAAAGAGATGGGAGCAAAGTGCAAGTTCTGGTAACTTGCTTGATCCTCATACAGCACCTGCTGCAGTATTTCAGTCCCAGACAGATCTCCACTTTGAAAATATCTTCAGAAGAATTCGAAAAAATACATAAGAACAAAAAAAACAGATGTGGGCAACAGCCAACGAGTCATCAGTATTCATCCATCATAAGTAAAAAAACACTAGAGGTTAGTAAGTCCAACCAGTCAACTCGATGAAGTCAAGAAAGAACAAGATCTTCAAGCTCGTATGCTCAATTTCTTAGAAGTTTTGCTTTTCTTTATAGCAAGTGGGCGCATTTCTACAGAAATGATGTTTGTACTTTAACAAGCTGTAATTAGTTTTAAATAATGAAAGCAGCCAAACATACTGCCTAACCCATCTGCTTAATCATTTCTCTGTTATTTCTGCTAAGTCTCATTTGTCAGTAGCATCATGTTTACATCACAGGGCTGCAGGTTATTCTAAAAAAAAAAAAAAAAAAAAAGACACATGCTGGGACAATAAATAAATGCCACACAACCACATGCCCGTACTTGCTTGTACACATCCTTGTGCACAAGCAAACAAATGCACAATCACATTTTATGATGGAGAATGTCTGTAACTAGGTCTTCTGTTTCTTATTTTATCAATTATCTGTAAATGATTTGTCTATAAAATGTGTAAACATGGTTATACAAATTCTGAATGGCCATCCAACAATCCAAATGCCAATGAAATACACTTTATTGTCATAGAAGACTAAATAAACCAGAATATATATGCATTTAGGAAACTGAAACCAGATAATTAGAAAACAGTTATCATCTCATCAACCAATTGTTCTGCACACATCCTGCTCTCTCGGTATGAACATCACCACTGAAACATGTTATAACTATTTGTGCGTTTATTATAGTTGCTGAGTTTAATCATCACACCATCGTTATCTGGATGGGGACTGCCCATATCTGCCACATACCCATATCTGCCACATACCCATATCTGCCACAGCAAACAACCAGTCTGACTGACAACAACATGAGTTTCTAATAACAGCACATAGTATACAGTATAATATTTTAGACCTTAATCAAGAAGCATTTTCATATTTTCATATTGAACATGTTTAGGTTGTTTTTACTATGGTATTGAAATAAAAAGCAATTTAAAGATGTATCACAGGGATCTGGGGAACTTTGTTGGGCAAGTTTTACTTTAAATTTATAGACTAAATAATACGGTATATAGATACATTGAGAATTTCCTCACATTAAAATATTCACTGGGTTCAGGCTCTCTGTCCCTGCTGTTATTTTCTAACAACCTCCCAGCAGCACTTTAATCCACAAAGGAGGCGGCATTTCTTTAACTTCAGAGTCACTATATAGGTCATTCAACTGCCTAACACTGCACCAACACTGTGAACCATGATCCAAGTGTGTTTATCTACAAGTGAGGTTGTGGTTCCTTTTCTTTCTGTCTGAGTTGAGAGCAACTGTAACAAGGCAAAACAATTCCTCTCTGGGAATAATAAAGTTTTTTCAATCTTGAATCTTGAATGGAAGCGACACCGCACTGATTGTGGTAGTGAAACCTTTCTTTATTTTCCAATTATATGGAGTCTAACAAGGAATTTCACAATTGGTTTAAACCTGTCCAGCTTTATAGTGCCATATCTCTGCTCTGATGTCATCCTCACAGCATAAAACTAGTGCCACAGTTAAAAACCTATGATCACGTCAGTATGACGATGGTCAAAATGCTGGCAAAACAGATGGTAGCCTGAGCACACGCACATACCAGAGGATGTCTGCTCCATTTCGTTTACTGCTGATGGATGTAAACACACTCACGCTGCATACGCCGTCACGAGGCAGAGGGACTGCAGCGTGCCCTCTTCTCTTCCTTCATCACCCTCTATTCAAGCTCTTTTTCCCCCCTTCAGCTTGCTGCTTCCCAAACATTCAAGCCAATTAACCATTTCTCTGCCTGGTCTACAGAGAAAACACCATTCATCCATCTCTAACAGAAAAGATGATGTTTCTGTTAGCCTACATTTTTTGCAGTGTGGGGATGGTTTGTACACAGAAACTGTACGGAGACAAATCCCGTTTTTTGTCATGCTCCATGTGGTGGTTCCATCTTTAGCCGTGCGCGCGTGCGCACACACACCCACACACACCCACACACACCCACACACATGCGCACACACGCGCACACACGCGCACACACGCGCGCGCACGCACACACACGCACACACGCACACACACACACACAGCATTCTTCTTGTTGATGCTTCTCCATTTTCCCCAGTGCTCATCAATAATTAAAATGACTGTTGCATGAGAGCACCCCATAAGTGCAGACCAGTGTTACTCAGCAGAATATGTGTAGACACGGTGTGTGCATCGGTGGGATACACTAAACAATGTAAACTTAAAAAATCATAAAAAAGCATCAAACAAACACACAGCATCCATTTGAGAGTGTGTGTGTACAAACTGTCTTCATATTACCTGTTTAAGAGTGTAGTTGTTTAAGTTATCGTATTAATGAACCGGGTTCATTCAAGTCTGAAAAAGAATGTGCTATAAAGTCTTTATAGGTTTATAGTTTTTAAAACTATTAGTGAAAATTAAGGTGTAGGTACAAAGCCAATAAAGTGCTGTCAAGCTGCTAGTACTACCTGGAGACTCAGCGTCTTGCCCAGCTACTCAACATGTGGTGAGGGTGAGCCACAAATCAAACTACCAGGACCCAAAGTTTGAAAATCTGGTAACAGGAGTTTTTAAAGTTTTTTTTGACAGTGATCAAACTAAATAAATACGTCGCCATGGACTGATATTTGTTATTATTCATCTAGTTAAGGAATAACCTGGTCTAATGTGTGTACTGATATTATTTAATCTGGTTTCTATTTACATGACTATATTTACACAGCAAGTTTTTTAAGTAAAAATGACCTGGTGAGGTTGAAAAAGCTCAGTAATAACCCAGTGAGTGTTTATTCCCCTGGCCTCTACTCATTATGTAATCTATATGCTTCTTCTCCTCCTCCATCTTTTAAAAACAGACGAGCAATAAGACATCTGGCGGTACCGTTATACACGCTCCCTGTACATATGTCGCTTGACGAGAACAACAGAAGCAGCAACTGAGGAATCAACAGGCTTCTGCTCGCCCTCTTGAGCTGAGTGGGAGTTTGATGAGTCATAACACACACATATACACACACACACACACACACACACACACACACACACACACACACACACACACACACACACACACACACACACACACACAATCATTAATTTTCAAATCATACCCCCATCTATCAATAAAGCCTTGACAGCATTGATACTATGCTACACCTTACAAAAGTCACTAGATATTAAACAAAGGGATAATTATTTATACATTTAGATGAAATTACACTTAAATTATTAAGTCAAGCAGAAATGTCAAGATTTCTCTGTTTCAGCTTCTCACATATGAGAATTTTCACTTGATAAACTGAATATTTTGTAGTTAGGCTGTGTGATATGACCAAAGTTATATATATATATAACATTGGAATGCAGATAATATCAAGTGTTAGCACCAAGTCATGTAATTGCAGATGCAAGCTGTAATGGCAACTGTTTTCTCCATCTATTTTTGTTATTCCTTGCCTTGTGGTGTGCTGTAAGCAAAAGCCTCCTGCAAAAATTACTTTTAGAGTGTACATTTTACCTAAGTAAGTGCAGTATTTGTACTTTTCCAGAGGTAAACAGGTGAAATAGGTAATAGAAACAAAATATTACAGGTAGAAACAGATTACATCGAGGTGTGGTTCTTTTTGGTTGCTTCACGTCTTGTTGTAATCTGTTTTCAGGTATTACCAATTGCAAGCTTTATGTCTTCACGTTAAGAATTTCCACAGTGACAACATGTTGTACATCTAAGTGGCTGTGGTGTTACTGTCTTTGTAACTGTGTGCGTGTGAGCAAAGACATTTGGACATAGAGCTTTTTTCACCTGCATCCTGCTCCCATTTTTCTCTGGTACCAAGTCTTTTGAATGACAATTTAAAAATGACTAAATAATGTGTGCTTTTGTTTTTTTTAGACTGATCAATATGTCCATTAAACATCAGAAAATTACAAATAAAGCTTATCGTAGCCCCTGAGAGCTCAAACTGACACCTAAAATTATTTACCAAAACCTAAAAAACTTAGAGATTATAATTATTATTAAATTAAATATAAAAATAAAACATCCTGACATTTGAGAAGCTGGAACCAGCTAACACTGTTGTAATAAAGAGCATAAATAAGAAACTGATATCAAAACAAATCAGTTAATTGTAGACTGAGGGAATAAACAAACTGACACTGACATCTTCATAATATTACTGCTGTCAGGGTGGGAAAAGCTTCTTCTGCTCATCTCTCAAAGTGCCAGTTCCCACATCAAACCTCTTTCGAAAATGTCCCCAAAATCATTCGGTGCCACTAGCCAAGTCTGAGCAAGGAGAAGACTGATGTTTGTGCTGAGGAGACAGAGAGACTGACAAGCATTGATTTATGTGGAAATGCAGGAGGTATATGGAAATAAAGGGGTTTTGCCAGGGCTACAGGAAGAACCAAAACCAAAACAGGAAAAATGGCTTTGACTGGAGCAAAGCACCAATGCAGAATCTTTTTTGGAGTGACGGAATCAGACCTAAAAATGGAAAGTGAGCAGACCTAGGCATCAAACTAAGTGACTGTCATGTCTGAGCCACAGTTGTGGAACTACCTGAAGCACAAAGACTGGCACTTCACATCCAATATGAAACATCCTACTAGGACAGCAGCAGGTTACTACTTCTCAGTAACCAACAGCTAAACTTGACATATGAGCATTTAATGAATGAAGACCATGTGATGTTGTTAAAATCTAAAATGATCTCGATGATAATGGCAAAAAGTTAAACCTTCTGCAGTTTATGCACCAGATTTTGGCAATAAGATCCATCACATTCAGGTAGACTTGCTTGACTGTAACGTTTTGGGCCAGGCAGTGTGGATGTTGGTTTTAAAACTTTCAGAAGCATAGTTCTGAACCACCTGAATTGCCATGGTCTTACAGTATGTGATGTAATTACAGGCAGTGTTTGTTTTGCATTGCCATCTGTTGTTTTTCTTGTTGTAAAGCTTATTTTGCTGTTGGCTGGTTTGGGCTTGATTCGGCTTTGTAATGGTGTGGCAGTATATGAAAAAAGCATATCCTGAAGGAAGCACTATGAACTAGTTAACTCAACGGTTAAGTAACAGTAAAATAATGTATAAATGTTAGTTTCCTTACAGTTACTTTACTGTGCTTTGGCATATACCAACTACTACACTGACTATACATTTAACGAAAGAAGCCAAAGTTCACCAACACACAGATTTCAGAAAAGACTACATATTGGTTTAAATCACAAAGTATCTGGTCAAAATAAACAGTAAACTAGATTACAAATGTGATTTGACATTTGAAGCCACCTTCCCTTGAGTCTCTCTATGTGTACACAGTTTTTGATGTTATGGACACATTTTGATTAGCTCAAAGCTGAACAGTAGTGGCAGTAGTAGCTCCTAGAGTGAGCTGCGGGTTGATGAAGGCTAAGTTTCACAAGATTTTACCTCCTAAAGCCAACTTCAGTGTTATAATTTCAATGTGGTCACACACACACACACACACACACACACATATATCATCTCCGCACCAAAGTGAAGGCCTCATCTCCTCCTCACAAAGAGCATCATCAGCTCAAATAAATCCCCAGCTGACCTTGACTCCTGCACAGTGAAACTTAAAACCAAGCAAAAGACCAGAACAGGAAGACTGCAGCGAGCTGTGCGGACCACATGCAAGCTCACACACAGACTCAGCACATGTCAGCATCCAGACAGGACACACAGGAAAAACTGTACACGCACAGATTACACTGCGTTTGCGTGCATGTGTTTAACAAGATGACTTGCAGGTTAAAAGCTGCAAACCCACTGGCATATCACGTCTAATCATGACAGAGCCGTAAATACTGCATGTGTACATTCACACCCATGCAGTCTTTAAGGAAACTACACTGTTTCCTAACTAAGTTATGTAATATAAGCGGCAGCTGTGTTTCTTGAGCTGTGACCTGCCTGCCACACAAGACACCACTCACACATTTAACAAGGCGCAGTCGGAGGTGCTAATTTCCACTTACAGCTCTACGACCCTTTAGCCCAATTAACGTTGACGTTATAACCACAGACTCCACCCGTTTAGTTTGCTGCGTTTTATGTCCTTATTGCTGACCTCTCGTGTCCTGTCCTGGCTGACGTTGCCCCTCTTATTTTCAAGTTACTGTGACAGATATATGAGTGAACTCTGTGTTTGCTGCTGCAGCACTTCACGCTAATGCTAGCTTCCGTTTACGAACTTATCTCTCAGGATATAAACAGTGACAAAGCCGCAGCCGTTAGCTCTCTTTAGCAGACAAACACGTCATTGTGTCAAGTATTTTGAATTAAAATTCACTGTAAGTGATCACTGCTTACCAATTCAGCTGACTGTTGCGGTAAATGATCCTTTAATTGGGTAAAAGACAACTGTTAAGAGAAGTGTGTCCTCAAACTGCCGCACTGTTTCACTGTCTCTCTGCCTGGAGCCGCAGCAGCGACAACCGCAAACCACGCCCCCGCGCACCACGCGTGTGACGTCATCGCGCAAGCTCTGCCCGTCACGGTAAGTTTCAAAATAATAGCACACGTTTATTATTATTATTATTATTAATAATATCATTATTATATAACAATTATCAACATTATTATTATTAATATTTGTTTTATTATTGCTTTTATATTCAATAATATTACATTAAATTTTAATTTAAATATTAGTATTTATTTTATTTCTACTAGTTTATTACTGTGAATGCTAAATGTTACTCCATACCAGAGGTAAATGTTGTCCATATTAATATATTAAGTACATTAAACAGAATAATCTTTCACATTAACAAGCATGTTACATATTATTGCATCAGTAAAAGCATTAATCTATATATAATACGGTAACTCCCACAGAGGTCATTTTCTGACTATGTCATGCTAGTTGGTACAAAAATAAGAATGATTAGAAAATTAATCACAAACACAATGAACCTTAACCTTCACCAAAACCCACAGTGGGATGTGGTATCTTGATTTGACTGTGGCAACATTCAGTCACTGGGAAAGTTTCAATTTTGTGGTTTTAGTGAAGCTGATCAAAGTTAAAACTTTCAATAAAATGTTTCAGACATCCGAATGTGTTTAAAATAAGAAGGGAATACAGACTGCAATGAAGCCTACTGTGTAAAAAAAATGTTGATTGTTTATATTAGTGTGTACCCACAAGACTGGGTTTGTTCGCTTTCTTTCCTTTAAAAACTACAAATCCCTGATGGCTTGAATAGAAGTATTAATTACTTAATCCACTGTATTAATGACAACATCTAGTGACATTAAACATTGAACCTGTCTATTCCAGGCTGTGCCAAACTAAAACTGCCATCTGCTGCCATCATGTGTAAACTGTCAGGTATTACAGGTTCTTACACAAATATTAAAACCTGCAGCTGTGACTTTGCACAAATCCTGTTTAAGAAATACTGTATGTTTCTTTATTAGATTTAACTAGTGACAACATGTCTACAACGTTTTCATGTCACTTAGGTCACATAGTCCTGGTGGGACTGCTGTTCTGAGGGGCTGTAAAGATTGTTGTGAAGAAATGGACACTGTTATTTTATTTTATTTTATTTTATTTTATTTTATTTATAGGAATTTGAGTTTACACAACTAAATCTAGATGAACCACATGTTCATTTTTTTCTTTATGTTTGTGGATAAAGAAGGCAGATTTATTTCATTCTTACATCACATCATCCTGTAAAATGACTCACAAGATGTTTGTACCTGTATTTGATTTTGTTGATAGTCTATAAGCTAGCCTCTGAAACTGAAACTGCTCACTTACTATCCGGATGAGTGCATCCGGCAAATGCATGAAACATTTGTACTGCTGTAAATGTAATGTGGTTCCAGATAATGATGCTGTTTCTCCTTCAGATATTTACTTAATCTAGTTACTTAATTGCAAGTCATTCCGATGTCAATAGTAAAAACAATACATTAGATTTCATTAAAATCTTTCAGAGTCTGTTCATTGCTCTCAGCTCAATGTTAGTATCAAGAGAAAGGAGGCATCGTAACCAAAGAGGAAGGTCGAGGCTGCTGATGCAAGAAAAAACAGGAAACCTGCAGTGAAACCTTTTTTATATATATATATTTTAAGAGTTTTAGTCAAATCCATATGAATAATGTTTCACATTAGGGCATTTTTACCACTAAACCATGGTTTATTTTAATAAAAAAAAGAAACTTGAGGAAAATCATTTCCTCAGTCACATTACAATATTATTTTGGTATTAGGTGACATCTCCATTATTCATTCCACCATGTTTTGTTTCTTATTGTTACACCAAAATATCCTGTTATCATCAGAGGGGGTTATTTTGATTTGTTTAACCTTCAGTCTTGACATTAATGTGCTCTAATTTGCATGGACATTTCCTTCAGGATAAAGATCCAGTTATATAACCTGATTCATATGGATATAGAATTATATCACACAATTGTGTTCCACTATTCAACCAGTACATTTGAAACCGGGCTGATACCTCACATGTACTATTAAACTCAGGAGGAAGAGCATGCAGCACTAAACAGTCTCTCTCATTTGCGTTAATGTCTTCTTTTATTACTCCATCCGATTCCCTGATGGCCCTCCACACCGAGTATCATCTTTCTTTCGTCTTTATATCTGCCGGGCAAAAGCTCTGAAAGATTTTTGTTCTGCGTGTGCTTTGTGGTAATCTTGTTTCTTATAGGTGCTCCAAAGAAACTAAAGTGAAATTCAGCAAAAAAAAAAAAAGGTGTGAAGATCAAACACTGAAACTGCATTCTGGAAATAACTTGCTCACTAACTTTTCTGCTGACACACCACAAAATGCATAAAATGTAATTCTACGTGACTGCAGCAGAGAAAAGATGGGAGTGTTCAAATATCCGCTGATCTAGTTTGAAACTGCAAAGAAAAAAAATCTTTATACTTTCTAGTAATTTTTGACTTTATTAGAGTCGTATATTTTCTTAAAAGCGAGGATGTTTTTTCGGCCAAGAAAGCACGAGACCAGGGGCCCAAAGGTTCAGGAGCCCTGCATTTCCTGCTGGAATGTAAATGAAAGGACAACAAAGAGCTACAAAAACAAATCAAATGCACAAATGAAGACAAATGAAGACAAATATAACGATTATAACACAAAAAAACAAAGTGACAAAAAATGACTACCATTAAAGAAAGAGAAAAACTGACTGTGAACACGCTCAAAATACCTTCACAAAGTGACCACACATTTATTAAAAATTACTACAGAGAGACTAATGATGAGACTTTGTTATGTGTGGATAACTGGATGAAAATATGGACATACAGTAGCACATCACAGGATGAGACACAATTAAAAGAGACACAACACCACCATCATGAAGACACACTGAATGAACATTACAAAGAAACAAAAAGAAGATGACAGACAGGACTACAAAGAGCTGCAAAATTACCATAACGAGACAAAACAACTTGCAGATACAAAACAACCTGGAGGCAAAGTAAACCTTTTCGGTAGGGTCTTACTGAAAGTCCCACTGAAAGTCTGTGGACTTTGTCATTTGCGTCTCAAAACGTAACTTTATTGTGAGATTTTGTAGACAAAAACCCACAAGCTGTTATAAATGTGTTGGCATTTAATGTGAAATTGTGCAATTTCTCATGTCATAACAAACAGCAGGCTCATTACAGAGCGCGTTGTTCGTCTTGATTACTCTCGACTTCTCGCCTCCTGCTTAGCTCCTCTAATTAAAGACGTTCCACTGCGATTAGTGAGATTTTATTGTTTACTGAAAATCACCGCAGTATGAAATTGACAATTTTCGTACATGGGTAATGAGAAAGAAAAAATAATAAAAAAAACTCATGATAAAAATTGTGATTAGTGGAATTTTAAAAATGGTAAGAAAATATGAAGATAAATATACAAACCTGTGGTCACACACACAAAGCCTTATTTTAAAAGTAAAGGATTTAGGATGCTGATAATAAACATTGTCATGACCACATTTGGTGTAAATGTATGAAATATTCTGTGTGGAGTCATTCATCAGAATATTTCAGTACTAAACAAGGTCTGAATTAAAACCTATTTTAGCTGTTTAAATACATTTTCTGTATTTAACAACTATGTAAATACCAAAAACCATAGTAGATGGCTTCATTTGAGGAATTCTCCTGAATAATACAACTTAATCTCCATAAAACTAAAAACTATGATTAATAAAGTTCCATTTACTAATAAAAAATAAACTAACTGAAGAGATTTATTCAGTAATAGGACACTGTGCAGGCTTATTTATGATAAATCATCAATAATGTACATATCATAAATAATGTAAATAACAATATACAGTGTTTATCTTTGGTTGGCATCATAGAAAAGGTGAAACTCTGAGCACCAACCGTCCGTCTGTGATGTATGAATGTTTGTGTTTGAGCGCAATCTCATCATGCAGGGAGCTGTATCGATAGCTAAAGAGCATTTTAGGGATTGGAGATCGATCTCCTGTGAGGATGAAGCACTTTATAACCTTTGACCATGATGCAAATGCAGCAAAACACCAACAGAAACTGCGCTACTGGGATTTTGTAGTGTTAAAAGCTGCATGTGCTAAATTTATTCAATCATACTCCACAACAAAAGCAACGTGGAAAATATGCACGTCGTCAAATATGCATCATGGGCATGAATTTTTTATCATGTTTACTGTAACATGTAACAACAAGCATGAAACAAGTGCACATACAGAACATATGGATATGTGGGTATATGAGCATATGAAAAATGAGGCTTAGACTCAACAACATTCATAATCCTAAGTGCCTGCTGTCAGGACCCGATGTATGAGAGGTTTTATTACAAAACAGACGCCCATTATTTGAAATAAAGCTCATTAATTTGTAGAAAATGACCAAAGTAAAGCAGCTTAATTCACTTGTAAAAGTTTGAATACATATTGTATAGTTTTGTATCATCAGTACCTTTAGAATGCTTTGTTTGAGCAATGTTCATTTAGAAACATCATTAAACACACAGAACAACAAATGAATACAGTGGATCTTAAAGGAACTTTGCAGCAGCAGAGTTACGGCTGCAGCTGACATCATTTATTCAGAACCCTGGATTCATAGGAGTCACTTTTAAATCAGTTTTTATAGCCTTTAGTTTCCTGTCATTCACAATTGTCTTCCTGTCTGTCAGTGGCAGCTTAAAACAAACCTGAGTTATGTTTTATTATATATTATATTACACCTACAGTCATATGAGACAACATCTGCCCAAAAATGACTTGTTTCCATTCAAGTCCCAGCAGCCTCCTGTGTCCTCTGTTACTATGAAAATAACAAAACAGGAAGTTGTTGGATGCTATGATGCAACAAATGCCGCATCACAAGTAAAGAGGATAAGTAAAAACAAAACAAAGGAGACTGCTGTTCACTTCCAGTCTCAAACCAAGCGTTGTTATTCCTTTTTGTTCTGTAACTTGACCCGTGCGTGTGTTTGTTGTGTAACCATGAAGCGAATGTAATTTTAAATAGTTACTGAAACCACGATCAGTTCCTGAATCTATAGACCCAGAAAAGCCGTGTTGGAAGGAGGTTGGAGTGGAGTGAATCAGAAAAGCCAGAAAAGACTTTCCCAGAGGAGATTAACGTTAACTTCCAGTCTGAAATGTTTAATCTATGTTCGTTGAATATGTCTGTAGCTTGTCTGTAACTATCATAACAAAGCTCCTGTAGTGTCAAGGAAGGCAAAGCTTTTCACTAAACCAAACCTACCTACCAACCTAAACAAGTTAACTTTGAGTCTAAACCTAACCAAGTTCACTTTATGTCTAAACCTAACCAAGTTAACTTTGAGTCTAAACCTAACCAAGTTCACTTTATGTCTTAACCTAACCAAGTTCACTTTGAGTCTAAACCTAACAAAGTTCACTTTATGTCTAAACCTAACCAAGTTAACTTTGAGTCTAAACTTAACCAAGTTAATAGTGTGTTCAATCCTTGTTCCTTGTACCTTTATGGTACCTCAACATAACCTAAATTGTGTTTATGGTTGTTTCTATGATGATGATGTCTGGTACATCAGCCTCTGTTAGGGCGCTATAACAAGATACATTCCTATGGGTCTTATGAGTCGGTGGGGACGAACAATCTGCTGTCAGACTACTAGATAGATCTGATTTACTTGGTTATTCTTCCATCCAGGAAGAAACCAGACAAAAACAAACTCTAAGAAAATTTGCTAGCTGTGCTGTTCATAAAATTATAATTTAAAAGCTGTAACAATGAAACTCCTGAACAATAAATCCAATACTGCATAGAACAAAGTAAATAAGCATTTAGTATCTTTATCTGCAGTGTGCAGATGTCTCCAAATGAAAACCTTTGTTTTTCCTGTCTGATTCTCTTCTTCTTCATCCACTTTTTTTTGACTAACATGAATTCATTGTGTACATTGTAAAAGTAACAGCTTTCAACTTGATTCTCCACATCTGTTTTCTTTATAGAACAAACAACAGCAGGGTCCTGAAGACTCAAGGTTTTCGGTTCAACATGAATTTCTTCATGAAAGTCCTTCAAAAAGAAGGAAAAAGAAAAAGCAACACATCCTGTCAAAAAAACTTTCATCCAAACAATAAACCCGTAAAATGCTTTGAATACGAGTGGCAGAGAAATGCTTTAAAGGTAAAAGCTCAAACTAAACGCCTGCAATATCTTTGCCTGAAGCAAATTTGCATTTTGATCAAGAAACGTCTTCGTATGTGGGAGGCACTGGCACACATCCTGGTTTATGAACTGTCTGTCAGCTGCATACTTGCAATCGAGGGAAAAGAGACGGAGAAGAGAGAGAAGATCACAGAGGGAGGGACTGTGTTTAAACGTGGCATTGAGACTATTTACTGCCGGGGAAAGAAACAAACGAGGGGAGACAGATTGTGTATTTGCTGCCGACGACGTCGAGGAAGAACATTTCCAGCCTGAGTTCTCAGTGTTGTTACTGGAGCATCAGTTCTGGCTTCGGGCAGCTGAGGGAAACTTCACAACTGAGCTGCTGGGAGGATTTTATTTTTAAAGGAGCAGTCTGTGAAACTGAGGAGCAAAGATGAACCAAACTGCATCTGTTTCACATCAGATTGAGTGTCAGCCAGTCAAGGACACCAAGGTAGGAGGAATTTGTTTATAGTGAATAAAACTTCCTTTCCTTTCTTAGAGTAATATCTCGGCACCACTCACCAACAAATCAACTGATAGGATCCATGCTTTCTAACCATAAGCTACTTGGAAGAGCTTTTACACGCATAAACTTGGTTAGAAATATAATTGTTTGTATCTCTAACCAAGTTGAGCTTGTAGTGTCAACAATGACTTTATTACAAATTGTCTTAAATAAATAAAATATGAAAGACACAATGAAAACACAAACTTTCTCTAAATCTTAATGGCCCACCTGTTAATTGTTAAACTTGTTAATTAGTGTTTGTTGCAACATTGCCCTTCTGTGTTGGACTAAGCCCTAAATGCACCATACAGTAGGTCCTTTAAGGTGCTGGATGCACAGTCACGTCCTTGTTTTTGGCTTCCTGCTCATCTATGCTTTAGTTCTCTGCCATACACACACACATTGGCTTCACACATACTCTTCTCCCACAGTCATTGTCTCATCCACTGTTGTTCTACCCACGTTGTCATGCTCTGTGCCAGGTTCCCTGCCTTCACGTTATTTCAGACTTTGAGTCTTCTCTTGTTGTTTCTAGTTTTTTTGCTCATGTTAGTTTCTTGCTCGTGGTTTAGCACATGCTTGTTCTTCCTCGACGTAGTTGTTTTGTCCTCATATCAATCTAGTTCTTTTCTTTATTCTGATATTATATTGACATTTTCACTGTGTAAAGAGAGATTTTCTGTTTAGCTTAATTTTTCTCTTTTGTTCAGTTTTGTTTTGTCACAAAAACTGGTTCTACTAATTATTGCAGACAAAAGGATGAAGCAGTATTGTTATGTGAGCGAAATGATGAGAAGATTGATTTTGAGTCATAAAATAATTTAAAAGCAGGACTGGAGAATGACTGTGACAACACTCGCTCAGAGGAGATAACTTGATGCTTGACCACTTGTGATTTGAGTCACTCACTCAGAGGTTTGCACTTTCTGGACTCGCTGCTCTTTGTCTCAATTTTGGTGATGAAGCAGTGTGACTGAAACCAAATGTCCTAAAGTGTGAAAGTAAATATCTGCTCTGCTCATTTTGTGAAGGAGCCACAGTGCTGCAGGCAGGAAACACATCCTGTCCTAATAACAGGCTCTGGACATGAGTGAATGAGCATTTTCAATTATAACATTTCAGTTGTTGTTTGCATGAACAATTTGACTTACACAGTCTTTCCTTCTGAGATTCTTCAGGAAAAATATAAAATGATAAAAGATCTCAAGACCAAATGAAGCTGCAAAAGGTTTAAAAGTAAAACTCAGGTGGCATTAAGTTGACATTCACAGTATTATTATTTTTGACAACACCTCTGTCACTAAGTCAGTTATGTTAATGGATCAAAGTGCACTAATGTATTCGGTGCTCTGTTCGTCTTTTAGAGCTGATATTCACAGTAAAGTACAAGGCAGAGACACGGTAACAGCAGCTTCATTAAAGCTCGAAGTTTATGCAAAGCGGTTTCTAGCTGCGAGCAGATCCCTCAGACAGGGAGACAAACAGCCAAAGTCTAATCCTGTACAATCCTGTGCCGCTGCAGCCCCTGTGCAGCAGAATGGGAGTGGTATGGCAGGAGGGATAACAGCAGGAACCTATGCAAAGAGACGTGTTTCTTTTCCACTTCTCATAATATCTCTTTTCCAACTTTCATCATCAAAATCATCAAACACGTGGATTTTACACAACAGAAGTAAAATATCACCCTGGATGCTTTGTTCCTTTGCATTATTTAGCCTGACTGGTTGTAACTGTGCTATAAATCACCGCTCAGTAAAACAGCTTCATGTGCTGCCTTATGAGACACACAGCAGCTGCTTTATTTGAATTTCATTTATGTATTTTTTATGGGTTTCTTTTTGTACTGTGAATTTGAGATCTGCCCCTGATATTGGTGATTTACAATCAAACTGATCAACGATTAGAATATAGATAAACATTAGCAGCAATTTACGCAGGTATTTCCAGTAATCTATGTGAATCTGGTGATCTTTCTTTTCTTAGTGTGACTATTTTGATCATCATGTTTTAACAGAACTGTGACTTTCAAAAAAGAAAATGTCAACACTAAATCCATAAACTTTGAACGAGGGGCCCATTTTGTACCATGCATCAATGGAAACTAAAGTACTGTAGCCCTCAGTGAAACCTATCAGATACATTCCACTGTTTGTTTAATGAAGTATAAGTAAAATAAACACAAACACGTTTCTGTGCCACCCACACGGGACCTACTGGGATGAAAAGTGACCCAGCGCAATTCACTGCCTGAACCAAAGCAGCTGTGGTGACCCTTGATTCATAATCTGCAACAAAACAGTCCTTTAACAGCCTGTCCATCATCTCATCCTCAACACGGCCTCAAATCAAAGGTGCTGTGGAGGAGTGACATCTAAACATAGTCGAAGCAGAATTCATAAATAGAAACTGATTCAGGTTTGACGAGGGTTGTTAAATATGTATAAATGCATTGCTAACATCTTTTCTCCCTGTTAAGGTCTGTTTTATTGAAAAATGCAGCATGTTAATGTGAATTGTCACCAGCGAGTTTAACACTCTCTGGATTTTCCAGGTGTTTCCAAGCCTGTGTGTTGGACTCTGACACGGAAAGTAACATCGCTTTTCACTACTGGTAACTGTGAATTTTAAGCATTCAGTCACTACAGTGTATTAAAATAATTATAAAATGTCCATTACAGTTTATCAGAGCATAGGATGGCATCTTCACGTGGTTTTTCTGTCCAAACAGTTGTCCACAAACTAAAAATATTTCATTTATCTACTTATATTTAGATGTTTTTTTGCTGCTAAATACCAAATGGTTAAGGATTTATTTATTTTTGATCAACATACTAATTAATCTATCAATAGTTTCTGCCATAATCTCAACTAATACAAGGATGATAATAAATAAAATAATATAATATAATGGGCTTATCTGGTATTTGCAGTTCTCATGTTTAAATAAACTAACATCATTTCATCTTCAGCGGGAGGCTTTATTATTTATCCATCTGATGTTTTCATACAAATTATAAAGGTAGTTTAACTTTGGGCCTGATTGACTGATAAAGTTAGATGAAGTTGTCAGGTTTTTCAAGCAATCTCTCCGATGCATCAACATCAATGGAAATGTGAGTAAAATAAAAGCATTTTACTTAATTTTAGGGAAGTGATGTACTTCACTTCAGAAATGTTTGCCGTTATCATCATTATGGTAATCTCGCCCTCTCCGTCTCCTCATTCTCCGCTGCGCTGATGATCACACTGGTTGTTGCTAAGTAACTTGTTATTCCTGCTCATTTTTATCATATATATATGTATCAGTCAAATCCCATTTGCATGAGGTCAGGAGAGTGGGAGTGTGCTCGTACAGCCGCGTCTGCTGTGAATCAGTTGTAAGTAATGTGTTGACATGTTTAGTCATCTGTTTCTTTTTCATCTATTTGTCTCCATAACATCTAAAATGTCAAAGAGCGAATTGTAGCATGGCAAAAAAGATGTACTTTAAATTAACACTTCAAGGAAATTAATAACATCAGCAGTTTTTATTTCCAGCTTCTTAAAGGAACAATTTGGTGACAATGAACCGTGGCAGACATTTGACAGAGATACCTTTATACTCATGCAGACAATTTGAACATTACTGATTTAAAAACAGGTAAAGTGGTGTTTGTCTGTTCTCTTAGAATCACTAGGATGGTTAAAATAAAATGCAAACCTGCCAAATTTAACCATATAACTATAATAAAATGAGACGTCCTGGTCCTGGAGCACTGTATTGAACGTTTTGGACAGTCTTAAGCTAAGCTAGGCTAAAGCTGGGGTCACACCTGAAGACACACTAAGAGATTCAAATACTGGACACTTGAAGTCTGTTTCCATCAAACATTTTCTCTAAGTTATAAAGTTGTGAAACTTCCTCTAGCAGCAAGAAGTCGGGTTTGAGCTGACACAACGTGCCGAACTCTCAAACCTGACAAACTGAACAGCTTGTGATCATAACAGACTTTAAACGACCTGTTCAGTTTCCAATCAGTGAACAGTCGCTGAATAGAAACATGAGCGGCCATCTGTTGCCATGGAGACGGAGGTGAACTGAAGAAGCCGGCTGACTCAACCATCATCACTGACCTCACTGCACTGAAGACGCTTACAAACCTGTGATTAGCTCGTTGCCCTTTGAGCTCTGATACGCTTCACTAGCTTATTTTAACACTCACTCAATAGACCTGCTAAACAACATTATTATGTACATATTGAACACTTCACTGTGATAAATCACATGATAAAAAGCACTTTGAGCTATCGCTGCTTAAACAGAATCACAGTTTAGATTTACAGAAACATTTGTTGTTTGGAAATCCTTAATGCAGCGCTGAGCTGTTGGCGTTTGCTCAGCCTTATCTTGTGAAAGCCAGACTGTGTGAGTGAGACCAAGACTCACACTGCCAAGTTTCCGACTATGAAGTGTACAAGAAGTTAACACTGTAAACCGCAAAACTGTGAACTATGTGTCATAATAACCTGAACTTAATATTCACTGCTGCTTTCAGACCTCTCATCTATCTCCTACTAAAGCTGCAACAGCTACGAATGTTGTGTCTCTACCAAACTGAACCAGGACACAGCTGCACTTCATTTACTTATTGTCATTATTATTATTATTATTATTATTATTATTATTATTATTATTATTATTATTATTATTATTATTATTATTATCATTGTCCATCCATAGCGCTAGTTTTTCAGTTTTATTCTATGTCTGTTGTCAGAAATGTCATTTACTGTTTCTCACTACATGTCATTTACTACATAAAGTGCTGAAACATTTGAAGTTTGTACTGAACACCACCACAGGTCTTTAATCAGCTTTTTAAGGTTTAGTCAGCCACTAATCTAGCATGCATATATTAGTGCGGGTCAATGTGTACTCATGTACAGCTGTGAAATCCACATAAGCTACTACTACCACAAACACTACTTTACATTTTTACTGCATCCCTGTGCTCTACTTGCCTTCTCCTTCTACTACATCTAACATCTATTACCACAACCAGAACCACTACTGCTATTAAATGCTGAAATGAAATCTGTAAAATTAAATCCTACTATACATAAAGTAAATGTTAACAAGACAGAAACTTAAGCTGGCATTATGGTTCAGTATTACCTCTTCTCTAACATAGTTCAAATAAAGAAGATAACTAACACTGTACATCTACTTGTGATCAGAATGACAACATGACTGTGTTGATCTGGACACGACTGCAAGTCTGATTTTAAACACTAGAGGACAGTCTCACACAAGACGGCTCTGCACTACTGTCCAGACTTGAGGGATTTAAACTGGCAGTGAGTCCACCACTGTACCAGACCACATTGAGATTTAAATTAATTTAATAATGTAATAAAGTGTCTAATTTATCTCATATAAACTAACAAACAGCTGAGTTAAGAGGCTTCAGTATTATTAATCAAATCCAGGGAGTCATTCAAACAGACGAGGTTTTGTATTTACAGTAACCCACCGGTGTTCATTGAAGTGGTTTTCACTGGATAGCTGGTGTATAAATAGTACAGCAGTGTTTATTCCAAATACTCTTGTCCTGTTTTTCACTTTGATTTGTTATTTTTGGGTCAGTGAGTCAGACTGTGGCTCATACAGCTCCAAGTACCTCGAGGAATCATCTCAGGTTAGACTGCTCAGAAATATAATTGCCCAAACCAAGGTCACTGCTACGAAGGCTGCAGCCTTGAGGGTCCACATGTGCTCACATCCCAGTACAAAGAGAAACAGTTTTCCTCCTTACCCGGCTGCTAAGCGTGTGTTATAACACCAGGTTTGACGTGTGGACACAGATACTGAATGATGAAATACAGCAACCATCTCCTGTCTGTTATTACGCAGCTGGTTGTGCTGGAGCTTCAGCTCTTCATGGCCTTGAAGGAGAAAAACCAATTCACCTGAAATCCCACAAGGTTTAACAAGTAGCTAGAGTGGCGTGCAGTAAAACTGTTAATGTGATTTTGTGAACTTACAGTATTTTTTCACTTTTCTGAAGGAAGTTTTCATGTTTTATTGACATGAATGTGCTTTTTTTTATTATGTAATGCTAAACATGCATTAGCAAAATGGATACCTTCCTAAAATGTGTGTATGTTGAAGCTACAGTAAAACTAGTCTTCCAAAGCATGGAGGTGGAAATAAAGCAGCTTTACATCTACAGTCAGTTGAAAGTACTGACGGGCAGCAGGTGCAGCACATTTAGCAAAATTTTTCCAATAAAAAAAAAATGTTTTAAGTTTTTTCAAAATCGTGAAGATTTCTATTCTTTTGTTCACAGCTCACAGAAAAAAATCCAGTATAGTAGTAGTATAGTAAATGACTGGAGTATTTTATTTTGAGTTTGATTCGTACATACAGTATAAATGCCTCTATCTCTAGTCTAGTTCATATCTAGTTCACTACACACAACCACATCTGTGGATAGGACCGCTGACAGGAGGCTGAGCCAGAGAAGGTCATCACTGAGAGGGCTGAATGTTCGCAGAGTGCTCTATTGAAGCATGGCCTACAACAATACTCTAAATAATATAGCGGGGGGATGAATGGGACGCAAAGTCAACAGATAACTGAATGAGAATGTGAAAATAAAATCAGTGGTGGTACCAGAACCATCAGGGTTTAGTTCATGTATTAAAAAACACTGTGTGAAGTGACAGTTTTATTTTCATTATTAATAATGTGTGAGTCTGTGTTGTTCTTTGTATCACACTGGTTTCAGTTAATGTGACAGAGAAAACTAGAAAAACAAACAGATGTTCAGTTAATTGCTGCTGGCAACGAGTCATAGTTGGTCCAGTATGGAGCGGAATAAAAAACGGTGAGAGAGGGAGATGGAGTTAAGAAGGGCTGAGCAGTCTGTCACACCGCTGCCTAATAAAAGACTTTCTCTTAATCAGTAATGAACCCTGTGATCCGTGGCTTCTCTCCAGGTGGTAATATGTGAAGTTAGAAGGAGAAGAGTTGGAGTATGTGGAGATGTCAAAGCTCTAATGAGCTCTAGCTGGCAAAAAAGTAATTAAAGAAATGTGTGTTTGAAATCTTTAGCTTAAATGATGCCTGTTAAACTGGACTCAACCAGACTAGTTACTCACTGCACTGAATTCATTTTATAATCTGATAAACGTATTCAGTGATTCTTTAGAAGGAGTTAGATCACATGGGTCTGGTAAATTTATGAGTTCAGTTTGGGGATTTCAGAATCAGGTTTCTGCTTTTTGTGGTTCTCATGGTTTAATCAGACTGACCGTCATGCACTGGGGCGGTCTGCAGCCAAGCGTGGGCGCCCACCACTGGAGGCTACTGGAGGTATGTCTGACTGGGAGGAGACGCCACACGAACCGAGATAATTGATCTCATCTGGCCTTTAGATACCTTAGGATCCCACAGGAAGCGCTGGAAAACTTTGACAGGGAGCGAAACGTGGATGGATGGACGTCTCCATCTGAACCAGTAGCACAAGAGGAGGCCAAATCTTGACTAGACTTTGAGCTGCCCCCCAATAATACAGCACTATTCTAGTTTCTGTGGTAATTTACTGACGACTCAGGCCACTGGAGGAAGGACACAGCTGGGATTCGAACCCCGGTCTACTGCATGGAAGGTGGCGAGCTTACAAAATAAAACTTTGTACACATTAAACCAATAATATATAAAGTGTTGTTTAGAAAACAAACATAAACATTAACAAAACGAATGAATTAGGCCGAGCTGTCGGGCTGCTAGCCATCCTTATTATCACACAGACATAATTGTTAGAAATCTTATCTCACTTTAAGTATATTTAAGTTCTGCCTTCTGAAGTTACTTTTATTTTTGTCATTTCTGTTCAGATTTTAATGGGATGTTACAAATAGAACTGCGGCTAACATCAAGGCAAATTAATTAAAGAGTTATCTGTGCGAACAGCCCCACCACAAAGTGTGTAAATAAATGGGTCTTTACTGGTGACTTTAAAACTCTAATGGGTTTTAATTCACACAGTGTCTCACTCGGTGACACTGCTGTGAAGTCAGTATCAGTCAAACACAAGTTCAGCGTCTCTCCTCTGGTGCAGCAGCACCTCTTACTTTAATTTCTATAATCTGTCTAAGCAGGTTGGGTTGACTTTGAACTCCTGCTGTGCAGCAGAGCCATCGTTGCGGTTTGAATCCCTCCCTCTGGACTGAAACCCCTCCAGGCTTTTCCTTCCTGTCTGTCAACGTTCCTGCTGCGTGCTGATGCCTTGATTTCTAGATGTCAGAAACGTGCAGCTTGTGATCTTCTTACTGCCTTTAGAGAAGCTCATGCACTATCATGATTAAGGTTTGGTCTGTAAGGAAGAAAATCATCCTAGACCTCCTTCATTTTCTGGATCTACTTTGTCAAGTGTTTGGTTGAAATGCAGAAATGGACAAACACACGTGTAGAATCAGGTCCAGTCAGTGCAGCTTGACATCAGGGACGTCAGCAATCGAAATATAAGCAGGAACTGGCAGGTTATGGTGACAGAAAGCTTCCCTCTAGATCATCTGTCGCGCTCCAGGAAATACCACAGACTCAAAAAAAAAAAAAATAATCAGCACATTTTCATTATTGTTCAGTATTAAAATAATATATATATGTTGCACCTTGTTGAATTGAGAGTGTAGGTGTTTCACGCTTTGTTTAACATCGTGTGTTATCATCACGTCTCAGTTCATTTATCTGTCCTAGAAAAGAAGTGGCCTTTAAAAGTAAAATAATGTTTCCTTTCAACCTGATTATTTGACACAGAAACAGAATCAATTCAGCTCACGGGGCCTCGGTGTCACCACCAGGCAAATTCCCCCTGACACAGAATTAGATTATCAGACTAACGATGCCCAGTGCAACTGGGTTGACTGATTTCACTTATGAATGACACCATTTTTCAGTAAAATCAGAACAGAGGGGTCTTGTGTGTGTGCATGTGTGTGGCAGTCGTCTGTTTACTCTGAAGAGAAAAGGCAGACAGACACGCTGGCGGCAAGAGAAGGAGAGGAAACCGGCTTTTCGTTGCTCATTGTTGTCTCTTTACTCCATTGCGTTGCAGAACAAATGCATTTTTTATTGTTTTTGGTCAACACCGCTCACTTGTGCAGCTTGAGCTTGTGAAGTAGTGGAGGAGGAAGGAACGTTTGACGCTCCATGTTTCAGTGTTTTGACTGGAGAGGCGTCAACATGATGGACCCAGAGCTCAGGTTCCTGGAGGTGAGGCATCAAAATGTTCTTATTTATAGAAACCACAATGCTGTTCTTTTTATGGAAGGTGTTGACTGAGTATTATGACGTGTGGGCCTTCAGCAGTGGCTCAATATTTTAAACAAAAACATGCTGAAGTTCCAGTGACAGCTACAGAATCAATATTCTGGTTATCAATAGTTATAAAGTATAAATGTGTAATATAGAGTTTCTCATGTCGTGTGATATGAGGTTGTGTGAGACAAGGTGATGGACCTTCTTCAAAAAGAGTGGCGTGCTTGTTGTTGTAAATTCCCAGGAGTGTCTGCAGCCTCCAGGGAGAGTTGAGGAAACAGAAACACGTCCTCTGGGACTCGAAGTGTGTCGAGACTGATGAATGGGCTGCAGACCGTGTTCCTGTGCGATTGGAGCACAGAATGTTGGGGTTATGTGCTGCAGACGGGAAACTCATCATTTCATCTCTTAATTAGAGACAATAATCCAGTATTTAATCAAAGATGACAGTGTGTAGTCTCCAACACAGTGAACTCACAGTGCATCCTGTGTAGGGGGCTCATCCGGGTCTCAGAGCAGTTTGGAAACAACAGTCGGTACCTGATGTGTCACATCACATATGTTTCATTTCCCACAATAAGAATAAGAAGAAGAATGTTAAGAGTGAGACCTTGAATCAGCTTTTCACTGTAAAATCCTCCATTTATTTAAAAGACTTCCGTGTTTGCAGACTCTCCTAAAGAAACAGCCTTCACCTCAGTCGTTTGTCCTAATTTCACAGTTTTCTTGGACACTATAAGATCTTTCTGCCCACCCAGGGTCTCAGACTGCTTAATGAATGCTGCACACTGGGTCAGTCAGTAAACCTTGAACTACTTTTTTTCTAGGTCAGCGTAGTGGGAAGCTCAATGTCGAGCCTCTTCCAGGCACAGTGCTAACCCTCTGGGTTTCACAAGCTAAAGCACACGGCGACCAACACGCTCCTAAGCTCTGAAGGTTTTTCCTGATTAGAGTCCAATTGATGTAATTCAGCCCTGGAAAAGTATTATTTTAGTCGGGATGACAGTTTCTTCTCCACATAAACAAAGATGGCGACGGGAAATGACGCTTTGCTCACTTCACCAAGAACAGATAATAATACTTATAAGTAAAAATGTTTTTGAAGGAAATAATTTGATAATCATACTGACAAAATCAAATTATAGATTAAAAAGTCTTCTCATTATTTCTTGCTGCTGTTTTTGTTTTCATGGCAAAGACACTCAGACTATGATTATACTTAATTATAATAATCATCCAGGTCCAAACCTGTTTTTTGACTCCAACCACCTAAAAGAGTCCTTTAGGTGGAAACAGCTATACCAGTTAGAAACCGCTGTGATGTACAGTTTTCCTGGGTATCGCAGGTTACTTAAATGTTCGGAGAAATCAAATAATAGAAAAACAACAGTAGAACTCATGTTCTATGTTTAATAGTGAAAGTGAGCATTTAAGATTGGACTCTGGAGCAATGGAAGAAGGTCATGTGGTCTGATGAGTCCAGATTTACCCAGTTCCAGAGTGATGGAGCATCAGGGTAAAAAGAGAGGAGGTGAAGTGATGCACCCATCATGCCTAGTGTCTACTGTACAAGCCTGTGGGGGCAGTGCTATGATCTGGGGCTGCTGCAGTTGTTCAGGTCGAGGTTCAGCGACGTTATGTGTCCAAAGAGTGAGGTCAGCTGACTACATGAATATACTGAATGATCAGGTTATTAGTCAGTGGATTTTTTTCTTCCCTGATGTCACGGACCCGATGAATTCTGACATTATCATCTTGTAAGATGATAATGTCAGAATTCATCGGGCTGAAATTGTGAAAGAGTGGTTCAGGGAGCAGGACACATGATTTTACACATGGATTGTTCCACCACAGAGTCCAGACCTAAACCCCACTGAGAATCTTTGGGATGTGCTTTTTAGATCATGGTTCATTGTTGTTGATTATATATAAATTATATTTTAATAGAAGGCAAACTGTCACTTCAGCCACATTGTACAAATGCAGCTTTAAAAAAGTCTCTTAAAAGTGACTCGAAGATCTTTAGGTTTTTTTAAGTCTTAGAGATTGAAGCCTTCAGTCCTGTTGTGTAAAAACATGTTTCTTAATTTTGGAGGTTACTCTGTCGTTTCTATGCATTTTGTTATGGAAACGTCACTAAGTATAAATATCAAAATATCCAATGGTATCATCATAGAGATTACTAATATGTTTTGCAGGTACATGGCATTCATCTGCCAGCAGCGCTACACTCCCACTCACAGCTTATTGTCATTGTGTCGTTGCTATTTGCAATTTCACATTTCTATAAATGTGGATAGTCGGGCCTTGAGGAAATGTAATGCATTCTCACAGTTTTGTGTTTAAGGTTCCTCCTAATGTGAAACACCCTAAAATATAAATGAACATTGAAGGAAGGGACGTGATTGTTTTTCAGACTGTTACGTAAATTTCCTTTCATTATGACAGGTACTGTTATTAAGACGTTTAGAAGTTACTGCAGGTAAAGTCCATAGTAACAAAGTAACTTAGGCTCTAATGAAATGATGATGTGTCTTTTAAATGATCAAGGACTTTAGGGCCCAGCAGTAGCTCCCTTCCTTTAGGAAGTTTAGTTTTGTGTATCCTGAAGGAGAGGAGACCAGAAGCAGTTTTCATGACTTTACAGGTCTCTTATCAGGACTTCGCCTCAGATCCTTTTGGGTCAATTAACAGACTTGGAAACCGTCCTTATCGAAAAACACTTTTCCACCAAACCTCAGCGGTTGCCAACTCAGAGCCCTGCAGGTTTCCATCCTGGCGTCAGGTTAATTACATTCACCTGCTGTCTCAGGTGTAAATCAGTCCTATTAGAAAGCGTCTGGAGATGAGGGTCGAGGAGGAAGCTTGTGCTGCCTGCTTGCTGTCTTTGGGTGCAGCTGCTTGAAATCTTTGCGTCCTAATTTGAAGCATCTGAAGTGAAGTGAAATTAGTGTGAGGTCTTAGGACTCAGTATACAGTGTGTCAAGAATAATATGAACACAACAGTGATGCATCTGGACACATAAACACCTCAGGGACCCTGGTGGACTTCCTAAACCAGCAGAGGTCACAAAGAGCGAGAGATCATTTCCACACGGTCTCTGATTCCATTTACTAAATATTTAATGGGAAAAGGAAGACAGTCGGAGCTTAGAGGATGTTTTCCTCCTGCTATTTGTCTTTCTTGTGCCACCTTTCTTCTCTTCCCCTCCTCCACATCTTTGCATCATCCTCAGCCCCTCTCTCTCCATCTCCTTCCATTTACTTATTATTGCTTCCCTTGTGCTTTGCTCTGAATTTTCAATCTGCTGCCGTTTGCTTCCCTCGTTCTCCGCTTGTTGAACTCGTGCCTTTCCTCCTGTCGGAGCACTAACACGGCTCATTCAGTTTCCATCAAGCACACACGTACTGCTGTTACTGCATGTGTCATGATTTTTACTCACTATTTTTTAACTCTTGAAGCTCAGCGCTGAACATCTGAACTGATGCAGATGAAGATGTTAACTGAACACAGCATACGTACAAACTGTATGTATGCTTCACTGGATTGTCCAGATTAGACGCTCCACGGACAAAAAAAAGGATTTAGTTGTAAAATTTAGTAAATAAAAACTTCATCCTACAATTCCCACAATGCCACTTTCCTTCAAACTACCTCTCAGTAGTAAACATGATTTTTCAGATCCACAGGAGAGATTAAAGTAACTGTGTTATTATTATTAGTATATTTTTAAATATATGTATTTGTCATTTAGAGAGCCTGGTGTTTAAGTACCACATCAGGTATGAACTGTAGTTTTTAAGTGCAATAAGACTATTTCACATGGTTCTTGTCAGCTGAAACACTAAAGAGCCGTTCACATATGGTGTTGATTTGGCTGATAAAATCTTCTAGTGACACCTGTGATTTGATAACTGACAGAAATAAGAAGGATAGGTAGCTTGTTAGTTTACGTATGTCTGGTCAATCTGCAGTTAGCATTTTTAACCATATTGCGTGTCCAAAGATCAAACTCTAAAGTATAAAGAGTTGAAAACGGATGTTTCTGTCGTTGAGGCGTCATCAGACGTACCCAGATGTGCAGGTACACACAACACAAACACCTACTGGTGTGTTTTTTACATCTATTCCTCCATCTCCAGTTATGTTCTTTTCTCATTTCCCTCCCCCCGTTACCTTCATTATTTTTAGATGGGATAGTGGGCACAGTGTGAGTGTGTGTGTGTGTTGGTGGGGTTTGTGTCTTCAGGGTTTTCTCTGTGACACCTATCAGTTTGCATTCAGTCACTTGGCAGCGGGAAAGGCCAGCTGGTTACTGATCTGCTCGATTGTCTCGCTTCATTCTCCTCTGAAGGGATTTCAGATGAAGCCTCGGCCCGGTTCATTCTCCGATGACACACAGAGCTATAATCCTATAATTCATTTCTGAGGGATATTTTAATACTACATATCACAGAAGGGCTCTTAGTCCCTGAAGTGATACTGTTTGAATAGAAGAGTGACATCATCTGTGGTAAAAAACATAAAGTGCTACTCACAGACACACTGTGAATCCTAATGGGAATATTGTAATAAAAATACAAATCTACAAAAATAGAAAGATCCTTCGTTAGCAGAGAAGCTGTGTTGTTTTCACTGTTTATCACTGTGCTGTTGTTTTACTTCATTAGAATTAAAAATAAGGTGGCTGTAAAAAGTTTGGCATTAAAAACACACTAAAAAGTTCTGTTAAGAATGTAACTGGACTGATTTAATGAATCAATTAATAACAATAATGATTATATTAATAATTTGACTGAGACCCTTCAATAATCAAACATTTAATGAAACATTAAAACTTCACTGCACCATTAATAAAACTGTTTCTCCAGGAACTCACTGCTGCAAATTATAATCTAGTGTTTCAGTCAGAGCCTCCTGAATTCAGGACCGAGGACAGAGACACAGAAATAAAACACTGACACCGGATGTGCTGTGTGTTTCATTTAGAAAAATAAAAGCCCGAAATTGAGAGCTTTAGTGTTGGATTAGAAATCATGCATCAGACAAATAAAACATAATATCTGAACCTATTCATTTTAACTCACTTTATGATATTTAGTGGACCACAGAAATAATAAATCGATTGAGAAAATTAAGATGTGTTAGATCATTTTCATACTCATAAGCTCATCACTTTATGAGTTTGTGAATATGAAAAACACAACTTTACTTACAAAGTGTTTAACACAACAAAGAAACAACCGTGACTGCAACTAGAAATATTAAAACAGGGATGGTAAAATAAACACAATAGCAAATAAAATGACATGATGCTGCAGTTTTGATCACAGCTTGTCAGACAGCCTTTGTTTTGAAAGTCCTCAGAGGAAGTCCTGGTTGTCTGGATCTCGACCTACTTGACGCTCCTGCTGCTAAATTAACGCGCCGACAGGTTCGCGTGTTATTACCGGGAGAGACGCGGCTCCGGTGCAATGACGGCGTCCAAAGATCCGACCAAGAAGAAGCCGAAGGAGACGCAGCAGGATGAGGTACGAGCACATGTTCTGGTTCCTCCTGGATCCTTTTACTGGTCCAGCTGTGAGGATGGAGGATGTGTCGGTGTGGACACAGTCATCCTGTGATGGATGTGGGTTAATAGATGGTGCTGCTACAGAGCGAGGCAGGAACATTACAGGGAGGGGGTCACAAATGAAATACTGCTGATTTTAAAGTGGTTTAAGGTTTTTGGCTGCAGGTTTATTTTGGCTCCATGGACGTTTATGTCAAATAGAACATGTCTGTCTCCACTTTCCTGTGAGTGGGAACAACTTAGAGCTGTGATTTCTGTCTAAAGCAGAAGTTTTTCCTTCAGAACTGGAACTTATTTTAATCCTGTGTTGTGTGAGAATAGTGAGACTTTAAAACAGAACCAGACTTTAATGTAAATACATGAAATCATGGACACAACAGGAGTTTAAAGGAGTCAAATTGTTTATAAAACATTAACAGTTGGGTTTGTGTACAGTGAAGCCTTGATTCATATTTATTACAATATTTGAGAAACTACAAAACTTCATCATCAAGCAGGAATCCTTGCTATTCTCTGATTGGTCAGAGGGGGGCGCCTCTTTTAGAAGTGATTATGTTCAACTCTTCACATTGATGCGTTTCTATTAAAATGTTTTACTAAAAGTTATGCACTGAATAAAATTGTAGTTAAAGTGCCAGCGAAATAAAAATCCTAAATATTTTCATTGAATATTCACAACTTCTCCTTTTATTAGTAAACAAATATTAAAATATCAAAATCTCTAAAATTATTTTAAACAAATTAATTTAAATATCATTATCAATCGTAACCGCTGGGACATGGTATCATAATGAAAAATAAAAGTTCCAAAACAAAGAGACCTCAATATCTCAGAATACATTAGTAAAATCACAAAAATTATAATAAAGTACCTTAAAAAAATCATAAAATCAGAAAGAAAATAGTAAAATCTATTAATTAAAATCTCAAAAAGGACAAAATGTCAGAAAATCTGTAACAACAACAATGAATATTAATGATTATTGGAGAAAATTACAAAATTCTGAAAAGCATTTTTTTATTTTCTGTAAAAAGTGTTAAATAAAATATTAATAGAAGATCAGAAATCTTGTGAAATCAGTCAAACTGGTTTTATAGAATGGATTAAGAAATGAATAAAACTGTAGAAAATGTTCATTTTATTTCTGGAAAATAACTGTAAAATAATAAATAACTGATAAAATAATATTAGTGTCAACACACAGAAGAATCTTTTATGAAAGAGAAGTCGTGTAGTAGACGTTCACTTGTACAGACTGAGCCGTGTGTTGTTGGCAGAACTGACTGTTTTCTCCTTGTTGCCAGATTTGTGTTCGTCCACCAGTCTGTGTTCAAGTCTTTGTTCAGTTGCCCAGATGAGCTGCTCTGAGTTTTCGTGGTAGATGTCCAGTCCACTTTATTATTTTTGAGTTTAAGTCGTGATGAGTCGTGAGCTAAGTCTGTGGCTTTAAATAAGTAAAATAGACGTAATTAAATCGATTAGATTCAAATTCATTTATTTGATGAGACTCTGTGTGATTACATTTCATCTTGTTTGGTAAAATGTGGCAGCTTGTAAATGGCATTTTGTCCAGAAATGATTTCCTTAAAGGCCTCTTCTGGAAATTCAATATCCTGCCCTCCTCCAGCTTCAGACTGTCGACGTCTCTCCGTGTTTTTATTCCCCTAACCGTCTTTCTTCTTGGCTCAATCACACTTGTAAACACAAACTCTGCCACGCATACTTGAACTCCTCGCTTGCTTTGCTCTCCACTGAACTGAGTCTGATCAACAGACTGTTGCAGTGAACTGTGTCTGCTAAAGCTTCACACACACACACACACACACACACACACACACGGAGCATGCAGAGAATTAGCTCCGACATGTTAAACTAACACTCAGAGAGAAGTTGATGGCCCAGTGGTGCAACGACGGCTCCACGCGCTGATGAGTGCACGTGAATCCATTTTTACTGCCTTGTTTATTAAACAGTTTCCACGTCGACAACAATCACAGTACACAGTGAAGCAGACACACTTGTGCCTCTTATCTCCAGTGTCTGACACACTTATTCACAGCTGTTTCGTCATTATAATCCTTCAGCTGAAGGCAGCACTGTACTGTAGCAGAGGTGTCCCATCCGGGTCCTCGAGGGACGGTTGGAACAGAAGCGGGGCAGTGGCCCTCGAGCACTGATTATCTTTGGTTTGTCTCATCCTTTGAGGCTTGTCTGTCTGCTCATGTTGTCACTAATGTTTTCATCCTTTTTGTTTTCTGGTGTAGAGTTATTTGAAAAGCTCTAAAACACTCTGACGACGTAGCTGTGTGGTGAACACGTAGCATAAAGACTAGATGTGGGAGCAAACCAGTAACAAGATGAGCATTTTCATAATGAGCTCATTTGACCTACACTGTGTACTGTCCCTGAACGCCCCGCACTTGGTGCTGCTAATGCTTTACGTTACTTTCCTAATAGAAAACCTCTGCACAAAAACAAACGATAGATCAACACATGACAGGAAACAGCTGATTACTGGGATATTGTTTACATTTTGACCGGGAGCCGCTGTTCACCATTTTGTTTAGGGTTATGTGACTGTTCCTCGGCTGCTCTTGGTATCAGTCTTTTCATTTTACCCTTACTAAATTTCATTTAGTACTAAAACCACCTGGTCAAACACCTGCCACATGCACTACTACTACACAACTACTACTACTGTCAACTTGAAGACAGTAAGATCTGGGATGGTTTAAAATCTGGTTGCATAATCTCCCTGTTTGTCTGCTTCAGAGACCAAAGAGCTGCAGGAGATCATGGTCTTCTCCTCTCAGCCACTTTCTACAATAACAACAAGTCACCTCCTCTGAAAGCAACACGTGTTTTTCACTTAGCTCTCCGCTGTTAGACAGAAACAATGTGTGAGATTCGCAGAAGAACCAAGCAGAGCTTCAGGAGAAGTTAGCATTCAGTGTGACACGTTTGATGTGTGAAGGAGGCTTCACGCTGTCTTCCTTGATGTTTCTCTCTCCAGCTCTGAAGAAAGCTGAATTAAACACCACATGACAGCTTCCTATTACAATTCCCTGCAGTGTTCCTGCTGGAAGCTCACGAGCGCACGTCAGCGCCCATTTTTCTGGCCAAATCCGAGGTTGAACTAAATTCCCTCCTTGCATCACTTTCCTTTCTTTTCTGCCTTTATTTTAAAGCCACAACCTCTGTAACTTTGATCACTGGAGCGTGAAGTCGGAGAGAAAACATCAGTCCGGAGAGACGATGTAACCCAGTAGCTTCTCGACAGCCGGGTCAGAGGTGTCGTCACGTGGCTGAAGCCTTCACCTGTGCTGCAGATAATCTGAAAGGCTGAAAATGGGAAATCCAAAGCTCTGATCAGGACTTTTCTTCCGTTAATACTGAAAGCTTTTTTGTGGTGGATAATCACTGCCCTGTCTAGACAGGAAAGTCTGCTGCCTCTGTCCAGTTATAAGAAGAATTTAAAAATCTATTAATCTGGTTGTTTCACTGAATCAGTCAGTGCAGTGTTGGGAATGTTTTATATGTGCTGTTCATACAAACACAGGCTTTTGTTTCATTCTTTTTTTATTTATTTGGCCTTAAACTAAATGACTTTCTTCATTTTCACTTCATTCTTTTTGGTTTTTGTTTGGAAAAGAACTTAAACGACAGAATAGAAGACGCTATTCTGAAAATGGTGTTTTTGGGGTATGATGCACAGGCTGCTCTTTCTGCAGAGTTTAAACTAGATTACAGGACAAGAAAACAAAAAGGAACATGTCACCCAAGGCTGTAGGTGTTTACTGGAGTCAAACCTCCTGATTCTGCTGACGCTGACATGAATGTCATTAGTTTATTATCCAAACTACTGAATAACATCAATCTTTCAGCTGATCATTCCTCTTTATGAAGATTTATTTGATTAGGGATCATTAACGTTGGTGCAATTAATTCTAAAATAGCTAAAAGACTAGAAAAAAGGGGGAACTGCTGGCTTGGTTCTGTCCAAAAGGAACAAAATCAGCATATTCCAGCACCTCTAAACGGTCCCTTCAGAATTTCACAATCACAACAATTACGTTCCCATGAATTCTGCACCACCCAGCAATTTTGTGCAATCACAGAAGCTTTTGTGCAAATTTGACCTGACACAGTTTCTGATGAGAGGCTGTTACTGCTACATGGTGTTGCTTTCTTATAGTAAAACCCATGAACAGAGGCAAATGGTCCAAGTAGAGAGAATTAAACACTTGGAGGAAACATTTAATTATTACATTGTACATGATTTGCAGTCACCAGGCAGCAGCTGTAAATACACAGAATGTGTTAAATCCATCAAATGGTGGTTTTATCTGCACCAAACACTGACACTACCATCCTTTGAGTTTAAAAAATCACATGTTAAAAGAAGTATGTTAGAGTTAAGCTGTCACTGGGTAACATGTCAGGTTCACCTCTGTGCGTGATACATTTAGACGTTATTTACATTTGATTCTAACTTCTTGTTGCCCCATCCATTAAACCACCTCCAAAAGTCTGAGCTGGAACCATTAAACCCTCCTGGATGAACTGGAACACCCACCGCAGGCCAGAGCTCATCGTTCAGCTGCAGCAGGTTCTGTAATTACAACGTGGGATGACGACGTGGATTGTTTTGTCGTGTGTTTGCAGGAGTTTGTGGACGTCAGCCCGCCGCAGAGGAACTGGAAGGGCATCGCCATCTCTCTGCTGGTGATCGTGGTCGTCTGCTCGCTCATCACCATGTCAGTGGTCGTCCTCACACCCAGTAGGTTAATGTACACATGACAACAAAAATATCTCTTATATCTATATATATCTTCTAGACGGTCTCCAAACCGTGAAAAAGCCTCGAGCAAACATATCAAAGCAAAACAAGCACAAACACTTTGATATTTCACTACATTGATCTATTACATTAACCTTCAGAGTAGCATGGAAATATCTGATTAGTGTTTATTTGTAGGGTTTTTTAATCGTTTGTTGCCACCGTGCATGAAATATAGTGAAACACAAACTCTACTCTGGTTTAATCTGTGTTTGTCTCACGTGTGCAGTGATGAGGAAACAGATGAATAATCACTGCACCTCTTTACTGCTCCTTTTCCTTTTGGTTTCCACTCCTCCTTCTGCTCCCATTTTTAATGTCTTCGAACGTTCTGTACGCTGATGAAGCTTGTTCCTGTTTTCTCAGTGGAGATCCCCGGTAGCAGCAGGTCCAGGCTGACTGTGGCGGATCTGTACAAACCAGAATTCAGCGTTCATGACCCCGGGGCCACGTGGATCAGCGGTAGGTGCTGCATGTTGGCTGCTAACAGGGATTTAATATTAATGCACATCATCAGTCTGCTGTGGAAGTTCTGCCACTGTACGTAAATAGAGAGCAGTAAAGTTTCTCTGCTGTCTGCAGAGAAAGTTTAGTTAAAACCAGGCGTAACATGAGTGTTTTAGTTTTAGAGGGTAGATAAGGAACAAGCATCTTCTCAAAATGATAAATGTACAAAAACATAAAACTGTTTTTAGATTTTACAGCTGCTATGAAAACACCTTTAGCCCATTTCTGAGTGAGAACAGCTGTTCTAAAGTGGACAATGTGGATTTTTGAGGAAGCTGAATGTAACTGTTTAATAATTTACAGGGTTAAAAAGGGCAGTTTTACAAAACCTAAACTACACACTAGTGTGTAGAGTGGGACACACCTAAACTAGATCCTTAAAATTACATTTATATTTAACTCATTTCTTTCTCTGTTAAATTAAAACGCTGCCTGTGGTATGTCTTCAGCATGATTTGGAGTTTGTGCTCCCCTGATGAACATAAATTGAATATTTTATTTTTCTTTTGCTCTGTTTTTGGTCTCTACCAACTTCTGTAGGAACTATCCATCTCTATAGCTGCAAAATGCTTTTTTAATTAGCTAGATGAGAGCCCAAAAACCAAAACAATTACCCTTAAGATGCTGAAAATCTCCGTCAAGGTGAGAGGAGCTGCAGAAATGGGTGATAATTATGAGTTAGTTCATCTGTAAGATTGTTTATTTTACATTACACTCACCAACATTTTGATTATTGCAGCTTTAAAGTTCAGGAATGATTGTGTCAAAAGGTAAAAATGCTGCACTTAATTTTAATAAGGCCTTGAAAGTCTCTACACATACTGTAATCTAAGCAGTTAAATAGAAGTGTAGGTGCTAAAAGCAGATGTTAGATTGGACAAATGAGACAAATGTTTAATTTAAACAAAACTGAAAAAGAAAAAGTGTGAGATCATTTATTGAAATTAAAAACTCCACTTATAATAAGTATGTAAATGTTATAATATTAAAAACTCCACATATAATCAGTAAGTTAAACCAAATATTATAATCTGCTCAGGTGAATTGTTACCTTCATTAAAAATGAGCTCCAACAACTTGTGTTCGCTGTTGTGTTCTGGAGCTAAATGACAGCAACTGGTGAGTTTAATGAACAACAGTAATAATCCATATAAACCGAACTGTGGGACAAATGAAGTTCACTGAGCATTAACAGGAAATGAGAACGTCTCCACCTGAGCTTTTATTACAGACTCCAGACATTTGTCAGTGAGAGCGCCGGTCAGTCATAGTTCACTATATATTAAAACCATTTATTTCCCAAGATTATAGAGTCTGAACGGAGCTGCTAGCTGTGAGCTGTCTGCAGAGTTTCAGTCCTGAAGACGTTTTCCATGCAGGTAAAACTCAGAGAAGCTTAAATGTAATAGTTCACTAATAAACTAATATCTTCACTTAGAAACATTTATCAAATACAGAAGAATCCATGGTGCGTTCATGGCCACGGGCGTAGCAGGGTTTAAACTACTATTATAAGTTGAAATTGCACAGTAAACTATAAATCTAATTAAAATAAAGTGTCACAAATTCAATTTCTAAAATTGAAATGACAACAGATTTTCTCTGTAGTCTGTGAATTTCCCTCTTGCATGAAGCAGAAACTCGTAAACAGGTGGAAGCGGCTGCTGCTGACCTGCTGATCCACACACAGATGGTCTCACAGTGTTGTGTTGAACCACGAGTGTGACGGCCGACAGCGACAGACTGAAGCAACAACAACAACAACAATAATGATAATAACAATAACACTTGTTTATTAGTGACTAATGTAAAGACTCCAGCTTCATGCAGTCGGTGTCTGTGCTTGAAGCTTTAAGTTAGAATATAATGTTGTAATCGCTGCCCCACATCATCTGATTGTTCTTTGAAATCCAGTCTTTCTAAAAAAAGATAAATTAAAAATAAATATATTTAATAATATTTCTAATATAGTTTAAACACAATGGAGATGATTTGTGGCTGTATTTTATTCTTATTTCACTCTCTCTACATCTAAATACAGCTCCAGACCAATTTTCCTAGAAATTAGATCTGTATTAGAAAATTATTACTCATTACTTTTAGTAAATTAATTAAACTGGACTTTGTGTTGCTTTACACAAAAGATTCCTTGAAGTGTTTGAGGTTCTGAAGATAAATCAGACCTTAACCAAACTTCCTTTGCCACATCCCTGATTTAACCGTGTATGTATGAGGAGATTCTCGTCTGGCTTGGACCTTCTTTTACTGATCGCGCTCTTCTCTTTCTCCTCCTCTCTTTCTTGTGCATGTTACTTACGTACAAACACAGAAAACACAGGTATTTTTACACATCCATTAGTGAATTTAATGCTTCAGAGATGCAAGTAGCTCTGGTAAAAATAAACGTAGCCTGAAGACTATGGAGCAGCGGAAAGAGCAGCATGAGAGACATGCATCTGGTGGCTACCAGCATACCAAGCTACACAGCAGCAGGTTTTTGAATGGGGAGAGGCTGGATTTATTGTTATTAGCAGCAGCATTTGCACAGGCGGCGCCCTTAAGCAACACACTGAACTCATAGTGCTTTCAATGTTTGTGCATATGGTATGTGAGGAAAGAATTTGAGCTGCTTTGACTAAAAGTCTGCTAAAATGCAGCTCAGCTCGTCCCTCCTCTGACCTTTCCCTTCCCCAGCCCCGTCTCCAGCACCATAACATTTTCTTCCCATGTTACATAAGATGCACTCTGCTGGAGGTGTTACAGCGCTACCTTGATTTCTGACCGGGGGCGCACACAGGGCACCGTTCCTTCCACATGTTTCCCCTTGTATTCACGTCCAAATGTGAAGAATCGTGTTGTTTAACTGGCTTCTTGACAGCGTGACAGATTGTGTTTGCATGTGAGCAAGAGAGACAGGAAGTGTAAACAGCAGCTATAGCTGGTGGAGCTGAAGAGAATAAAACAAAAAGTGCATCAGTTTGTTGACAGCGTGACAGCTAAATTATTGCTTTAATGGTAAATTCAGGAGAATGGATGACTAAATATATCCATAACACCTTTCTGGAGGCTTACTGGGATGACGGAAGGTTTTAAAAGAGTCAATAGAGACACAAGGACGGAGGTGCAGGCAGACAATGAGGTGGCCTTCATGCTCTGGGTATGAAACACAGATCTCCAGCCTGCTGCGTCCTTCACCTCCACAGGGAGACAGTCCTAATGACTTGTCCTGTGGCCTGTGGCTGCTCATTACGAGCACCGGTTGGGGTGGCAGTGACACAAACAAGCACCCTTAAGGTGAGAACATACATTTCATCTGAATATAATTTGGGCGTCATGGCTGATCTGAATGAGTCTGTTTGAGCTGTATCAGTTGGTGTTGACAGTCAGTAGCTGACACTACACAGTATATGGAGTTTTAAAACTGCTATAATCAATAATTTTACATAAACAATGATCTTATGATTCTTTGTGTGGAGGCTCATTTGTTTTCACCCAATTCTGCAGCTCATCTGAGCTTTACTGAGATTTATAACAGCTTGAAGTTGATTGGTTGAGTTTTGGTTCAGTATCACTTGTTCTTGTAGAATAATTTTCACCTGCATCTTTTTTCTATTTAAACATAAAAAAACATTTAAAGCTGAGATCAGATCTGTATTAGGGGATGAGACTGTATACCTTAAACTCTTTAAACATAAACATAAATCACACATAGTGGCAAGAAAAAGTATGTGAACCTTGTGGGACCTTCTAATCTTTCATGCCTTTACTGAGAACAACCATAAAAACCTCAGTGTAGTTTGGAGGTGTTGACTAGAGCTACTTCGAAAAAAAACACAAAGATTTGCAGGCATCGTTGGAACTGGTTAACATCTGTGTTCATGAGTCTACAGTAGGTAAAACATTAAAGATGCAGGGTGTCTATGGTAGGACACCACAAAGGAAGCTGCTGCTTATTTAAAAGAACATTGCTGTATGCCTGAAGCACATTGACACTCCACAGCATTAGCAAAATGTTTTGTGGACTGATTAAAGTATATTGAACTATTTGGAAAGAACACACAGCACTACATCAGCATAAAAAGGTCCCTGTATATCATCATGAAAACATCATCCCACTCGTAAAGTATGGTGGAGGACACATCATGATTTGGGCCCGCTTTTCTACATCAGAGCCTAGCCAGCTTGCAGTGATTGGGGGAAAGATGAGTTCCCAAGTGTATCAAAAATTCTTCAGGATAATGTGAGAATGTCTGTACGTCAGCTAAAACTCTGTAGAAGTTGGGTGATGCAACAGGACAAATGACCCAAAACACACAACAGTGTGGCTTCAGAAAAACAAAATCCACCTTTTGGAGTGGAAAAGTCAGAGCCCAGACCTCAAGAAGCTATGGAACGACTTGAAGAGAGCCACGCATGAGGCATCCAAAGAATGTGACAGAGCTAAACCAGTTCTGCAGGAAGAATGAGCTAAAATTCCTCCTGAACAATGTGCAGGTCTGAGCCACAGCTACAGGAAGCACCTGTTTAATAATAATTCCTAGGGTTCACATACTTTTTCCCACTAGCACCATGAGGTTTTTATGGTTTTTCTCAATAAAGACATGAAAGATTAGAATGTTTGTTTTTTTAGCAACATCATATTTGTTAATAGTCTTGATT
Organism: Anabas testudineus; assembly: GCF_900324465.2. Classification (NCBI taxonomy): domain Eukaryota; kingdom Metazoa; phylum Chordata; class Actinopteri; order Anabantiformes; family Anabantidae; genus Anabas; species Anabas testudineus. Next base: position 3,542,935 of record NC_046611.1, read on the forward strand.
AGATGAAGATCAGATTATGTTTTATAACAAGTTAATGCAGAAAACCACAAAACTCCAAAGGTTCACATACTTGTTCTTGCCACTGTACTTTACTGGTGCTTCTATAGTTACATATTCTTGCTGGAGAATTAATGCCTCCAACTCACACAGTGTTTATTTCAATTGATCGCTGTACTATTTTTTATATTTATAGTGTATTTTACTGCAGCTTTAAACATTAAAATAATTATAATAATAAGAGTTTTAGATCTGCTCATAAAATCTGTAACACCAAAATGTTGGTACAAACCCACCATGTAGTACAAATATTCTGATAAATGAATGTCAGGAGCCAGTAAAGTAACTAAAATCATTCATTTTTTTACTATATAGAAAGGTTGAAACCACTAAATTCAGCTTAGAAAGTACAAAAAGCAGCATAAATCATTCATAATTGAAAATTAATAGATTAGAATTTTTGTTCAGCAAAATAGACTAAAACATCTCAACAGGAGGAAAGGTGCTGCTGGAAATATTATATAAGCACTCTGAAAATAAATTCTAACTGTAGATGATAATTTAGAAACGGGGTCTCTAGAAAAGAAAACCCTCCCACCTGCACATCAATAATGAAATGATTGACTGGATATTACAAACACAGTCAGCTGTTCTCTGAGTGAGAAGTGTGTAATGCTGTTGTTCAACAGTAACGATTTTTCAGCCCAACAGGGTCGGCCATGCTATTAACTGTTTGGTTGAGATTGATGATGAAGCTGGGAAATTACCGTCTGACGTGTTGTGTGGTGTAAATCTAATGTAGACTGGGTGTGATGAGACCCCAGGTAGCTGAGCCTGAATTTACTGCTGGGCCTCCAGGAGGTGTTGTGGATATAATTCAAACTCGTCTGTAATGGAAATTACTTCCTTGACAGCCCCGAACTCATTTCCTCCTCTCACCTCTAACATCCGAGTCAGACTTCAACAGCTGTTCACTGTGATTTAACAGAACGAGCGACACTCACGTGTGATTTCTTAATAATAGCACTTCAACAAGCACCGGACCGTTGATAAAAATGAATAACATATTTTAAAAAACGAAGACCTCAGTGGCTCAATGTCATTAAAATAACACTTCATCTCCAGCCCGTCAGAAAACCAGAGAGAAACAATCAACAACACTGGTACCAACAAATCTTCCTGCTGACGCACAGGGCACGTTCCTGCACTGATGGAGGACGAATGTCATCAAAAAACATCCTTTCATATCTTTAATCATCGTGTGATCATTTGGATCTTTGCTGCATTTAGTGTTCGTTAGAAGCAGAACTGATTTCAATTTTTCATAATCAGCAGGCAAAACATCACATGTGTGTTTGTAGGTTAATAGTTAAATCGTGTTGTTTACGTTGTGTTTTCACTGTGAGGTTAATGTAAAGTGGAGCTTGTTTATATCAGATTAAGCAGAAGATGAATCAAACGTCCAGGTACTTACATAAGAGAGAAACAGAGCGAGAGAGAGTGTGAGTGTGTTCACTGCTTCGTGCTGCTTGTTAATACATGATTGCTAATGAGGTTTGTACAAACAAAGGGCTCCATGCTCAGCAGTGACCCGTGTGAATAAAACAACATGAATAATGCATTAGTTATCATGTAAAATGAATAAAGTGTGTGGAGACACACACGAAAAAAGAAAAATTAAAAAACAGCCACACAGAAATGCTCCAGAGAAGCAGACGTCCTGGTACAGTAAACACACCGCGTGGTCAAAAGCAGAGACTTGAGTCAGAGACGCCGTCTGAGCACATCAACCCAAATTGAAACAAATATAAAACAGAGAATGACGATGAAACTAAAACAAATCACAACGTCATTTTTGGCTTTCGATAGCGTTAGCATTGATTTTTCCTCCTGGTTCTGGCCACCTCATAATATTACTACCAATTATACATTTATTGCAGTAGAGCTTTTAAAACAACAAACATGAGAAACAGTGATAAAAGTAAAAAGAGGACTGATAAGAAAAACCTAATATAACCTCACCTCTCAGGTGAAGTTAGTTTAAAAGATGTTTATATGAAGTTAAAGAGAAGATGGATGAAGCAGATTGTTCACTAGTTTGGATTCATCGATCTGCATTTCAGCAAAAAATCCAAATAAAACGTCACAGAAATCGAAACAGCAACATGTAAGATGGTAAAATGCTTCCTCGGGCTGAGGAGGTGTCAGGATGTGAGTGCATGTTTAACATTTTTATACTTCTAGTTTTTAATGCACACTGAGCATTAAAGCCGTCTGTTCTGTGATTGCCTCCTCTGCAATCAGCCACAAATTCACTGTGAATGAGTTTCAGGAGTTCGTCAGGAGGGAGAGAGGGAGGAGAGGGAGGGAGGCACAGCTGCTCCTGGTTCAGTCTGATGAGGATGTTTAGAATTTGAAACGGAGGAGATTAGATAAATTAGAGGGACTAGAAACAGTGACACGTTTCTACTTCGACACAGAGCTTTAAAATAAAGAGCATGGCCCCACGGTTCAGTTTAAATTGTAGTTAACACAAACGTTCTCAGCTGTACAACCTGTTTTCTTCTTGTTGTGCTATTTGTGGAAAAATATATGAAATAAAATAAAACAAGAAGAAACACAGATAAGTCATTAAGTGTAAGTAGGGGCCCAACTCTGGAACAGCTGTAAAGTTGTAATTTTTATTAAGTATAAAAGTAATATCTAGAGGTTTCTAGCCCCCTGACATTAATAAGTCCTGTTGTAATCAAACGTCCTGGATCATTCATTATTTTTATTAATATCTGCTTTTCTATACTGACACAACTGGAAAAAGAGCCAAAGTTTGTTGTGGGCACTGAACAGTCACTGTTCTGTTTGTGTGTAACAATCAAAGACGGGTTGTAAACTAAGATTCACTGTATGTTTCAAGTGTGTTCACAGATGAGTTCTTCATTACTGAATAATCTGTTCACTAAAATCTGTTAAATTTAATTCTTTATATTCAACAAGTTTGAGATTTCAGACTGTCGTAGTTCTGCAGCACATTTTGTTTCAAATGACCACAATACCTGCACAAAGCCTCATGTATGAGATTTCACATCTCATGCATGAGGTGAATTAATGTGACAGCTGGTTTGGGAGGTGCAGCTATGACTTAAGTGTGAAGAGAGATCCAGGAGAGTGTGTGTGTGTGTGTGTGTGTGTGTGTGTGTGTGTGTGTGTGTGTGTGTGTGTGTGTGTGTGTGTGTGTGTGTGGTCACACGTCAGTGAGCATTGCTATTTGTGTTCCTGTGAATTACAAATGTTCCCAGTGGACAGACGGACACATTCGAGGCGATCTCTAATGAACTGACAGACTCTGAATCTCCAGTGTAATAAAAAAAGAACTTTTCTTCTTCTTATTCTGCAGACGCTGTGAGGTTCCTCTTGTGTTTTTTAGATGAATACCTTTATGTTTTTCTTATTTATGTTTAGGCAGTGGAGTCTTAGCTACAGTATTTAAATTACAGTTAAACACACAACGTCACAATATTTAATGTTGTTTTGTGTTTTTCTTAGAAACCATCGTAAAAGTTGGAAACGAGGATTAAAGTAAATCTAATTTACATTTATTGCTCTTTTTGCTCAAAACTTTCATTTTGTCACATGTTTAAGTGTAATCTAAGAGACTTTGACATATTTCATCAATCATTGACTTATAAAACCATATTTTGCCGTTTATGCTTGTAAAAATCTAGAAATTATTATACAAAACGTCTGGTAAATTATTTGATTTACAAGGCTACGGAAGCACCTGAGTACGGCTTTAATTTCTCCATTTGACTTCATTAACACCAGCTTTTTCTATTATTAATATTAAAATGCAATGATGAAGCTGTGGTTGTAAAACCCACGTTTGTAGGTTTGTGACAGATTACTGCTCCTGTCCCCCTCGGTTTTGGTTTCACCTGACAGTGGTATCTCCCAAGCTCCTCCTGCTTCCTGATTTTGGAGCACATGCTCCGCCCACCTCTGGCCTATAAATACTGTTTTTTCCCCTCATTCTTTGCCAAATTGTTTTAGCTCCAACCCTGTTTTCTTGTTGGATTTGGTTTTTGCATACTCCACACCTCCTTCAGTATCCTGTTCTAACCAGTGCTGCCACCTATGGATCATCCATCTTGTCTGTACACACCTGAACTCCGCCATCTTGTTTCCTGCTCATCGCCCGTCACCCTTCATCCCATAACTCACATTTGCTTAATAAATTTACTAAACTCACCGGTGGTTTCTGCTCCTCTTTGGGTCTTGTTATCAAAATTAGATAAAACAAGTATATAAATGTACAACAATATAGATCTGTCTGGTTTAGAAACAGGTAAGTGGTTCCTCTGTGGCTCAGTACAGTTTGACAGTGATCTCCAGTCCAGCTGCTGGTTGTTCATGTTTTCCTGTTTCTTCTCTCAGATTCGGAGGTGGTGTACAGGAACCGGGAAGGACACGTCATCAAGTTTAACTTTGCCTTGAACGAGACGGAGGTTATTCTGAGCAACAGCACTTTTGTAAGTTTTTATCTTTCTTTAAGAGCTAGCTTTGTTTTTTTATTATCTCTTGCTGTATCTTTTAGTCGTACTACTACAGAATTTATGTTTGGTCGTAACTGTGGCCTTGACTCTTTTAAATATAATTAAACAATATTTTATTGAAAACAAAGAAGCTTCCTCACAATTTAAACTTGAAAATAATTAAATAACAGTAGTCAGTTACAAAAAATAAATATTTTTGTATGTTATTGTTGTCTTGTGTTTTCACATTAGAAAACAGGAGCTTCAGAGCTTCTGTAGACGACACAGTGGAGTTAGTGTGTTGTGAGCATGTATTTAGGACAACGCCTGGTAACCTTGCTGCCGGCCTGTCCTCCCCACACTGCTCTTTAAAAACAGACCCAGCCGCTCGCTTCTTGTTCTGCTGCTGTGATTGGACCCTCAGAGACCGTGGGAAACATGTCAGCGCTGCCGGCGCTCTGTTACCTGCAGGATCCCAATATGATAATATCCCACTGAAGGGGGGTTGTGTACACAGCTGTCGACACTGTGGGCAAGCTCTGGCTTAAAGGTCGCTTAATCTGCTCACCTGGAAGAGAAATGAAATATCATTACAGATTAATGTTTTCCCGTTTCGTAATCGAATCACTGAATAGTCAGATTTAGTTTGAAACCCTCCTTGAGATATTAACCATCACAGGAACATTTACCATCCTCGTCTGCAGTTGTTACTTCCAGGAACATGAAATTATGTCCGCGTTTGTAATCTGATTATCCTCTCAGTGCTGTTCCACTCAAATCCAGCCACAAGTGCCAAATTTGATCAAAAGAAGGCCAAACATAGCTGCTTTCTAATTGCATCATTATAATCCTGTTATTAAACCTGCTATTTCGTAACACTCACACACTGTCAAAATATTCTGCCTTGTTCTTTTTTCTTAGCAGGAATTGTCTCTCACTACCTGACTGCACAGCTTTCATTAGTCAGATCCACTAGAAACTAGTTATGAGTAAAGGACAGAATAGACTATTTCTGGTAACTCAAGAATAAATGCACCCAGGAATTAAATCAATTTTATAATATTTACCATGTTTTTTAACAAATGAGACACGTTTCAGACGTCTGACTAATTCTGTTTCCATGCACAACAGTTGAAAAATGGCTCTGGACGTTTTTGAAATGTCGTCTATAAAGTATCTGTCACCACGTCCTCTCCCAGAAATGTCAAAACCTGCTGTGGTTCCCCTGTGGTTTTATGGCCTTTAGTTGCTAAATTAGTTTTTGCCAGCTGCATTTTTGTCATTGTCACGAGATGAAAGCAAAAAGTGCAACATGAACAAGGTTAGATGGCACAAAAGGAGCAATCATAACCTGTCAAATATAAATAATTTCACTCAAAGATGAATCCCTTTTCCATGTTGTCCTCTGTTCAGGCTGTTTACTTTGCTCCATCCCTGGATTTCATAAATTGTGGACTTTTAAAAATCAGATTCTGCTGCAGCGCTAACTCCTCTTGTCAGTTAAACAAACATGTTTTAGTGTTAATGTTAGCATGCTAAGCTAAACACTGTAAACTTACACCTGCAAAACATCAGCGTGTTAGCAAAGGTCAATCAGAGCATGGCGCCATGTCAGCATTAGCATTTAGCTCATAGCACAGCCTTGCAAAGCAGATATTGTGTTTATCTTTTCTCTTGAGGTTACTTTTGGAATAAATTTAATATCTTTAGCTCAATATAAAAGTTTGATTCTGTTGGTTTCTAGATGTTCGTATCTGTGTTGCTGAGTCAAATATCGTTATGTCCCCCATGAGTTCAATTTTCATTCAGCTCCATCAACAGATTAAATAACTTTTTAATTTTTATCAACATCAGCTTTTTTAATGTAAATATATGTTTAGTAAATCCAGTATTTCCAGACTAACAAATAAAATATTGCGAACATAGTAAATATCACACCAGGTAAAAATTAACATCATAGCAATGTCAGTCTGAGCATGCTAGCATGCCAATGGTAGCATTACAGCAATACAGGCTGTAGCTAATGAATATTTTTATTTGGGTATCATTGGCCAGATTGTATTTACCTCAGGTTTGAGTCTGTTAAACAGTTTATCTCGGTTTATCTTTTGTGTTTGTGCTGCTGTAACTATCAGTACACCTCATTCAGGGAACACTGAAGAGGCCTTAAGTCTAAAAACCTGCTAGTTCAAACTATTATTTTTCCTTTTCTGTTAGGTGGCATTCAAGGTGGCAAAGTATTCACTCTCTGCAGATCTGAAGTACGCGCTCTTCGCCTATGATGTCAAACAAGTGAGTTTCAAACGAAAAATCATCCTGATCCAAGCACAAAAGGATCACAGAAGAAAGAAATCTGCACACGGCGGTTGTGTTTTTTGATTTGCATCCTCCTCACAACCGCACAAGCTGTGATTGCAGTTGCAGGATCACCGTCAACATTACAACCCTTTGTTTATTTCCTGGCAGGCTGTCATTTACATTGTGGTCCTGTGCAGCACCTGAGGGTTCTGTCTCATCTGCATGCACAAACACATCCTCACTGCAGCGCACTTACACAGGCTTCAGCCCGGCAGCTTCAGCTTTTTGATGCTTTTTTCTGCTTTTCTGCTCTTTTATTCTCTAAATCGAGTTCTGCTCTTCTTTTTTTCTTTAAAGCAATAAAATTGGAATTTATTTAAATTAAAAAACATTCAGTTTGCTTTGGATACTTTGGAGTTGGAGACTGAAACCAATCGTGCACCAGCTGATGGAGAAGCACCCGCCACTGCTTATGCATACGTACAGTCTCCCTGAAATCAAATTGCACCACCTGCCCCTGAACAGGTGTGAGTTTATTTGTAGTGTTGCTGTTATTGTTTGTCTTGAAGGATCCTGCTTGTTGTGCATCTTCACTTTTTATTCGTGTTTTTTCTGTTGGGTTAATGTTCAGTCGTCTGCCAGGCTTTCTTCTCACCTCACAGTCAAGGATTTTTCATTGATTTTTAGATTTGTTTGCAAACAGATGGATCCAGGCTCAGGTTTAAAAACACTGCAGCAACCGAAAAACTAGAGGACGTCTGCGTGTCCTGTAGTATATTCTCTGATGGTTGCAGGGTCAAAACCACCTCTTGGTTTAATGGCCTCTCAGTGGAATGGATGGAAAAACACCAGCGTGCACTCTTTAAACCCCCCGTTTGTGTGTATAAATAGCAACATATTCTTCAACACCATCTTCTGCACGTCTCCCCACTTTTCTTCTGCACATTAGGGCTTAATTGATTGCACTTTGAGTTTTATTTGTCACCAAGGCAACATGAAATCCTCTTTAGGTGCAGGTGGCAGAGATTTTTAGTTGCTCTGAATTGAGTTTCTTTCAGTTAATGCACATGAATGCATCCGTGAAAGGACGTCTGCTGTGCAGTGAGGAAAAGTAGTTGAAGCAGCAGTTTCTGAGAGTTTAAGCGAACAATTTTAAATTCAAGTGATTATTTTCAAGGTTTTTACAATAGCAAATACAGTGGCAAGAACATACATAACCTAATCTTCATCTAAGTCAAGAGTATTTACACATGTGCCTAAAGTGATAACACAGTAAAAGAAGTCTGATCTTTTACGTGTTTATTGAGACGTAGAGACATTCCCATATTATGCTGAAGAATTCTTCTTCCCCTCAATCACTGCAAGCTGGCCAGGCTGTGATGCCGCAAAGCAGGCCCAAATCATGATGTTTCCTCCACCGTACTTTACGACTGGGGTGATGATTTTATGAAGATATGCTGTGACCTTTTTACACCAGATGTAGTGTTGTCTGTTCTTTTCAAATAGTTCAGTATCGATATATATTCATTAATCCAAGGGTTCACATACTTTTTCCACTAGCACTTTGAGATTTTTATGGTTCTCAACAAAGACATGAAAGATCAGAATTTAGTTTGAGTTTTAATTTTAGGCACATTACATTTGTTATATAATGTTATGTTCTCTTGACTTGAGATCAGATCTCATTTTTGACTAATTAATGCAGAAAACCAGAAGTTTCAAATACTTTTTCTTGCCACTGGTATGTCGGGGTGAAATTTGGAATAGATAAAATTGTGGAGTTATGGGTTTAAATATTTAATTCGATATAAACAACCTATAGCTTTTATGAGAACTGGAACAAGCTGATACAGAATATGCATGATAGTGTCAGACAGTGTGGTATACGATGACTTTCTCTTACTTCCATTCAGGGAGTAGTATTTCTCCTTCTGGGGACTAAAACCCACTGTTTCTTTAATCTTCTTCAACTTTTTTGGAAATTTAATACAATTTGCTACAGTTCTGCTATAAATCACTGAAAATCTACGTTTAATATATTAAATATCAAATTGCTGCACATATAACATAATAATTGCTACTGTGCACCTGAAGCATGCATTGATTTTCATCTCTTTATATAACTGCAGATTCCTTTTTATTCATCTTTTCTCTTATTTTCCTGCTGCTGTGTTGTCGTCCCGTTCCCCTGTGATGGTTTCATCTCTCGTTGCAGATGTACAGATATTCATACACAGCGTCTTACATCATTTACAACATCTACACGAGGTGAGCGGGTTTCACTGTTTGTGCTGTTTTTGATTCATGGTTTTTTATGCAACAATGCTCTCTAAAGCAGGTTCATGGTGCCTGTTGATATATATCTGTGTGTATCAGGGAGGTTTGGGAGCTGAACCCTCCAGAGGTTCAGAACGCTGTGCTCCAACACGCAGCGTGGGGACGACAAGGACAACAGCTGGTGAGGCTGAGTCTCTCTATTTCTTTTCCATCTGTTTCCTCGCTTTCTTTTCGAGTTCATGCTACCTTGCCTCTCCGTAGGGATCCAGATACGATGATCTGCTCTGATGTGATTGTTTTTACAGTATAAGCTCTGGTTACATACACACTGTGCCGTGTCTGTTTGTTGTGAGTCTGTCTGACTCGTCTGTCACTGACCTAATTCTGACTGTGAGGGTTTTTACATTACGTTGGACACAGGGAGCGTCTCATACACCACTGAGGACGTCTGCAGGCGTCCAATTACTGTAGCTGAGCTGAAAAAAGTACAGGTGACACCCTGATTATTGAGGTGCTCTCTCACTGTACTTTATGGCACTAAGAAATATCTTTCTGTGTATTTGCTAATTATAACCTAAGAACTAAGAAATAGATCAATGTTTACAGTGGATCACAAGGTGGTTCTTCAAATCTTGGTACTTGATTTGAAATCTCACTTTTTCAGCATTTCCTTCCTGCAGAAGAGCTGCTTATGTACTCGAGTATGTACTTAGTATAGTGAACTGATTATTTAACATAAATGAACGGGTACCTGCCCATGATTAGCACCAAATTCCACAGGTCTTTCCAGGAATCCACCTCGAAAACCTTTCGACACTTTGCCCAAATTTCCTAAATTCAAATTGTATTTTCTCTTTAAATTAGTCAGTTTTTTCCAGTTTTTGCTATTTTGTAATTGTAAGGAAAATGCAGTCAGGTTGACTCAGGATGCTGGTGAACATGTAGGACGTGTCGGGCTGATCCTCTTTGTGTTTGCAGATGTAAATATTAAAACAAGCTGTGGAACAAACACATGCGTTTGCTGCATGGTGAGATAAACCAGAGGCTTAACTAAAAAAAAACAAAAAACAAAATCTCATCAGGGAGGAAATCAAAAAGAAAAATAAATGACATGAGCAAACTCAGGTGGAAGAACAGCAGAAAGCAACATAACTAATTAAACAAAGGAGATTATGGGATCACTCGTGTGAGATGGATTCATTCTGTCTCTTTTCTCCTCAGATCTACATATTTGAGAATAACATCTACTACCAGTCAGACGTGAGGAGTAACTCTCTGAGAATCACCTCCTCCGGGATGGAGGGAGTCATCTTCAACGGGCTGGCTGACTGGTTGTACGAAGGTTTGTACTGGACCAGTTCTCAAATGGACCCAGTTGACCTGTCTGGACTCTTGTGGTCTGTGGAAACGGTTGAAGAAGATTTGGAGAGTCTGGATTTAATTTAATTTACTGTATTCTTCTTATCAGAGGAGATTCTACGCTCACACTTGGCTCACTGGTGGTCGCCTGATGGCGAGAGACTGGCCTTCCTCACCATCAACAACACCCTGGTACCCAACATGGCTCTGCCTCAGTTCACTGGCAGCACCTACCCCCGAGGGCTACAGTACCCATACCCTATGGTAACTCTGAGACAGGAAGGACCTGTATTATAATTTAATAAATGCCTTTATTTGACACTTAGATTTGATCATTTGTTGACATTTGCAGAGTTTATTCTGTCTTTGTCACTTGGGTGAATTAATATTCTGATATCAGCTGATTTGGCAATAACTGGTTTAGCTTCCAGCTTGAAAAAACAAATTTAATAAAGAAAACATGGTCAAGGTTTGTATGAGACACTATGTGTTTTGCGGAGTTTATATGTGTAAAACGTGCAGCAGGAGCTGATTCCTTAAATACCCTCAAGGCCTTTACAGCAGCACTCAGCAGAACGAGGGGTGGGCTTCATTCAACATAGGGAGACGTGGTTCATCACTTCTGAAGAAGCAAACAGATGTTTTTCAGGACTATGTTCTGACCACACTGTCTTTTTCTTTGTGTGTCTTGTAAAACATCTTCACTGTTCAAGATAAAACTCTTTATTCAGCACTTAATGTCACCAAACAGCATAAAAAATCACTTTTAGTTGTGAAGGAAAGTGTCACATTTGTTTGTATCTGTGTCCGTTTCCCTCGTTCAGGCCGGTCAGACAAACCCTGCCGTCAAGTTGTCGGTGGTCAACCTGTTCGGAGCGACACACACTCAGGAGCTGCAGCCTCCGGATCAGCTCAGACTCAGGTAAGAAGCTCAAACATTAATGCACAGAAATGCAGCAGAGGCCGGTCTGATTCTCCTCTGCTCCTCTTCTCTGCAGGGATTTCTATGTCACCACGGTGAAGTGGATCAGTAACACTCACCTCGCCGTGCGGTGGCTCAACAGGCCCCAGAATGCTTCGCTGCTCACGGTGTGTGACTCCACCATAGGAGTGTGTCTACAGGTGAGTGTTTTTGACTTAAAGGTGGAGCTGTGGCAGAAGCGGGTGAGATTAACTCTCACCATGATGTTCAGATCAGGGCTCTGTGGGGGCCGGACCATCTGCTGCAGGACTCCTTGTTCTAATCATGTATTCTTCTCGCTTCTTTATGACTCTGGATCAATGTTGGGGCGTCGTTCTCACTCTGCAGGTTGAATTCGGGACATATCAGTGAGAACTTGAACATATGAAGTGTCTATAGCTTGTGCACAGTCCTGGAAACACAGCAGGATCAGGAGTGTTTCCCTGACAAACCCACAGCACACTTAGAGTTTGACACCTACTGAGACATTTTTACCACTGTGTCACATCACTTTCACTTTTAATTACACTTTTTAATCATTTGGGAGCTGAAGATTCAACTTGTTGCAGGTTTTCAGTGGAATATTTTCCAATTCTTGAGGCACAAACGTCGCCGTCACTGTCCTTTTCATGCTGCACCATACATTTCAAGTAGGGGAAAGCGAAAACAACAAAACTAAAATATTTTCTTTGTACTTTTATCAGATAAATAAACAAATCACAGATTTTAGTTTTTATTGCTTCAAATCAAATCATGAATAAATTCTTACTATTACTACTATTTCTCTAACCCTTCTTTTTAAACATGTATCTTGCTATAAGGTGGATTGTTTTTTCCTTTTCCATCAGAGACACGAGGACTCGTCAGAAACATGGCTCTCCAGACCGGTAAATCTGACTCCACACAGTCAACACTTACAGTCAAACCACCTCCCCACTGTTTCTGTACATCTCCAGCTGTACTGTTTCTTCCTCTGAGCGGTAAAGCTCTATTACTGAGGCAGAGTACACCTGAACTCATTCATGCCTGAAGTGTGTCACCTCTGAAATGTGTGTTCCTCCCTACAGAGACAGGAGCCGCTGTTCTCCAAGGACAGGAGCAGGTTTTTCCTCACTCTACCCGTGAAACAAGGAGGTCAGGGAGACTTCCACCACATCACCATGTTTACAAAAAAGGTGAAACCAGAAACGTGCTCTTCTCCTTCTTCTTACCTTGAGAGTGGAAAACATCCCTCTTAAACTCTAAAACAGGAGTGTGTTGTGTTTTCAATGCTTCAAACGGATTCTCTTATAGTTACGTCGTGACCAGGACGAGGTTCGCCACTTAACGTCAGGAGACTGGGAGGTGACACAGATCTTAGCCTACGACGAAAACAACCAGATCATGTGAGTTGAACTCAGTTAATCACATTAATAAACCACCTGTACTATGTTATATTGGATAATTATTATTATTGTAAGTGCAAGTTATATATTTATATACTGTATATTAAATATAAATTCGCTGCCTCTGAATCCTGAATGTAGCTCAAACTGGAACAAGGATCAGTGTGCATTTAAAAATAAGAGTTGTCCGATGATTTATAGCAGGATTATTTGTGTCCCCGCTCCAACTATGTTCTTCTGTGAAGCAGAAGAAGACGAATAAAGGAAAAAACCTTAATGCTTCTTCTGAATAAAATACTTTATATGTCATTTAAATAGTGCACTGTTACCAACTGAGCTCTAAGACATCTGAAGTGTAATCTAATGCTTTGTGAGCCACAGGGTTCATGACTGTGCTGATGTGTTCATGGCCGGTCACTGTGTGCCGAGTCTGCTGAAGACAGATGCATAATGGATCCGTGACCTTGTCCTACTTTAGTTTCTCTGTTTTCCTCTGCAGATACTTTCTGAGCACAGAAGAATCAGCACAACAGAGACATTTATACAGGTAGAACAGAAGGACACATTCATTATTGCTCCAACCTGTGTCACTTTCCAATGTTATTTGTGAAGTGCACTCTTATTTTTTATGCTCAGTAAATGTGTTGTTTGTCAGTGTGTCGACCCTCGGCCTGCTTCCACGGCGATGTCTCACCTGTGGACTGAGGGAGGAGTGCACGTTTTTCAACGCTGACATCAGCCCAGATGCACAGCACGCCGTCCTGCACTGCAAAGGTATCAGGGCTGCAGCCAACCATAGTTCATACTACTCATTAAGCTCCAGATGAGTTCTTTTAGTATTATTATCACTATTCAGTGTGTTGGTTTATAACAAAGGTCAAAACATGCACAAAAATACAGAAAGTGACCAAAGTGGCTTCGTCAGACGTCTTCTTTTGTTCAAACTAAATAAAGAGCTGCTCAAAATGTTCACTTTAGAATGATTTGACAAAGAAAACCTGTAAATCAAGTCAAGTAGAAACCTGCAGTCAGAGAATATTCAGCATTTTTCTCTTTTTTTTTATATTAAATAATTATTTCCATTTTATGATGCATTAGATATCTTAACCTGATCTTGCAGTACTTGCAAATCATGATTGATTTAATTTAATATATGCAAGAAACACTTTAAAGGTCATTTAAAAGAATTAAGGATATAACTATATCCTATGTGAAAATATGTGCTTGCATAAGTTTTAACCTTATTTAAATCAGCACTCCAGTTAATGGTGAATTAGTATCCAGACCAAAAACTGCACCACGAAGGCAAAAGGAAGCTCCAGGTTTTAGTTTTCACCCTGGGAACTGTGAGACTGGTCCACTTCAGTCCATTTGCTGCTTTTATGTGATCTTAACCCACATTTTTCAGTAAAACACGTCACCAACAATTTGAATCTTAAATGTTTAATCTGTTCATAATGAGATGTTAATGTGATGTGTTTTCCATTGCAGGTCCAGGAGTTCCAGCTGTGCTGCTTCTAAGCTTCGATGACGTGGACTGTGAGTGTTCGTTGTATTGATTAGATGAAGCCGTTTTGTTCTGATGTGAGGCTTTCTTTGAAATGGAAAATAATTGGCAGCAATTAAGTGTCATTTGTATGAAAACACAAGCAGCTGTTTGATTTGATGCCATGCCAGACTGCATTGGGAATTTGTACATTTGAAGATGTTTTGTTTCTTATCGCGCGGTAAATAGCTGCTGTTCATCTCCATAAGAAGCAAATAATCTGGGCTCCTGTGCACACGTGGTCCATTAGTAAAGTAAAGTTTCAGATTCATTTGATGAAATATTCACGTTGTACACCCTCTGCCCTTCATGTAACGTGACATTTACTCATTGATACTGAGCCACGAGATGATGCAGTATTACTTGTTAATGGTACGTGTACAGATAAACCTGCCCGCTGTGTGGATTAGCGGCTCTAAAATAAAAATGCAGTCATGCCCTTTCTTTGATGCAGCTCCTGGATGAAGTGCTGAATATTTTATGTGGACTGTTGTCTGTTGTCGTCTTTATTTCTGCGGGACCTCACAGTTCACCTTCTGCTTCTCCACTAAGAGGAAACATGAACGTATAAGAGGAACTGTCAGGGATTATCTGTGCTACCGATAACAGGATGCTTATAAGGTGGAAGTACTGGAGTAATATTCATATAATAATAGTTTCCTTCCTAAATGTAGTGTTACCTTACAAATGTTGTCGCTTTATGATGTAAACAATACTCCAGACACCGTAGAAAGGAAGCAGGTCAACCCTGAATTATTCTGTATTGCTCATTTTGTGAATATGTTTTGCAGGAAACATAATTTCAACCAGATTATGTTTTTTATTATATTAACGTAATGATGGTTGCACTTGGTTGAGGTTGGAGAAACATTGTCATCTGGATTTCATGGCACTTGACTCTGTCTCAAACAGTATTATCAGCATCAAGTTATGAAAGTTTAAATTTAGACTTTATAATAGTTTACTTTGGCCTTGATTTAAAGGTGAGGTGTTTTTGCCAAAGTGCACAAAATAGAGGAGAAAGAAAATGTAAATACCCACAGAATGTGATTTATCAAGGCTGAAACCTTATTGTGTGGCTCGGATTGAATCTGTGTTTATTACCTTTAAAAGGTCCAGTCTGAGTGTGTCCAAAACACCTGTTTTATATCGGTGGTAGTACACCGTCCGTCCAAAAAAAAGTCACACACTGTTACTTGGACCACCTTTATCTTTGATTACGCCACACGTTCACCGTGGCATCATTTCAATAACCTTCTGCAATTTCACAACATTTATTAATGTTTCATTAAGATCTTGTGTTGATGATCAGAGAGTCAGACAAAGTCTTCTCCAGCACATCCCAAAGATTCTCAGTGGGGTTAAGGTCTGGACTCTGTGGTGGCCAGTCCATGTGTAAAATGATGTGTCAGTAACACTTTGAGCCAGATGAATCCTGACATTATCATCTTGGAATATGTTTGTGTCATCAGGTAAGAACATAGCACTGTCCAAACAGTGTGGTTTTTAAGTGTTTTTTTTCTTGTTTAGTCCCAATAACTCGAGGTCCCTTCACTGCGTGTGCAAATGCTCCACTATGTTTTTCTACGATTTGATTTCACAAACATTTTAGTGATCATGCATCACGATTCTTCAAGATTTTTTTCCGACCACATTTCTTCCTTGAAGATGATGGTTCCCACCATCCTTCCAGTTTTTAATAATGCATTGGACAGGTTCTAACCGACTTTTAGTAGTTTCTTTAATCTCCTTAGATGTTTCTGTTTGATTCATTACAATAATTTGACTCTTCTCAAACAGATTAACATCTTTTCCACGACCACAGAATGTGTCTTCAGACATGGTTGTTTAAGAAACGAGAAGCTACTCACTGCATCAGTTAGGATTAAATAACTTGTTGTCAACTAAAATAATCATCAATGCAGTAATTACTTATTTGCTTAGGTCAATCCCAGTGGTGACTTTATTTTTGGATGGGCAGTGTATGTTTGGAATTAAGAAAGAATACAAACATATCTTCATCTAATGAGACAGTGTGATGAGCCAAATATTTTTGCTGGACGCCCAGATGTGTTTACAGCAGCTGTGCTGGGGCTACTCTTCACATTCAGTATGTGATGTTTCAACGTGATCACTTTTTATTAACCAGTAGAAAACACAACCACATCACAGTTCTCCATCCACACACTCTACATGAGCAGCAGCAGCTCAGTGTTACAGGAACATTAAACTATAACTCAGCTGAGAGTGAGACCGTTTACTCTGAAACCAAAAACTGCAGCTATTGCTGATACGTAACATTATATAACACAGCTGCAGCCACGAATCAATGAATCGATGAGTCTATAAATCGATGAGCCGATCGATCATTTTCTAAGAAACGTGACTCCAGTCCTTCAACATCTGGCACCTATTAGTTACAGCACACCACAGAATCGTAACATCCCTGTAACGTCTTTACTCTAACATATGGACACTTGGTTTTATTTTATACATCAAACTACACATTTTAATTAATCAGTGCTAATAGAATGAATCAGAATCTGATGGAGGATCAATGAGAACAGTCCATCATGCTGCTGCTTCATTTGTGCCGACTTCCTTCTGACCATCATTTCTTCTATCACAGCGTATTTCGTCTTGGAGAACAACGACCCTCTGCGCTCTGCACTGGACACGAAAAGACTGATCCAGACTGATATCCGGATGATCACTAATGACAACTTTGGTACGATAATTATCGGCCGTGTCAGTCTCTGATCTTCTTTATGTGTGTGTGTGTGTGTGTGTTTGCACCGTCCTCCTGTTTGTGTATCTGTCTTTTCTCCGACCTCTGTCTCCTTCAGCTAATGTTTCTCTCTTCTCTCACAGAGCTGCCTCTGAAGCTCATCTATCCTCCTGACTTCTCTGAGTCCTACCTCTATGGTCTTCTACTTATTGTGTAAGCCGACGCCGCCTTGATTACATTTCCATTTTCTTCATTTACACTTACTGCAGCACTGTGAGCTGCAGTAAGGATTCAGCACGAAACATCACATCATAGCTGCAAATTCATGTAACTACAATGTCATGCAGATTCAAACAGAGTTCACAGTTCAGGTAAAAGACGACAAAGAGATGAAGAACGATCAGAAAGAGACAAAATGACCAAAAAGTAACTGAAAACCACCAACGTATCCAGAAACATTTGAAAAAAGAGCAAAAAGAGATAAAAACATACAAGAAATAACTACAAAGATGAAAGTTTACTACAGATAGTTGGAAAATAGATGTTCTGTGTTCAGATAGCTGCAAAATGAAGATAGTTCCAACATTTAGTGGAAATAAATGGTTCTGGTTATTACTGGTCTGTGTTGTTTTTTGTCTCTTTGGAGTTGAATCACTTTCTGATTATTTATCTTTTCTTTTTTGGATTGTTTTGCATAATTTTTGGTTTTCTTTTGTCTCTTTCTGATAATTATTTAAAGGTTTGTGGATCTTTTTGAACATTTTTGTCTGTTTATGTACATTTTTAGCATTTTGTAGCATTTTATTCTTATTTTATTATTAAAATAAAGAGTTTCAAAAGACAAACACATTAATAAAATGTTGTTTGATGAGACTGTGGCTCTTTCCTGACAGGGGCAGTTCTCCAGGAGATCAGGCAGTGACGGAGGAGTTCAGGTTGGACTGGGACTCGGTGCTGGTGGGTTCAGAGCAGGTCATCGTGGCGCGACTCGACGGGAGAGGCTCCGGGTTCAGAGGTCAAAGGTACTGTAGCTACATTTTAATAACAGTTTCTGTTATTGAATATACACAAAAAGTTGGACCCCAGCACGTCCAGGTCAGACTCAGACGAGGTTTCATCCTGTGTGACGTCTCATCGTTTGTCTCTTCACAGGGTTTTACAGCAGGTCCATCAGAGGCTCGGCACAGTGGACGCAGAGGACCAGATCGCAGCTGTAGAGTACGTAACACACGTCACAACAGCATCTGCATCTCGCTCTGATTTCTGTTTTTCAGGAAACCTTTTTAAAGGAGGAGGTTTATTCTTAATTCTGCAAAAGTCATAAAGAACTCTTGTCTTTCTTTTCCTGTTTGTTTTAGTTTAGGTTTCTGAAGAAAGAGACAAAAGAGAATTTGATCATTTCAGTGCAGAAACGTTCAGTAAATACATGAGTAGATCACCTGAGAGTTGAGTATGTTCAAGGACTTTATCTTGTTTTCGCGGCCAGTGAGCGTGAAGTGCTGCTAGTTTGTACTTCATTTTCTCATGTCTCAATCGAGGCGTCACAGGACGTCAGCTGAGGATGTGAAACATAAAACGTCCTCTAATCCTTTTAAAAACAAAGTCCGTGTGTGTTTCAGGTACCTGACCAAGCTGCCGTTCATCGATCGCACTCGTGTCGGAGTCTTTGGAGAGGTTTGTTCTGTGAATTACTTGATCTTTCACGTTGATGTTTTCAGATGAGTGATTGAAGCTGTGATGCTCAGTGAGGATTAATTCGACTCCTGACAGGATTTTATCATCTCTGGGACACAATTATTGACTTAAACAGATTATTAACTTATTAGTACAGTTTTCTATATATTTAAATTTTAAACTTTTCCATAATGAGACAAATTGATTTGTACTAATTTCTAAATATGTGCTGCACACTGACAAGGATTCTTTAATAATAAATTGTATTTAAGTGTGTAAATATGTGTAAATTAGTGTTTGATGCGCTCCAACACTGTCTGAGCCCAGTACAGCAACAACAGGATCAACAGAAAGAAGCTGAATCATAAAGGGGAAAAATGTGCAGGAACTCACAGTAGATGTTGAACTCTGGCACATTCACACAAGAAATACTGCTCGTGCAAGTTATCTAATATCTGTTAGATCCAACTATGGCCACATTTTAAATTATACAGCCCTGAAATCAGATTGATAGTGTACGTTCAACGTCTCCCCATCAGGACTACGGTGGCTTCCTCACTCTGACGATGCTGAAGTCGACCGACAGGCTGATCAGATGTGCTGCAGCTCAGGCGCCCGTCATTGACTGGACCATGTACGGTGAGCGAGACGTCGAATTAAAATCACCCTGAACTTCTTTAATGCGCACTGCTGGGACGTGGAAATGGTTATTACTTCTGCTGCTGCTGACTCTTCCCGTTTCCTTCTTCACAACATCTTTATCCTACTTGATCTTTTTCAGATGTATTGTCTGCGTAATGTGACTTTAATTATCCTCAGGTTCTGCTTTCGGGAATTCAGGCTTATTGGATTTTAGGATGAAAAGTTTTCTTTATTTCCAGAGTTAGGGCTACTGTACTGCAGAGGAGCTGCCGCTGTATGTGATTATGGTTTAATAGACTGAGGTGTGTCTGGAAATCCTCTGGTTCTTGTGTTTCCAGCAAAACATAATAAAAATTTGAGCCTGGAAACAGACTGTAGAGGGATAATTAGCTAAATCAGTCTACATCAGTTCAACATACGAGGAAGGAACCTCTCTGTGTCTCTTTTTCTTACTTCACTAACAAAACCTCGTTTTCTGCTCTTTCACTCTTCCAGACTCTGCGTTTTCAGAGAGATACTTGGGCTCACCGTCAACTGATGAGAACAGATATCAAGTGAGCTGCTCTCTGTGTTCTGAGGTTTTATTTTGTCTTGTACCATCTTATCTTTTGCCAAAAACCCTGTAGATGGTGGATCATTCGAGCTTCTGAGTCAGTGAGTTAAAATCTTGCAGGGACTCTGTTACTGTTAGTCTTTTAACCCATTCTGTGCACAGGATTAGGAGTCCTGAAGGATGCCCAGCAGTTTTCTCCCTTTCTGTAGGTTTGCTTTGTTCTCCTGCTGTAAAAGTATAAAATACTGTAAAAGTCCTGCACAGACAATATCACTTAAGTTAAAGTATGATTGGGAAACACACCTAAGGTATTAAAGTAAATCCTTTGTGCAGAAAAATGGGCTCAGCTCAGGATTAAAACTCATCCAGTAATGTAAGTACTACTGATTAGTAGTAGTACTAAAACCAAAATAGCAAATACTTTTCTGTCAGCATCACACCGTGTTTTGGTCACAAGCCCAGAGGCTTGATAGGGCCCTGATTGAAGAAAGTTCCGATGGAGATGCACAACAACTCAACTCAAATGACAAATGCACTGCGGTCGTATGTCTCCACTAACCCGGCTCGTTGTAATTCATAGACGTCTGTCTAGACTGAGATTCTAAAGACTTTATGCATAATCCAAACAGATGTTTAAGGACAGATGTAATAAATTCATTCTAGTGATGTGATATTGACAAGAATGAGACATACATGAGGTCACAATGACCAAAATCTAATCAGTTCATCCTTGAGCCCAAGTGACAAAGAAATTCCCTCCAAGTGTTCTTTTAGCAAGAATTCGGTGGCCTTGACAAATGGAGAACTGGAAAACATAATGTCTCTGGTGCTGGTTATTGCTGGAGCAGAAGCATAACAAGTTGTATAATGACCTAAAAATAATAAAAGCATTTTAAACTATGCAAAATAGAAGCAGAAATTATCATTGAGTGACCGAGGTCGACCAGAAACTGACTAAAAAGAGACAAAGTGCAACACAGTGCCACTGAAAACAGTCACAAAATCAGCGAAACCACACACATAATGACTAAAAGATAAATAAAGACTCACAATACTGAAAAAATGAGGAGCACAAACAAAACAGTTCCCCTCTGTTGAAAATGTGTCTCCACATTGTGTCTTTTATATCAGAAAGAAAAGAAAAACAAACAAACATGGAAAATAGAATAACAGCGATAGTGGAGGGAGAAGACTTCACAGTCGTCCTTCAAGTCAAGGTTACAGTCCAAGTGTGTTTTCATGCTAAGTGGGTTTCCCATAACTGGGCCAGAGGACGCTATTTTTGACGCTCACAGCAGGAGGCCTTGTCTGCTTCCAATGATATCTAAGGAAGGGCGATGTGGCACAATCCGATCACACAATAATCAGCAGGACGTCATAATGTGCTCGGTCCTCAGAGACACAGACACAGAGAAGGAAGCGGGTTTGAACTTGTCTGGTTGTAGATTTGAATCCCAGCAGGAAAACCCGAATGATGGAGGTGAGATAGTATCAAATCTAAATGTAATGTGGCTTCAGGAACAGAACACTTTTTACTCCACTTACTTCACAGATGAAGGTTTCTGCTTACACAGCATATGGAGACGTTATGATGCTTTGTGATAAATTAGAGCAAATAAAAGTGAAACAGTGGATTTGGACAGATGAAAGTTTGGCCCCTGGGTCCCAATAAAAGGTCGCCAACCACTTCTACTACTTACTTTAATCTGTTTGATCTTTTTTTTTACTCTTCTTTATATATATATTTAAGTTGTTTTGTTATTGAAGCTCTAGTCTTACTTCAAGTCTAGAAGTAACCACACATGTTGTGTTCACTGTTCATTTTGTGTTCACTCTTCATTTTGTGTTCACTGTAAACCTTTGGCTCTTTTTGTTGATTTTTCATATTTGAGTTGATCTTTATGATGCTTAACTTCTCTCTTTTGGTGCATTTTTTCATCTTTTTTTCTAATTATTCTGTTTGTTTTTAGTCTTTTTTGTCCCCTTTTTCTTTTTCATTGTCTATTTTTGTCTGTTTTTGGTCATTTCTGTCTCTTTTTGGTCATTTATAATCTCTTTGGTCATTTTCACAGTGTATTTGTGTCTTTATGTTTGTTTTACATCCCTTAACTGAGCTCAGGCTACTAATACACAGTAAATCATTTTAGTTTGATTTAATTACATAGTTTTGATCTGTGTGTCCAGGCGTCCAAAGTTCTGTCCAACATGAAAGGTCTGCAGGGAGGAACGCTGCTTCTAGCTCACGGCACTGCTGACGGTACGCACACTTTGTTCTCTCTGCAGCTTTCGTTGCACAACACTGAGTAAAACTGAATTCTTGAAGTAAATGTAAGTGTGAGGATTTTCAGCTGGTTTCCTTTTGAAATGAGCGTCTCTGTGATAGAACTTTAAAACTCTGATGACAGCTGGAGCTTTTATTCAGCAGTGAAATGAACCCTGCTTATTTCCACATCTTGTTTTTCTCCACAGCAAACATTCACTTCCAGCACTCGGCAGAGCTCATCAAACACCTAATAAAGATCGGAGCCAACTATAGTATGCAGGTAAACACATCACTCTTATACTATAAAAATAAATAATAATAAATATTAATAAATAACGCATTTTCACAATTTGCATTAATGCTAAGCTAACTCGCTGCTGAACTTTGTATTTATCGTCATTGTGACACAGTTGAATAGCTACAAAGTTGGTATAAATCAACTAGAATAAGTGTGTTTGAACAAAGTTTGGCCGATGAGTCGATTAATGGATGTTAATATTGTAAATAATGTGAGCTTTGCAGATGCAAAACAACAATTGCTGATAACATTTCAGAACATTGGGCTCATAAAACCTTGTTTCACCTTGAAAAGCACATTTATTAAGGGATGTTTGATTTTGGGACCAAACAAATGTAGAATTTGCCTTCACAGAAACAATCTTAAACATATACGTACATTTACATCCACTTGTGAACTGTATACATCAAAAACAGTTTGGTGCAAAAGAAATGTGTGAGTTTTCTGAGTTTTGCGTGTTCTTGGCACAGATTTATCCAGACGAGGGACACTTCCTGTCAAGACGGAGCCAAATTCAGCTGACTCATTCCCTAATTGGATATTTCAGAGGATGTCTGCTTGACACGTCATCATTACTCGACCAGCGGGATGACGAGTGAGAGAATCGTTACTGGACAACTACACGTGTGTGTGTGTGTGTGTGTGTGTGGGTGTGTGTGTGTGTGTGTGTGTGTTTTATACCTGTAGCACAATGTTTAATGGACAAAAGTAGAGTGAAGCTTCGACTGTACATTTAGCTAAATATCACGCGTCATGATGCAGTTTTCATGAGCGATTTCTAGATAAGGTCTAATAGAGGCTCAGTGGGAAGTGTTTTTGACTTTTTCGTCTGTTTTCTGTTTTTAAGATGTAATTTTTTTTTAAATATGGAAGAATTTTGGAGCAGGACATGATTAAAGTCATTCACTCATTTCAAAATGTGAAACACAGACTAATGGACGAATCCTTTAACGAGCCAGTCTCTCTAATACTAATAGATGGAGGGCTAATGCTAATGCTAACAAGCTAATAAACAACTGTTTGACAGCGTCGTTGTCAGGAAGTTGCTTTAAAGACTGTTAAAACTGTGGCAAGCTAAAGAGGTCATAATCCGTCTCTTTTTACCCATTAGTTTTAGCAGACGCTGTTTTTTTCATTTTATGTTACTTCTACTTTTACTCCACTTCAAATTAGAGGAAAACTTTAAACACAGCATGTGTTTCACTTCATATCGAGTCTTACTGTATATATTTATGTGGTTATTCTCCGATTATGGCTGCAGATTTGTGGAGTCATGAAGCTTTTAGACAGAAATATCATTAAATATTTGTATAGACGTACAGGACCAGGACTAGTTGCCTCATGAGGACATGTCCCCCATCTCTTTTCAAAATCTTAGATCTGTGCCCCTCACTTCATAGTTTTTGCCCTGGGTTTTGCCTCTCAGGCTACTTATTAGGATTATTATATGTACAGACACTAGCCAAGAATGAAAAAAGGTCCTGTAAACTACAGTTTTTTTCAGAAATCAACTTTATTTTAGTTTACTGTTGGTCAGTAAATATAAAAAAATACAATAAACTGTTCACTCTGTAGTAAAGGTAAATTAAACTTAGCAATGATAGCATTTTGATGTTACTACCTTTATAAATATTTTTTTCTAACCTCTCCACCAGATCTACACCCTGACACAGTTCACAACTTACTCCAACAGTGTTTAGTTCTGTTTTGGTGTGAAACTCCTTCAAAACAAAATTTTATTTACACAAACAAGAAGCAGAAAGGAAGATTTCATTTGCAGCAGTAGTTTACATGTAGACAGATAAACTGTGATGTGGACGTTCTGCTGCAGTGTATGTGTCTCTCGTGTTAAAATCATCGGTGCTTAATGCTGTTATTTAATGGGACAAGTAGGGTTTTTTTCTGTTTCTATAATTTTACACTGGTTGCGAGAGTATTAAACCTCTTAAACTTGAACCTGGCTTCTATTTTATTCAATACGATTCATCAAACTGTTGCTCTGGATGAATTATTTAAAGTACATTTGCTCTTTATGCTGCAGCGTTTTTTGTTTTTTGTTTGGAAACACTCCCATGTCACAGTGTTATCGATGAAGCATCATACGTGTTGAAGCAACACAAAACCTGAGAGCGCTCTTGACTGTCAGCTGGACATAAATGCCATTAATCACAGTGCTGAATGTGTCCTGAGCTGTTAAACGAGGGGGTACCGGTGACCGGAGGTTAATTATCCAAACTGCTATTAACACATGAGAATAAAACAAGGAAAACGATGATGTTACAGGAGCGGAGTTGTGATAATGCCCTTAAAGCATGGCTAGCAATTGGTTGCCATGCCAACGTCTTTGGTAGCCGTGGTTACAGCCATGGTCTCATAATTAATTTAACGATGAAACCCACCAAACCAACCTGCTGCCGTCCTCCTCACCGTCTGTGCTTTGTAACATCTGAAGCCACTTTGAGTCAAAGAAACCGGATGTGAAGTTGTTATTGACTGTTTCTATTGTACTGTGTTTATCTTCTTGTGAAGGGGGGGGGGGGGGTATTTTTGGCTGTTTTAATATTAAAGAACAATAAATAAGCACATTTTGAGTGCTTATTCTGTGATTGCAAGAGTTTCTAGCCCCCTGCTGTTCTATGGTTGCATGGTTTTAATGGTTACACATGGGTGGATTAATGAACAGGCAACACAGACACAGTCTCAGGGGGCATCTGTGTGAAGTTAGTGTTAATATCTTATTTGAATGTCAAAGATCTTAGATAAGACATTAAAATCCCCAATAACTAAATATTCTAAAAGCACGAAAATGACCTGAAATAGAAACGCGATGATCGTAAAGACAAAGAACGACCACAATTAGACACAAAATGATCTCAAAGATACAGAGTGATTAATTACCACTCCCTTCCTGCAGGTTACACCTTCACCTCATATGTCAGTCATCTAATCAACAACCTGTTTCCCATCCCATAATTTACAGTAACATTAAGCCTTCACTTGCAGGGTGTCGATACTGAAAGCAGAATCTATTGAAATTAATCTCTTGTTGATCCCATTTAATAAAGGAGGAAAAGAGGGGACTGGACTGCCTTGATGTTTGCTTTCAGAAAAGAAGAATCGCAGAACACAGAAGAATCCTAAAATGAAATTTAGTTTGTGCAAAATGTGACGTGATGTGCAACAAATAATCTATTTAAATAAGACAGAGGAAGTGGAATTCACTGCACAGCATGAAAGCTGACAGCTGTTCGTGTTTCTACTAGTGGGTGGGATGGGTCAGAAAAGACCCTATTTGCACATCACTTCAGTGGAATCAATGGGAGAGTTTGCAGCCGATGATGTTCTGCACAAACTGTAATTGACTCCACAGCTATTGATAGTGCATTTAGAGAGACATGAGGTGGGGGATGTTTAGCTGCAGGTGGTTGTAACTGCAAAAGGATGGTGACAGCGGCGCCCAGTGCAGACTCGTCCAATCAAACTAATGACAGTTATGTCACCTGATGGAGCATGCAGCCACTGGCACAGGGGTGGAGGTGCGCTCTCCCAGCCACTCATGCCACCTCCTGCCTGTCAGGAAGTTAGCGAGCCACAGATAGCTGGGAAAGATTGATGAGCAGGAGCTGTGGCACAGTAGGAAAACCCAGGAGGTGAAGAGGAGTGGATGTGAAACTGTGGGGGGAAGGAGAGTCGAACGTGGAGTAGAATTTGTTCAGGACGACTAGCACCTGACGGTCATTAGCATCCCATGTGTTCGTTTTCTGTTAGTGCGTAACTTCATTTTATGTGATCAGGTTGTGAATAAAGGGCTCAAAAACACAACGGCACAGTGGGACAGACGTGAAGCCAGGTGGTGGCCCAGTACCAGAACTGACCAGTAACATCCAATAATATTCATACTGGTGCACACGGTGGCTTTTATAAGTGCTGCTGTACTTTGCTCCACAAGTCCAACCTCCACCTTAAGCACTAAGTTATTATTATTATTATTATTATTATTATTATTAAGTTCTTGGTACTTAATAATAATTATAATAATAACTTTAAATATGGAGCACTTTAAAAACAAGCTGCAAGTGCTGTACAGTAAAAACACAAAGTAAAAGTCTGGTTGTCTTTCCACCAAATCTAAATATAAATTTTGATAAAATCATTTTTTTCATCACAAACTTCAACTCTTGCTTTGTAAATTAAATTATTCATCCATCCACTGCTCCATTACCGTTCACCAACAGATACAACCAAACTGAAAATAACACAGATTTGTTCTGGAAACTTGCCAACATGTTATTTTTTATACCCATACTGAGAACAAAACAGGAAAACTTGCTGTGCTTGGAAAATATAGAAGAAAAGAACAGTTATCTTTCTTCTGTCCTTCACGACCTTTTATAAATCCCCTGTCCACACTGCCTAGACTCTGCTCAAATTGAGTGTTAATTACATAAAAGCAATTACAGAGCCAAAATGAAGGCCTCATCCACTGAGGAAGGGTGGGAAAAGTCCGCCAGCAACTTCAGAAACGA
Organism: Anabas testudineus; assembly: GCF_900324465.2. Lineage (NCBI taxonomy): Eukaryota > Metazoa > Chordata > Actinopteri > Anabantiformes > Anabantidae > Anabas > Anabas testudineus. Next base: position 3,569,968 of record NC_046611.1, read on the forward strand.
TGATTTAAGACCTGAACTGGGAAATATGTCTGTCTCTGGTGGTTCTTCACAGAAATCTATAATGAAGACAAAGTCTTTGGTTCATTTTCTACTGTAGCAAATTAGCCTTTGTTCACTATTCACACTAATTAGTCACCCCAAGACGAATAGATGCTGTTTTTATGGGATTACACAGACGGATTAGAAGTATTTTCATTTAAATTCAACTTATTATGCAAATATAATAATATAACTGACACACATTTGAAAAACCCAACTATGAAAAACTGCCTGAAAAGCCACAAAAATAATGTATTTTATAAACCTGTCTACATAAATTTTGGCCTTTTAATGTATTTATGTGTTTGATGTCTACCTCAGTAATCTCAGTCCTGCTCCAAATCCTGGTTCTGGTGGATTTTATCTTCCCTGTTGATTTAATGGTTCAGGTTTCTCTTATAGAAACACCACACTGCCATCATGTGGAGGATTGTGCACACTGTTTTCAAGTAGGTGTGCAGTTTCCCAGTAATGTCTTTATCAGGTGCTTTCAAAATTGCCCCATGAAAAGTTTGTCTAAAGCTTCGGCAGCCTGAGTAAATCAGCCCAAGTGAATATAGTTCACTTTCAATTAAGAAAAAACTGTGTATTTTAAGTTTTGACCAAGAAAGGTTTGATCTAGAGGAGGTGTAGCAGCTTTATTTAGAAAAAAAGAAGATAACGAAATCTTCTCTCTCACTGGAGAGTTCAATAAAACCAAACACCATTTGGGATTGAACTGTTGCTCGGCGGTAACATTAGTGTTTATTAGTGGTTCACATACCAGTTGTTAGACATTAACACCATTAACACTAAAGTCAGACTTTAAAACCATTTCTTGAGCTCTGTTCTTCCGTTTCTTCAATACTCCTCCCCTTCTTCCTCCTCCTCGAACGAGTCGATGCCGACCTCTTCGTAATCCTTCTCCAGGGCGGCCATGTCCTCTCTGGCCTCCGAGAACTCTCCCTCCTCCATCCCCTCTCCGACGTACCAGTGGACAAAGGCCCTCTTGGCGTACATCAGGTCAAACTTGTGGTCAAGTCGAGCCCAGGCCTCGGCGATGGCGGTGGTGTTGCTCAGCATGCACACGGCCCTCTGGACCTTGGCCAGGTCTCCTCCAGGGACCACAGTGGGAGGCTGGTAGTTTATTCCTACCTTGAACCCTGTGGGACACCAGTCCACAAACTGGATGGTCCTCTTGGTTTTGATGTTGCCGATTGCTACGTTAACATCTTTGGGAACCACATCACCTCGGTACAGGAGGCAGCAGGCCATGTACTTGCCGTGGCGAGGGTCGCATTTGACCATCTGATTGGCTGGCTCGAAACAGGAGTTGGTGATTTCAGCCACAGTGAGCTGCTCGTGATAGGCCTTCTCTGCTGAGATGACTGGGGCATATGTGGCCAGAGGGAAGTGGATACGAGGGTAGGGCACCAAGTTGGTCTGGAACTCTGTCAAGTCCACGTTCAAGGCACCATCGAAGCGCAGGGAGGCGGTGATGGAGGAGACGATCTGGCTGATGAGGCGATTCAGGTTGGTGTAAGACGGGCGCTCGATGTCCAAGTTCCTGCGGCAGATGTCATAGATGGCCTCGTTGTCCACCATGAAGGCACAATCAGAGTGCTCCAGGGTGGTGTGGGTGGTCAGGATGGAGTTGTAGGGCTCCACCACGGCTGTAGACACCTGAGGAGCAGGGTAGATGGCAAATTCCAGTTTGGACTTCTTGCCAAAGTCCACTGAGAGACGCTCCATCAGCAGAGAGGTGAAGCCAGAACCAGTTCCTCCTCCAAACGAGTGGAAGACCAAGAAACCTTGGAGTCCAGTGCACTGGTCGGACTGAACAAGAAAGGTGCGTTTACAAATTAAGAAGAGAAAGGGACAAAAAATCATACCGTACCCTGAATCAGGTAGAAGACTACAGACGTCCTCTGTTGTAAAATTACTCTAAAGACTTTGCCTGACTGTTTGAATTGTATGCCAGTCTTCTTGCAGCACATCTTACCAGTTTGCGGATCCTGTCGAGTACAGAGTCGATGTGCTCCTTTCCGACGGTGTAGTGACCACGGGCATAGTTATTGGCGGCGTCCTCCTTCCCTGAGATCAGCTGCTCAGGGTGGAAAAGCTGGCGGTAAGTGCCTGTACGAACCTCATCTATAAGAGAAGAGAAGATAGCGTATTAATACTTAACAAAGAGGGACTAATTACATTAGTCTGGAGGTTTCTCACATTAATGAAGCCAATTTGAATGATGAACAGTCATTTTGAGTCAGAATATCCCAGTAATTAAACTGAAACATTAATATTATATGTGCCCATAAACAGTGCTATGTTTTGCTGACTTCAAAATCATTTAATTTAAAATTTCCAACTATCACATTGTCTTGAAATTACTAATTCTGATAATGATCAACCATCTTAATCTTTATGGTGTTGTAGACTTTGTATCTTCCTTCTATCGAACCCTTTGAAATTTTGACTCTTAACTACAAGTTACTTTGCCAGAAAAGCTGCTTAGTGAAACTAACCAACTCACCAATAACAGTTGGCTCCAGGTCAACAAAGATGGCTCTGGGCACGTACTTCCCAGTGCCGGTCTCACTGAAAAAAGTGGTAAAAGAGTCATCGTAGCCTCCGCTGGGCTTGCTGCTGGGCATGTGGCCGTCAGGCTGGATGCCGTGCTCCAGGCAGTAAAGCTCCCAGCAGGTGTTGCCCATCTGGACGCCAGCCTGGCCAACATGGATAGAGATGCACTCGCGCTGTAGACAGGAAAAAAAGGTGTTATTTACCTTTCTACTGAGGCCAGTGACTCACGTATATTTAATTTACAGCTGCACCCTCTGTCACTGAATTCATCATGCATATCAAAACACCCCATGATCTGATTTTGCTGAATACCTTAATGCTAACATTTCTGTTTTTAAACTTGTCTTGACCTGCTGAAAGTAACAGGAAAACAGGGTGGGACCAACCTGTCACAATGACTTTTCAACTGCTTATGCAATTTTTAATTGTTTGCATCAGTCTGACTTTTGTATATTAAAATTTCAGATGAGTGTTACATTTTAAAATATCCCTGCAAGGAGGATGTAACAAATAAGCAGCCGCTTATCTAAATAAGTAAGCAGGGGTGATTAACACAGTCTTGTCAGAATATTTACAGGGGCCAAAGTGTTCCCACACCCTGTGCAAGTATTTCTAGCTCCTTGTAAAGTATGTGGGTGGTGCAGGGAGGCAATGGGTGTATGCATGCTATGGACTGAAACAAGTTTGGTCTCATCATTTGGAAGGAAAATTTGGCCTGAGGGTGTTTTAGGATGTAATGTTGTCTGTTCCCTTTGGTTAACGTGTCCGTAAAGGGAGATGGAAGTGATAAAAATGCAAATCTGGGAGATAAAGAGCAGAAGCCAAGCCCTAAATTCTCATATGAGAGGATCACTAACATGCTGACGACAAAATCAACCACTGAAATGCTGAATGGGAATTAGCTTCTTTTTTTTTTTCTGCAACACGTATATTTACCTTATTCCATCAGTCGACAAAAGAACAGCTGTGTCTTGTAATATGAGAAACACAGGAAGTATTGCTGTCAAAATAGCACGTGACACTTTTAACAGCCATCTTCAAGAGTTTATGTAGATTAAACCGTGTTACATATATGTATAATTAGAAATTTCTAGTTTACAAAGGTACTTATGTAGGGCCATCTATTACTGATCACATCCTTTGACCTAACTTCAGAGGAGACACATACTTAATAGTCACTGAAATATATACTATATACTTACATTGTAAGTTCAAATGTGGCATTTCAACTAAACATTAACAAAATCAGCAAAAAATATTCACAGAATATTAATGCTCATGTACACCCACTGAATTCAAGAGCCGTTTTTCTCGTACCTCATTATATAAATAGAGTACACATTAATATGACTATATATATACTATCTATTAATATGAGAGTTAAACAGCACAACAGGCGTATAGAAACCCACATAGCGTCTCTTTGAACCTATTTCTATATCTGACCCTAACAACATCTTGACGGTGCAGCCGGTCATGTTTTTCCAGTGTGACGTCTGTAGCAACACTAACAACCAGACTCCAACAGGGCACAGAACATGTGCAATCAGTCATGAAGGAGTGTGTTTTACTTTATGGCTTCACTGTTCAGGAATTAAAGACCAGAGAAAACATGATGCAGCAACTGGCTTTATTTCAACATCTCCAAATCATTTAAGAGAATGAAAAATACTTTGAGGATAACGTGGGAATACAAATAGTTAACATATTTATATAAATAATATGGAACAGTTAAAATTAGTTAGGTGAAACAGACAAATGTTAAAAAAGGCTGTGGGAAAACTTAAAATAATTAATTAAGATAAATGGTGCATGTTTAGAATAGTTAAATGAAATAGTTAAATGTAACATAGACGACTGTGTGGACAGATGTTTACAAATGTTCACTAAAGGTATCAGATGTATTGCTGATGAATAAATGATTGAAAAGAGATAAATTAATGAAATTTATACCCATAACGGATCAATGGCTATAATGGTTAGCTACCAAAAATGGCTAACCAGCTAACATAGTTAGCTTAAAGTAATGTTAAACATGAATAAATTAATGCATAAATTGGTGAATAATTAGCTACATTTATTTTAAAAGGGTTTGAGTAGCTAAAATAAAGACTAAATGAATGAAATAGGGTGCTAACCTTATTAAAATGAAAGTAAGCTAAAAGTAATGTTTAAATAAATTGAGCCATGAAATACCCAGCTTCCATCATAAGGCCTATAAATAACCCAACTGGTGGAGGATAATCAGATATAAGCCAACAGAAACCACAACATTAAGCGTCAGCGGTGGATTTTTTAGCGTGGGCCTTTGGCTTGTTTTGAATTGTGATCCCTTGACCCCGACCTTCCCCCATAGAGCGAGCATTAAGGCCAGAGGAGAGGTCCCGGTGACGTGGGAGCGGCTGCTATGGCTGAGGCCAGCTCAGCAGACTGCTATTTTGAGTGAGGTGTCATTCACACGACCCACAGAGACGCACACGCCTCTGCAGCTCTAACCCACTAACCCGGTTGGACCCGAGACTGCACACGCTCTAAAATAAGACACCAGATTTCCTGGACTTCTGGTCTCTGCAGACCAAACTAAAAAACTAAGCTCATAACCAGATGAAACTTTGAATTTTCTTGCTGGTTTGTGAGTCAGATCGTTTCGACACTTGTTGGCCGGTTTGGAGAAATGTGGGAGTAGTGGCTCGGTTGGCTGCTGGTGTTGCAACACACCACACTAGTGCATGTTTACAGTCTGTGAAACGGACATTTTTGTCCAGGCGACGAAGAACGAACTGAACGATCTGTGTCCTGTGTCGTGTCCTGACGTCACGCTCGACGAGAGGACCTCAACATGGGAAGGCAAACAAAGTGTGGCATTGTACTGAGTGTGTTGTGTAACTAATTCCAAAATGGAATAACTGGGAAACAATTAGGAAGTTCAAAATGAATAGGAACTGGAGGGTTGTTGCTGTTCATACTGTACATTATTATGTGGTTATTGGACAGACTCAACTCATAAAACTAACATAGCTGCGTTTTATATACCTACTACTATCTAATCAATACATTTTTACATGTAATAGCAGCTCTAAATCAACCAAAAGTCTCCGTACTTCTTCTTTCCTGTCATGTTGCACATAGAATGAGCTAACAGGAAATGTCAAAAGACAAGAAAACACATGGTCAAACAGACTTTTCTTACAGTTCCAAAGGACTCGCAGTTTGAACCGATGTTACAAAGGGAACAAAGTCAAAAAGGGAAAGGTCGACGTCCTCGGCTGCTGGACTTCAGACTCTTTAGCTCGTAAAAATGTTGATCCAAGGCTGCGAGGCTTTTCTGTCATGTGCCTGACCTCATGTCTAACATCTGAAGTATGTGCGTTAGTTACACAGAGCGCTGGTTTTCAAGCTGTGTTGAAAAGGCCTAAAAATAGCAGCTTCAGGTCCAACAGTGCAGCCGTTATCAGCTCGTTGGTGAGCGACAGAAACAGAAATGTAAAATACCACACCAGCATTCCCCACAAGCCAGGCAGAGCAGCACAGCTTCCTGACCCCCAGTCCCCCCAGTCCTCCCAGTCCCCATATGGAAACAGTTAACCTTTACTGGAGCTGGAGCCACATGCCTGGCAGCATGTTTCCAGTGATTTACTTCATGTTTTTCACTATTTTAAACAGATAAATGCTTTCCCTGCCTGGATTTTATGGCCTTCAGCAACGCCAGAATGTTTTTCAGAAGCAGACTGGGGGTCGTAAACTGGAAACAATAAACAAAAACTCCAGCTTGCAACACAGTTTGTGGAGGAAGTATGCAAATACAGAAGGAAAGTTAGTATGAGGAAGTTCACACTTCAGAAGTGACTCATTTGGTAACTTTGGTTTTTTTCAAATGCGACGCTGCAGCTTTTGATATTTCTGGTAAACAGAGCCACTTGTTTGTGCTGATAATAACAGAAATGACTGAACACTCACCATTTTGCTGCTTTGATTGTCCTTTTTTAGTAGAAGTTCAAGCTGCAGGTTCTCACAGTTCACCTATAATGAGATCTCTGTGAGTGTAGTCCCATCCGTGTGTGACACGCACACTTTTATAGCTACTACAGGGGGTGGAGGACAAGAGGTGGAGCCGTCCACAGCTCCCTCTGTGTTCTGTTCTGTTCAGTCCTTTCAGAATAAAAGCCACCCCCGAAGGCCTTGTGTAAGTTAGTAAGCATACACAGTGCATTTACTGAAGTACTGTGAAAACATTTTACTAAACTTTACTAGACTTTATCAGCAACTAAGTTGCTGATAAAGTTGTAAAAGTTCTTATCAGAAGTTTCACTTGTAGATAATTATTAACATTGGTATTATAGAGGAGGATGCCATGACTCAACAGTTTAATTACTGACCTATTTTCATTCATTGTACTTATTCTGTATAGATGATGATCTGATTTATCTGTGTTAATGTTGGTGTGGATCTTTTCTGGTTGTGGTTCCTTTTCTTTCTGTCTGAGTTTAGAACAACTGTAACGAGGCAAAAACATTTCCCTTTGGGATTATTACAGTTTGAATCTTGAATGTTAAATACTGTAGCAGTACTACCTGTTATTGTTGTAGTTGTTGTTGTATGAATCTAAATTGCTGTCTAGTTCTGACAAGCCAATGTCAAACAAACTGAAAAACAACTTTTCATTGTTGATGTGGGAAAAAAAATCTCTGGAGTGATACTCACACTTTCATAAAACCTCCAACAAACTCAATGGAAAACCTTAAACATTAACAACAACACCTAACTGTAAATGTGTTAAAGCAGTAGGGCTTTAAAAAGGACATGATTTCATTTTGATCACTAGAAGAAATAATTGTTACCTGTTTAAATGGAGTTTGTAGGTGGCTGAGTTACCGAAAGTCTTTGTCTATTTAATTAATTTTTAATCATATTTTTCTATTTCTATTTCTCTTCATGCAACTTGGTTGAGGTGAAAAGTAACTGTTACTAAAGTTCAATGTAAATATTTTACTTTTACTGTACTATATACTGTGTAATCTAAAGGTACAAAGGCAAATCAGGCTGATTTATAGAGAAAAGTGCTGCAAATGTGGTAAATATGTATAAAAAGACACTGAATATTTGTATTACAAGGAACTGAGTAACTAGAAGGAGTATTTTCTCAGTTTTACCATCATATTATGTAGTTCTGAGATGGGCTACTCTGCACAATGAGTACTTTTACCTTCTGTACTGTATATTGTGATGCTGATACTTGTGTACTTGTGTTATTTGTACATGTAACACAATATTACTACATTTTGCTTGTACTGCTTTCTCTAAAGTTAAAGGTCTGAGTGCATCTTCTGCCGCTGCTTGACTTTTCAGACCTTACAATAAATAATTTGATGTCAATCACAGAAAATGTGCAACGCAGTTTACAGCCACTAGATGGCGCTGTCATCATTTAGATTTTATCTGAGGAGGTAATAAACTCAGTGTGTTAATCTGAGCAGCACAGTTTTGCCAGTCAGTTCATTTCCTGTTCTGTAGCAAACATACTGTGTTTATAGTCTCTGCATCGTTTAATTATAAATATCAATTTTAGATTTATGCCTCAGATAATCAGTAAAACGGAGTCCAATCCAGCTGATTTTGTTTATATAGGCCACAAATCTTTTTTAATGCACCATCAGAGGATAGAAGAAGATAGAAGAAGTCATTGTGCATTTGGAAAAACGTCTTATTTTATTCAAACGTCGTTTTCTCTCCACAGATGCCTCATCCTGCCATACTGTCTGTGAACCTCACCTGTCCATCACTCTTTACAGGAATGCAGAGCTGATCCAGGAGCCACCAGAGGCCCGGGCTCATCGCTCCAGGTCTTCGTCTCTGAATGTAAACACCTTCATAATCCTCAAACAAACCCATGAGTCCTGCGCACCCTGAAGCTTCATCCCCTGAACAGCCCGTTCCTCCTCAAACGCTCCCCTCAGCGTCTTTTTGGAATCGAAAGATAGTTTGTGATAGAAACAGATGATGGAGATATTTTTCAAGTGCTGCATTTCAATCTCCTCCTCCCCCCGAAGGTCTACAGATTACTTCTATTTTATGTCTAAAGACTGTAAACTATTTCCATCCTTTTTTGTGTTTTGCAGCTCTTCTTTGCAGCGGCTTTAGTGAGAGTGTGATGAGAGAGAAAAGAAATATAAAAATAGTTTTACAGGTCCAAATGAGATCCAAAGCAGAACTTTACAACAAAACCAGATCAGTATTAAACATTGTAGACATTTAATTACAATGAAATTACAATTACCATCTGTCATTGACCACATTGATGAACACCGTCTGCATGATTTTAATCACATATCAAGATTCATCACTATATGACGAACTGCATTTAATTAAACTTTGTTTATTCAGATCTTATTATATTTTTCTTTTTTTATGGGAAATGCGGTGTCCGATTAAGAGTTTTCTACATTTCTTCCATTTGTTCCCAGGAAGGTGTAGATTAAACCCTTTTATGCGTAGATATGAATCTTTATTCCAGTGATTGTGTTAATCCTTCTTACTGTGTTTGTGTTTGAGACAAATCGTCCATACGAGCAGAACATTTGTCTCCAAGTTATTGATGTGACATTATGCAGCATTATGTTTAAATTCAGCCAATCAAGTCAGCACTGAACAGTGCATAGTAAATGAAATCACTGTTGAAACCAATCAACATGAATATTCATATAGAAAGTGAAGATGACGTCCTATAGAAACTTGAAGGTAAAACACACAAGGCTGCAAAGGATGTTTCACAAATACAGTTAAAATACAGCAGATTCCTGCACAGAGATTGATTTGAATCAGTTCATCATGTAGTATTTAGAGATTTGCTCCAACAGTGTCAGTTGTTGCTGTTTTTGAATGTGTTTTTATTGTTGCATAACATTTACAAAGCTTCTGAAATAATTTCTCCACAGTTTAATTAAACACAACACAAGAAGAGGCCACTGTTCTTTTATTAACAGTTTTTTTGTTTGTAGAGACAAAGGAGGAACCAAACAGTTAATAAAACACTCCAGGACTTTTGACATATAATCATTTTCTTCATTTAGATTCATGCTTGCAGAATGACTTGAACTAAGAATATAAGAAGTGATGTGGATGAAGGGATGTGTCTAAATACAGAACACAGGGTTGACTTGCTGTCCTAATTAAAACATGCACGTCTTTCTGATTCACTCCAGTCTTATAGCTGTAATCTTTCTCTAGGTGACACTTTTTGTAATGCTACCTGTTGTTTTCTGTCTTCTTCTGAGTCTGACTGTGCACGACTTGATCCTGAGTCGTGTATAATAAGTAATAATACGACTTTTAGCTGCTTTAACTGGTTTGATTTTCTGATTCTGATTTTATGTAACAAGACTTCACTTATTGGAGACCAGAAGATCAAACAAGACTCAAGTGTTGCAGCTCAGAGTCTCAGTCCACCACCCACACCCACCCACACTCATGCAGACCTGTGATCCCCACTTGGAACCAGCGGAATTAGTCAACGAAACCAGTGTTTGAACTGTCTACACACACACGCCAAAGTCAAACAGACACAATCTTCATGCCCTCCATCGAACATGACAAAGCATGTGCACACGTAAGGTGGAACTGACATTTATCACCGATCCTTTTTAAATTGGAACGTGATGAAAAAGGACGGAGTCGATCATCAGGAGCATAAATGTGAAACATAACTTTATCAAATCTAACGGTGCATTCACACCAAAAACCTGCTAATGAATGAGAACAGGCCTGGGTTAAAGCACTGAAGTGAGACATTAGATCTTCTTGGTGCATCACCTGAGAACCGTGTGTGTGTGTGTGTGTGTGTGTGTGTGTGTGTGTGTGTGTGTGTGTGTGTGTGTGTGTGTGTGTGTGTGTGAGTTCTGGCCTTTGTCTCCGGGCTGAAATAATCCAAAAGCACTGATTCGAGTGTTTAGATGACTGTTAGTCCCGTTAGCAGCTAATTTCATTTCTTGCTGAGAGAGATTCCCTGGAGGATTCACCCTCACAAATAACAAACTCTAATCCCTCCCAGCCATTATCTGTGGTTTCTGGGACTGTTGCTAAGTGGTCTCTTCATCCTGATGAAACCTGATTTAATGGAAACCCACTGATTGCTTTTCTGAGCAAATTAAGCCTAAAGACAAAGAGTCTGTTTAAGCAACTTATAAACACATTAGTGGAGCGACAGCACACACTGGATAACAAATGGGCAGTTTAATGGCACATTATCAATATTACTACAAGAATAAATAAATCAATAACAGTTTATTTTATAATTCACTTTCACTTGTTCTGAATTGTATTTTTAAATAATTTAAACTGTGATATGTTATAATTTGTATAATAATTTTAGACATGTTTGTGCAATGTTTTGTGTAATTTTGCAGGTTTGTGATGTTAAATCAAATAGAAAATATGAGAATATGAGACTGATTAACTAATGAAAATAATTCACTAATATGAATCTGGACTGTAATCATATCAATCATCATACAAAAATCACACAAATCTACACATTCTTAATAGCTACAACAAAAAACAGTCTGTTAAACTCTATGTGGAAAAATAACATTGTCTCATCAACTGGCTAATAATAAGATGTTTACTAATTTACTCTTGATGTACCGGTATCTGGATTTGGATGAATGCATGGGGCAGGAGCTGCAGAAGTCTGGCAGCGATTATTTAAGATTAATCTCCAAAACACTCAGTTTTCCATTCAACGTAAAATTCCTCTGACAGTTTATTGTTGTATAGAAGCAGGTTTGACAGTTTTCATGGAGCTGTATTAACAAGATTTGCTGAATAATTAAAAGTTATTGAAGCATCTGATCAGTAATCTGCAATAATCTATATTGGATTACGTGTTGAAAGTATCTGCTGTAAATCTGCTCGCAGTCTCTGGGCCGGCAGTGATAAGGGTTAAGCTGTATTGAAGCTGGATGGATGCAGAGATCAAAGTCAGCGGTCAGAGCCTCAGAAAAAACCCACAAGTCGTTCTCTTGAGATAAAATATCTGCTTCTCCTGTGTGACCGTGAGCAGGCTGAGGGCCGGGAGGCTCCAGGAGCCCCAGAAAACAACCTGTTTCTGGTGCAGGCTGGGTTGTTGGACAGTGAGAAACAATCAGTTCCTCCCTCTCTCCTGGTTTTTCAATGTCTTTTTCTTCCATTTGAAGTCGTCGCCTGTGGAAACATGTCTTATCTTTGCACATAACATATTACATGTGGACACATTCAACTCACATGTGATGAGACGCTTCAGTCTTTTCACCAGATGCTGCATTCAGTCACAAGAGGTTAGTGCATGAGGTCCAACACCAACAATTAGAGAGAGAGAGAGTGATTCAAATATATGTAACCTGTTTAAATAAAATGAGCAATAATAATGTAAAGCTGCTCATAACTCATGTAACTTATAACGATTCTTCAAATCCACAGTTCAGCTCAGACTTTGATTCTTTCTTTTTTTGTTTTTCAGGTTGTGGCCTCTCGACACACAACTACATCTTGTAGTAGGGATGGGAGAGTCGGACCGCTGCACAAAGTCTTCTCCAGCACATCCCAAAGATTCTCAAAGGGGTTAAGGTCTGGACTCTGTGGTGGAAAAATCAATGTGTTAAAATTTTAAGTCATGCTCCCTGAACCACTCTTTTACAATTTGAGCTTGATGAATCCTGACATTGTCATCTTGGAATATTTCCGTGACATCAGGAAAGAAAAGATCCACTGATTGATAACCTGGTCATTCAGTACATTCAGGTAGTCAGCTGACCTCATTCTGTGGACACATAACATTACTGAACCTCGACCTGACCAAATGCAGCAACCCCAGATCATAGCACTGCCCCCACAGGCTTGTACAGTAGACACTAGACATGATGGGTGCATCACTTCACCCTCCTCTCTTCTTACCCTGATGCTCCATCACTCTGGAACAGGGTCAATCTGGACTCATCAGACCACATGACCTTCTTCCATTGGACAGTTCTTAACCCAGTTTTAGTAGTTTCATCAATCTCCATAGATTTTTTCTTTGATTCATGTCAATAATTTGACCCTTCCCAAACAGATTAACATCTTTTTCACGAACACAGGATGAGTCTTCAGACATGGTTGTTTAAGAAATGAGAAGCTACTCACTGCATCCGTTCGGGTTAAATAACTTGTTGTCAGCTGAAACATAATCATCCATGCAGTAATTATCCAATGGGAGGCTCCTACCTGTCTGCTTAGTTAAATCCAGGTGGTGTATTTGTGGTCACATAATGTCGTTGCAGTACAATACCATGATGTTACTACAGAGATTCAATGCCTGTGGTGCTCACGTAGGACTGTTCGTCTATACTTTCCCTACAGTCCAACTTGTTTCTGTGGTATTTTCTTACCCACAAAATGCAGCAGGAGCTAACTCTGTCTCTATCTCCACCTGTCAATCATCATCATCATCAGAATAAATTGGATGTTTCTCCCATACCGACATCGATTCATTTCTATCTCTGGCTGCCACACTGGACAATTGAACACCTTACATTATTGATCTGCCGGCCCATTAAAACCTCCTTGGGAATGTCATCTTATTTTTTTTTTATACAAGACCTTTTTCAAACCATAAAATCAATTTTCACTTCCAGATAGAAGACACAACATGTCACATCATCCCACAGCCTCTGGGATGATTTCCAATGATTTCGCTTCTCCCCGGTGACCTGATTATGATTTAACATATTATTTACTCATATGTTTTAAAGATTTGCTTGAGCAGCAACAGGAGGTCAAATGGTTTTTAAACCACAGACCATCCTGGTGCAGGTCAAAATACAGAAGTATATTCAGAAGACTTTATTCATCCCTGATGTTAAATTTACAAACCACACTGCAGCTCTTAGAATTATTAAAATTATCAATATTAGATTGTGTGAGGTGTTAAAATAAGCTCCATGTTTATCTGATACATGAATGCTTCAATAATATTAAATAATATAAAAACATATTCACTTGTGTGGAATGACACAGTGCTTTTAATAGCTGGTGCTTTTTGTGCTGGTACCCTTTTAAATGTAGGACTTTTCTAATTCTACACGCTATTTCTATTTAAGTAAATGATCTGAGTACTTCTTCCACTGCTGGTCCTTAGGTTCTCCTGAAAATTAGACCTTAATATCAGTACCCATACAATATATGGAATATAGTTACTTATGATAGGCCTGTTAACAAACAGTTCATCCCTGTGCTGGATTAATTAATATTAAAAATGAGTCTGTATGAGCCGAACAGATAAAATTAATTGTTTTGCAGAATATAAAATTCACAGAAATAAAAGGAGGAACTACTATTATCACTACACAATTTAACAACAAGTTAAAGAGAAGATAAACCATAATAAACAACATTTAACACATGGGTGCAGATGCATCGTTTTAAAATGTTTATATAAAGAACAAACTCCATGCAAAGTTAATTTACTGTACAAAGTTAGATCTTGAGACCTGAGTCACCTGTACTGCAAAAATATTTTTATGTCAGGAAATGATGAATATATTTAAGGACTTTGCTGTGTAAAAAATCTAAATGCATATCCTAAAATGAAAATGATTTTTTTAAAAGCCACTTCTGTTTGTCTGAACCACATAAAACCATCAATGAAGCAGCCCTGCAGCAGAAACGTCATTTATTTATGAAAACATGGACAATGACAGTTTACCGTGAAAACACCACACACCATGAACCTACAAATCCCATTTTAGTCTAATAACACCGATATGTTATTAAATCCCATCCAAATCTGAGAAGCAGGAAAGAAAATCCGGCTCCTTACCTGCCAAAGGTGTAGTTCCACTCACTTACAGTCCATCATTTGACCCTGGCAGGTAAAATCACATTTAAATCAATAAAATAAGAGAATAATTTCAATAAATCAACGCGTCCCTTTGTTGCTCTAAGGAGGAGAAGACCCACCATGATGCTGCAGCCTCATCTGAGTCAGGAGCTCGTAGAAATGATGTGTGATGTCACACTTCAATTAAATAGATGTTCGGAGGAAAACATTTAGTGAAGTAGAAGAAAAGAAGTCTCTAAAATGGCAACGTGTCGAGGAATAACTTATCTATTATGGCAGGCGGCGGCACCAAGTCCTCCAGCTTCAAATAGAAAATCCTCTGCAGGCCTTGGACGCACAGAGTGCGGAGTTCAGGCAGCTTCGTCCAGAGTCTGGACACGTTGGACCGGCAGGACGCGGCTCCGTCGGCGCACGGTCCGCCGTCCTTCAGGCACCTGAGGAGGCTGTTCTGCAGCTCCTCCACCTTCCTCGGCTCCTTCAGGCCGTGTCGCTCTGCAGGTCCCCGGGGGTCAGGTTTTAAAGACGCGCAGAAGTTGATAAATAAGGAGAAATAATGTAAGTCTGTGCGCAAACTAACCCACGTTATTACAGGCTTTTATTTTGAAAAAACACTAGACACTAGATAGATTTACAAATAATTCGGAACTTTTTCACAGTTTCACGTTTGTCGAATAAATCAGAGAATTTAAACTGTTTATTTATCCATTTATTAATTTTTTTGTTGATTTCAACCAAAGCTTTTAGCTAAATATTCCCACCATTTAATGCTAATCTATGCCTGGAAACAATGTGAAGTGTTAGCATAACTTTAGCTCTGTGTTTCAACATTTACCGTGAATTCTGAAGGGTTTGTGTTTATTCACGACTTTTAGCTAAATGCTTCAATCATTTATCATGATTTTAACTAGTTTGTTTTTGGTTTTCAACCACTTATCCATTAGCAAGTTTGTGTTTTAACTATTTATCCATTAGCTTAAAGCTACTTTTAGCAAACTGTTTTATTAGCTGGATGTGGCTAACTTATTTCCATCAGTTATCTACTATTTAAACCATTAGTCATTTAACTTACTTTTAATAACTTTGCATACTTTTAACTAACAATTTCAGGTTCATTCATTAATTTTAGTTAACTGTTTAAAATGTAACACTTAGCCTAGCTAACCCTACCTTTAGCTTATTTTTAGCTAACGTGCTAACTGCTTCAGTATTTCTTTCTAATCTATTTAATTCTCCACTATTTAAGCCACTTACTCTTAAATAACCAGATAAAACAGTTCAACTATTCACCAGCCTACAATCAGCTTCTTCATTTGGCTAATTGATATATTATTATTTTGTTTACCCACCATTGAATTCAACAAACTTTGAGACCTCTCCGTCTGTTTACATTCTCAATCACTAACTTGCTCAGGTCGTATTAATAAACACATTAGTATTATTTATTCTAATCAAAAACACTTCTATTAGTTTATTTCCAGTATTTCTATGCCTCCCTGACGTGTCCTACACACACACACACACAGTGTTTGACATCACTCACTCACAGCAGAGTTTATTTCTTTTCACTTAAAGTTGCATTTCTATGTTTATGATTAAGAAACGTTCATGTTTATGCACCTATCTCCACTGCCAGTATTTATACTACTGTATATTCAATCAGTGCAGTACTGTCCACTACTCTCCAGCAAAATATCTGCAATTATCCGTGTGAATTTATTTATTATATCCACTGTATGTCTAATATGTTGTGTATTTATCTGTGGTGAAACTTTTCTCTACATGTCGGTCTGTGTGCACTCTAATGTTACCACTGTTTACATTGCATGTTGGAGTATTGAAGTTTCATTCAGCTTTACTGGTGCATTGTCTGTTTGACTTTGACTTATACTATGCAGCACAATCCATGTTGAAGTTCCATGTTTGCATTAATTCAGGGATTTTTAGCATTGTGTACACAGATTGAGCAAGACACAAAGAGTTTTCTTCAAAGTGTCTCACCTGTGACAAGGGCAAGGGAGCAAATGCAGGAGAAGGTGGAGACGTCCAGGTTCATCCTCTGCAGATTGGCGGAGAATTCAACAATGCTGTCAATCCACTCCCCAAACCCCCGCAGGCACTGGAGCCGGTGCCACACTGACCCATCGCAGAAGATCAGCTTCCCTTCTTCAGGGTTGGACCTGAAACCGTTTGACAGTAAAGGGTTACCTGGTTACATCTGTCCAACGACCTCTGCATATATCCTATACTGATTTAGTCTTTTAAAACAGTGGTAGAGCTTCAAATTTGGGATCTTATAACAAATGCTTAGTCTGTCTTTGATTCAGGAAGTCTCTCAGTGTCGGATGGAAGGTTTGTTCTTTACCTGTACGACAGTCGTAAAACAAACAGCTCCAGGAAGGCTGAGTAGAAGAGGAGGTCTTGATCATGTTTGGGCAGGGAGCTAAAGCCTGGGATCTTCTGCGCCCAACCTCGAATCACCTCCATTGATCTGGTCAGGAGGTCGTAAAACTGTCGGACATGCTGTGCTTCGTCTCCCAGTGGACTTCCCGGACTCTCCTTGAACTGTAGTAAAAGGTCACCAGTGGGGTCAGGCAGGTAAGATATAAATGTCCGCTCTTGTATATGTTATCTTAGGCTAGAGGTGGAGTATTTCTTGAGTTACAGTGCCAACTCTGCTTACTTTGGAGTAGTCAAGGCGAGAAGGTTGAGGGTTCGATTCCACGTGCGCCCTGATGAGGGCGCTCAGGAGGTTGTTAACAGGTGAAGATGAATCTGGAAGTGTTTTAGGTTTGGATGGCAAACGACCCCTTCGTCCCTTTAGACTGTCTGTCCTCACCACTGCAAAGCATCCAAAAAACAAGAGACACATTTCAGCTTTTCATCTGATTTGACGGATGAAGGTTATGAAGTGTAGTTTTAAGATTTACCTTCTTTGACCATTCCCACTGCAAGGCACTTCTGGAAGCGACAGTATTGGCACCTGTTCCTCCTGCGTTTGTCCACAGGGCAGCTTTTGGCAGCCAAACACACATACTTGGCATTTTTTTGCACTGTGCGCTGCATGAAGAGAAGAAGAACAATATATATCACATCTGTTTAATATCGTAATGAGGGAGGTTAAAGATTCTTTGTTTAAATTATTAAATGTAACTTCACTGAGACGTAGAGTCAGTAGATGAAGTCGATGAATGAAACACATACAAAACCATCTGAGCACAGAGAGCAATTTCTGGGCATGTTCTTTGCGACACTGGTACAAGTTCAAAAGACATCTTAAAAGATCATTATAGCACAATATTGGTCTCTGTGGCACCGATCAGAACGAAGAACTGCCCCAAACAAAGGGGGCTTTCTTCAAGCTTATGCTGGATGATCTAATCTAATGGCACTGCGAACCTTTTGGAAGGAGTTTTTGCACCAGAACAAGAACCCGCAATGCTCCTTTAGAGTTGAGAGGATTTTTTTTAATCCTTAAATGGTCCTTTTTAAATTAACAGCTGCACTCTTGCTCCTTTGGGCCGTCTGACGCAGTATCAGGCATTCTGCTGGCGAACAGGGCAATCTGAGTAAATACAGGGTCGTGGCCATTCATAATTTGGAGAATCGCCCCGGGAATCTCCTTCAGAGAGAAGAAGGGGTTTGTTTTTATTCATGGCACGTTGGTGGCCATTTTCATACAGGACATTTGCCCCTAAAGCGCGTATGTCAAGAGATCGAGACGTGCGTGTGAAGTATAATGGCCAATTGAGGAGGCCAGTGGGTCATAGCGGGGCTTTTACATTAAAGACTATTACTAAAAGTTAGATTAGAAAATTACATTAGAAAAGAAAAGTGAATATATCCACGTTGAATGTCTGATATTTTCAGTTTTTGTATATTAAATTCATGAAGGCACAGATACATTCTTCTCGAGTTTAGTTACTCCAGTAGCATCATTATCATTCAGAAACCTACTCAGTTATTTCCCAGTTAAAACGTAAAACCGTAACTTTTCACACAGGTGTAAACTAATGGAGCAGCGAGAACAAACCTTAAAGAAACCCTTGCAACCCTCGCAGGTGCGCACTCCATAGTGCTGGCAGGCCGCGTTATCCCCGCACACTGCGCACAGCCCCTCCGCGCTCAGCGGTCCTCGGCTGTGAGCAGAAGACGCCTGGTAGTCCATGAAGTGGTGGCCGTGGGCGAGCTGGAGTGGGTGAGGAAATCCAACACCAGGCTGCTTTCCCAGACCGGCGGAACCCAAAATCCCGGGGCTGTCCAGCTGCTGGTGCGCACCAGCTGAGTCCAGGTTCATGGACACATGAAGAGATCCGTCAAATTTCATCGGACATGTCGACAAGGTCTGACCTCCGTGTTGCGCGTGTTTAATAGAAAACAGTGAGAATCTGGATAACGTGTTTTTCCTGTGCGCCGTGGCCAAATAGTCTTGACGGAAACTGTACAGAGAGCCGGAGTCCTCCCAGATGTGTCCCGAAGGAGTATGGAAGCTGGATGTGAGGGGTGTGTGCGGGGACGGAGACCGGTAATAATAAACGGAGCCCGGAGAGGAAAGCAGCTCGTCGGACTGGTGTGGGTGATGCTGATTCGGCTGATACCGCGGACACACGTGCGCATCCTCCACTTTGACGCACGGCAGCTCCCCCTGTACTGGCATTTGGAAGAGACATGGGGGCTTCATGTCGTACCCGGAGCCATAACTGTCCGCCAAAGGGCCAAAACTGGGGCCAGATGTCGCAGCTGATATTTCGCTGTTGGTAAGATCCATGCTGAACTTGACAAACTCTGGGGTGAGGAAGTCGCAGCTGCGCTCTCTCTCGGAGCTCTGGGAGGCCGGACTGGCTCCTTGTGGAGAGGAGCCGCACTGGGTCTGGACGCACGGCATGGTCACTGCAAACAAGGAAAGGATGCAGTCAGTCATATATGTAGGAAACATCTTCTAAGTAGCTGAGATAGTTCATTGAAGTACAAGTTTGATTCCTTTAAGAAGTGATAATATGATCAGTGTTTTCCTGAAAGTATTTTAAAAAGTAAACGAAAAAACAAGTTGCACCTCGTTAGTTTTCACGTGTTAAAGAAGCGATACGAAGAGATTTTAGAGAGCAAAAACATGAAATTGCAATGCATAAAGATCGTACCGGGTTCTTACCTTAAGGCTTGTGTTGTCTTATTTCCCAGAGGATGTTTTGCACGATAAAATATTGCTGATATGAAACACACATCAGAGCATGTTTCACACAACAAGAAGCTGTGGATTTCTTTGGAGAAAATTAAAATATGCAGCACCTTAAACCTCCATCCACTGTCAGAGGACAGTCATAAATAATCCCATCTCTGCTGGACTGTTGCGTGTGGATCTGTTGGGTTTAGCTGCTAACAGAAAAGTCCACTCGCTGTCTGGAGAGCAAAGGAAATGACTGTTCCTCCCACTCCTCCCACTCTTGGCTTTCACACTGGCTGCCAGTGCCTGCGACAATGTGCTTTTGTTTACGCGGTGCGCACCCGTGTGCCAAACGCTATTACGCACAAGCCACAGAGGGGTGGAGTGGTGTTTGTGACTGTGTGTGTACACGGTGTGGGCACAGAGAACGCTTCATGTAATCGGGGCCCACTTTCTTCCAGTTTGTGTCATATTATAGGTATGTTGTTGTGATTTAGAAATAATCAGACCTGTAGCTTTTAGGCAGTGCAGATGGTTTTTGGTATTATTGGGAAATGAGATTCATAGTGAGTCAGTTATTGATAGGAATCATTTTGAACAGCTGTTAAAGCATCAGATGGTGCACATTACAAAACTTTAATGATCCTTAACAAATGCAAAATACATCTGTTTTGCATTGTTTGCTGGTCTTCAGCTTTTCCCCCACTCTATAAAGCCATTGTTTGTCTCTTTGTGGTCATTTTGTGTCTCCTTAAGGTTGTATTAACTATGTTTCTTCCAGTTTTGCATCTCTTCTGGCTATTTAATTTTGCATCTTTTTGCAGTAATGTGTTTGTGGTCTTGTAGTGTGTAGTTATTTTGTTAGTGTGTCTGGTTATTCTAAATATTCTTTTTGCATATATCTTTGTGCTAAGTTTGTAGTTTTTTGGGTAGTTTTTCCCTCAGTAGTGATTTGTGGGCTTTTAGCATCTTTTTCTACTTCTTTTATGGTCATTTTGCATCTTTGGTGTTTTTAGTTTATGGTTGATCTATTTATAGTTGCTTTACATGTTTTGGGATCTATTTTTCATCAGTGTGTAATAATTTTCAGTTTGTGGTCATTTTACATCTCTTTGTTCTTTTATTGTTTTTAGTTGTTTTTGACCAGCGTCTTTTGTATCTTGTGTCTTTGTCGTCGTTTTGTGTTTTTCTGTGGCTGTTTTTGTCTCTATAAGCTTGTTTTCATCTACTTGTAGTAATTTTACAACCTTCACTGTTTATTTTGCATATCTGATCATTTTACATCACTTTTTTGGGTCATTTTTGTCTTTTTTTTCTTTTCATCTCTCTTTCTATCGTTTGCACCAAATTTAAATGGTGATGTTGCATCTCTTTGTGGTTGCTTCACATTCTTCTGGAGTAATTTTGCATATTTTTGTACTTATTAACCTCTGCAGTAGTTTTGTTTCTCTTATTATTTATCAGGCTTTTGTACTGATGTAGTGGTCGTTTTGCATCTGTGTTTATTTGTGTGTTTGTTTGTTTTTTGCATATTGTGGTGGTTCTGTGTATCTGGCACTGACGTTTCGCTCTTTGACCCTTTTGGCCCCGTTCACTAATCCTTTCATCGCAGAAAGACAAACGACAGCTGGAGGCACTTCTCCCTCTTCGTCATCATCCTGATGAGGAAGAGTGAAGCCTTGTGCAAGATTTCCCTGTGCTGACGTCAACAACGTGGTGCCGCCTCCGCTCGGACACCATTGGACTAGTCGGCCGAGTGCTGCGCTGCGATTGGCTCTCGGCAGCGTCAGTCCAAGCCTCTGCTTCCTGGTTGTAGCTGTCAAACCCGAGCTAACGTTTCCGTCTGGGGGACATCTGATGTTCCCAGTCGCCGCCTTGCATCGCCCCGAGCGAGACACATTCAGCCACAGGACACGAAGCCCTGTAAGTGGGAATTCCTGTTGTATCACTCGATGTTTGTAGGACATTTTAAAACATGTCTAATAACGGTAAACCCTGTGTTTGTTGGCACGGAGCCAAAACTCGGAGCAACATCTGCGAGTTTTCCTTTGCTAGTGACTGTGTGGACTCAAATAAATCACATCTTTACTCTGTTGTTATAGCTAAAAACGTGCCTAGTTAATTAGTTCGCTTCGTCTTTTAAAACCAGTTAAGATAGCTGAATTGTGCCGGTAACATGGAGGTTTATGCTTCTCTTTTTTGTAAGGTAAAGAGCTTATTCGTGACTCTTAAGACAAACGTGTTTGTGACCAGCAGAGATCAGATTTTAATCCACAGCAAGTTCATAAAACCTCGACTTCCTCCTGTGTGTGGACAGATAATGATTAATACAAAGCGATCTGACATCATAGGTTAATACACAACTACCTGCCCTATCACATGTACTGTTGTACGAACCAGCCACTGATCGTCTGTGAATACACATTAAAACAACGAAAAAGTCAATGGAGTTCGTCATGTGTTTCTTTAAAAGCCTGTCCACAGCAGTCAGGAAGCTCCCCACCTGTGCTGACTCAGAATGAGTCTGCAGGCTGATGTAAGGGAGGACAGTGTGAATGAGGAAGGAGTGTCCCAGCATCACCATGTGGAGGATCTTATAGTAATGTCCCCTGATTTGTTACTTCTCCATTATCACTCACAAAACACACAGTTCTCAGCATATTGACAAAATTCATTTCAGTGCTTATAATTTATCTTATAATGAACTATGGCAAAGTTGTCATATTTAAAATGCCTATGTATTTTCAGCCTTAAATGACCCCTTTAGAGCTCTAACTATGATTATTTTGTAATCAGTTAATACATTTTCATGAGTTAATGATTCAGTATTTGCGAATCATCAAGGAAGGCGACATATTACAATGTCTTTGAGAATTGATATAGTGTCATGAAACATAACATCCTGATACTCCTGTGCATTGTGTATTTTCTAACCTCCCTGCTTGAGTATTGCTCATAGGTGGATACAGTAGGAAATTATTAGCTTATTGCAGCTATTTTCTATTTGTACATGTTTTACTTTTGTTAACTTTAAGCCAACTTGATGCTGTATTAACTGGAATACTACAACGTCTAATTTGGCCAGAAATTGGCAGTAATTATGACTCTGATTTTGGTGCTGGTGTTGGTGCTAATAGGTCATTAGTTAGACCAAACCGGTTATTGACATTTGTGCCATCTGTAGCTGTGTTTTATTAAAATGCATTAGAATCTGCTTCAGCGTATGCCACTCCCTGGACAACTTTATTCAAAGTGCACTACAGTGGGGATGCAATTACATTTTTGTGCTGCCCCTGGTGGGAATTGATGTCCTGGTGTCAATTTCTGCTCGTTATGGCACACAGGGTCATTATGAAAATGCTTATTAATACTGAACTGCAGGTGTGTGTGTACAATAATTTTAATCTTTTTTTTATTTGAGACGAGTGATTTATTGCATTTTTTTTTTTTTTTTTTTTTTTTTTGTGTGTGTGTTTGGATGTTTCCAGAAAGACTAATAAATGTAATTAATGTTGATCAGTCACATCTGGCTGATACCTAATAGCTTAATAAGTTCAGTATTAGCCCTAAAACCAATCCAGCAGATTGGGTTGATGCATCTCTATAGTTTTAGTTCAAACTAAGATTTTAAATAGGAGAGTTGCAACAAGAAAAGGTTTTATTAATCATTGTTCTCTGTGTGTTTCTTATATAATAAAACAGCAAAAGTAAACCCTAATGTGATGTCTTTAAATCTTTATATTTTACATGACAAAGAGGAGTTTACTTGTGAAAAATCTTAGATCACTGTGGAGGCCAAGTATCTGAGGTCTTTTGGACTAATGCAGAGCAGAAAGAGTGAGTTTATATTTCTATGCATTGCACAAAACACTTTAATTATCAGAGCCCAGTAAATTAAATGTGTAAATGCTGAATAGCTGGACATAATTTAATGATTTTGCAACATATGCAACTAACATTATTGATGAATCTGTCAATTAGAGTTTTCAAATAATCAATCTTTCTGATCATGTACTATTTTAAATGCCAACACGTTACAAAATTAACAGAACAAACGTGGTGTCTGCACTTAGTCGAGCTGAACTCTGAGAAAAATATTTATTTTTTTATTTAAGGCAAAGCATTTGAAGATTTTGCCATAGAAATGTTCACGTTACAGAGCAGAAGATTGTTGATGACAGTGACAGCAATGATTAGTTGCAGCTCTAGACTAAAATATGCAACACATTATCACCTACATCTTAAATATTATTTGAAACAGTCTTTGGATAATGAAAGTGTCTCTCCCCCTTTACTTACAGTTCCATTTATTCCCATTCCTCCGTTTGCATTCCTCCTTCACATGATCTCCTGTCATATGAGAACCGACTAACCCGGCATCTCTTCTCTGTCTCACTGTTCTTGGTCTCTCACAGGGCCAATGGCGTTCAGGAAGGCTCTGAAGCGGACGGCGATAATAGGTGGTGGGGCGGTCGCCACAGTTTTTGGTGTGTCTCAGCTTATTGAGTACAGGAAAACACAGGTAGGTTGACAAAGGACATGGGTTTGCAAATGTTGTTGCAAGAATTCCACCTTGCAAACATCCAGTCTTACAGGATTTGACTGAATATTTAAGTTAAAGGTTAAACTCTGAACACTTTTTAAACTTTTTGACAGCAGGATTTTGAGAAACTTTTAGCTTTTAGTCTGAAACAAAGCGTAGAGGGACTGTCTTTCTGGGCGTGTCTGATCTAGATTGTGGAATGTGTTTACCTTTGTGTTTTTATTCTCACCTACTCTGCCTGCAACCCAGTACTGGATGACCAGCCACTAATGAAAAAATGAACACATGGTCTCATATTAGTAGTTTCTAGTTAAACTCCTGTAGAACTACCTCCTAATGTTTTTCTGGTCCAGCAACAAGATGTAACTAGTTACCTTGGCAACACAGACATCATACACTTAGTCACATTACCTTCTTTTGAATGCGATGAGTATAGAGAAATGTGTCTTGAACATTGATTATGCTAAATGAAGACACATGTTAAGCTAATTTGCTGCACGTCTAAATAATACACTTGGTAAATTCAGGGTACCTGCAGAACTTGCAGAGTCTTATGAGTTTTAAGTTGCTTAGAAGGTATTTAAAAGTCCTACTGTCATTTACAAAAGTGTGTATTGTAAAAAATGATGTCTGGATCCTAATCCATCCATCAGTTCATCCATCCAGTTTGTGCTGCTTATCTATGTCCAGGCTGTGTTTATTGAATGTTGTAGTGATATTTTTAGGAACTGTTGTTATACGCTATAGTTTGACACTTATTATTATAAGAAGGTCTTTATATTTTGTGTTTGTCTACAGGCCAGATTAACATTCGAATCCCAAAACTCTCCAGAACAGTTTTTCTGTTTTTATTCTCATGCCACTGATGAATACATTACCACACAGCTTAGCTTCATTTGACGTAGATCAGCAGCTGTGTTCTCTGACCCCAATTTCAGTCTTGCTACACAACTACATATCAAACTTTATTTGACTGTACAACCTAATGTGAACTCTGTTTTGTGTCCTGGCGCGCTAATGTCTTCTCTTGCCCATCGTCATCCTCTCAACCAAGCGTGGATTGGTAAGCAAGAAGTCAACCCTGATGAAATATAATTATTTTCACAATAGTTTGTAATCATGCATGCCTCTAATCCCAGTAATTGCAATGCTGATGAGATGAATGTCCGTCTTGTCTCCTTTAGCAAGGGCACATGGCTTGGAGAAGTTTTCAAGACAACGGCCGATTGGCTATTAGCATGGGCCTTGCTGTGCCGTTCACTAACTTAACTTGATTACAGGGGGGCACGCTGGCACTTAATTCTGTGGTGGTGTTTGTCTGTATGCATCATCAAAAATAGACAATGATTATATCATCGTCTTGTTTGCGGTTGCAGGCCTAAATTACAAACGCCCGCTACAATTTGCAAGTCAAATGCCGTGTTGGCTTCAAAGCAGTTTGATGCAATCATTTAGCTTGAACTGCTAAATAGAAAAATGAATATTTCATTAGAAGTAAAAACCTCGTATCAGAGGGGAGCTGTTTTTTTATTGTAGTTGTGATTGTTTCTTTAAATTAATTATTTTGCTAATCAAACAATGGTTGTAAAGGATCTTCAATGGCAGGAATGCGGTTTGTTTTCTGGGGTTTTTAAAGTGGAGCAGCAGGTAGTAACCCTTAGCAAACTTTGCTTTGCTTCTACTCACATTAGGAATATGATGCGTGTGTTGTAGTAACACTTCACTTGGGAAAGTAAAAGTGACAATGAGACATTAAAGGCACATTATAATATCACTTTCTAACTTCTGTCTCTATATTATAATGTTTCTATCTGGAAAAAGGCCAAGATGCATTAAAATGGTTGCAAAAGACATGATAAATTATATCACATGCATTTTATGAGGTGACTAATAAGGCATAAGCACATTACACTGGGAAAGTGTAATGTGTATGTTTCACCTCACTGAAACATCATAAGCAACTCAGGTGAAGTGTTGCTATACTTTCTGACCTTTTAATTCTAGTTTTTAGATTAGGATTAGTATTAGGATTAAACATACACCCCATACTCTTTTGAACACTTCAGGAAAAACAAGGTGTTGTGCTCACTGTGTTTGTGTATCTGTGTCACATCCAGGCTCGGTTAGCCAACGTGGAAGCAGAAGCGGAGCTGAAAGTCGTCTACACGGACGAGCTTCCCTCACGGCAGGCGCAACTCTCATCACTAAAAAACACAGAGGAGTTTGATGTCCTGGTTGTTGGAGGAGGAGCCACAGGAGCAGGATGTGCCTTAGACGCTGTCACACGTAGTAAGTTTACTGTTGAAAGGTCCTCTCCGCTTTCAAGTACATGGATCTCACTCTCCTGGGATGTAACAGGTTTTTTGATTTAGCAATTGGGTCATAATTGAAGGAAGGAAACGCCTTGCAGGATGTTATGAGATCACTGGTAACAGTTTATAAGGTCCTTGTAGATACATTAGAAAAATGTAGTATCTATCTTAGCTACAGCCCAGTATTTGGTCTCTGCTAACGTCATATTAATCCATTCCTTACTAATTATATTAACATAGACTTTATAGACATACATTATCAATAGCAAACTGTGCAGGTACTGCCTTATGTTGTCTCATTTTTCCCAGACCTCAAGACTGCTCTCGTAGAAAGAAGCGACTTCTCTTCGGGCACAAGCAGCCGGAGTACCAAGCTAATCCACGGTGGAGTCCGCTACCTCCAGAAGGCCATCATGCAGTTAGACTACGAGCAGGTTCCTCTCCATCTTTTTATGTCGCACCTTCAACTCGTCTTCTTGCTGGTTTTCTTTGTCATCACCTTTTCTTTATTCCTACTCTACGTCTGAAACAGTACATGATGGTGAAAGAAGCTCTGCATGAGCGAGCCAACCTGCTGGAGATTGCGCCTCATCTATCAGCACCGCTACCCATCATGCTTCCTGTTTACAAGTGAGTGTTGGATTCCTACAAAACGTGAACTTTTATATAAACAAAATAAATAAACAAATGATAAAATATGTCTAACTTTGTTGTCAACTCTGTTGTTTATCTCCAAGATGGTGGCAGTTGCCTTACTACTGGGCAGGGATCAAGATGTACGACTTGGTGGCTGGGATCCAGTGCTTGAAGAGCAGCTACATCCTCAGTAAAACCAAGGCCTTGGAGCTTTTCCCTATGCTGAAAAAGGACAAGCTGGTGGGAGCTATTGTCTACTACGATGGTGAGTGAGTGCTCCGTTGTTCAGCACCTGCAGAAGCTTTTTTCTTCACTTCTCTAAACAGTCTAAAATGAATTATGGAATTGATGGAACTGTCTCAACAAGGTGGTTTGTTGAATCCGTTTAGGTGATATAAGAACTTTCTATGAAAGTTGCTCAGTGTTGCCTTGTCAGAATTTTTTTTTTTTTTTTAATGAATTGACTTTAAGATTATGTTTTTGACCCTCACACTTCCTCTAGTGGTCTCCACTTGTGTCCCACACACATGAATTGGGTTAAAACAAAATAGTCTGACAGGTCAACAAAATGATATGTTATCAAGTTAATAAGATTCTGTTGACAAAAAGAATCCACTTGCTAATGAAAATGTATTCACTGTTTTTTAGCTGTTTATTATGCAGTGATTTTCTATGGAGAACTGCTCTTTTCCTTTTACTGGTCACTTAACCAAAACTGCTTGATTTTCTGCAACACTGACACATTCCTCCATCCACTCACGGGATATTTGTGGACATAAAGCTAAAACCTCAGCCTTTACAGTTTTCATTTAAAAACATTTTTTCTGAAATGCAGGACGTATTGTTAATATAGCAAGATAAGACATAACTAAAGCATGGTGGGAAAAAGCCAAGGTTCTCATGGGAATTAAAGTTAAAATTATTTATTTATGACATATTAATGAAAATATTTTCTGTTTTTCTTTGATTAACATTCACTAAACTCAGGGTGTTGTAGCTCGTAGCAATGCAAATTCAGTGATTGTTGTGTAGAGCGATTAATTTCTCAATCACATCCCGGTTCCTACGAGATGCCAATATTAAAGCAGTCGTGTAAAAAAATGTCTGAGAACAAGAAGGTTAAAGATTACACACGGTTAAAATAGACCTGAGATGAAAATCTTGCCTGTGGCCTCCACATCTCCACTGGTCCCTAACAAAATGTGTTGACAGGCTGGTAGATGCCCGCTCTTCCCTGTGGCAGTAAAGGTTACGTGTTCTCTGGATGGGTACTGAGTAGAACCAGACATATGCTTAGTGTCCAGCTGAGTGTGAGCAGCTCCGTGCCGCCGGAATCTTTTCCTTTCCAACGTTGTG
Source organism: Anabas testudineus (assembly GCF_900324465.2). Taxonomy (NCBI): domain Eukaryota; kingdom Metazoa; phylum Chordata; class Actinopteri; order Anabantiformes; family Anabantidae; genus Anabas; species Anabas testudineus. The sequence continues at coordinate 3,598,422 of NC_046611.1, forward strand.
TCTGCAGGTGATGTGTGTTACTGTCGGCTTCACCGAGAATCAGCTCATCATGCTGTTGTTTTTGTCTGACAGAGGATTTTAGTGTCTCTTAAATTCCGTTACTTACTGTATGTTGTACTAAAACTGCGTACTGAATATGAGGTTACATTTCTAAAACAAGCAAAGCAAAAAGCCTTTTATTCTCCAAATGTAAAATGGAAGTGTTCAGATATAACTGAATGTGCTGCAGGCTGGAGAAATGGAAGAGCATTTTCTTGGTGCAAAGCAGCATATGTTTGACTTCCATCTCCCCCCGCCATCATCTGCTCTGAGGGGGGACAGCTCCAGGATGGTGGAGGGGTGGGACGTCTTTTCTCCAATTATGCCGTCTGGAACAATCACGCCCGTGACATTTCAAAATCTGACCTTCTCTCCCGGCGGTGTAGAGCGCAGGAGCGTCGTCATCGGTCAGACCAGCTGAGCAGCAGCTATTCCTCCCTGTCTTAGTTACCACTGCTCCTGGTGCCACCAACAACAGCAGAGGCTCCTTTATTCCCTCTAACACAGCACAGCAAATGTGTGGGAGGAATGTTTTTATCTTAATGCGTCAATACTAGCTACTAACTAACTACAGTGTGTTTATAGATGATTATATACTAGATGAAAAAGGAAATTAGAGCATGTTTAGTGAATGTAATAACTAGTTTTTTAGTGTTACAGTATGAACTTTGTAAAACAGAAACCCTGTCACCTCTTGCAGAATTCACTGAATTGCAAGTTAATTTTAAACTATAAACATCATACAATAACCTTCTATTGTAAATTAACCTTGAAATTGAAAAATAATGAAATATTATAATTTACAACATTCAAACCCTTTGATGTGACATCTCATCCTGTTTGCTTTCATTTTTCCAGAGGGGAAAGTTTCACTTTACTTTCTCTAAATTGAATCATCAGTTGATTTGGATTTTCTCCATCATCTGCTCTTCGTCCTCTTTAGGGCAGCACAACGACGCTCGTATGAACCTGGCCATCGCCCTTACTGCCGCCCGCTACGGCGCCACCATCGCCAACTACACTGAGGTGGTTCATCTGCTGAAGACAAACGATCCTCACACCGGCAAGGAGAAGGTGTGTGGAGCTCACTGCAGGGACGTCATCACAGGTGAGAAGTGCAAATGGAGGGATGAGCTCCTCCCGGGGGTGGTTTGATCACTTTAAAGACCGTGAAGCTCTAAAGTTGGATTTTATTTCATACAAAATCTAGAAATGGCTGAACCAGTTGACTTTTTCAACGTCTTAACAGGGCAGGAATTTGACATAAGGGCCAAGTGTGTGATCAACGCCACCGGACCTTTCACAGACTCGCTGAGGAAAATGGACAACCAGGAAACCAAGAACATCTGCCAACCCAGTGCCGGCGTTCACATTGTCATCCCCGGCTACTACAGGTGCTGCACAATACTGACGTACATCTCATCTACAGCCCGACACAGCATGTCCTTTACAGCAACCATGAATTTTTATTTAAGTTGTGGGTGTCATCTGAGTTGACATCTGCTCTTTCAAAAGCATTAAGCTGTAAATATTTTTTCCTCAGTGTTTTCTCATTCTCATGTGTAAATACTAATCCTGCTAAACTACTATCTGACCTATACCTGCATGCATTGCACAGTCTCCTCTGGTTACGATACAGCAGAGCAATAGAGTGGTTTTGTTGAAGTCGGGGGTTTTAAAGTTCAACGAAGCTTATTGAGCAAAACCCGAGGGAGTTCGAGCCCTTTGAACAGCAGCAGAAATGCCAAACACCTAATTCTCTTCCTCCCTCTCTCTCGTCTTCCTCCTGCCTCTATCTGCCACCCCCCTCCCACTCTTCTTCCACCTCCAGTCCTCTCTCCTAATTTTTCCTCTCTCACTTCTCACCTATTCAATTTGTCCCCGTCTCTCTTCCACTCCTGTTCTCTACTGTTGTTTTTTCTTTTTTCCAACACTCCCACTCATTCTGCTGCTTCCCATTGTTTCCTCTGTGATCTTCTCGCCCTCATGTTGTCACAGCAGCTCCAAATGTGACACGGTAACAGTAACAACACATCTAACATAATAATAACTGTTGCTGCTTCTACTCACATTTGTTTTAATAATAAATCCACTGTTTTGTTTTCTGTACGACAGTCCAGACAACATGGGTCTGCTCGATCCGGCCACCAGTGACGGACGTGTCATCTTCTTCCTGCCCTGGGAGAAGATGACCATCGCAGGAACGACCGACACACCCACCAACGTGACGGCCCACCCAATCCCGGGGGAGGACGACATCAACTTCATCCTGAGGGAGGTGCGCAACTACCTCAGCCCTGACGTAGAAGGTACTCACGTCCTCTTTTGTCTCTTCTAAGTTTCTCACAGTCACATCAAGCATCCACAGTTTTTACTGTTCCTGAACTGCACCTCCTGAAGGTTATCTGCTCAGTTGGGGTTCCTTTAGGTGGCCAGTGTTTTATTTTATGTTGTTTATCTCTGTGACCCACAACACTTATTTCTGTACACACATATACACAACTCATACTGCTTCAGGTGTGAGATGAATGTTGATTGTTTCATTACTTTAAAAAAATAAAATAAGGCTGTAGGTGGCTGTAGATTATAATAATAATAATTAACGGAGCGTCAGTCCAGTTTAAGATGCTTCTCAACCACAGATAAATATATAGAAATATTACAATACAAATACTATATGAAATATGTGTGTTACAAATAATTACTTAAAAATATTTACACAAACACAGAAAAAGAAGTTTCTCTATTTCTGCATAAATATGTTTCAAAAATATAATCCTATTCGTCCTAAAACTAGATAAAGGGAACACAATGAAAAAAACGAGACAGAAATCCACTCGGTGGAAAATGATCCAATCTTAAATATTTGAATGCAGCAGAGCTTTATCAGCCGGGCACATCAGCTGGGAGGGTTTTGAATCTGTTGCTCCTTAGAGGACAACATGAGCTTCCTGCTTCACGTTCTTCTGCTGCATTTCCATAGGATTAAAGTCAGGATTTTAGTTCATATTTTTTGCAGAAATAGTAGCGTCACAAACTTCCTCTGTACATCCAGAAATGTTATTCTACCTAATGTCACTAATACCTTAGCATTGGTTTGTTTGTCTGTGTCCCGTTAAATGAGTTGTTTATCTGTCTGCAGTGCGCCGAGGAGACGTGCTGGCAGCGTGGAGCGGGATCCGTCCCCTGGTGACTGACCCCAACTCGAAAGACACTCAGTCCATCTGCAGAAACCACATCGTCAGCATCAGTGACAGCGGACTGGTCACCATCGCTGGTCAGCCGCTCTGAAGAATGATGGTTTTGAAATACTATGACAAAGCTGCGTGTTTACGATGTTAAAGTGCACATGTTGTCTCTGTTCAGGTGGGAAGTGGACCACCTACAGATCCATGGCTGAAGAAACTCTAGACGCAGCCATCAAAGCCCACAGCCTGTCAGCCGAGCCCTGTAAGACTGTTGGTCTGATGCTGGAGGGGGGCAAGGGCTGGACGCCCACGCTCTACATTCGCCTGGTGCAGGACTACGGACTGGAGAACGAGGTAAGACTGCATCTATAGACAGGTGTATCACATCGTTATGTACAGATCTGAGTGATGACTCTGAGAAGGAGTGTGACGTTTGGTGCACAATAGATCAATAAAAACAGGAAGGTGATGAAGGAACTCCACAGGTGCAGGTTTTAGTCTCCAAGTCTCTGCTTCCTGTGCCAAGAAATAGTTATAAACCGTCAGATTCAATTTGTGTTTTTGAACACTGGACACAACCAGACACGTCCTCGGTGCCTGTAGTGCAGCTCTCTACAGATGTGATATGACTCCTCTCATCCTAACTAACTGACTCAGTTTGAACTTCAGCACAGGGTACAGCAGCTGTACACAGGACTAGATACACACAAACGCTCTAAACAAACCTATAAACTCAGACTCATTCAGCGCCTCGATCGGCGGCAGCAGCAGTGGAGCTGATATTAAAGTCGCTGCTGTAACAATGCTGACATTTCTACTGCACAAAACACTGGTCACATGCACTGTACGCTGTACAATGGCTCAGCGCCATTAAATAAGGGCACATTGATTTACATCAGCTACATGCCATCTTTCCAATAATTAGCCTAAGCGTTTTCATTAAATCCAATAGGACATTGTTTCATGAAGAAAAAGTACTTGTGCACCGAGTGCCTACAGTGCACTTACTCCTCATTAGAGGCGTTCAACAGCGGCTCTGGTGTTCTCTCGAATACTCCTAAAAGGTCACTGTTGATATTTGGACAGTGTTTGCCCTTTCACATGATTGGCAAGCCAACGATCTGAATAGCAAATAGCCCTCGTGTGTTCTGTAAACATATGACACCTCATTGACAAAGTGGCGCCAACACTTATCGTTTAACGGCGTGGAGGTGAAATCGATCATGTGAATACCAGCTGGCGCCACGATCTACAGCGTTTAACCTGGAGTTTGTGCAGCCAGAAGTGAATGTGTGCACAAATAAACTTTAAAGTCACTGTAATCCACACAGCTCGTGTTCTTACTCTGAATAGATACTTAATGAATAAACAGACCGACTAACATAACAAATAAGGTTGACAGAGGACAGAATGACTTGTTTTATATTGAAAAATTTAAATGTAATTTAAATTAAAATGACTGTAAAATGTTCTTTATAATGAACCTTTTTAATCAATTTAAAAACTGCATTTTTCAAAGTAATTTTTCAACAGACTATAATAATGAACAAATCTGAAACATCCTCACATCCAGTTGTTGTAGTACGACAGTGAAGATGGAGAGAGATTTTACTGTGTGTGTGTGTGCGTGTGCGTGTGTATATATATATATATATATATTTATATATATTACATTTTATAAATATGTTTCTGATATTATATTTCTTTAGACATTTTATTTTTCTTTCAGACTTTTTACAAATAATTGTGATATATTTTATTAATATTTGTTATATTAGACTTTTAATGTTCCAGTCTTGTTTGTATCGGGTCTTTCTTCATATTCGATTCTCTTTCTGCCTCTCTCAGGTCGCTCAGCACTTGGCCTCCACATACGGTGGAAAGGCGTTTGACGTTGCAAAGATGGCTCAGGTCACTGGGAAAAGGTGGCCGATCGTGGGGAAAAGATTGGTGTCTGAGTTTCCTTACATCGAAAGTGAGGTAAAGGAGGATTTCATACAGTCCACCAGTTGTTTCTAGGCCTACGTATTTGTTGCTCCAGGTTTGACGGTGTCTCTCCTCTCAGGTGCAGTATGCGATTAAGGAGTATGCCTGCACGGCCATCGACGTCATCGCCCAACGGACTCGCCTGGGCTTCTTGAACGTGCAGGCAGCCGACGAAGCTCTGCCTCGCATCGTCCAGATCATGGGAAAAGAGCTGGACTGGAGTCAGGAGAGGAGAACGGTACGACTTTAAAGCATCTACACAAGAATTTATTTCACCAGTTTATGATATTTTTACATTCCCCATAAAACCCTTTGGTTTTCACAGAATGCTTTAATCCCTGATGGGTTCCTGCAGTGCTTCTTTTTTAATCCGTATACAATGGAGAGGACCACACCCTCTATTCCTTCAGGGAGGAAGTTTTGTGTGTGTGTTTACGTGTGCATGAAAAGTTAATTATTTCAGTGTGTTATTGTAAATGAGCAGAGCAAAGCCACATGGAATAACAAGGAACTGTAGAATAACCTGTAAACAAATCGCTCATTTGTACGTTCAGTCGTCACCATTTTCACAAAAACAACTGTCAATGTGCTGAACATGTCCAGTAAACGTTCAGTGAAGTCATCAAGGATGTTGTCGTGGAATAAGTCTGATCACTTCAGTTTGTTTTACCTGCAAACACTCAGTCGTCCAACCTAAACAAAACACAGTGTAGACCATCAGAATAGATTTATTCATAAATCACAAAATCAGAAATGTGTTACATCTGATGGAAAAACAGAGAAGAGGTGACATAAAGACTAAACAGAATGGATTTATATTTAAATGTATCTATTAACAATTTATCATAACATTTATTAGGTTTCAGATTTTGCTTTTCTGCATCTGCGTGTGACTGGACGTTAATTTAGCAAGTTTCCTGCTACTTTTTGCACATTTTGCAAAAACAGCAATTAGGAAAAAGGGTAAATATCATTCAGTCATCATGATACGACGGAACTAATGTTTCTGCCGTTGTGATGCACAGTTTCCCTGGAGAGCAGGCAGGAGATATGTCAGATAAATAAACAAAGCAAAGTGAAGTTATTTTACTCAATCAGACATAAAGCTGGGTGCTCATCACTCAGCATTAAGCTGTCTTTCCACATTTCTACCAGCAAAAAAATATTGAGCCTCAGCAGAAAAAAGACAAAGTAAAATGTGTTGTTGCACCTAAACACTCACGATATTACAAACAACTGAAACTAAATCTGCTGCTCATCTTCATATGGACTAGTTGCTTTATGTTGTTCAGCTGCACACGTGGAAATAACCTCTAAACATTTCTAACGTGTCTTATTTAAACTACACAGATTTTCTATATTTCATGTGATAAAATAACTGAGAATCAAATCAGCGTCTGACTCGTGTCTCTGTGAAATCCAGGCGGAGCTCGAAGCTGCTAAGAAGTTCTTGTACCATGAGATGGGATACAGGTCTCGGTCTGAGCAGCTGACCAAGACGTCAGAGATCAACCTGGACTACCAGGAAGTGGTCAGGTAACTCAGGTTTCTCTGCCTTTGTTACGTGTCAATACACAACCCTACAGTGTGTGTGTGTGTGTGTGTGTGTGTGTGTGTGTGTGTGTGTGTGTGTGTGTGCGTGTGTGTGTGTGTGCGTGTGTGTGTGTGTGTGTGTGATGAGCTGCTGTGTGAGGAGGTGTCGCTCCCTCTTTTAGCTTTTTAAAATCCTGTCTTCTCAGTATCTTGGTTTGTTTCCAGTGTTTAACCTGCAGTTAGATTTAAAATGAACCCGACCCAAACCTATTAATCACACCTCAAATTAAATAATAACTGTTAAAGCAGTGTCAGATTAGATTCCTGCTCGTCTGTCCGACAGGTACAAGAAGCGCTTTCACAAGTTTGACAAAGAGAGCAAAGGATTCATCACCACTGTCGACGTGCAGCAGGTTTTAGAAGTGAGTTTTCAGTCACAGTCGTTCCTCCTTCTTTCGTTTCACACCTGTCTTCATTGCTCGTCATTGATCCCTGATCTTGTTTTTCTCCTCCGCAGAGCATCAATGTCCACATTGATGAAAATGCGCTCCATGAAATCCTTAATGAGGTGGACCTCAACAAGAATGGACAAGTGGAAATTGATGAATTCCTGCAGGTACGTAACGAACAGACGGTGAAAACTCAGTGAGTGTGTCGTCTATAGCAGCAATCTGCATATGAACATTTATAACACAATATAATGTAGTTATGATCAACTTAAGGTCATTATTTTTATATTACACTCTTTACATTACAACAATACAATACAATACAAATTAAGATGACTGTTTATAGTGAAGTATAAACTATTTATAAAATGTTCATATGCAGCTTGTAAATAAGCAAAAAACTGAGCTTATTTAAATGTGTTTTCTATCTTTCTGAAGAAGAATCAAATAAAATATAATCAAATGTATAATGACAGCACATATTTCTTTAAATGACAACTAAGTAATCGACTAGAGAAACAAAGTGCAGTGTGTTATTTTCACTCCTATTCACTTTATAATTATGTCCTAAAACCCTGTTATTCTAAAACAAGTTTAAATTCATCCACTGCAAGACTTTAGCTACACACTGTGCTCAGAAAAGCTAAATGTCAGGTTTGGTTTCACTGCTCAAATCCACGCATCAGGTCAGTTTTGGTCTAAAAATTAAATTGTAAAACTAACATTCCCTAATAATCCAACCAGGTTCCCCTAGAAAACAACTTGTTTTTAATGTTTTTCTGCACAAAATTAAACAATTATTGTAGAAAACACTTTGATTTGCACTAAAAACACTGAAATAGTGTCAATGAACTGTTTCACTTTTTATAAAAACAACTTTTTAAGAAGATTTTTTACTGTAGAACAGTTTTCACATGCAGTATGAGCAGCAGAGCATGTGTGTGATATTGGTACCCAACACCTCTGTCAGTTTGTGCCCCCCCACCTCGTCACACCAGCAGAACAAACAGGACTGAGGACGTGAAGGCACCAGGAGACTCTTTGTGTTGATGTTACCTGCCCCTTTTTGCCCCTCTTTGCCCCTTTTTGCCCCTTTTACCATTTATTTTGGTGTAATTTCTTATTCTCCACCAGCCTCATCATGCTTCACGCTCCACTATGAAATTTGTCATAAAGGGATTTTTGGATACTGGTATCGTGCATGTTCAGTCACTCTCAGTATTATTAGCTACATAAATTCAACAGATTCTCCTTGTGCCTGCTGTAATTTTTATCTGATCGTGGAACCTGTAGCACAAACGATCCTGTCATTTAAAAAAACGATGTGAGGATGGTGAACGTCCATTCCAACAGAAGGTGTGAAGTCTTAACTCTGATGTTCGTAACCAGCAGGTTGGAGCAGATGAAGCTAATTACAGAGGAGAATATCTGTGAGCGATTTCAGTAATGAGGCCTGAACAGTGTCCGGAGCTCCCGCGTCCGTCTGCTGCTAAATTACTTTCTCACTTGACAACGAGTCCAGAGAAGAGTCATTATAGGAGAGCTTGATGACACTCGAGGGTTTAGTCTTCATTAGGGGCTTCTCTGCTGTGCTGCGAGGCTTCTAGGGCCGAGGAAACAAGCTGACACCTGGACGATAAACCAGTTGATTCCGTCTTTTAGTAGAACATGACGGAGTTAATCATCATATCATCACGTCATCATGTGAGGCTGATTGTGTAGTGATTTTATAATCTCATAAACCTTTAGTTTGTTGAAAACAAAACTGAAAATGAACCATTTTAAGAAAAAATGTTGAAACAAAGTTGGGACAGAGGCAACAAAAGTGGAAAAGTACAAACTAGGAAGAGCTGGAAGAACTGTTTCCAACTAATTAGGCTAATTGGCATCAGGTCAGTAACATGATTGGGACTAAAAAGAGCATCTTCGAGTGGGAAACTGTTCAGACAAATCTAAATTAGGTATTCTTTTTGGAAACCAGGGGCGCCGCATCCTCTGAACTGAAGACCACAGGGATCTTTGAATTGTTATCAGTGCTCAGTTCAGAACACGTGGGACAAATGCTGTCCCGTGTGTTCTCTGTGGTCTGTTGTTAATAAAATACGGGTTTATCCCAGCAATCGGGGTTTAGATACCAGAATATATCTGTGGAGGGCTGCGTCTGTTTGTGCACTGGCTGACAACACGTCTTCAGATTCCAGGGTCGGTGTTGGTTTAATTTTCTGTCTCCGGCTTGTGAAGGTGATCGTTCACTGCGTGGCAGCAGGGTATTTTTGTCGTCCTGCAGATAATTATTTCTCCCTGAGGAAAGCAGCCGGTTTGACACGTTAACCTTTCCCGCTGTTATCTCTGTGCATCACGCTCTCTGCTGTTTCCTCTGTAGCTGATGAGCGCCGTGAAGAAGGGACAGGTGTCGGACAGCCGCCTGGCCATTCTGATGAAAACAGCCGAGGAGACGCTGGATATGAGAGGACCGGTGACGGTGGACCGGAGCGGGGGTGGAGTCTGACGCAGAGAAAGGCTACAGGTGGTAAAAGCTGAAAGGGTCTCGTGCTAATTTGAATGACAATGCTGCAATCAAGCACACAGTGTGATGAATTTGGCCAAATCACGTGTAGACTAGCAACAGTGAGAATGTTTTTATATGACTGACATTTGTTTCACATGAAGTCAGAGGCGATGTGTGTGTTTGTCTTTTGTCCTGGACTGATTGGTCCTCAACATCTGGTGCCTCTGAACTTACACAGCGTACAGTGTGTGTTTTATAGCTTCTTTTAAACAAGTTTTTTATATTTTAATTATAACGTTAACGTAGAATTTCCAACACGACTCTGATTGTTGTGTAGATATGTTGAAAATGTCTTCAGGTGGGAACTGAGCTTTTGATTCAGTGGAATTCCACGTCCATCATTTCCTAATCGCTCCCTAAATGTTTCCTGGAAAGAACTGTGTAGTTTCATATTGTTAGAGAGGAAACAGGGACCAGAGTCAAAATATAGCATCTTAACAAGCAACAAATAGACATTCCTAGAAGTTAAAGCAGTTTTGAAGCTGCCTTTAACACAACTGAGAAGCATAAATGTACATTTAAATACGTCTGTTTCTCTTTTCCACAGTGTCAGTGAAGGTTTTCATTCAGGATGCGACTACACTTAAAACTGTTGTTCAGCATTAAATTCACTCTGTGTGGGAGTTTTAATGAGAGAATCGATCAGGCCTTCACCGATACTGTGGAAAACAAAGGTTTTAGCGACTAAGACATATTTAAATGTCAATTTAGCATAAAATTAGAAAAATCCGTAACTATTCCTTTAATTTTATGTACAGTCAGTAACATTCAGGAGTTTACAATCACCTTCAGACACAGCCTGTGCTAAGCTAAGCTAACTGGCTGTGTCATTAGTCCAACGTGTACATCCCATAATGTCAAACTGCTCCTTTACAAAGCTATTAGCTTCCTGCTGTGAGGTTGGATTTGTGTGCACTGAGCTCTGTCCAGGAAACGTCCTGTTAGGACACGATGTGTCTCCAACACATTAGAAGCACTAGTCAGGTGATATTTGAAGTTTCGTAAAGCACCGTGAGGTCGTTCTGCTGCTCACAGGACGTGTCTCACATTTTCCACTGCTGTGTTCTCCATCTGTTGCACTACCAGCACACACTGCTACGACTGATCCGCAGGTTTACATGACGTGGTTTCCAGCTTCAGCGTTACTCTTTGTCGATGTCGATGCTTTTCAATCGTTTCTTTATGAGGCTGCAGCCAGAAACACAATACACTGTGCATCACAAAACACAAACAGGAATTTAAAGCGACTGAGATTGAAGCGCTGTGTTGACGCACAACAGTTTGTCTTTCATCAGTGTTTAGTGATGTTTAGAGGAGTGGATGAAAAGACACTGTACAGAATGAATGTATGAAACGTGCCTTGATGTGCCTACGACATGACACTCCACCGTTCACCCCGTTTTTCACAGCACGGTGAACAAACACAGGAAATGATGTAAAAGTGTGTGTTTTAATACCAGTTATTATATAAAGAATCCTATTTAAAGTGTATCACACTGCATGTGAGCATGTGTCCGAGCAGAGGCTTGTTGTAAGGGGACGAGGCGCCATGTTGGAGCCGTTAATGACGCGACACGAGCTTCGGTTTGTCGCTCTTCTCTAAAATCTTCTGTTAAAAAATAATTTTTATAAATAATTTACAGAAAAGTCTCCTTTTACTGCTGCCATGTGAATATTAGCAGTTTGTTAATATAAACTGTGCCAATAAAAAAATGTAGAAGATAAAGAAGCAACATGATAAACAGCAGAAAACAGTAGAAAACAGTAAATACTCTCATTCATCATGTAAATAACTTTTACTTAAATCTACTGTATGAATATATGAACTCCCACTTGCGTGTGGTCGCACCGGTGCCTAAAACAACAACATGTTAAGTTTTCTGTTGGTTTTATTGTGTTTGATTCAGTTTTTTTGTAAATTCTGAATTCTGGCTTTTTGAAATCATATAAAGAATCAATAAACACTAAAGATCCTTGACTGAATAAACCTTTTTTACCAGGTGAAGCTGCACTAATCCTGGTTCTAGTTTTCATTTCTCTGGTTCTGTTCTTGACTTTTCCTCTAACATGGCTCCAGCTCTTTCTTACCTCAGGCCTCTGTTAAAAGGTTTTTTATGTCTTATTGTTGCTTTTATTTTAAGATTGATATGTATGAGAGTTTTTATTTGGACAATAAACAGAATCAGCCCTGGATCTGTGATTAAAGTGTGTCAGTGTTTGGACTTCGACTCTTCACGCTGCTGATTAACTCACCGGCTCAGTCCTGATGTTAAATTGTCTCTTTCTGCTTTAAAAATAACTTAAGAAGCTGTGTATCGTAAGCTATACTACGATTAACTTTTATTTACTCAGTTTTAAATGTTATTGTACATTATTTGCCGATGTTCAACTCTTAAAGGACGAATTAACTGATTTTACAGCTTTATTATCTGCTCAGTATTTTTAGGTGAAAGCATCAGTTCTTCTATTTTACATCATTTTAAATTAAATATTTGTTTTTACTCTTGGTTTTATTAAACAGTAATGTGAAGAAAAGCTTCTATAATTATAAAGGTATAAAAAGAATAATTAGTTTAAACCTGCTTTTAATTCTAATCTTAACCCTTTCAGTCGTCTCTTCGTCAGCAGCACTTTCATGATGAAATGACTAAAAGCACCTGAACAGCTGCTAAATGAACTGATGGGGTCGATCGAGTCCAAAAGGATCCAGTTTCCTGTGTTACCACCGGTTCTGATTGCCCCTGATCATCCTCATCATCATCAGATCGGTTCTCACAAGAATAGAAGTGAACGAACACACACTCGCGCGCTAAACTTCACTCCTGCAAACTGGGTGAAAAACAGCCTTTTCTTCCTAAAGGTCACTGAGATTTGAATGACGGCTTCAAGTCCTGCGCTCGTATTACAATCTGCAGCAGAGACGCTTCCCGGGAAAGGCTGCGAGGACAGGGAAGCAATTAATTGTAATGAATAATGGGACAAATGTGGATGGCATATGAGCGCTAATGCTCGTTTTCTCACCTCTGGAGGATCAGAACAGAGATTCCAGCCACGTCGAGGTTTCTGCTGCTCTGTAATTGAAAAGTGAGGATGTTGGGAGGTGGTGTCAACGATTGTCTTCGTCCACTTCTTCTCCTTTATTTATTGTTTTTCATCAAAACAGTCAAACTCAGAAAAAACTCAGAATTTATTTGTGTGTGATTGATCGTTTTAGTTCTAGTGATTTCAAACTGAAGACAAATGCAGGAATGTTTCTTGAACTGGCTAATTCTTGATTTTAGGAGCTTTAATACTGAAAATAGTCCCCAACAAATTTAGTCCTGTTTGAGAAACTAGTTACTAGAAATTTCTAAACCTTTCAATTAAACTAGATATGTTTGGTTATTTATAGGAGCCACACAGAGACTTCAGGAGCTCCACAGATATGGACTAATGTAATCAGTTTTGGTCTTTTGATTTGACTTTGTTCAGAGTAAGAGTGTATTGATTAACGGCAGTACAATGATTTTGTATTATATTGTCTACAGAGAGGGTTTTCTGTTCCGTTGAGATGACCCTCCTCACTGACTAATCCACACATCCTTTGCATGTGTGTATCAGCTTTCCCGACCTATGAGCTGGAGTGCCGGCGTGAGTAATTAGAAATGTATGAGTGGAAATTATCAGCCATTCTCCGGGTTTCCATAAACAAGTTGTCGCAAAAATAATGATGTTTTGATTGGTTTTAATTAGAACTGTGAGTAAGAGCACTGGGACCAGATGGCCCCGCAACAGTCAAACCCTCACTTATTTGGCTAATAATTATGGTAAATAAGATGATAATTAACTGGCGGCTTCAGAAATTAATCACATCAACCTCTTGCAAGGAAGGAAAAGTTCAAATATTGATACGGGAGAGGGCAGGTAAGGCAACTGCTCAGGCTAATTTGTCTTTATTCGGTGTTATTTGTGCCTATAGGACTAGTCGCAAGTGAAAATAATTAAGTTAGCAGGTTGGTTTTGATGAATGAATCATTAAAATGTTCTTAATTTAATCTCCCAGGTTCTGTCAGACATTGACAGGACTGAAGAGGACTCTGTCAGGGTGCCAGACTGAAGGAAATTAGTGACAAAATGCCTGGAGAGCCCTGAAAACCTCTTTTGTGGGGTGAAATAATGGTACAGACCTTTCCCGGGCCACTCTTGAACCTCCTCCGATTGAACAAAAAAACCATTCTGCAAGGTGTTCTGACATTTACCTGGGTCATTCACAGGCTCTGTGTCTATCGGTGTGAGGACAGGAAGCTCTTTCAGCTGCATCCCAATGGACACCTGCCAATCAACCCAAACAAGGAGGGAAACATCATTCTTCCTTAAATCTGAACTAATTCCAAGAAGAAAATGAATATAAACTAATATTATTAATTAATATTGAAAATATTGTCCTTTTCCACCCAACATTTCAAAAATTGTTGCAGTCAATTTATTTGAAACCACCAGAGACTCAGAGCATCTCAATGAAAGGACTCGCAGGGAATTCATTATACCTTTCTGCAGGTATCCTCGGCCTGGAGCTGTGTATCTCCAGAATCCAGTTGACCTGCCCAATGTTCTTGCTGCCTGCTTTGTTTTTTGTTGCCTGTTCTTTCTCTTTCCTCTTTCCACTCAACCCAACCAGTCGAGGCAGATGGCCGCCCACTCTATATACAGGTCTATACAGGTCTTAAACCTTAAACACTGTAAAGTGTCTTCTGTTGTGATTTGGCACTATACAAATAAAACTGAATTGAATTCTTCTTCTAACACATTGAAGATTCAGCAGACTCCTCACAAAGAGTTTCCTCATTGCCATCTACGTCAAATTGCCTCCCATGTTGTGTTTCTGGCAACAATGCATCCTTTCACAGTCTAATCTGTTCAGTGAGTCACTCTGTTCAAATGTCACGGACTGAGAGTGATTTTAGTCTACGTCTGTGGAAGACTGGGTGTACTGTACTGAATTCAGCAGGGTTCTGACCAGTCCTAAATTGGTCCAAAATAAGCAACAAACTAATAATTTAAAAGTTGATTCTTGATCAGTTACCGTCCCCAAAGAAGACTGCCTTAGGTCCAACGCCTAGTAGGACTAAAAAGCTGTAAAACTAATGGTTCCACTTTCACTGGATCATTGACTAATGGTGTTCAGTGGCTCGCCGAGTATCAGGCAACTATTAAAGTCCAACTCCTAGAGTGAAGATCCAAAAGCTGAGAGCATCATTGATAGCTCAGCATAGTAGAAATATTAACCCTAACCCTTGATGGTGCAAGGAGCAAAACCAGGGTGCCTTAGCAGGATAATTATCTAGACAGGCTCAATAGTGTTGATTACAAATGTAAGAACAAGTACCTGAACACTAAGCTTCTGGGTTAGCTTACCATTATCAGGGGCCTGGCACCTGAAAGTTTAAGAAAGAGGTGTAAGGATCAGAGCCATTGTACCTTTTCCACAAGTTCCCATGTTTTTTGGGCAAATGTGAACATTTAGTATGACGATGAACCACATGAGCTCCAGGTACAGGTCAGTAAGGTAAGGTGCTGATGTAAGTGTGATACCTACCAATGGAAGGATCAAATGTAGAATCTCTATGTTGAGTATTTTCCATGTTTGTGCATCACAAAATGAGAAAATCACCATCCTAACAAACAAGCGTAGGGTGGCGTAGTGTAGGTGTAAGCAGATGGTATAACTGATTCTTGACCAGCTGTCGAGTCTGAAGTAGTGGGTTCAAAACTTGTGATGTCTTATTAGTGTCTGTGTTCTTTTTAGTTGTGAATAAGATTTAACACATCTAATAGCTCAGTGAGTTAGATGGTCACTCAGGTGTTTTAAGAACCTGGGTTTGATTCTTAAGCAACTTAATGAATTTTGAAGTCCAACACCTAAAGTCTAGATTCAAAAGAGCTTAGAAAGAAGGTTCTAATGTGAAGGGTACTTGGTGGTGTGGATGGGACGTTCTTGAGCATAAGACACCAAGTGGTTCAGGTCTGGTTCGATTCCCACCCATTGCCAGTAGCTGGAGCATATCTGTCCCACTGTGGTGGGTAGAGGGGGGGCTCAACTTCTGCTGTCGACGTAGCATCTAGAATACTACTTATAATATAGTTTCCTGAATCGCTGCCCACCCCTACCCAGAAGCAACTTTGGTTCATTTTCTGGCACGATCAGATGAACCCTGTGGAAGCTTCATGCGGCTTCAGCTGCGATCCCTACTACCTACAAACTGCCTGTATTTATGGTTAGATGAGTTTTCCTCAACATTGATAGTTGTAAGGTTGAATGTCATCCAGGTAATTTCCTTTCTACATGTGGACGTTACATTGATCAGATTCATATGTGAGAACACACTAAATCTGAGGGACAATATGTTTTCTACTGAGGAGCTGTGTTTCACAGTTTGTCTATTTAAATTCTTTCTTTTAGAGATTCCAATTTCTGCATTTAAATATGAAAATAAATTAGAATTTATATTATCAAGTTTTTGATTTATAAAATATTCAAGTCTGAAACCAGCGGTAAATGTTAAACGTGCTACGTCAACATTTGAACAAACTCGTAATTTCATTTAACAACCGAACACTATTTAATAAACTACAAATATTTATTGAGCAGGAATTTAAATTTAATTTTAGATTTAAAAGCAGGAGTTGAAAGCTCTAAAACTCCTCACCGTTGCCAAACGATTGCTGCATGTGCTCCCTTCTCTTTGCTGCCTACAGGTGAAAGGTCAAACTGTCAAACAGGAAGTGGGAGAATCCAATTAAATTTATATAAAAAATAGGGGGAATCCAGACTATACTAAGTAGGAGAGAACAGGGGGGTGTTTGGCTGTTGTCAGGGAGCTGAAGTAAATAACTATTCTGGTTACAATAGTACTCACAGGATTTCTGGTTTGCATGCATTCATAATTAAATAGTCAGTTACAGATAAATAATGAATTAATTGATTAAATTCACAGTCAGCAGCATTCAAGACTGATCTTCTGATTCAGACCAGTTCAAATTAAACCTAACTGCAAGTCAAGCTAATTTTGCTAATATTGTCCTGCAACAAAATATTGATATTCAATCAGTTACCCAAATGTTTGTTGCATGTTCTCAAAGTGGTAGAATCCAATTAGATACAGTACAGGTGCTACTCATGCTATCAGGGCTCTGTGACATTGTATTGCACTGACAATGCTAATGCTAACCAGGTTAAATGTTTACCAATTGCTCATTAACATGCTAATTAGCATAATCAACAGTTTCATCTTCATTAGTGTTCAGTGCAGATGATAACACTTCCTGGTTCTTTAACCTTGTTTAAAAGGTCCTATATCAGATATTATTTTTGTAAAAGTGAACGCTGAACTACATCCAGACAAAAAGCGAAGACATCATTTACTCTCAGTGTGTCTGCTCCTGTTAAACCCAAGCCCCTTGTTCTCACCCATCACCACTTAATGACTCCTTTAAATGTCACTGTGGTGGCTGCTGTTATGTACGGATTAAAATCTCATTAACTCGGAATGAGATCCTCCTGCACCTGCAGGACTCTGGTCCAACACTGAGAGTCGTGCTCCACAGGAACCTGACAGCGAAGGCAACAACATGAAAGAAGAGGATTCACCCACAGTCAATGATTCAGTCAAAAGCACTCGATCGATCTTGTTCCCTGACGACGTCTGGCTGACAGCCGCTCTCCATCTTTCCCTCAATATTACCCCTGACTTGTCACAAACTCCCTCGGAGCATCAGAGACGATGACGAGCCCCGGGCAAGCTGTGATATTTCAGTCTGTCGGTGAGGGTGACCTGCCCTTTACCTCACCCCTCGCTGTGAATTCCTCCACACCCCTCCATCCTTCCCTTTGTTTTCCTCTTGAAAGAGGGGATAAAGAAAGGGAAGGCGGAAGAAAAGCCTGGGACCGAGGCCAAATACAAAGACAGAAACATATTTTACTGCTAAGTCTGAAGGTCAAACAGTGCCCACAGTGTAGCTGCAACTCATGTTCACTGTGGGTGAACGGTGACATTTACCTTTATTCAAATCAACCACGGATGTGCACACCTGAGCAGATGCTAATATGTGAACGTGATGATGAATATTCCTCATAAACCTGAAATTGTTTTAGATGCTGTTTCTTACACTAAACCTGCTTTAGTTACTGAGGGTTTTCTGTTTCAGATCTTTATCTACAACCAGGCCACTAAATGAAGTGGACTGGGACAGAGTTCAGGCGCCATCTGTCGTCCAAACATCAGAACTGGTTCTTCTTCTTTCACTGAATATATTGAAACTGTTTGGAATGACTCATTTCATCCCCAATGGACAGAGGAAACAAATAATGTTGATAATTAATGGCTAATTAATTAAGCCCCTTTAAGGGAACATACAGCATAACAATAATGTCATTAATTATCTGCCCTAAATTTACTTTAACTCCAAAACTTTTATCCTCCAGTAATATTTTCATCTAACCAGAAACAACATCCTCTCTTGTCACATGGCACCTTCCTGGGCTCCACAGATTTCCTCCGACAGTCACATTAGAAACAAATATTTTAAAAAATATAACAAAAATCAATGTAAAGCTTCATGTTTCTTTTCACTTCAGTGTGTAATTTTGAGTTATTTGGGTGAATAATACCCCAAACTGTCCATGCATTGGTTGTAAGCTAGCATTAGTTAGCAACAGATGTGATAATACAACAGGTAGCTGCTAATAAACACCTCTGACTGTCAGGTTAAAAAAAGTTTCCCATATCTGTTCAGTATACTGTATAATTCAGAGTTGCTTGGTCAAGTTTGACCATTAATCTTCCTAAACACTCAATGTCACTACTGTCCAGACGTTTATTTGTAAGTTAGCTAGTTAGCAAGTTTTACCTGGAGTCTCAACTTGATAAACAGGTTAAAAATCATTTTTACTGAGAAAAGTCTGATGGTAGGTGCAGTTTTACTAAAAAACCTTTAGTTTGAACCCATTTTCTCATTTTCAGTTTCTCCTTTTAGTTTTTATTTTAGGTATTTTTAAGGTTTTTGCACATTACTCTGAAATACCAGTAACATCATAAAGTAGAATAATGATCTAGCAGGAAACAGCACTTGTAGCACACTATACAATTTATACACAATTTATTTGATTATTATCACACGTCCATGTTTCTACAACATCAGGTTTCCTTCGGTGTCAGTGCATTTCATAGGTCACCAAGACATCCAGCAGAATTCGTAGCCAAGAAAATGTCCAAACCTCGAATAAAAGTGCTCAACCAGCCTCTCGACATCAAGCACTGATTCTTAAAAAGAAAAAAACAAAACACACACACATAATACATCCACCATTTCATCAGTCAGGTCAATAACTGAAGTAAATGATGTGCTGCTCCTTAACTGGAAGACAGAAAGAGTTTGCATAAGGCACCAAAGACTCGGAGGGGTAGCTTATCAATGGCAGGGTGGATTTCCTCTTTCTGTAAAGAACTGATGCTGGGATGGGCTCAGAGTGTGGGCTGTAATTTAGTTTTGGGGGAAAGAAAATCAACAAAAACGGGTAATTACATGTACATCACAGTATAGAAGTTTGGAATCGCTCCCCAAACAACAAAAAACACTGATGGAACAAGAAATGTTAACATTTCTATACAAAACGCGGCTCTGAAAATAAGAGCAATTAAAGCGTAAGATGGGGGCTAAACACGCATTCAAAGAAAATATTTATTTGCATTACAAAACAAGCGGGTTTGGTTAAAAGCTTTTACAGTAATGCAGACACGGGAGCAGTACACTTGGTGCAATCAGTGTGAACACAGATTTTGCTGTCATGCAGGAATTCTTCCATCTACTACAAAACCATCAAACTAAAAAGACATGAACAGTGGGGCGTTTACGTGACGTCATTTGATTATTTAAAATTTGGTTGACATGCCATTCCACAAGTGTCACTTAGTGATTATATCAATATTAATATAGAATTAAATAAATTAGATTTTAAAGGTAAATTGTGTGACTTCCCTTCAATCACAAATATATTTAAATGCACACAATTTACTGGTTTAAAGGGTCATTCCACTAATTTTACACATGGAGGTCAGAGCATCGTCTTTAGTGGTGGTGCTTCCTCAAGTTATACAAAGATACAGCATTATGGGAAATGTAGGCTCCAGTGTTTTTGGCAGTTATCTCTTTATAAAAACTGAAAGTAGGTAAATGGGTTTGGAATTGGACGAGAAGATCGATACCACTACAACTGCAGCTAGCTTAGCCTAGCCTAGCCTAGCTTAGCGTAAAGGTTAGAAACTGCCAGGTAATTTCTCAGGAAAAACAGCCACCTCACAATACCGATGGCCAAGAAATACTCTGGAACATACCTCCCCATAAGACTGACTTAAATGATTTACTGCTGTTAATTTTACATTAATTAGTTAAAACATAACGTACTGTCTTTAAGTGATCAGTCTCCAAATAGAGCAGAGCATTGTGTGCAAGTAAATATACTCTATGACGACAGAAGTGGCTCCTGTTTTAGTGTTGGAAACTGTTCTTGGGTTTAGCATAAGGTAAGATTAACTGCAACTTTACACTGAAATACACTGAATCAGAGTGCGGAGTTTACCAGGCAGCTTTCTAATGACTAAAAAGTCAATTCATCGTTGTGGGATAACAACGCTCGGAAAGGAGGAAGAAGAAAAAGGAAATATCCAGGTTAATCAGTGGAACCCAAACTGTCTTAAGGCCGTGTAAATAGAATCATCAGCTGTAAAAAGAATATGTTTTCATTGACATTGGATTATATAAAAAAAACTGATCAGCAGTACAAAAGCTTGTACTTCGAGGCTTTGTGAACATCGTGAGCAGGATTCCTTCCTTTAGTCATGCCGTTGCTCTGTCCTTCTCCCCATGCTGCATTCTTCTGTACGTCAGTGCAGGTCATTATTTCATTTCATAACGTCAACTCTCACATACACATTCCCGAATCCACAATTTCAACATCCAAGATGCACACTGAGGAAACTAGGATTTGAACGCAGAGTTTTTCCAGAGTGGTTTTTGATACACCCAGCCTTCACCCTGCAGGAGGAGAGAAAACTGTGCTCAATAAGTTCTGGTTTGAAGCTCAGATGTTTTGAATCATTTTGTGCACTGACTATAAATGCTATGTTATAACTAAGATTTAAAAAAATCCCTTGGTGGAAATGGAGACGCTCCAGGAGCAGACAAATTATACTCAAGGTGATTTAAAGTGTATTTATAGTCAGAACAGAAGACCGAGCACAGGGGCTCAGCTGGGTTCGTCCTCACTTCCTCATTAGTGTCCTGTGCTGCTGTTTCCTACCAGAAATGTGCTCCAACCTGCTACTCTTTGACAGTTGTAATGTCATAAATGTAAGAAATCAATGATGGTAAAGTGCAACAAGGAGCTGTAAATATGTTCAGCTGTGTTCCGCTCACCTCTCTGTCAAAGTATCTTGTCCTCCAAGGAGTTTCGGTCTCAGCGCGGTGCCGCTCCTCTGTCCGCTGCCTCTCCTCCAGAATCCTCTTGTGCTCTGTGGCCTTGTCGATGTCCTTCTGCCGCAGGTACTCGGTCACATGCTGCCACAGGCGCCTGAATGAACACAGAAGTAAATCAGACACAGAGTCTCGTGTGAGGGACTGGACCTGTTGATAAAAACAGAGACTAAAGAAAACCCCCTCCCCCTCAGACCTGGATTCAGTTGGGCCCTGCTTCTCGATCGGTCGTACTTGCTTCCTCGTCACAGGCAGCTTGGTGACGTCGACCACCTTCGTCTCTCCGCTGGTGTAGCTGAACTCCAAAACACCGTTCCACTCGCCCTGCACACGACACACCACCGCATTCGTGGGGTTGTGCTTCACCTCTGCTGTTACTCTAGAGTCGGAACAGGAAAGGATCCAGTAAGACAATAGTGGAAAGACACAACCGGACAATCACTGACACATATCTGTGCCACAGAAAGAACTTACTTGTGTAGTTTTCCACCATAAAAGGGTTTAGTCTGAAAGGTGATGACTGATGAGTAGCCCGATTTGGCGCAAGTGATGTTGACTTTTCCACCCAGCTCCACCCAGGGAACAGTGAGGATGGAGCGTGCATACGCACAGGGCAGCGTGAAGGTGTACTCTTCATCATGCTCCAGCAAATTCAGACAACCTGGGTGAAGATTTAACACAAAGGTATTAGGTGCAGTTATGGAAATTATGATTTGCACTGACAAAGAAATGGAAGTTTTGAATTTACGAAAATATAGACCCGCCCCTGACTGGTCCCCACTGTCGACCTACCTTCACCTATCATGGAGACTCCGATGGACATCCCCATGAACTTGCTCTTGGTCCACACATGTGTGTTCACACACATCCGTCTCTCCTGGCATTCGGCATAGAAACCAGACACAGGCGGGTGATGGGACACCTGCTCCGCCACAAAGCGCACTTGGTAGGGGTCCTGGGAGGCGGCTGGGTCTGGGCTTCCCTGTGAGGGCTCCTTGAAGGCCTCTGGTTGCCTGGGTACCTTCCAGGAGCAGTGGAAAGTCTCACCAATGATGGGGTTGTAGGGCTTCTTGGCAATGGCGCCCTTGCGGCCCTCGTGGAAGGAGGTGAGGTAGTACTCCACAAAACGGACCATGCGATCCTCCGGGCTGCTGCCGTCTGTGATGGCCACAAAGAGGTCTGGGTGTGACATGAAGTCGGCGTACATCTCCAGCAGAGAGCGCTTCTCCAGGATGAAGGTGGGGAGGACCACCTGAGGAAAAGATCGTTTTTAAAACATACAGCATAAAAACTAGAAAACAACTGTTATCTTCAGTTTTCAGCTCGTTAATCTGGATCAGTGCACCTAGCAAACTCAAATTACTTCTACTTCTACACTAACAGTGTTATCAGTAAATGGAGCAACTGAGGATGTGACGTACTTGACCCCAGCGGTCACAGAGTCTACTAGATCTCCATCTGAGCTAAACCGATGGATCAATGTGATAAATCAGAAACCCAAGAGGAGGATATCCAAATACTACAGCAATCTGAAAGATAGGATGTCCATCCAGGCTGTTGGTGTTTTTAAGTGTGTGTATGTGTTTGAGACAGTAATAACAAAGAAAGACGTGCTTACTTCAGCCTGCAAGGTCCTGCACATCAAAAACAAACCCAGATGCTGAGTCCTGGATTCCAGAATCATAGCAACTAACTTATTTTTTTGCTTATTTGTTTTGTCAAACAGGTAGTGGAAAAAATACGCTCATAGTTTTACATGATACCAACATCACATCAGTCAGTAGCAAATGAGGAGATGGATTCACATATATTTAGAAATATTACTTGGAAAAAAAAAAAAACATTTTTGTTGCAGATTTGGTTGTTTTGATCAATCAATACTGTGAAATAATCAGATTATTATTGCAAATATCACACTGGTATTGCTTGCTCTACAGATATGAGTCCAGGTTCCCTGTCCTTCTAGACATAATTCTAATAACATAATGTAAATTCTACATGAAATTAAAGTACATTTAACAAGGTGAAGATGTGTTATGTGTAAAATAAAAACTAAAATGTTGTGTTTCATTGTTCTATCTGAGAAGAAAGAAAAATGTAGTAACAACAATAACTTTATATAATTGGAGCAGACACAATGATCAGGTAATATAGGTGACTTCAATTTGAAGTCTCAGGGTTACATATCACAATATAATGCTCCCAACATAGACATATACAATGTTTTAATAGTAATAACAATAATAATTGATGCTTTATGAATCTCCTCCCTTGAATCTCAAGGTTCAGACTTCAGTATCTTCAACATGTGGCCAGGAATCCGGGGGAACCCATCCCGTGTTAACCCACAAACATCTTCACCAAACACCAACAGACAAAAAGTCGGGAGTGCCGGTGCAAACTTTCTGTTTTGCACGTGGAACTCGACCTACCCGTGTGAGGTCCATGCCCAGCTTCAGCTGAGACAGCAGGTGTAGGATGACGCTACGCTCCTCCTCCACAGCACCCAGGTCCTCCTCCTTGTCTGAGAAGGAGTCCTCCACCTCATCGTCTGCATCTATGTCTTCCTGTTCCTGAGAGAGAGGAGGGAGGGGAATCTGATTTATTCAACAACCTGCTTGAATGACTCCATAACGAAGTAAGAGACATTTTATGTTGTTCATACAATTTATATAATGCCAAAAATGGAAACTGAACAGGAGGAAAGCAGAGGTCAATCACTTGGGCTTACCCCTGAGAAGCTGCAGGACTCGGGGGTGCTGAGCTCCAGGTGGCCCCCCTCCAGCGGGCCCTCCCCTGTTGTGAAGCTGCCCAGGGAGCTGCTGCCGTTCTTCAGGATGTCTGGCAGTTTGGGCTCCAGCCACTCGATGGTGGGTCCTGCCGTGGAGGGGGAATGCACAGACGCAGGTTCAGAGGTACTCATGGTATTATCCCCACCTCCCTCCCAAGACCCCCTACAGCTGTGCAAACACACTCAGAGCTCTAGCTTTGTCCTACCATTTATCACACAACATCCCACAACTGCCTGGCTGCTGACTGGACAGACGGCTACAGCTGTCCTCGACCAGAGGAGTGTAACACAACCCCACCGAAGAGCCGCGTATCAGGATACTTCGGCCCCGCCGACAGGAAACATCCTCCTCCTCTGATTGGCTACATCCTCTCAGCATGGCGTTAGCATTTTTTTGTGTATGTTTAAAAGGTGGGCAGATCTCATTCAAATTCACCTTGTGCGTTGTCTGACAACTTAATCTGATTGGCTGCTGCGATGAGTCCGGCCTAATAAAATATGCATTGAGTAATGAGATCTGTTGTGAAAAAGTTTGGCGTTACCTGGAAGTTTTCCCATTTCAAATCATCCTGAATAGAGTCGCGATATCAGAAAGTTCTACACCACAATGCAGGTTCACTCAAACGCGTCACTGTATTTTTGTCAGTGTTAAAAGTGTCCTGTCCTTAAAGTGTTGCTGTTGGATATTCTAACCACCTGAGATCTAATTACCTTCGAGACAGGTGGTAAGAATAGGCATAGTTCCCCTATCAATAATGCAAAATAATTCCACTGTCCAGCCAACGCCAACTGTTTGTCTAGTCTGGGTGCACCCCTGCAAGCACGTGACTATGATTTGAAGGTCGCCAACGCTTAAAAGATTAACCATCAAATGTTCCCTCAAACCATGATCAGGCAGACAGACTCCATACACTACACACCAGCCACCCTCCACTGACCTCCCAGGGAGCTCCTCTGCCTGGCCACCTGCTGCAGGTGGAGGATGTGCAGGCACTCATTGAGGCAGTTCATGGTCGCCATGGAAGTGGCCTTGAGCATCAGCAGATCTGGGTCTAGAGAGGAGAGGCCAGGGGGTGCAGAAAGGCCCTCGATACTCTGGATCAGGTCTCTGTGCTGACCTTGGGCCTGGGTCATCATCTGACAGGAGATCATAAGCATTGTTTTGTCATTTAGGGCAAAAACAAAAGCAGCAAGATTTACTTTATCTGTGAAAGTTCAGTTGTGACATTTGCTTTTAAATACTTGAAATCTTACAACCTGGCTTTTATATTTCTATTTTTCCCCACATCAGTAACACAAAGAAACTAGAGGAATTGGCTTCTTATTACTGTTTTTTTAACACTTCCCTAATTCTTTAATTCCTAAAAAAGATCTTGCTGAAATCCCATGAACGTAGCTGCTGCTTAGTATCTGGGATAAATATACTGATTCAAGCATCTAATCCATGCAGAACAAAATGCAAAATGTTGAACTGTGCTCCTGTGGTCTGTTGACTTTAAGAGAAGGAGAACAGCACTCTCTTGTGGAGAACATCATTGACATCATTCAAATTAGTCAAGGTGAATTCTAAGCTACACAAATCTACATCTACTGAAGCTCTACTACAAACCAAATCCTTAATATTTAACATTTACAGTTTTTGTAGTAATATTTCCTGGTGCCCTTTAAGAAATGACTCGGAATCCATAATAAGAACAAATGTTTCCAAGATCTACCACATAATTACACACTGTAAGATGTGCTGTATCTCAGGAGGATAAATCAGTATTCAATCTAGTTTCTGTGGTCCTGGTGTCAGTATATATTCCAGCATCAGTTTGGTTACATAACAAATCTGTCAAACTTCCAAGTGAAAGATCAGAATCTAACAACATTTTGTGGAGCTCAGATGCAGATTTTCTGGTCTTCACTTGTAACAGCAGAATAAAAACGGATTATCTCTAAATTAATTTTGGTTGTGTCAGTCTTCTCTGCATCATGCTACTTGAGTGTGGTGGAAGTGTGATGAAGATGTAAACTCAAGCCTGATGTACTTGTTCTCTAGCCCTTAACATTTACAGACTGAGAGCAAAACATTTATTTTAGACAGCCCATTCTGAGTCATGCAAGCGCTGTGTTCCTGGATCACTGTACCTCTCTGGCCTCTGCCAGGTGGTCTGGTAGCAGGGATCTCTTGCTGGAGTAGGCTGAGGAACCTTTGGGGACCTGTGACCAGCTGAATAAAGTGGCAGGGTTTTGGCTGGGCCGGCGCAGGGACATAGGCGAGCTGCCGCTGCCTTGAGACGCCATAGAGTAGGTCCTGGACTTGGGTGGAGGATTACTCTGTACAATGCAGAACAGGATTTCACCAAGTTACACAAAGTCCGAAACAGCATTTTAAACTCAGTGTTACTAAAACAGTAGAGAGATGAAAATAAAAATGGACCATGACAACTGGGAACCATGTTTTACATGCAAGTAGTACAAGATATGACCATTTTACAAGCTTTAGATTCAGTTCCAATCACTACTAAAAACGAAAAGTGTGTTTTCAGTGTTTTAAGTTCTAACATATCAACATTCAAAAAAATACTGTAGCTGTATAGTACTCTGAAGATCAATATTTAGGTCAATACTAAGAATTACTGGGCCTGCATAGAAGGTAAAACCTGATACTTTTTTATACAAACACATAAATATTGAGTGCGCTACAGATTTCTACAGTAGTACTGACTCTGGGTGTGTTTGACTACACATAAGATAACAAGAAGAAACCCTTCTTGAAACTGGCTGATCCCCTAATTCTCAAGAAAAGCAGCCACTGCATAAAAGCTGCGTTTGGCCTCATTCAGCGCGTCCTGAGTGTGCAGGAATTTTATGTAACGACCCATTCCCTGTAACAAGGATTTCGGCACTTGGGACAACACAGATCAAAGCCAACTCTGAGATACCACAGCAGCTACAGTACACAGGCTTGACTCAGACGCAGGAAATTCACAGATGCAAGTTTTTGCATGGCAGGTATGATAATGCATGAGTCCTTCTTGTGACTGGTTCAGATAACAGCTCCAAAACTTTCTTTTTATTATTATTATTATTATTATTATATTTGTATTATTTTGTCGTCAGTCACTCTAAATATATCAACACAAGTGGTAAAACTGTCTTCTTGACGCATTTTATTTCTCCTATACCTCCTCCTCGCTCTAATAACAGCAGCCATCTGTGTGCAAGCAGACTGCACCTGCCAGTCAAACGTATTAATTACAGATGCAATCACAGCCACCGCAATCACCTTCAGGCATGAAGAAATGAATAATAAATAAAAATCAGTCTATATTTTCTGTACATACATTTGAAGGCAAAGGTACAAAATCCACTGTGTGTGCTGTTACTCATTTGAAAGATGCAGTTTTTGCATGCCCACCTTTAGTAAATCAGTTAGCACCATTTTTTGCAGATGTGATTAAGTTTGCACACTTTTGTATGATTATATACACTCATATTAGATACATCTGTACAATATGAGGCAATAAAATGCAGCTCCTCGCATTCTATCGAATTTTACTTTTACAAGATTACAATACCTCTGTTTTTTGTGTCAGTGTCACCCAAAGTGTCAGAAATGTGATAATTCTACTATATGTTTATTATTGAGATCTGTGGGTAGTAGTTGTATCGGAGTACATTATGTTGACATGTGTTTTTAATGTTTTGGCCTCCTTGTCATGTTAAACAGGGTGGCCAAACATTAGAAACACCTCTTAATATAATGCACTAATGCAACAGTACGACTCTACCATCCACTATGACCTAAGTAATAAACACAGAGCAGAAGTAAGTAGGTATTGATTACATCAGATTGTACAGGTTTACCTAATGAATTAGCCAGTGAATGTAAAACAGATCTATGCATGTTAGTGAGCAGGAACCAGAACAAACTATGAGCAATACTTGCAAACAAGTTCCCATTTCAATATGTGCTCAAATGCACGCCAGCACACCCACTGTCTCACCTTCCCCAGGGCCTCTGTGTGATGCTGTGTGCAGATCTGCAGTCTGCTCACCCAGTGCTGTCTCTCCTTAGCATCAGTGGCTGAGAAAGAAACACAGAAGAAAGAAAAGACATTTACTTTAGGATGATCTTACTCAGCATCAATTCCTGTTAGCATCTGCCTCACCGGCAGCAGATAATGGGAAAACATCCAGATCAATACTTTATGAGGCTGATGGATGGTAATGACAGTAAGTGTGGAGTTAAAAAAAAGGAGCTGAACAGCAATGTGAAGGTGGAACAGGAGCACATAGGGGCTGAAAAAACCAGCAAGACACTTACCAAAAGAACCTACAGGAACTTACAGCGCACTCAGGATGTTCAGTGTAAATGTCTAGACCTCAGACAGTGTATTTAGGACAGTTACCCACCTCTGAGCTTGTACTGCTCCCCGCTGATGGCATTGACAGTGAAGGTGTGCGAGTCCTCGTCACTGGGCGAGATGACGGCCCCTGCCAGGGGGAGCATCCCACGAGGCTTCTGGGGCCGTGACTGCTCATTGACAAAGTACTCCAGCAAGCCCGCCTCATTGTTTAAGACAAAGAACCTGAAAACGACACACAGACTGAATGAACCACCGTGGAATTAAAGTGTATAACAGTAATTAACTGACTGATGAATTCTGATTTAACAGAACATCCATGTCACATCGAACACTCACCTGTATTGCCACCCTGTCACCAGGTTGGTGTATTTCATCAAGTAGCCATCAATATTCTCCATGTGGTCACTGCCATGAAACATTAGCAAGAAAATGTAGACAAAGAACACTTCTTAAAATACTTGGAGGGTGCACACCCATAAATACACAAGGTAAAGGAACTTTTTAATCACAGAGCAAATGATTCAGCGACAGAGCTGCACAAAGGTGACACACAGTTACCTGTCTGATCAGAAAGGCTTCTGGTCATAAACCTTACAGGTAATTAGTTATTAATTTAACAGTCATACCACACAATGAAACATCACTTAATAACAAGTCGTATTTACAACATTTTGCTCCTGGTGACTCACAAAACACGCCTTACATTAGTAAACTAGCTCAAATGTTGACCGTTAGCATGTCAGGCAGCCACCCACCTGTACTGCCAGCTTTTGGCACTTGCTCTCCCCGAGCTTTGGGTCCTGTTCTGGGGGACTACATCCAGCTTGCTTTCGTTCTCCGTGATTCGTACAGTCGTGGTTTCCCCTTGCATAGTCACTAGCAACGAAACGCACTTTACAGGTTAACTCAGCTTGCTAGCGTTAAGCTAACCCGTTAAGCTAGCTAAGCTAACTCACCAAAGGTTTGATTTAAGTGGACGAAGCTCCCTTAAATTACAGAGAGAAGCAGTCGGCTCATTTCTTACCGAACATCACCCCACAGACGCCGGACTGTTAACTAAAGCTGAGTGACAGGCGGTAGAACATTGTTTATTCGGCTAACACAGAGAGAGGCTACATAGCCTGTAGCTGCTAGCTCGCCTGGTATTTACTGCTGTGTCATGTGACTCGTTCACGCGAGTGCGCGATAAAATATGGAAATTAAAATATAAAAAAATTAAAAATAATAAATCTACAAAAGATGCTCCCACCACTTCCACCAAATAAATAAATAAATGGGCGTTGAATAAATACTTTAATATTATTTTCTTCTAATATTAGTTACAGGCAATACTAAAGAAATACAAGAATAAATTTAACATTTTCTTAAATATTAATTTCATGTATTGGTATTGTACTCTTAAAGCTACTGGTAATATTTTAATCAATAAATATACAAATTAAAAACTCACATGAAATAGATTTTTTTCTTTTTTATAATATTTTGTATTATTTTGACCAACT
The DNA here is from genome assembly GCF_900324465.2 of Anabas testudineus. Classification (NCBI taxonomy): domain Eukaryota; kingdom Metazoa; phylum Chordata; class Actinopteri; order Anabantiformes; family Anabantidae; genus Anabas; species Anabas testudineus. Next base: position 3,628,345 of record NC_046611.1, read on the forward strand.
TGTACTTCACTTGTATGCTGCTGATATTTCCCCAAGGGGATCAATAAAGTATTCATTAATATCTAAAATAATTAATATATAAACTCGTATACACATCAAATCTAAAGTATATGGTTGATTTACCGATAGGTGGTAATCTACACACAGTATGTGGTAAATGTTGTGAACATATCACCTGTCTGCATTGTCCAAAATAGGCACATTTTTCTTTACTGGAAGTATTGCAGTTAATAAAAATACAGATGAATACAACCTTTGTTCTTTATTATTTTGCATATTTTAACGTGGGTAATTTGTGCAACCATGAATTTGTTCACATGTGATGAATGGGAGTGGATCCTAAGTCTTACAGGCTGCTGATAATATTCTATCACAGTAATATTATGAAGAGAGTTTTTCTGTCTGTACAGATTCTTTTGTGGACAGTCTGATCACACATATTCATATATTTTGTATTTACTGTGCATTTTACAACGTAGTAAACCGGGGAGGACGCCTCCTTTCAAAGTGAGCTTTATTTTGAAAAAACGATCGACCGGAAGTGTCCCTGAACGCGCTCCGCCTCGTTTAAGATAAAACAACGTGACCGCTGGATTTTTACTGGATTTTCACACATTTTTTAAATAATACTTGGCTGTTAAACGTCAGTGCACTGTGCATCAGGGTTTCTTTTATTCTTTGTGCATTCATGCTACACATTCCGCCGCATAAAGTGACAGGATTTTACCTTTTAATTAGTAAAAAGGGCAAAAAGAGGAGTTGCAAAGGGGGAAAAACGCAAATGAAACGCTGATATCATAGATTTGCTTTGTTAATAGATTAGAGGTGTAGCCAGCGACTCAGGGGTGGAGTGAGTCTGTAGTTGCAATTTCTTGGGCGTATGAGGAAGTTATTTTATTCGACCGCACAACAACGGGATCTTCAGGTTTGCTGAACAGATTCCGCTTTAAAATGCCCGGAAAGAAAGTCTGCATCGTTGGATCTGGGAACTGGTGACTGGGATCGTTCTGCATGGCTTGTTTTGTTTTGTGTTGGTCTTTTCAGACAAACCCGCGCTTCAGGGTTTTGCTGCATTGTGCAACCAACATGTTGAATTAGCGCAGATGTAGAGATGTAGACTTATTCTCATTGTTCAATTTTACTTTATGTTTTTATGTATCTGCTGGAAAAAAGGGGAATCAGACACAAACACATGCAGCTGCTGTGTGAAATGTTCAAACCTGCCTTTTCTTTTCAAGAAGGCAACAAGCTGCAACATGATCTGGGTTTTATATCAGTTCATTTAACAACACACACCTCTGAGGACTTCAGGGACCTCACAGTGTGTCAGGTTATTTTAATGGTCTCTGCCTTGTAAAAGTGCAGGTTCAAGACAGCACACTCATCCCTGTACATTATTATTCCCCATTTAGTTTCTATTTGGTTTGTTTCTGAGGGCTTTGTGTGTGTTAATCACCTGAACGTGTCCTTTCTCTCTACAGGGGTTCCTCCATTGCCAAAATCATCGGACACAATGTGAAAGCATCCAACCGCTTCGACCCCATCATCGACATGTGGGTCTACGAAGAGCTGATCGATGGCAAGAAACTGACCGAGATTATTAATACGGACCATGAAAATGTGAAATATCTACCAGGTCACAAGCTGCCTAAGAATGTGGTACGTTTTGATAAGAAGCCTTATCTCTTAATTCCACATCCCATGTTGTGCAATCTTCTAACATGCTTAATCGAACAATAAGACATTACACTGATAAGATAACTCACCTTTGACCCATATGAATTGTGTGTCATCAAGTATTTTCACCTTTACCATGTAATGTTACAGACTGTAAGAGGTTCATGGTATGTTTAAGGAATCATACTCATCAAAGTGTCTGATCACCTCAATTTAAACAACAGTGCAGAAGAAAAGAAGCGTTTAATAGATGGAAATACTCAGCAGAGTCGAAGTGGACATGTTCATTAAGAAACAACAGTTTTTAACCCATGGAAACCATCATTTTTAGGAGTGTAACAATTCCCCAAATCCACACCTCGGTTCATACCTCAGTTGTTGTTTGGAAACACAGATGACCTACACTGTTTACTGTCCCTGAATGCAGCACACCACACCTGCCGCTGACAGCTGTGTTACTTCATGAAGGTGAAGTCAGCACCCAAAGGCCCAGAATAGATCATAGAAGTAGACGTATAGTTTTTCAGGTGTATCTGAATTTGTGGGTGTCAGACTCAGAGAATCCAGCACTCGGATAGTTGTACTTCTGTTTCTCAGCTTCAGATCTGTTACACCTTGGGTAATGTTTGTAGAGAAATCCTCAGGAGCATTAAAATGTTGTTTTAAAAATAATAATTGATGTCCTTTTAGGCAAAGTACTGAGGTTTTTGTTGTAGCAGTGCTGAGGGCTCATTCATAAATCAGTTTAACTTTATGTGTTTTATGGTTTTAAATGGACTCTTACTGATACTGATTGTTGTTGTTTTTACTGCTGCGTCTCTAGATTGCCGTTCCAGACATCACAGAGGCAGTGAAGGGAGCAAAGATCCTGGTCTTTGTCATCCCGCACCAGTTCATCGGCAAACTCTGCGACCAGATCAAGCCTCACATCATGGAGGGAACCATCGGGATATCTCTCATCAAAGTGAGATCCTGTCATTGTTCCTCTTGTCACATTTCCTGACAACATAAACCGTCGCCTGACTTTGCTTCTTATTTTTCTGTGGTTACAGCATCATGAGATGTTGTAATTGAGCAACGATTCCTAAAATTAGTCCAGTATCTCAGAATCTCTCTCTGGTCATGCAGGGTGTTGATGAGGGACCAGACGGACTGAAGCTCATCTCAGACATCATCAGAGAAAAACTAGAGATTGACGTCAGCGTCCTGATGGGGGCGAACATCGCTAGCGAGGTGGCAGACGAGCAGTTCTGTGAAACCACCATAGGTTTGACGCACTTTTTACACTGAGATGCTCAAAGTTTACTGACGTTTCTAAGAATGCAGTGAAGCACCTCCCAGTTACAGCCCTGTTGAGTTGTGTAGAGCTGTTCTGCTGTTGTTTTAATAAACTGCACTGATCACAGGGGCGAAGAATGACGCAAACGGCCATATCTTCAAGGAGCTGCTTCAGACTCCCAACTTTCGCATCACTATCGTACATGAGAGCGACACGGTGGAGCTGTGTGGAGCCTTGAAGGTACCGCAGCCACCTGTTGTCAATATTAACTTGGTATTCTGCATGAATGAACGTGTTAAAAATAAGATGTCTGTGTCCTTCAGAATATTGTGGCTGTAGGCGCCGGATTCTGCGACGGTCTTGGTTTTGGCGACAACACTAAAGCAGCAGTGATCAGGCTGGGTCTGATGGAAATGGTCGCCTTCGCCAAGTTGTTCTGCAAAGGCCCAGTGACCTCGACCACGTTCCTGGAGAGCTGTGGCGTGGCTGACCTCATCACTACCTGCTACGGAGGGCGAAACCGCAAAGTTGCAGAAGCCTTCGTCACAACCTCTAAGGTAAGTCGTACAAGAAGATTGTCAAGTTTTTCAACATAAAGGGATATGGTTTTATTTTGAAATTAAATTCAAGGTGCATCTATGTCTTTTGTAGCTATTTAAGAGTGACTACAGTTGTTTTGTTCTCACTGTATAAACAGGGAGGAACTAAATTACTGCACTGAATAAATAATAGTTTGCTATTTTCTTTCAATGACAATAGATGTTTGCAAAATGTGTGTATGTTGTTTTTTCAGTCTATTGCCGAGTTGGAGGCAGAAATGCTGAATGGCCAGAAGCTCCAGGGCCCTCAGACTTCAGCTGAGGTCTACAAGATCCTACAGAAGAAGAACATGGTCAACAAGTGAGTCCGCTGGCACAAAAACTGTTCTTAAATTACATTCGTTGGCCAAAAGGTGATATAAAAACCCATCACCGAACACTCATATGCCTACTTACAGTAATTCAATTCTCTGTTAAAGACTGTGATGATGTGTTTACATTTTTATTTACAAAAAAAACAGGGCAGGACATTAGAAACACCCTCTGTGACCTCAATTATATACTATTACATAGTGTTTGTTTTTAATTTCGAGGTTGTACAAATATTACAGCATTCAGATATCATGTGGTTCAGTAAAACACCACCTCCACTATGATCTCAGGGCTAAATCATATGATTTAAATGACAGTGGCAACAACAAGTCGAATTTACAGACATAAAAGTCGACTTTATTGTCCTCAGGTTTTGTGATCAACACAGTTTACCAAAATAAATCATTTACATACTGTATTAAATGAAATTATAATGCTGAAAATATTCTGTTGGAATACAGTGTAGAGTACGCAGCCATGGTTCTCTCAAACTCTTGTCTCCACTCACACTCTATGATGACTCATCTCGTCAGGACGGAAAGAGGATGACTGTGTTCGACTGACTCTCCTATTCTATATCAATCTATAGCATTTTATAATTAAAGCACAAGGCCCATTAAAGTCCATTAGAATCAGCTAAATTACAGTACGGTGACTTGAAAATTGCCAGGACAGCTGGGATTAGGCAGACTACATACTCAGTAGGTGGACTGTGGTCTGGATTATAAGTGGCACACACAGATGTCATGATCTCTCTTGTGTATTTTAGTCAGTACTCATAGTGTTATTGAGGATTTAGCAAAATCATCATCGGTGCTTAAAACTTGAATTAATAAAAGGCAAGTTTAACACTAGCAGTAAAATTGCTCTGTGAAAAACAGGTTTAAACATGACTACACTAAGAAATGCATCCATTGAACTTGGCTTAATTTGAAGAGCGATACGATTTTTCTTTTTTTAACACGTACTGTAAATACGAGATAGAGATTAGAGTTAGGAATCACTTCACTGGCTGAAACTGTCATCGAGCTACAGGCTTGTTATGAAAACATTATACTGCAGCAAACCAGCAAAACCTCTGTCTCTGCCTGGTTGTCACGTGTTAAACTTACAGAAGTTGCACAATGAAGGGATCACTTCTGCCTTTACACAGAAATGGATTTTACAGTATGTGTGTTTGTTTGAATGCAGCCTGAATGTCTGCTCTTCTCTGCAGATTCCCTTTGTTTGCAGCCGTCTACCAGATCTGCTTTGAGGGCAAAGCGGTGAAAGAGTTCATCACCTGTCTGCAGAACCACCCAGAGCACATGTAATGGGACCAGTCCAGCCTGTAGACATGTCCACTGCTGCTCTTCCAATATCAGTTCACTACCACTAGAGGGAGAAAGAGATTCACGAGACAGAGACGCACAGCCGACACAACCCAGAGCACTTTGTACTTAGGTTAATTTTTTATGGGTGACATGTCTTAACAGAACTCCAAGGTTGATTTACACTATTTTTTATTGATTTGATATTTTAATTGTGAAATGGCTTTTAAAAAGTTAGAAGAATCTGATGAACCTATGATTAAGCTGAAAGAAACCTTTTAAATCAGTATATCATGCAGATATAAACAGTCATTTTAAATAGTAGTGATGGCAGTATGTCTATAATTTCACTATATGACAGTTTATAACCTCAGTCTTTTTTATTTTTATGTGGATTTGTTTTCTAAATAAATCAATTCACAAAAAAACAAAGAAAACTGTCTTTTTCTTTTAGTTATAACACTTTGTCCATTGTAGTGACAGGTGAAGACCTCGGTGCACAATAGGCAGCTGAAGACAGGTGCTTCCTGGTTCTTTTTAATTTAATTTATTTTTTATTTTCCACATCCAAAATGTTGCACCCACCTCAGTCAGTTCACTGGAATGAGAACTCGTTCCTAGAAGCTCTTATTCAATCCCGTATTTGCAGCAGTGTGTGTTAGATTTCACAGGGGCCGCGGTAACTCGGTAAGAGACGGGGATTAAAGAACAAACAGCGTCCTTGTCTTTCCATCTGGACCTTGGTGAAAGCTTTGATACTCTCACACATCACTGTTTGTCTCTCTTTCTATTTATGCGTCCACTTTTATGCCTGAATGTTTCCTTCCTTCATCCCCTAAAACATTCAAATTGTAGGTAGATTCTAGGTATTTAGAGAAATGTAAATAGAAGTCAAGAGAACGAAGATGTAAAACTAAGGAAAAACAAGGCTGTATTTAAGCAGAGTGGTACTTTGAGCTAAATGCTAATAATGACAATACCAATGTAAATGTTAAACATTTTTGTTTTTGCTTATAAGCAATTTGACCTTTGCTAATCACCCCTGAAATTCAACAACCTATCAAAATGTTGTTTTGATTTTACTGTGAACCTTTTCCAGTTAAATCCTGTTTGTGAGTCTGTCTTTCTCCATCTCTCCATTGGTGGGTAACTTTCCAAGCTATCTCCCCCTTCAGGCTAACAGGCCCCCGTGTCCGTGTACATGCCCAGATCCCAGGACATCAAAGGGCTCATCAGAAAGCTCAGGCAGGGTGATGGAAGAGGCTCCAGTTTTAGGGGACACGAGGAGCTTCGACTGGTTCCCACGAGAGAGACGAGTCGGTGTCCTCTGCAGCGAGATGCTCTCCCAACAGCAACTGTCATCAGAAGGTTTTTGAGCGAGCACTGAGACCCTTGTGGTGGTTTGACACGAGCCCAGATCCTGAGTTTCAAAGAGAAGGCCCACCTTCAGATGAGACCCCAGCATGAAAGAGGAGCTTAATCACCACGGTAACTTGTCTGGTGGTACCCGCCGACCCCAAGCTCACACTGTCCTCCACTAAAAGGACTTCTGGACCGAGGAAAATAATAACGTAACAGCATAGATTGAGACCTGCATGTCTGTTGATTTACAGTACACAAACCTCACAGGTTCATGAGCTTTAAACGCTGAAATGTGGTGTCGAACTGTCCTGTTAGAGCCACATTAGAGGGGATTTCGAGATGTTGTGGAAACACTCTTTGCTTTGCTTCTTTCTATGAGTAGTAATATCAACCTTACTGTAAAGTCTGGAAGCTAGTCTGAGTCTATCCAAGGTTAAAAACTACACCTTTCAACACCTCCTAAGCCGTCTGATTAACACATATCTTTTTTGTTTAACTTGCCTGGATATAGAACTGTAAAAACAACAATTTGTGGTTTTAGGGAGAGTTACGTGTTGAAATTAAATTACAAAGGGGGACTACTTTAAACAGAAGAAACAGGCCCCATAAAAGGTGTTGACATTAAAGTTCCAGAGTAACACGAATACTTTTTAATGTCATTTTTCTATTTTGTAAGCACCACAAACAAAAACCTATTGTAATGAGGTGTAGAGAGAAATCTTAAAGCTGCGCTAATTCATATATTAATATTAAAACGGATCAAATGACTACTTGTAATGTGAAAGGGTCGCTCATCATGACACAACCATGTACAAATATCACCAGGCACAGTTAAACTCAGCTTCATGAAAGTTTTTAGCATCTTTTAGCTTCTTGTTTTGGTTTTTATACAACACATCTTCATTTACTCACATTTCAGTAAAAATAAACACTGATAAACTACGTGTATACTACCAAATGACAAAGTTAACAGCTAGCTAGTGAACACAATGGAGCATTTAGTTATTAAATAAGGCTTAATTCTATCTTAAGGAGTTGGTGGAGAACAAAACAGAGCTAAAAGAGAGCAAAATAACAGAATATAGGTGTAACTCCTGTGTAAATAAAAGCAAAATGAGCCACATAGTTTGATACCAGTTTGATAATTGGTATCTCATTTCTCAATAAGGTTTAGGATGCACATGATTCATGCTGTGCATCATTGTGTGTGAAGCTTTGTTTGTCTGAAGTCCAGCAGGAGTACAATATGATCTTTGCCAGGTCATAATCTTGGAAAAATATTCATGTGGCTTCAACCTTCATGATAGCTGTGTATTTTCTGCATGATATCCAACCAAAAATCATATTAAGACACTCTTCAGTACATCCCCAGTTCACTCCAGTTGTGATTTATGACATGTGATAAGACTGGGCTGTTATTTACAGTCGACTTATCACACCTGTGTCTCCCGTGGATGAATGTCACAGTTGTGCATCCAAACTTCTCCCCTGAGCACTCCGGGATTTTATTATTTTTTAAATATATGGGCCACCCCTGGCCAGACCACACGGTTCACGCCTTTAGATTTATAGCCCCCAAAAAAGCTTTGCATTGGTGTGAAACCTCACACGTAGGCTAATAGATAATTCATAATATCACCTACAGGCAAACAAGTCTTGGCAGTTTGGTGCTGCGTTTATACCGCTCATCTTATTAACTACCTTCATATCTTTATGTGTGGATACTTCTATGTTTTTAAATGTGTGTGTGTGTGTGTGTGTGTTACTCTCACGGTGGGGTAAGAGCCTATCCTACATCCACAGCTAATTACAGGCCACTGATCTCGTCAGCTGTCACCGCCACGCTCTCTTTACATGTCAATGACAGCCAAATGGGACCTCATATCCTTCCTCCAGCTCATACAATGCTTTCATTGAAATCCTTATAAGATGGAAAGAAACCTGAATGAGAGAAAGCAAAGGATGCCACTCCTCGTCCCAGCTGGCGTTGACTCAATGGCAAAGGGCACGGAGTCTTGTCCGTGAAATAACAACCCCTCCTACTCCTCTCCTCAAATCCTCCTCCTCAGCCTTCACCTCTGCCCGGTTGTCTTCATCATCGCCTCGGCCTAATCTGGGCGTCATTCATGGGGATGTGCACCCGGAGTCTGCCTCTCAGCCTCCTTTTGTGTTTGCCAGTGCTCCGATGAGGGGAAAAGAGAAACAGAGGAGGGAGCATGAGTGGAGGTAAAGGCAGTGGTGGAGAGGAGGAGAACTTGGCAGGATGCCTGGCTGTGGCACTGCATATAAACATGGGGGAAGGGGAACACAAGGACTATTTGTTTGACTTTTCCATCCTCCTACCTTGGGGAGAGTGGAAAAACATGCACGAAACAGCTGTATGATACAGTCCATTCCTCAGCCATCAACTGTGCAAAAATAACCAGAGGATGGGCAGAGATGAGCTGAATGGAAGGCAGTCCACATGAGGAGATCTTGAAATGAAGTCAGTTTGCACAGTAAAGACTTGGCAGGAAGCCCAGCCGTGAAAACAGTGAACATAAACATAAAATACCCTCAGTTCTTGAGCAAATCTACAAAAAAGCATCAGGAGCGCAGCCACAATTTATTACTACAATACATCTCAGTCTAGACAAAAGGCTGACAGTCAAACCTGGATAATGTCTCTTCCCTTTTTTTCTACTCTGCATTACATCCATTCATCTAAATCTCCTTAGCTTGATCTCCTGCGGACTCAGGGTAGCTGACATCAGCGCAAACTCTACCATTCTCCCTGATTTGTGGGAGATGAAATCTTTACCGTATGTACTGTTCTTGTCTCTCTTGAGTGCACGCTTACATGCACATAAAGATGCTTTCTGGGGCTGTTGATGTGAAAAGGGACATTGCCGGGTTCCCAGTGCAGCTGCAAATTACACCGATGTGGCATTCCAACATGTCAGTGTAGCGTGGGCCATGCAGAAAGTTACTTCCTGCCCCTCAAAGCAAATATTCATGAGGGAAACAGCAGCTGCCTCTGCACTGTGATCGGTACAAAAATGATGATTTCACAAGTCCGATCAGATTCAATGTGTATTCCAGCAGCTGAAAATGTAAATTAGACCTGAGCCACATTGTTTTTAGTTGGAGCTCTATACTGCACAAGGTGACACCAGCAGACTTTAAAGCATTTCATGTTGAAACATCCCACTTGTTTTCTTGATTCATTTCTATTTATGTTCTGTTTTGACAGTATTGCAGCGCATCTTCACTTTCAGGATCATCTGTTGTTTCATTTACAGCTATTTGTGGTAGGTTGACGTTTCAAAATGTCTTTCTGATAGGAGACAACGCACGCTGGAGAGGTTTCCATAAAACACGTACACTGTAGGAACCATAAGAACTGCATCAAGCAGCACAGCTGGCTGTTTTATGACTGATCTGGTTTGAACCGCAGCTGAAGCGAGCAATCCAAAGGGAGGCATTGTGGTTGAATGAGAAAGCAGCCTAACACGCTGGAGGAAGGGGTGATGGTTTTCTGTGTGTCTTCATATTTGACCTGTTCACCTTTAAAATTTAAGTCCAAGTATGTAAGTCTGTATGTTTAGTCAGTTCTTCCTTTAACTATCGGTACGGTAGCAAGGCGAAGGACCATCACTTCCACAAGTCAACCTTTGCAGCATAGTAAATGCTCTGACCCGTCCGCTTGCATCTTCTCTGGACTGCTGCACAATATATATGGCTTCCCTTTTTCGGCTGCTCAACAGTGCTCCTGCAGGGATGTGACCTGTTTCATGAAAGTGAAAGTGTGTGGAATGGAGCTGCATGTCGAGACATATGTTCAAAGTGCAAGGTTTTGACCAAAATAGGACTCAGAAAGTACTATTATAGCTTGAGCAAATATACCATTAAACTCACCATATTTATTCCCCGAAACCTTGCCCTGACACGAAATGATGTTAAAATGATGACAATAAAAACAAAAAATAAGAGCAAGAGATAGTAGAAGATGTGTTTTTCTTTCCCTGCTTCAAGATAAGAGCATATCAGAGCGAGTGGAGGAGGACGATATGGAAGACAGGATGTGATTTAGGAAGGTGAGGGGATTTCAACTTTTTATTGTTTGATAAGATGAACACACACACACACACACACACACATACGCACAAATACAGGGTGATTCTCATCATGTTGCAGGTTGTAAACTACGCCTGACAGGCGTTAGGGTTTATGACCAGTCTGGAATAATGTCAGAATAAGAACTCTGAGCCTGAAGACATTTAGAGTGTTACTAAAAATAAAAGCTATAACTGTGTTTGATGTTCATCGACTCTTCACGGACATGACATCTTCATTATTCACCGTGCAAATTGAACGTTTATGTGTGACGAATTGTGTTATTTTCACACTTTTCTATGCAATTAAAAGAATGAAAAACAAGCTTCCAATTACACAATCAAAGAATTTCCTTATCAAATGCTAACTGAGAACGACGATGGTTAGTCCTCCTCCTTTATAGCATTTGATGTCAATCAGCATAACACAATGCCGCTCTTCACACAATTAGCTGCTGACATTTAAGCTTAATAGAATGTCTGTGCTGGTGCGGCTGCATATCTAACTTCTAAACTGCTCATAAATTGTTTTGAAATGATTTTTCCTGTACGATTTATTAAATCATTTATCTTTCACCGCCCCAACCAAGTCTTGCAATGTCGTCAGCCTACTCGGTCTCCGTGAGTGCACAATGTTGCAATGCAGTGAGCTTAGAGGGGAAGAATGCGACAACAGAATGGAATTACGGGAGAAATTATTGCATTCGAGGCCACAAGGAATGCAGCAGAGATGGGGATGAAGCAGAGCATTTGTTCGCGGTGGTTAAGGATGACAGCCAGTGGGCGGCTGATGCTTTAGCTGAAGGGCTCTATCACCCAAGCAGCAGGCTAAACACATGAAATGCACGTTTGGTTTTGATGTATTGTGTAAAAATGAAATAAGAAAATAAAAGAATCAGTAAATTAAATTAGCAATGAGAGTGATTAGATTGTTGAGCCATGTGGGCTATAAGGATGGATGGTAGAGAGAGGAATGCTGAGGAGTGCCCTGCAGAGACGCCAATGAAAAGCAGAGCTCTGGCCAGCATAAAGAAGTCGACTTGGCAGCGAAGCCGAGAATCATGTGCCTCCATTTAAATGAGAGGGCAAGAAGGAAAAAAGACACAGAGAGAGGGAGAGAGCTCAACTAAGATCCTGGGGACTCTGCCAAGCCAAGACACTTGAGGAATGCAGCAGCAGCTCTCTCTTTGCAGTAATACCATTACAGCTACTGCTATCTGAGTCAGGAAAACAGCTCCTCGAGTCCAGTCAGCAAGTCTCGTAGGCAGCGTGAGGAGGTGACAGGTAACACCGTCACAAAAGACAAACAGCAAGAACACCAGAAGGGGTCTGGCTGCCAGCTTCCATGCACAGCTCTGTTTGTTTTCTTATTTGGTGTTTACAAAAACAACAACAAGCATGCATCCCTGTGTCCAAAAACTGCACATAGCTGCACGTCTGTCATCCGAGTTGCAGGGCAGCTTGTCTTGTCTTGTTTGTGGAGTCGTGTGTGTGTGTTAGAGAGTGTGAGGCATGTGGTGCGACTCCTCCAGCCCTGGCAGTTAGTTAATAAACACAGACCTGTCAACAGCTGCTGGTGATGTAATGTGGAACTTCTCCTCACCCCGCCTCCTCACCTCCCTCCACCAGCACCACCAGTCCCTCCTTTCTATTTACAAGTCTCAGACTTCCAGCACTGGCAGCACAGCCAGTGTGTTTAAGTGTGTGCTGTGCGTGGTTTCCCCCCCCGCGACACTTCCAGGGGAATTTACGACAGCATGTTTTCAGCTGCCATCAGAGGAAATACCACATCATCACTTTGTCCTCCTAACCAAAACACCTCTGAGAGTCTGGGAGCTTCAGGACTGGAGAGAAACCTGTTGAGGGGAGAGGATCCGGCTGGTGCAGAGTAAGTTTGGTTTGCTGCCTGTGTTCAAACATTATAGGAAGTCGAACTGTTTCATGCACAAACACTGAGAAGTGAACTAAAGTAGGTGCGTGATTGGTGCTAATTCATGTAAATTTGGTCTCTAATATGCAGCAGATTTGAACAAGTTGTGCAAAGAACTGCTAAATATTGGTGATTTCCATGGTAAGTAACACAGTATGGATTTTAAGCCACTGTTTGTCTAACTTTAGTCCTGTTGTTTTACTTTGGGAGCTTAATGATGTTGTTTGTGTAGCACGTGAAGCTAGTAACAAAATACTAACACTACAAAAAGAAAATTAATGTTAGCTAGCAGGTCTCATTGGCTTATTGAAATGATACTGAAACTAAAGAAATAAGTAGCAATAAAGAAACTTAAGTTATTTTTTGCTAAATCGTAATTTAAACATAAAAACATAAAAACTCTAAATTAAGAAGAAGCTACAGGACAATGTTAGCTAGTGAGATGCAGTCTTTTTGGCTAATTAGCTAAACGCTGTAAAGTAGGATTAGTTCTGGATTAAAATGCTGATAAATATGTTTGATCAAGCAAATTAAACTCATTCACCAGACAAAATATTTATATTGCGATAACAAAAAAATAAAAATAAGCAAAAAATTAGTTACTTTGCCTATTAGCTAATTGCTTTAAATGACAATTTCTGTAATCTTACTGTAATTTTAGCTAGTTATATAAATATAACTGTCAAGAATATCAACTAAATCACAATTTAAAGTTTACAAAAAGATGCAAAATGGTATAGCTAGTTAAGATGTAGCCACTTTACTCATTCGCTAGATGCTGCAACGTAAATGCAGATATGTTTTGTTTACTGTACTGTTTACAGTATTAAGAAGCAAACTAACATTATACAAATCAAATAATCCAACAGGACCACTTCTTTACTGGAGAACCTCTCTGAGCTAATTAAAAAAGCTAATTGTTCTCAAAAAGCTGGATTTTAAAATGCTGTTAAACAATAACGAAACATTCACGTACACAGATAAACACAAACACACCGTTGATTCTCAAGCTGTCAGCAGTTTATTAGCGCGCTGCCCATCGCGTGATGCTCACATACCGAAGTGAGAGGGGGGCACTGTTGTGTATTTTGATAAGGGTTGGAAAATTCCTCTGCCCTCTCTTGGCACGCTGCATCACCCCTGGGCCTGTGCAGTATATTTCTCTGTCTTTTTTCTACCTGAAGTGCTATCATGGGGGAGTTCAGCCGAGAGTCAACGTTGTTGGCCAAAGCACGCTGGGCTGCAGCTGAGGGTCCCTCGACAGGAAGCTGAGTTGAGTTTTTTTTTTTTTTCCAGGATGTATATTAAAGCACAGAGAGCATCTGGTGGGATAAGCACAGGGAATTGCAGGGACTCCCCTCGTGAACAGGATGACGACATTGTATTCATTGTTTTTCTTTTTTTCCACCAGACCTCCCGGCCCTCCCTCCGTTTTAAACCCCCTACATTAAATAGTCTGCTAAGTACCGCTGACTGCACAAGATTAAAAGCTGCTCAGACAAGTTCTGTCAGAATCGGTATCATTAGAAGTTTGTGAGAAACACATTTTCTTACCAGCAGATTGTTTCCCTTTATCTTGTTTGACATGATTTTGGTTAGGAAGTCATTTAGGTGTTTGCATAGTACATCTGAGAACCAGTCCATTCAGTACTCCCAGCCAGTGCTGATTGGATAGAGCATCACTCATGTTTGACAGGCTTTATTAAGCAAGTAGGCTAAGTCAAATATTGAAACTCACTCTAGTGACAGCCTAGCTGAGAAGAACATCATGCAAATTATGTATCACTAAAGAAAAATAGCTTAAATCTTACTGTCAGCTGAGAACACTTATGAAGACAGAACTGGAGCAACTGTTGATGAGAGCAAATACACCATAAGCACAGTTGATTAATAATGCAGAACTCGGTGTCACATTTCTGCCTGCTTATTGCGAAAATGATTTACAAATGCCTCATAGTCCTCATGCATGTCTCACAGCTTTGTCACAGTAAAAACATAATGAAGAGCTTCGTTTGTTCCATACACTCATTAAAAATAAAGGATCGTCTTTGCTCCAACTTTGGCACTTGGATCAACCATACTGGCCGCAGAACTATGAGTTGATCAACAGCAAATTAAGGTCGTTCATCAAGCAACAATGACAACATTTGCCATTTCCAACTGCTCCAAATCAAAGTGCTGTTTGTCTTATATTATGATACCTTAAAAATACATTTTGGCTTTGGACTAACAGTTGCTGACAACAGGACTCATCAATAGAAATAGTGAGTAGTTTGAAGATTAAAGTCGAAGCCACTCTCTACAGCTGTACTCACTGTCAGTGTGCTGAAGAACAAACTGTAGGTTGTTTACTCAGTAATGTTTAGGCTGTTCTTGCATTTCCATAATCAATGACATTGGAAACTAAAGACATAAACAAATAACGGCGTGTGGGTGTGGACACCCAGTTACACATTACCTTACCAGAACACAAGAATATGACATATTTGTGAGTAAGATCATTTACAATTAACTTTCACTTTACACATGTCTATGCTTCTCCTAATAATGTGGTTTAAATGCCAGAAAGACACCCAAGCTCATGATCTCAGTAGTGATAAAATGTACACATGTTCTAACTGGCCTTGATTAAAAAACTCCACCAAGAACATAATCACAGTTACATAAGGGAGCATAGTGTTGACATGGATCCTGCCTTTCTGTCAGCGTTAACGTTAATTTTAAAGGGACTGTAAAATTGACCTATTAGCCTTAACGGTAAGCTGCTCATTTTCACGCCCATGTGATAAATACTTAAATGCTAAACTTGCTTCAATTAAAAGCATGAGTACAGCAGCAACCATGAGCACATACTGTAAAAATTCAGGAATAACATTCAGCCTAATGATCGGTTTGCTGACGGCACAAAAACAACAACAGGCTAGTGTAAAGTATGGCTTATTGTTTGAGGCTCTCAGACACAGTAATTCCATGTTAGGCTGTGCCAGGCTACAGTTGTTGGTGCCAGCTGTACCGGGACACATGCAGAGGCAGGATCAGACAGGCTGGCCAGCAGAGGGACTCTAAACATCCGATCAGAACAGACCATCTGTGCTGCTACAATACAGATGGACCTCTCTCTCTCTCTCTCTCTCTACACACACATTAAACCACACATCAGATACTTGCATGCTTCAATTTTCTCCTCAATGAATGGAAACTAATAGCACCCCCCCATCCCCCAAGTGTTCCCTCCCACTTCCCCCCGTGTAGCAGGCGAATTAAAAGTGAGACTCAAACGTATAATCTTCCCGGTCATTCATTCTTCTCCGTGGACATGGCAATCTGGATGAATCATTCAGAAGAAAAATAAAGGAGAGAACTGGGCTCTGGGCCATGGGGGATGCTTCTGCACTGACCCCGTTTCAGGCTCCCCCTCATTCAAGGCATGCACAGGGCATGGACACAAAATGAATTGGTTCCTGGGGCAAAGGGGGTGCACCAATCAATGTCCAATCCCCCTCCACCATCCATTTTCAGGCCCTGGCACTTCCTGGTGTTGCTCTTTTTTGGGGCGGTGGGGTATTGATCACATAGGCCTGAGTCACTATTTGGCTAAGAGGCTTCTCTTTCCAAGACCTCTGTTTTCAAAAGGTTCGTAATAAATGTCAGCGCTAATTGGAAACTCATGCAAAATGGAAGCCTGGAACTCTCTTCTCTCAGCTCTTAATTCCTCCAGATGGCCATTGAAATATTTGCGTGCATTTATTTACTCTATCATTATCACGTAGTTTAATGTATAGCCCATGACTAAAGCGGTTCACAAAGACACAGCAAATGAAGGCTGAATTTAGGCGCGCCGACAGACCAGAGGAAACACTTTTATTGCAAATTCCACTGCAATTATTTCTCAATGAAAGGTTTTGTTCCTTGGGGAAAGGGTCAAAGTTCAAGCCACACACCACACCTACTTGATATCTGTGTTTGAACTTACCATGACAAAGATTTGTCACTTGCGGCGACTCTTTGCATAAGAACATGCGTAGGTGAATGGCTGACTGTATTGGGTACAAAGGGCAGTATTGTCACTTGTGGCACATTGTGGAAACACTCTGGAGTCAAAAGCCAGAGGGTGGAGCAACAGTGCTTCCCTACAGCAGACTATTGCTGTATATTTAGGATTATTGCAGCTTTACCTTTAGAAAAAAATGTAGATAAGAGTGCCAGTAAAACGCTGGTGGTTGCAAAGAGAGCGCAGCTGCCTAATTCTCCTCATCTTACAAAGGAACAGTTTCAAATCAGAGCCATGACAATCCATATTCATGGACAATCTGGGCTTATTATCGCCGTCTATCCATGAGGCTCACAGTCTGTTTTCAGTACAGCGATCTCTCAATGGTTTTAAGTGTTATCATTAAGCTGTTATCCCCTCACATTATCCCGTGGTGCAGTTGGGAGCTGTCTGGGGCTCCGTGACCTCAGCTGGGTCCTCCCTTGTTCCTGGAGCAGATGTTAAAAAGAGAGTCCCCCCTTTTTACCTCCAACAGACCCCCACCTCCTTTTGGGTTGTACACTCATAGACACACACACCATCCTTCCGCGCCTCCTCCCTTCACTCTGGTATCTAATTAGGCCTACAGCACAAAGGCTCCCAGATGTCAGCGTCCTCCTGGCCTCCTTTGATTATATCCTTTCCACCCCACTGGCTGGCTTGCTGACTGGCTGGATGGCCGGCTGGGAGCCGTGTGGACTGTAGGCGTCGACGCGTGTCACTCGCGTAGGTCAACACCAGAGTGTTTTAACATATCAGTAATTGCTTTTTGTGTAAATCACAAAGAATCAGGAGGGAAGGAGGACAGTGGTCAAGGGGTTGGAGTTCTAGAAAAGCCCTCATTGCATCATAAACACTTTTATTTTGTAATATAATGAATAATAGTGATCTGTCACAGCATATTTAAAAGTGCATTTGTCATGGACAACAATCACTAAGTGTTTCATTTCCTTTAAAACCAAGGAACCGATAAACTTTAACGATGCATGGACAGTCAACAAGTTTGTCAGCTGAGGTAAACTGGCCATGGCGCTGCTGTTCCAATCCGATTTCCACGCTTCCATGATCTCTGCCCAGTGAATAGTTAATAAATGAGACTGATTGCTAGTTCTGTGAAACATATTTGATTTCACAGGTTTAAATGTCTAAATGTTGCTTGGAGAACTGTTTTAGTATAGTTTCAAATAACAGAGCCTAAAATAAAAAATTAAACAATAAAAGGCTCTTTTGTTTTTGGAAATGCAGTTTAAATAAACCAAAATTGAAAAGTGTTTGAGAAAAGATGCAATACAAATACAAATATGATACACATACTGTAGATCTTTGACTGACTAGTGCTAGCATGCTAGCTACACTGTCTGTTGTTAATTTACTAGCTACTGTGCGGCGAATAAACTCAACGTCACCAAATATTAAGAGTCAAATTTTTAATGAAGATGTGCAGATTAGTGTCATGAAGACACTTCCTGCTGTGACCAAGCCTTTAATAGGTTTTTTGTTTCCGAAAAGAAGAGTACCTTTAGCTATTAGCATTGAATAACACTCTTTAGTATCTTTAACATTTATTTGAGCTGTTATTTTATCGCAGTCTAACCTACAAGTTTAAACAGAAACAATGCTTTTTGCACTGTGAAATAAGTATGTAGTAGTTTAATCAATGGGAAGTGAATGTGAGGTGCACTGGTGGTCTGACATGTAAACCACTGTATTCAGCAGAGACCAAGCATCATAAGGTTTGTTTACTTGGCAAAGGTAGATGTTTTCTTCTTGTTGTTTTTTTTTATTGCCTGCTTTTATCTGAGTGCTCCTGATATCTGGATTTTAATGTGTTTGCCTAATCTTTATCACTTCCGATCCGTCCATTGCACTTTCTATACCCTAAGGAAAACGGTGTCAGTGTTTTCTGTGTTGAGTCTGGGCAATCAGACACAGTGCTATAATCCATTTTAATCATTTACCCTCAATTTCCTATAACCCCCGCCTGTCTCTGCATCGAAGGAAAGCTGTGGGCTTTACTTCCTCTCCTAATCTCCAGGGGAAAGGAACCAAACTAAAATGTAATCTAAACATAGACTATTTCATCTGATGCAACACACTTGCATAATTAGTCACCACAGAGCCAGAGAGAGAGTGAGACAGAGAGGAGCCTGACTTTTCTGTGTCATTAAAGACACTGCCTTTCACATCCTGTTCACTGATTAGGCAACTTGCATCTACACTGAGCAGCCCAAGGGTTTTCAGAAATGGGGCAGAAGGAGACTGTGTCACGTTTAGAAATATAACATCAGTTCTGGATGAAAACGAAGCAGCTGATCCTGCATGCAGTCCGATGTTTGAAGCTTCGTGTCAATAAGTTTGCACTTAGCTGATTGGCAGTGGATGGAACATGTCATGTTGATGTGCGGCTATGTTTGACAGGCGCAGCCACACTGCTGCAGCTTCAGACAGGGTGTAACAGATATAGCCTACAGCAGATGCAAACAGGGCTTTGGGAGACTGTTTGGGAAGTGTGGTTGCATAAGTAGGTTTGCGAAGCATGTAAACATAACTGACCTGAAAAAATGAGATGAATATGCTTCCGCCTAATGCTGAACCCAGCAAGTAGCAGCACTGAGCAGACCTGTGGTTATCGCACAAGTGGATCTTATGTTATGAGGTGATTTTGGAGGTTTAAGTGGGCTTATAATGGTCATTTCTAGCTGGTGTTCTGTTGCTAAATACAGGACTTTAACATCATTTATGCTCAAGCTCCACGGGTCCAGCACATTGTTCTAGATACTGTAACTCCCACAAACTGGACATGTGAAACTAAGTGACTCAATGTGAAACATTTTCTCCCTGATAAAGAATTTATTATTCTCAGTCTTAGGAATTTCACTCCGACCTATTTTTCACTGGCCTACCACATTATTTCTTAGTTTTTCTTAAAATGTTTAATCAAAACTTCCCTAGTAATTAACAACTAAATACTAGATAATTTTTAGTGAAATAATAAATACAGAAAATTAAACAAATTACAGTCTGTGAGAATTAAAAAATACAAACTATGCCATAGGAAGACTCGCTATCTCGCACACATTCAACACAAGGTTTTAATGATGCTGTTGTGGTTGCGTGCCAAGAAACAAGGCGAATTACCATTTAAAAAGCATGACATCAGTGTGATGCCAATGGGTGTCGTTACACTGACAAAGGAATAATTACACTCTATATAATTATAATGTACAATGCATAAATGTGATTAATTTTAATAAGTGTAATTATGTGGTGTACTTAAACATATCCTAGGTGTCATTTCCATTCAGTTACATAGGATATATGCAGGATTTATTCTCCCAACACACAGTAAAACACGCTATGTTGCACAGGCAAGATCTTTGACCCCGAGGCATCCATCAGCTGACCCCTTGACCCCTCCTTCACCAGCGAGGAAGTTACTCTGTGCAAAAACCACAGCAAAGCCCCAAGCTCTTTGTAAAGGAGTAGTATGCGTGAAGTGAAGTGTTTATCTTCTGCTGTGGCCTCAGTCAGGCCAAGTCGGACTGGTTCCCAGCGCTGTTTGGAGAAGCCTAGAAAAACAAAAGGGTTGAAGTGTGGGGTTCGGGTGTTGGGTTGGAGGGTGGGATTCCCGCATGACGCTGAAAGCAAGTAGCAAGATGTAGCTGGAGGTTTGTGACACTGCCCCTCAGGCCTGAAGAGAAGTCCACATTTCAAATCCCTGTTTAGGCTTTTTGAGACAAGGCACTGCAGTAGGAACTGAAAGAAATGGGAGAGAAAGAAAGTAGAAGAGAGACTTCTGCTGCATCTGCTGCTTTTAACTTGGACTTTGAACTCATCTAAAAGGTGAAGGACCTTCTAACAGCAGCTGGACATGAGGCGTCTCTTGTTGACTTTCTCTCTCTCTCTCTCTCTCTCTCTCTCTCTCTGTCCTCCACTCCTCCCTTTTCCACTCCCTCCAGGGCTTCTCAGGTGTGTGGATCACTGCAAGGCAAAAGGACTGTGAGCAGACACCTGGAGAGGAGAGGGAAGTTAAAGAGGTTTTCTCTTGACAGCAGGCTGCTGGTAAGTCAATCCCCAGACGTAGCTGTAGCTTGTTAGACTGGTTATTTACACAGGAAGTAGAATAATTAAATGTCCTTTTTCCTAAAGGAATGGCTCCGATTTTTACACTTCTAAAAGACTTTTAAATTTAAAATGAGTCAGTAATTCAATGGAGTGTTGTCTTTGGGATTATGTTGTCATTGTTGTGGATTGTTTGGACTGTATTTCTCATGGATTACCTTGTTGGTGATGCAGTATGTTTCTGTTTGAAGTTTTGGAAGTGGTCTCGTTGGTCTCGTCATACACGGTGACTAACTCACACTCATGATGCACTCTTTTTTTGTCTGTTGTTTATTTAGTCAGCTGGGAATTAAATATGCTTCACTTCCTGTGTTCAGGCAAATTGTTCCCCAGGAAATCTCCACTTTTGAGTGTTTAAAAAAGAAAAACACTATAATAACGGCAATAATGTGAATAATGCGACTTTGTATTGAATCATGCAGAGAAGACTGTAAAGACTGTGCACATTAACGTAAATGTCACAGACGCCCTGAGATTTAAGCTGTAAGGCTGTAGAGTGCACACACATCCACGTGTCAAGCAGCCCTGAGAAAAAACTGCCTGCTATGACTGTGTTTGTGAAACACACTGTGGCCGGCAGTGAGTGACGGGCTTATCTCTACGCCGCTCTTGCAAATCACAGGAGTGGAAACTTGTTTTGGCTGAGGGTTAACTGAAGGTGAATCTGCTCACAAGTGCCTCTTTGGAATGTCAAGTGCAGCCATATAGCGGCTGCTGTGTTGTGTCTGCACGGGAGTACAGGAGCTTATCCCCCTCCACCCCTCACCCAGTGCGTACAGTACGGTCACTGCACAGGAAATAATAAATCAAGAGGCTTAAAATAGCATTTTGAAATAGGAAATGCTCAAATCATGTCGGACGCATTTGCTATTGTAAGACTCCAGTTAGTCAGGGAGTTCCTCTTCAAAGGGACAATGCACCTTAAAACGTAATAAACCCATTAAGTAATATACTGTCATAAACTGTATTTCCAAGGCAGTTTTGTTGTTTATGGCGCAGTCTGTTGCACGTTACTGGCTATGAGGCTTTAATGAAGCCGACACACGTCAACATCCTTTATTGACTTGACCTGACTTTATGACTTGCTGCTGACCCATCCTAACCCACCGCTAACACGCTTAAAGGAAAACCCTGTGCTGCCTTGAAGGCCCACTGTGTTTCTTATAGATACTTAATGATTATTTTATGTTTGTTCCAACAACAGACATGGCTGGAGACATTGTGTTGTGTTACTCCTATTAAATAATCTGTTGTCTTTGCTTATCATTCTTTTTCTTATGCCTGTCAATTACAGCTGTAAGAAATGATGAAGTTTATGTTTCTGTTGATCGACAAATGGTTTTAATATTGCAACTCCACTGTGAATAAGCATAAATACATGTGACATGACATTACATAACACTCACTAACTATTTTGCCCATAGCAAACACCATACTTTCACTTTTCACCCAGCTGTCCACTGTCATATCTTCTCACTGGCCTCATAAGGCATTCTGGGAAATGTAGGAAAATTGGGAAATGTAGATTAATGTAATACAGATACACCACATTAAATAATAAATACACACCATTCAGTAACAAATTTAGCATCACATACTGATCTGCTGTTATGAAAAAAATATTAATGTTGATGTTTCCTTTAATTGGGGACGCAGATCTCTAAGTGTGTCATCATTCCCGACTTAAAGTGCGACATGAGAGCAAATCTAGCAGGAGCACACTTGGAGTGACACACTTGAATCCACTTGGTGAGACTAGACGCTCTTTGATTTATAATTTATTCACAGCGGTTTAGCTTTGTGAATGTGTAACTTCCTTTAGTGGATCATCACTTACTGATGTGTTTTCTTATGCAGTGACTGTGTGATGAAGAAAAGCTTTCCGCCCGTTTTCGCTACCATTAATACTTATTAGTTGATATGAGAGATACTGCAGCTTTAATTGCTTTAATTGGACACATGGTGACCTGATTTAACGTGAGCTTGTATGTAGGTCATATTTGTGATATGGTTTTATGATTCAACATGCTCACATTTGTCCACTCAACTATCCATGCATGCATTTTCCTCCCCTTTTTTCCTCTTCTTCCTTCTATCCTTTTCTCTCCTTTGCGTGCCCATCTGTTTTTATATCTCTGGTCTCCTTACCCACCACCTTTCCTCTCTCACCCTTACTTCATGCTTCCTACTTTGCCTTTCTTTATCGTTTTCCTCTTTCTTTCCTTTTGTTCATCCCTAATCATTTATTTTTACTTGGGGCAGCGGGAGCAGAAGGGTGCTCGGTTGTTTTAATAGTGGGACAGGAGGAAGCCTGAAGCATTTTGGGAAAGGTCCAGCATAGATCTGGTGGTAGTGTGCAAATTTGATTCAGTGGCACTGGCTAAGCATGAAAAGTACTTGATGTTTTGGTTGGTATAGCAGTTTGAAGTCGAAGAGGTTTGTTACCAGGTTTGATCCAACTTAACTTAACTTAAGTGCTTGAACACATTTTTTTAAATATAATTTGTGTGGTTATATGAGCCTTTGTTCACCCACTAGGCAGAAGTTTGTGTCTTAACTCCCTGGGTCTTCAGGATGTCATACCGTAGGAGTGTTTCCACAGGAATGTTCCTGGTACTTTTCCTTCCCAGGCACTAAAACCCAGGAACCTTGCTTCCTTAGTAGTTCCTGGTCCTTCAGAAAACCATAACCCCCATCCAGGGATTGTAGAACTAAGGCTGCGGCACTAAACGTAGACCCTGGTTCCTCTGGTGGAAACACAGGCAGAGGAGCTGAGTTCTACAAAAGGTTCCTGGTACATGGGAAAGGTTCCTGCATTTCAGATGGGACTGATGTCTTTGGCTGTTGTGGCCCTGTCGACTCTACTGGCCTCTGCCACATTGATAAACCTACTAAGTCCTGTAAACATTCCTTTTCCTGGGAGGATATGAACCTTTAACACGTTTATTTTTTCAAGCATCTGAGAAAACACAAGCGTTGTCATCAGGCGACAGGCATGAGCGTCCTCCCTGGTTTCCTTCTTGTGTCAACTGTATGTATGAGCTGCACAGATTGACCTGGGTGATCCTGTATTTTCAGTTTGAGCGCCTCTCGTTCTGGTTTGTTGGCATTTTTGCAGAAGATTACATTTGTTTCATCCAGAAAATGCTTAGCCTTTTCATGTTGCCTTCACACATTGTAGGCATTCCATGTGCTTCATAGCCTGTTAAGATGATGAACAAGAGATTTTCCACTGGGGATGCCCCTGACAGATTTTCAGTTCATGCTAGCACACAAAACTTAAGACAAAGTACCACATGTCAGCTGAGGACCAGGTAAAATATTTATGTCTGCGCTTCTTTGGATGGATTACATGGCCTATCTTCAGAGAACGCGTCTATCAATCGTCTATGGGTAATTTGGTGAACATAGGGCTTGAATGTCAGCCTGGGCCACCACCTCACACATGTATAATGCATCGAGCCAGCATATGTTTCCTCAGTGTGTGCAGGCTAGGTTTAAGGGAATTTTCTTGGGTGTGGTTGCTCCAAAGCTGTGTAAAGCTCCAGGCATTGTTCAAATAAGTAATTGATATGTTTGTGTACATTCATGTGTGCTTAATGTACTGATGTATTTAAATTGTGCATCTGTGATTGTAAATAAAAAGGAGTTGGTTCTTAGTCAGTGTTATCAGCCTTTTATTCATCACAGCGCTCGGCTCCCGTGACAGGAAATAGGCTGAGTTGGATCATCTAATCTGCATCAGGTTATGTAGCTCAGGGATGTCCCAGAGTTGCAGCAAATACAGAAGCTCTTGCAAGTAAGTGGGGCACCATTTGCATTACATAACTGCCGTGTTGCTGGGATGATTCTGTGCCTCTATTTATTTTTATCATTTGATGCCCGCCTGCGGATGAGACTCTCTTGATCATGCAGGGATGTGCACGGTGAGCCCGATGGCCGCGGACGATCTGTGAGCTGTTGCTAGCTGCTGCCAGCCAGCTTTAACTAGGTCACCGCAGAAGCTCTGTCAGGGGCCTGTAGTATACAGTAAAGGCTATCACATGCATTTATTTCACAATTTCTGTGGAGGTAAACACCCAGTAAAACATCTTTTGACAATAAGATGCAGATTTGTGAACTGAGACACTAAAGGCTCCGAGACTGTGGAGGGTAATGTTTCATCTGTGATACATTACTCTGTGGAGGCATAGAAAAATCCTGAATGCCTGAGAATAGTTGACATAGTGACATTATTCAGAGGTTTCTAGATCATTATTGTCAGCAGTTGCAGCAAGACGACTTTAAATTTAGTCAGTCGGGTTAAAGCCGGCGAAGAGCAAAGGTGGAACAAGTATCTGTCAACCCCTAATATGTTGTAAGGTCCCCTGTGTTTTGTGGTAGTGGTATTGGAAGTAATGAATAATTATGCAACAAAATGATGTGGTATTTGATAAGTAAAGGTTGCAGTAACAAGCCTTTGTGCATACTAATGTGAAATAACAAGTTAACTAACTCCCAAGGTGCATTTTAGGGAAACTATCAATGTATCGATATCTAAACAGCAGCTATCGACCATGGTCGTTGTAGTATTCAGAGTAATAATGTCGTGTTTCTCTAAAAGTTGAAATAAGTCATATTATTGGTCATAACATAATGCTTTAGAGCTGTTACACTATCAAAAGAAAATAAAAGCAGTGATTCTTCCCATGTCCATGGTTGTAAATAAAGCAACATAAACATCTTTATGTCATAATATATTGGATGAGAAGCCGGTAGAGGATTCTTACAGGACTCCCTCTTCTTATGTGCACATTATTTTGAATTGTAGGTTGTGTTTTTAATCTGTGTCGTAGCTGTTGTTTACAATTCGATCCAGTTTCTAGCGCCTCGCCTATATCACACAGAGGTGAATGGAATGTGGTGAAAAAGATCTTGCAGTGTCTTGGAGCTTTGCCCATTTTCACACCTATGTGCACCTGGCCTGGCTGTTGGGTTGTGGTTTTTGGAAAGTTGCAAAGTTTGGCTCAATGCTGATCTCCCTCCCTGAGATGAAAGGCCCCTCAGCACATCTGACGTAGAGCGAGAACACCTTCAGGCACTTCTGCATCAGCTTGGTGCTGATTGGAATGGATCAGATAAGCTGTCAGGTCAGACGTGATGCATTAACCAATCACTGCACTTCTCTTTACCTCGGTCTTCTTAGCATTAGCTTTTTAGTGTCTGTCCTGTTTCCATCTAACAAAAGAGCCTCACATGCTTTAATCCGAGTTGTGGTGTCTAATGCATTTCCTCAACCCAAGGATCTTTAAATTGGTGAGAGCATGTCCTTAGTTTCTTCCCCACACCCTATTACTTGCCAACATTTATAAAGTGTGCAGCCGTGCAATCATGCTCAGAGATAATTGATAACAAAAGGCCAAATTGAAAACACTCTGCAGGGGAGGGTTAATAATCAAGTGCTCCACATTACTGATTAAATGCTTGCTGCATAGTTGTGAGTTGTATTGAATAAACAGCATGTGGTACTGCTTTCCTGTTCTTCTCCAGAGTATTTTGGGTTTAGCTAAATCCCCCTGGCTTTTGTCAAGCCTCCTCCTCATATAAAGTCTTTTACGTGCTGATTTGCTGCCATGCTGTGATATCAGGCTGCAACTTGCTTCGCTGGCTCATTCACCCCTGGTGAAAGTAAGACAATAAAACTGTCCCAGGAACAAGCTCCAAAACAGACAAATTAGTTTGGTTTATGCTAAATTTAAGTGCAAATGAATTAGATGGCAAACCAGCATGGAGTCCGTTTGGCACGACTGGATTTCCTCCTACTTCTCCCCCCGCAGCCCATTACAGCTGGTGCTTACAATGCAAAATGGAGATATAAAACTAAGCAGGAGAGCGAGCTCTGAAGCTGGATGGGAAGATCTACTCGGTCTAATCTGATTGGCTCCAGGATCCTGAGGCAGACAAATGGAGAAGTTAGATATTATTACTGAGCAGCTCAAACTAATTGAGCGTAATTATACAGTGGAAATCCTCCGACAATGCCGTCCTCAGCATGGGCCCCGTTCTCACGCCATGTGTGTTACAGGATGCCAAGCACAGGGGACGAGTGCTCACTCTGTGTGTCAGCTCAGTTCTTGAGTAACTGGTGTAGAATGTGGTTCTGGGTTCGAGGCTGATTGGACAATTTGGGTTGGAGCCAGATCCATAAAAAGATTCAGACTCTTCCTGGAGGAGCCTCTGCTCTTTCTCTCTCACACGTCTTCTCAAGTGTTTAAATGAACTCTCTCAGCAGGGGGATGCCAGCCTCCGGCCGAGGCTCTGACAGCTCCCTCAGTGTGCAGGTGACATACCACACATACCTGGGCTCACCGCGTGGGTAGCCACGGGGCCACAGGGTGTGGGAACCCAGTAAACTCTGGGACACTTGCTGACTCTAAAAGGCAGAAGAGGAGGTGGCGTTTTTCCCTCCTTGTGTCTCATGGGAACCATCTCCGCTCTCATGAGCCCGACGAGGAGCGATTACAGCGTTGGCTTTTCCCTAGACTCCAGTCTGAAACTCAGCGGCTTCCCCCATAACCAACCACACTCAGGGGATAAGACTTAGCAGCCTCCATCCGCCTGTAAACTAGTTTTAATAATTGTCTAGCCTGCTCTGATATGAGCCACTCGTCTGTTTTTCCAACCTCTAAGTAATGAGATTTGGCAGCTGGCGGTTAATACCTAGGTCATGTTTTAATTAGGGCAATTATATCATATTTTATGGATCTCTGCATCATGTGTGCTGAAGCTAAATGCTTCTTTCATTAACACAACATGATGTCATAATTAGTGTACTGGCATATGCAGGGAGTGGAGATTTATTTCAGGTAAAGCAGAAGTTGACCACATATTGCTTTAGATGATATTTAGCCTGTACGGCCTATTCCCATCTTCTCAGCCTGGCAATGACATGCTGATATGTACTAATGTGCGCTGAAATCTCTGACCCATATCACAAGTTGCGTGTATGTGACATGCCTCAGTAATGAGCCTTTGAAATACATAAGAAGCACATTTGCCTGCTGAGCATAGGTTGACATTGTAAACGTGAGTAGTGAGAGGGATACTGAGCTTCGGCCCTGTGCCAGCTCTTATAATTGGACGTCCATTTTCCTCTGTCCAATGAGGCCATCCTTTGTGCCCTTTGAGTTGGGGGGCCAATTATGAATGCAAGTTCTTCCAATCATGACAGAGATGAGAGCTGATCCTGCAGCCGCGTGCTGCCAAAATCACATGCACAGCCCCTCAAACATTAGCGCTTTGCACCAAACTCTATTCATCCTGTGGTTTCCCTCAAAAGAGCCCGGTGCCAGGAACACAGAGGCCTTTTGAGAGGCTTTAAATCTGCAGGGACAAGAAGAAGACAGTCCTCTCTCTATCTGCCAGTGTTATCACCCCACAGGATCAAACACTTGGACTCTTTCAGTGTCCTCAGGTGGCGGGGTCATCAAGATAAGAAAGTCACACGGTTAAAGGAGTACATTCGCTGTTGCTGGGATTGATTGATGATGAAAACATGACATGTTGCTGTTACACAAAACTAAGGGTCCAGTTATGCTAGTTTTGTGAAGATCTGATTACATCACACTAAAAGAGCACGTGTCCTGAAGTACTTCTGCATTTCTTTCTCTTGTGACTTAACTTCCTCACTCTCCCTCTTTGAAGCAGCATGGAAGCTGCATCTCACAAGCCATAAAGCCATTACTTTTATAACATAAAATCAAATAAAAAAAAATGCTACCTTTAAAAAAAGGAGAGTTTGAACATTCAAATCCACAGGAACTTTCCTCTATTTCAAAATTACACAGGAGCACAGAACAAATAGAAATGAACAAAACCTTTCTGCCTTGTCGTTAAACATTAGTGCCTCAGTTTGTCATTTTAGGAGCTCACTAATCCATCAGATGTGGACGTTTGACTTTTAAAAAACAGAAAAAGGAAATTTATAAATCATTAAAATGAACTTACCCTTGGCATGTGCAGCCATTTCTTTTGGTCTGTTTGTTCACTGTTTAAGTGAGTTTTAATGTTGTCTATATGGGAGCATGTACTATTATTTTTTATTGTGCGGTGAATATTTCAAGCACAT
This sequence comes from Anabas testudineus, assembly GCF_900324465.2. Taxonomy (NCBI): domain Eukaryota; kingdom Metazoa; phylum Chordata; class Actinopteri; order Anabantiformes; family Anabantidae; genus Anabas; species Anabas testudineus. Next base: position 3,657,167 of record NC_046611.1, read on the forward strand.
TATGGACATTTATCACGCGTAGATTTGTCTTCAGAGTTCAGATGTTGGGTCTTAAAACTTAAACACAGCAGTCAGAGCTCATCCCAGGGTGTTAACCTCGTCCACCTGGCATGGAAGATCCATCTCCAGGGATGTTTGTTTATCACATGCAGATGAGGCACCACGTTTGGGTCCAACACTGGCACTGCAGGTTTGGGTTTGAACAAGGCAAAACTGGCAGAGGGTGGCTAACAGGATTGGATGTGCAGATTAAGACCCCAGTGTAGAGGAGAGGCAGAAAGAGGAGGCTGAGGAGGGGCTGCATCTGTCAGCAAAGGGAAGCCCACCTCATCATCTTACAGCTGGGGTGGGACAGGCTCGCTCTGTGGCCTCCTGACAGCCTGGCTGTGGGTGCTAGAGGCAGAAGGTGGTGCGATGGTGTGGTGAGCACGTCCTGGCTATTCTTTTGCACAGAGGCCAGCCTGTGATCACATCCTCCTCATCGGGCGTGGAGCCAAACCCTCAGCTGGGATCTGAGGGAGCTCTTTCATGCTTGGCTTTCTAAGACCAGGGCTAAAAATGTGAGGGAACCAGACGTGCTGTTGGGTTCTAGATCTGTCTATAAATGTTTTTTTATAAAAGCAGGGGCACACTTTGTATTTGTTGGTGACTGTAGTCATGATTTGGGAGGTGTGTTCGAGTCTTATAGTTTATATTTAAATATGTTTTGAAGGAATCCAGTCAGGCTTGTGAATCATCTAAGAAATGTCGAAAACCAGTGAGTAAACGGTGAAGCATTGCATTGTACTGTGGGAAATTCATAATCCAGCACATTCTGTTTTAGGTCAGAGCCAGAAGGTTTTTCAGTCTTATTCTTTATTCATTATACTATTATTTTCATGTATTCTATAACATATCCAAATAAATGAAAACATATTTTTTTACCTTTGTTTTGGTTAAATGTTCATTTTACTTGTCATAGTGAATGGAAACCAGCAAATATTCACAGTTTAGACCATGAAACCAATAAACAATTAAAAAACACGTTTTCTTACTCAATAGTGGAGTAAACTAAACTATTTCCTGGTTTAGTAGGAAAACGCAAGAATCCATGATAAAAGGGGGGATTTAGAGTTGTCTTCTGACTGTGATTTATTCAGTGTTTGGTGGCCTGTGATGTGCCATAACAAACCTAGAATCACTTCCTGCCCAGTCCCAGGGACTATTTACATGTTTCTGCATTAATTCCGACCTCTGAGTAAATACATACAAACCACTAACACACTAACATTTGATCTATGGCCTCTCTTGTTTCTTTTGATACCAGTTGACTGATGACGAATGTGTGTAAGTTCGTCTGCCAACGTGCACGTATATGCACGCTTGAATGTTGACACGCATCTACATTTGTAGATGCAAATTAGCGTCAATGAGTCTAAAGTCGTGGGTGTTTCCTACATGTACACGCCTGATGACACTGAGGCTCATTATGGGGGAAAAAATAGATGCCTTCCAGGGCAGTTGTCTCACCCAGCGGAGGCGGTACTGGTCGGTCTCGTAGAGTGAGTTCCTACCAGGTGTTCACATAAAGGAGTGGTGCTTCCTCATACCTTGTTAAAGAGTTAAAGGTTAAAACTAAATAGGGGTTAGGACCTGGTGTTAATGAAGCTCAGCACATTCTTACATATTCTGATGCAACTGTCTTGTAATTTGCAAAGAGTTTCTAACTTGACAAATGATGTAAATTACGTAGCAATTCTGTGCAATCCTACAGCCATTCTAAACCACAATAAAGAGTTATTTTATTATATTATATGGATGTTATTTTACCATTAATCCCACTGCGGCTTTGACAAATGGAACACGCTATTTGCTGAAGATTTATTGCCAAACTAGTCAGTTTGTCCCACCCACATTCAGTTATTTTCCTAAATGATTATGTGGGTATTAATGCCTACTCATTGACAAATGGAGCATCCTTAAATCACCAAAAGGTAATTATGAAAAGTCTTTATTGTATAGAAATGGCTGCTCATTATGTCTTCTGCTTTGCCTGGTTGCCTGAGATTGAATAATGGTTTACCCTGGTTTGCTTTTCAGATGTCTATTAGCTCTTTCTACCACAGATTTTTTGGCAGCAGCACTGTTTACTTGCACAATAATAATTTTAAAACATTTTTCCACTTAATAAATTCTTCATAACTAGGCGGAACCTGCTTTGATTGAAAACAATTAGTCACTTAAAGGAATGCATTCCAGTGGGCTGCTGATCTTTACACCTGCATCGCCTCAGCGTTCTTCACACAACCCGACTGGTGTGAAGCTACTGTGTCTACTGTGTCTGATGTCATAAATTCCTCAGTGAGGCTCGCCCAAGCGTCCGCTGACTGATGAGTTTGTAATCTGCGTTTGAGCAGGAACACCACCTGCCACTCAACTCCCATCAATCACAGTGATAGTCACAGCTCATAAGCTCAACCCTCTATGGGAGAAAGCACAGTTTAAATAGGTCAATGGGAGCTGAGCTTTCAATCCTGTGAGAATATTAAATTTCTATGTGTCTTCAGAGTGTGAATGTCTACTGAAGTAGAGTGGGAGCTCGTGGTGTCTGACAATAGAACATGTGGTTAAAATTGTGAATATTTGGAGTTGAACTCCCTGAAGTCTTTGCTTATCACAGAGAACATGTTTGAGCTCATCTTGGCAGAAGAATTTCTGCTGTGGGGTGATATCATAAAAAGCTGCACAGCCAAGCTGGTGCAAGATTTACAGTACGTCTGGAAACCGTCCACTGACGAATATTTACTGCCTGGTCAAATACAGTAGCAACTACACCAGTCAGCAAACATTTAGGTGGTGATACGAGTCACAGCTGCTTAAAACCTACTTTTCTAGCTATCAAAACGAGGCATCATTCAGCAGCTTCGAGGCCTTTTTGTCATCTCAGACATGGATGGATCACTGAACAGGTCAGGGGGCCTCTGGCCCAGAGCCTCTTGACTGTTTATATTTCTTGTCTAAAAGTTGAAAGACACGAAACAACCCCAACATGACAAAAATAAATGAAAAAGAAGAAGCGAAATGCGGAAGGGAAAGGAAAAATCGAAAATAGACACAAATCAGTCAGAGAAATGACCCAAAAAGTGATTCAAAAGTAGAACAGGCCACAAAAAAACATCAAAATGTTAGAAAAAGGGTGGAAAATGGTCCAAAAGGAGAAAAAAATGTCCATAAAAATGAAGAAGATTGATTGAAAATAGACAAAGATATAAGACATTTTCACGAAGAGATTTGAAATAACCAAGAAGAGAAAAAAATGTCTATAAAATGAATCAGAATGACTGAAAATAGACACAAAACAGTCGAAATAACATTAAAACATTCACAAATAAGTCGACATAATTAGTTATGATTGTGCAACTGTGCTGCCTTCTCACCTCATGAATCATAACTCGCAGCCTGAGGTTCATTGTTCACTCTCACGGTCTTTCTCAGGAATTTGGTTAAGAAGCACTGATTCGTCATCTTGGAAACAGTTGAGAAAAAAAAATGCATTTAAAGGTCAGTTTGGTTTTGTGCAGGTGTTCCACAGTTTTCACATCCTCAGCAGATGCAGACATGTTCAGACTGACACTCTGTGGTGCATTTAGCTGTAGTTCTTCGGTAGCTTTCGATTAAATTACATCATCAAGGGAAGTGATTCAGACAAATAATGGCAGATTTTGGTTATTATCTGGGGTTATGCACGTAACTTTGGAGCTGCAGCATGACTCAGTGGCTAGAAAATGCTTAAAAAACGTTTTGTTTTGTGATTGAGGGAAACAATCAATACACATTTTCTCATTCAGGTAGACAGCACCGGGTAAAATTACCACCTCATTGCAAATAAACTGTGACTAAGACAAGAAGTGCCCTCTCCTCTTATTGAGCCACTTGTCTTCGAAGGAATCCTAGCTGGATCAAGATCTCTTCTCGTGCTGCCAGGGAGTCATACATAAGATGTCGAAATGAGAGGCAGTGAAAATACTCCTGAGGCAAATGTCAAGGGGTCCTTTCAGAGGCTGTTTGATACTCGTGCTGCTTTGCCAGTCAGCTGCATGAACGCAAATGTTCTCCCACTTTGTGCTGCCAAGTCTTGCTTTACATAGCTTTAGATCTCCACGAGTGGCGACAGCAGGGGTAGTAGTGGAGCGGGCAGCGGTGAAAAGCGGTGTGAGTTTTGGAACAACAGCTAGGAATCTGAATTAACCCCCTTCTCCTGATGTTTTAATGTTTTACGTCTTTAAACACATGCACAAATACCAGCAATTCACTGCTTCACACACAAACACTCAGAAAACAGACGAACTCGCTCTCTTGGGCAGCAAACCACAGCCAGTCTTGCCCAGGTGATTTAATCCAACTTGACTTGCTGGTTAAATATTGACAAGAGCTGATGTGGCCTCACTGAGAAGAGACAAGGATTCAGACAAGGCACTTCACTGCGAAGGCTGCACGAATGCCTGCTGCATCATCATTCACACACACACACACACATACTGCCGAATGCAAACACACACACTGTGGCAGGCAGCAGCTGAGACTCAGCAAGGCAGCTAGGGCAGAAGTGGGGAACGAAGCGGAAGAAGAGGAAGGCGAACACACGAGAACAAGCGGACGCAGGATGAGCCGGTTTGTGGACCTCGCTGTCGTGACGGCCAACGGGAGGATCCGAAACGTCCCCCTGCTGGAGCTGCTGGCGGTGAGTCCCGGTCCGTACGTTCCACCCCTCTGGTCCCTCGATCCCTTCAAGCTCTACATCCATCGAGGAGGTATCTGGGGCAGGAGGCAGTCTGTCTGGGGCTGGAAGTAGGTCTGACTGGGTCATAATCAGGCTAACATCCTGCCCTCCGGTCTGCCCAAATCCACACCCACCTACATTGCTGTAGTACCCCAGACAGCAGGAGCAGGAATTGCCCGGGGTTAGAGGTGCAGGGCAGTGTGGGGGGGGGGGGGGGGGTTGCTGCAGATAAAGTTAAAATTTGTCAGGAAGCAAGTAGATGTGTGCATGCAGTACTTTCTGTAGACTCTTCTGTTTTCTGTTGCACGTGTCTCTGCCTCTATTATTATGTGTAATATTATTTTATAAAGGGTTTTCATGTACTGTAATGTTAAAGTGACAAACATTTGCTGACTCCAGCTCCTAAGATGTGAGTTTTTTAACTGCTGGCTGGACAAAACAAGCAATTTAAAACATCAAATGTTTAATTAGTTAATTACAAAACCAATCTACAGAGAGAAATAATCCTTAATTAGAGCACTGGAGTGCTTTTCGACTGTCACCGTGTGTGTCCGAGCCTCTCAAGCATATGGGAATGCCTAGACTCTCTGACTGTGTGTGGTGCATCCAAAGTGTGAGTGATCTTGCCATGTTCCATATGTAGGTCACTAGCTGACAAGCTGCGTCTGCCGCTAATTACGTGCACGAGAATTGAGTTTGTTTCACGTTTTCGATACATCTCCAGAGGGTCATAACGAGGGAACCTGCCAGCCATCTGTACATGTTTACACCAAGTGGTTCAGATGGATTGTGACGTTTGACAGTTTATTAGCAGGTTGCTGTACTGTGCAGTGTGTGTGTGTGTGTGTGTGTGTGTGTGTGTGTGTTGGAGGAGGCATTTGAATGTGTGGCAACAGCCTGATCTAAAAATATCACCTCAGTTTGAAGTGAAACTTCTTTTCTTCCTTGTGGTTTGTTTTGGATTTTAGAAAGTGGGATGCTACAGTAAGTGTTTTGACTTATTTGAAAGGCATGAAACGGTGATTTGTGCTCTTCTGGAAACACAGATAAAAAAAAATCTGATTACTTCATGGAGGATTTTTTTCTTTAACCGTCTCAGCCGGAGGTGTTTTGTGGAAATCCAAGAGTTCTTAGCCTCTGCCACTTCTTGGACTCAATTATGCAGACAAATGTCTCCAGCGAGCTCGGAGACTCCATATATCCTTTATCTAATTACATTAACAGGAGCTGGATAGTGACTAATGGCTCGTGGAGGAGAAGTAGGAGGAGGGGGAGAAACACACGACGAGGAGCTGGAGAGGCCCGGGATGCATGATTGCATTTTTCCATCCTATTTTACTCTCTCGCTCCTCCTCATGCCCAGATCGCTCCCTGCTCTCGGTATAGAAATCCCCCCCACCACACCCCAACAATCCCAAACCTCCACACACTAACACACGCTGACCCACTGAGCCTTTTTCCAGCCTGAACGATTCATATGTTTCAAAAAATCCACCATGGGATTCTTTCTTTTTCTGTTTCTTTTTAACTGTAATGCGTTGTGGCATGAATGTTGGCATTACGACTGATGTTCTGCCATCATATTTCTGTGTTGTGCGTCCGTGCAGAGGCTGCACTTAAAGCCTCAATCAAAATAAAGCTTTGTCAGGGCCACAAGAGACTCTTTCCTGTTAGTATTGCTTTTACTGTGACTTGAATGAAAACGTTACATCCACAAGGCCAAGAGCAAATGCAGACCTTTGTGTACTGCTTGGCGTGCAAACAACCTCAGAGGTCCAGGAGTGCTTTTTTCTTCATCAGCCTGTCCTGCCAAAATAAAAGTCTTCTTAACCTGCCCATGGCAAGAGCAAAAAAAAGAAAGAATGGAAAACCAAAACCACAGTTTCTACTCGCGTCCTAGTCGCTGTATATCTAATTCTACATCTTAAGAAGACCACGAAGGCACTTTTACGCATTCTACTGTATAATTATGTCCATTCATTAGAATAGAATAGAAAAATGTAGAACCTGATGGACACTGCATGCTATTGAATGCCAGTGCATTGTTTTAATTGCTTTTGTTTTCATTTGAAATTGTGCTTCTGATGAATGTTAGTGCCATTTTCACTTTTATTTTAGCTCTGTTATGTTCCCCACCAACGCCCTAGTAGAATATTTGACCCATTAGAAGCTAAATGCTTTATCAGATAGTTACTAAGAGCAATGGTTTGGTGTTGGACAGAGCTGCTGCGGTAAGATTGAACCAAAACAGTAAAGCTGAAGGATGGAAAACCAAAACTGAGCTGAAAATCCAGTCCAATCCAGGGTCAGGTCTAAGCATGGTAGTCCACAGGTCCCTATCCTTAGCAGTGTTTTTCAGCTTCTCTTGGGAGATATTTCCAGTGTATTATTGGTCCACACCAGTGCGAAGGAGCCCAGGAGGCGTCCTGATGAGTTGCCCCAACCGCTTCTAGTTCCCTCCGTACCCTGAGCCCAACCACTCTATGGAAGAAACTCATCTGCTCATATTCTTTTGGTCAATGCCCAAAGCTCACGACCATAGATGAGGGTTGGAACGTAGACTGACTGATAAATTGAGAGTTTTGCCTTCCAGCTCAGCTCCACTTCACCACAATGGTTATTGGTTTGGTTCAGGGTCTGCATTACTGCGCCAATCCCTACAAACCCTTAGAGAACCTTAACGTGATGGAGCGGTTTCAGTGTCCTGGAAGCTGCGTTGTTTTTAAACTGTGTCACCTAACCCAGATTAATGAAACTGGGGAATCTCAGGTCCAGGCCTTTACCCATGGAGGCCAAAAGAGTTACATTTAGCCACCAGCCTGTGGGCTCACCAGACAGGAAGAGGTGTCGGAGTCCAGCGCTGTGTCAGTCAGGGGACAGGTAGAGTCAAGGACTTACCTGAAAACGCCAAATCAAAGATGCTTAATTTTATAATTCAGTGTATATTAGTAACTATTGCAGGAGTTACTGTCCTCACATGTTCCACTGTCAGCAGACAAACCTTTATTACGACTACTTAAAGAAACTACCTTCCAGATCTCAGGCTACACAACACGACAGTGTTTTTCATGACACTCCTAAACACGTTTTGAGTGCGTGATATAAAAGTGAGTACTTCAGTGCCAGAAAGTGACATCTGATGACACTTAAGTCGAGCCCAAACCACAATGAGTCATATTTATGACAGACGTAGCAAACAAATATTCCAGCTGTGCGACAGTACACCTGTTAGTGATGAAGCAAAATATGATTTATACGTGTCTGAAATGTCAGCTGCTCACACTAGTGAATGATGAATGACTGAAGAAAGGAGTGATTTGGTTTTTGTATTTGTGCTTTGATGCCATATTGCAGTGCACAAAAAGTAAGAGATGAGCTGCTCGCAGCTGCAAAGCATTATAAGTAATTATGAATGGTGGCAAAGCGGCTCGAGAAGGATCTTGGAAAAACAAAAAAACTATTAAATCTTTGGAAAAACATTTTGCTTTCTCTTTGTGAAGTTTAATTGATAGTGACAACCAGCGTTGCAGTCGGATTGATGTCTGTCTGGGCTGTTCTGTATGTAATCTGATGCTATACCTCAACTGAACATGCAGCCTAAGCAGGATTGTAAACTACACTCATTTTCTAAAGACTTTCGATGCTAATTAAAATCTTATAAAAAGACATTTTTATTATTGCGGCCGATATAATTTCTTCTGCCTTTTAAGTGGTTTCTATGTTTCTGTGGTCAGTGAGTAAAGCAGGTGTTTTTTCCCGAGGCTTCCACCGGGTTTACAGGAGCTCAGCAGTCTTCTGGCTCCCATTACTTTATGCTAATATCCCCCAGCTGCAACCTGCACCACCCTGCTGCTTCCCTGCTTCGCTTTCTCTGCCTCACACAAACACACACACTTACACAAGCCCCCGGGAAAGTCACGGGAGGGCCATGAAAAGGAAGCCGAAATGATTAATTAACTCTGCCCTCATTTTGATACTGCCTTATTGGCTTTCAGCAGCCGAAATTCAGCTTCAGAGCTTTGCATAGATTATCCTCCCACCGCCACCGCCACAACTACAGCTACAACCCTAAAACACACACACAAACACTTTCAAATTATTGAGGTCATGTTGTTACTCATGCTATGGTGAGTGCGCAACATTGGTTTCTGGGCAGGTTGTGTTGCTCAGCAGAGAGCGAGGTGTCAGATTTGTTAAACTTTGGTTTTGCAATAATGAGAAAGAAGCTGCTCTTACAGGAAACCGGCTTCAGATCCTGCTGACAGACACCGACAGATATTGACCTACGAGTCACTGCTGTTGCTGAGGATGATTTGGATTTAATGATGTGCAGGTGAATGATCTGGTTTTAGTCTTTCGCGTGTTTTGTAATACTCGTCACTTACCAACAGATACATAAATCTACTGCGTAGTGTCAGATTGTGGCTGTTTCTGGGATGAGTTAACACACATGCATGCAGACACGCACGCACACAAGTTGATGTGACAAACTGATAACGAGACCTTCCAAAGAAATTATCGTAAAAACACTGTTGCCTAATTCTCTTAACAGAGCTGTTTTCGCAGTCAGTCATTAAAATCTTCCTCATTTTGCACCGAAGTGTGAAATCAGTAATAACTTCGGTGATTATTAATTTTGCATTGCACAAACTTTAAACTACAATATGTGTGCCTTCACATACAGTATGTGCCTGCTCATTTGTAGCCTGTGTGCATTCATGTGGACTCAAACACACTTATCAGTGCTCGTTCATGTGTACACAAATTCGTGTGTGGTCATCTCACGTGTGTGTAGGTGTGATTGTGGTGTGTGTGTGTGTTTGCTGTGAACACCAGGTGCTCCAGCTGGTTGTGTCCCTGAAGCGGCCCGGCCCTGACCGACCGTCCTGTGGTCCCCTGTGCCTTTCTACTGAAAGCGTTTCCCTATTTTGAATACAGACAGCTCTACAGCATTAAAGGGCCTGTCAGCTTCCAGCCACAGAGCTAGACAATACAACGGTGCTCCTGTACTCCCACTAAACGCTGGGGAAAAAGCCTGCAGAGCTGTTGTCTTTCATTTTTCTTTGTTCTAAACTCTCATTCTTGTCTTTGTTATCTCCTGTTTTCCTCTGTTTTGTTCTCTTTCTGTATCGTTGTGCACACATTGGGAGGCACAGTGTACACGTTTCATCATCTTCTTTCTCCCAAACAAAAGATCACCTGCCTGGATCTGTGATGTGTCACAGGGTGGGAGCCCCGAGGGAAAGCCTGCCGCCTCATGGGGAAGTTTTTAATGACTGCGTCAGGATGGGCTCCTATGATTTCCCAGAATGCACTATTTGGGCAATTTTACCCACTTGATGCGAGTGGAGGCAGGTTAACCTGTTTTCACAAGTGTGTGAACTTGGTGTTGCATAAATCCTGTTTATTTTGGAGGGTGACATCAGCTGCCTTTCTTGCCTGCGTGGCTCGTCACAAGGAAATGTCTTTAATTGTGTCTGACATGTTTTAAATAAAATGGCCTCCGGTTATTTTGATACTATGAGATATTCCCTGAAATGTTTCTCCACAATATCCTGCACTGGAACCCGTTCGTGTGCAAACAGCCACAGAGCAGATGCAACAAAAGCTGAGAGATCTGCGTTGCCTCAAACTGCTGCAGTGCGCTGTATTACAATACGGTGTTGTTTGCAGGGAACCTGATTTTGTCTGACGTGGCTAATGCGCTCTGTCAGAAGCATTTGCGGGTGATGCTAGCCTTGTCTCTGCTCTGCAAAAAGTCAGCGAGAGTTGAGTACAAACCAGCTCACCACATCCGCCTGCCAGCAACACTCAGGAGGCACTGACCTTCACACCACTCGCACTAGTGGAGGAGCTGGGTGCTGTCAAGGCTGATAGGTAGACTGTGTTGATCTCCTCCCTGCTTGCAAGAGCACAGGATATAGTTTTGTAATTACGCAGCTTAATTTTCATTTCCATGAATTCATATTCTGCAAAACATCCACTGGTTCAACAAGGTGCAGTTGGACGTTCTTACATAGAAATGCTGGCTCAGAGTCTCCCCGATTACAAGTCAGGTTGAGTTATTTAGCGAGCCGCCCAGGAAGCGTCACCAACTGTTATGTGTTTGTGTAGAAGAACAGAAACACGGCTGCCAACAGCAACAATAGTATCTCACAAGCCAGACAGACAAACGAGGACAAGTTAAAACCAGGCCGACTCTCCAACATGACTCCATTCAGTTTTTACTCAGTGTAAAACAGCACAAACAATTCCTACGAGCTGTTGATGATGCTCTGCTTCCATGTTTGTTTTGCACAACATACATACAAATGTTCATCTCTTCAATCAACATTTGATCTTTTGACACTTTAAATGAAATTTTAATCCAGCTGGATGAACTAGTTTACAAGATGTTGTGTTTTATTCAGTGCATTTGTGTCTTCAGACTTGAGATCAGTCATTGATTCTTAAGATTGGATGGCTTTTTGTCATTAAAAGACCAGCTTCATGAGAAGGATCAATAGCATCTGCATGTAGTAACATTTGTCTGTGTGAGTCATCCGGCTAGCTGGAGCCATTCACATTATTGACTCTCCGTCACTTTCTAAAGACATAATATGATCTTTATGCCTTTCACAAGTCCATAACTCAACTTTATGGTGATGTGCCTGTGGCGCTCACTGATTCTCCAGGATCCTTTCTTGGCCAGACATCAGAGCAGTGATTGGGGTTTTATGAGGCAGACTGAGCCTCAGGTGAGCAGGATTGAATGAGGGATGCTTCGCACAGGACTGTTTGACCCTCAGGGCTCACTGTCTGTTGTGTCAGTGGTCAATGATTGCCTTTGTGTGTGGTCACGGTGGTCACTGAGGGGCTATTGTGAGAAGTCATGGCAGCCAGCGGCTATCGAGCCGCGACACAACATCCATCTGGCACAACAGCTGGAGGAGCCAGTAAATTTCCATGCAGGAAATTATACACAGCAAACAAGATTCCTAAAATTATTTAATGACATTAATTTCATTGGGATTATCTTAATTTTGCAGGAAATGTGGAATATTGTGATACACCCTCCAGTTCATGCACACTCTTTATTTTGGAAGCATTTCCTGGTGGGATTTCCTGTCTCTGTCCTCATCGAACCAGGTTAATTATGACATTATTAAGCCTTTCTGTCCTGACCCACTTCCCACTACTGCCTGCATGGCTTGACTCCAGCATGAAGCCTGTGTACACTGGGAACCTGGAAAGCATCTGAATGGTCTCCGGATAGGTTTCACTGTAAATGGACCTCTTGTTGCAGAAAGGACTGAGAGGATGCTGAAATGAGGCGATGGTGAAAGCGCTTCATTTTCTCATCAGGCTTCCATTCACACAGATCTGCTCGGCCCCATTCAGTGTGATCAGGAATCAGGGTCTGACATGCAACACAACAATACAGAAAAGCACAATTTGTTTAGTTTAATCCATCATGAAAGATGCTACTCATGGATAATTGAATACTCCCATAATTTTATTCTTAGCCTCATTGCTGATTGAACTTTGGCTGCAACTGAATGTAATTGCTGATTATTTTCACGTTCATTGAAATGTATAGACAACAGAATATCACAAAGTAGTGAAGACCAGCTCACAGAGAGTCAAGGTTATGAAGAAATCAGCTGTTCTTACACTTTAACTTACTGTACAACCTGTCATTTATTAAGCTGCATGGTATTTACTTATCCTATTTACCCTTTGCACAGACCCAGCTATCAGCTGGGTTTTTGTATAGAATCATAATATTTAGGAGAAAAGGTTATTTGACTTTTAGTTTTTAATCTGTACAAAAACAAAATTGCCCACTTCCTAGAAGGCCAAGTCCTAGAATCGTATTAATGAATTCTAACCTGTTAATTAGTGAGCTTTAGAGGAGCTGGTACGTGGACTTCGTTCCAGTTGGGCAGACCTGGCTTGCTCCTTCAGCTAACTGACTGCTAATAATTGAAAGACATAACGTGAAAATGGTTTTACCCACAATAGTCATATTAGGCTGATATGGAGTGCACACAGTAGTGTAGAGCACTCCTGCGTGTCGTGGTGAACAGCTCATGCTGAAGGCAATGCTTTCAGGGCCAAAGGGCATCTGATGGGTGAGCTATTGTAACCCGTCTGAATAAAGCCGCCACCTCACTTCAGTCAGCGTATTACAGGCCTCTGGTTGAGAAATGCTTCCAGAGGGTTCGGAGAATGTGGCGGCTTTGACTGAAAGGGGGGCTGCCCCAGTTAAAGAGGGTTAGCTGAGCAAACAAATAATAATGATAGAACAGTGTTGTTATTGTAAGAGCATCGAGCTGGCCTACGCAAGTTCAGGTCCTGGCACTGCAGCATTTTCCCACAGTAGCGGAACTGTCACATTCTGATCCTAAAATATCTCAAAGTGCAGGATATGAAATCCAGAAAACAACATTTTTACACAAACAAGAAATATTTGAATTCAGGAAGGCCCGCTATGATAGTGATGAGTTGACTTTATTTATCACACAGACCTTTGACACGCTGTTTCAAATTTTTTGGCAAGACCAGTGCAGTGTGTTTGAATCGTGGGTCAAGAGAGTATTGAAGTATACACTGATGTCACTCCGTCTGAGAGGCTTAATGAGAAACAGCACTGATGTCAAATTCTTCCCCAGCTCCCATCTGGAAAGGATAAAACAAATATGGCTGCTAAAAATAAGACTCCACTTGAGATGATAACAAGGATTTAGTGCCATTAACTGTGTAAATACAGTGTGTGGTTGGCCCCAAATTCATATTGAAATTCCTTCCCAACCTGGACGAGCTCTGACTGTAAAAAACCCTCTGAAATGAGGTGAAATAAAGTCGATGATGGTCGATTTAAATATTTTATGCTGCTGAATTATTGGACTCAGCCCTTTTTTAGATCGGTTGACAGAGTGCGGTGAGCTGCTGCACTGAGGGATCTTTGTTCACATTAACTCATGAAATAAATGCAGCCATAGTGATGTGTAGATGATCTCTTCAAGCCAAAAACACAGAAACAAACAAAGAACACTTCAAGTGAGCTGTTTCGCAAAAGTGATTTGTGAGCGTTGCTTACATGAAGATCTTAAATGATGGTCGCATCATGTTTCAGAAATTATTGCTGCCGTTGTTATGACGTGTTTCAAATCACTGCGTGCATGTTAGACATTTGGAGAAATGGAACCCACGTTTTCATCTGAGCACGTCTTGTATATATTTTCTTGAATGCCGATTTATCAAAAGTGAAATTAAAGCTGCACCTTTGTATTTTGGTGGCATAGCAGGAGTCAAAACTATTTATCTGTGCTCTAAACAGAATAATGAATCATATTTGTTTTGTTTAAAGGGTTGTAGAGCAGGGACATGCCTATAAACAGTGCACTGAGTTATGTGTGGTGTAATTTTAAAGCTGCTCTAATCACGATTATTTATGTTGATGATTGGACAAATTGCTACATATACTGTGAAAGGTGACGAAAGGGGGGAAACTTACAGATGCATGATTACACTCTGCAGCCCGACAAAGCTCTAGAGAGCCTTTATCTCATTTTAGCGTTAGCATTGTTTTGGTTGTGTGTCCTGAACGTTTACTCTCATCAGCCCGCAGATAGACACGTATCTCAAAATCTGGGAAAGTTGAACCAAAGTTATCTACATACATGATTAGATGAATTTTGAGGAAGGAAATATGTTGTTTTTTTTTGCAGGCTGTTTCGATGAAAGTGCATCAAACGGCCATGCATTATTAAACAAGGCCACTTCACTGAGGACATTATTATTTACAGCAAAGCCTGTGGGCTGGGGGTTTACTTAGATTTACACCACCCACGCCACATCTACTGCTCCCATGTTTTGGTGGGCATATGGTGCTTGTCAGTGGGAACTTATCTGTTTAGGGAAATGTGTTTAATGCTCATTCACTTCCTCCCTGCACTTTCTTGCTAGTTAGCCCTCAGATTCAAACAGGCAACCTTTTGGCCACAAGCCTGTTTTGTTAACCCTAAGGCTACTGCCACCCCCATAGTCTGTCTGGGAAGATGTGCCAAGAAACAACATGATGATCATCCCCTCTGCATCGGCACAGAAATAATTCATGACCACAGGAATAATCATGGCACTGAGTCCTGCAGCACAGGTCAAAAGCCACCACAACCCATCTCTTTTTACATTTCTCATTCTTCTACTGCACCCCCCCCCCCTTTTTAAGAAGGAAATCACCTCACTGCTTCGCTCTCCATCTCTGTCAGGTTTGATAGGAAATGTGGATCTGATAAGCGTGAGTGACACAGGTGGGTTTGGAGATGACAGGTGCACAAACAAACACCGTCTTCTTGTCACATTACCATTTCCTCGGTTATGGTTCCTTGCATGCCCGTAGGGGCAATCTCGATTCCCCATCCTGAGGCAGCTAGACGGAGGGCAACGAAAATCAGAAGTTGACATTAATGCTTTCTCCAGCAGGAATGCAATGCTATGCCTGCTTGCTTGCCTCAACATCTGCCGGACACCTGGGTCAGCTGACTCTCACCATCAATAAATCAGCCTCTGGATTAAACAGATGAGAAGCTGTGATAAATCTGTGCACCAAAGCTAATACACGTGAAATGTCAGGAATCTGACAGAGTCCCGGGAAAGAAATATCACGTCCTCCATCATATTTGATATTTGGAGGTTGATCGACTTTGTCTTTGTTGATGTGCCACCTGGGTTGTTTTCCTTTCTTATATACTATATCTGAATATAGTTCTGGGCCTGAACAAAGTACTATTGACAAGCCAAAATCGGTCAGCTGGAATAAAAGACAAAAACAAAGCAAATTAAACACTGTCCAACACAGTGACACAAAGAATACAGTAGTACTGTGATGCCAAAAGACAAGAAATGCTGACAAGGCGAGCTGTAAAGTGCAGATAATGCTGAATAGATCGTCTTCAGGGCTTCTCTTCAATCTATAATGTGCCTAATTTCCCGTGAAGGAACACAGTCACTGCTACTTCATCAAGCCTCTTCCCTCTTGCAGATACTATGGCTACAGTGTGGCTCGATTAGGTGGGGCGCCTGTCTATCAAAGCCTGTGTAAACAGAAGCCCAACTTCCCCTTGCGAACTAACTGACATCTGTTTAGCATCAGCCCTCTGCTCTGATCTGCCCCTTCCTCATCACTTTCCAAAGCATTTCTCTCATTCTGTCATGCTCTTTGTCCCTTTTCAAAGCACTTTCTCTTTTTCTTTTGGTTCAGGGCTTAGTCGTGTTTGGGTGAAATCATTGACATCATCGCCAGTGTGTTACGGATATTGTTGATGCAGACAACATAATTATTTATAGCTGCTGTCATCTAATTCTACCCGCAAGTATGTACACAGTCCTACTTACTGGCTGCTTTGTTGATGAGTTAAAGGTTGATGTAGGTGCTGGAAAAACCAAGATTTGAAAGCGGGAAGGACCTGACAGTCATGTAACTGGAAATTATGATTTAGTAAATGCTAAATCAGAAATTATAGATTTTGTTTCTGCATAAAGCCACGCAGAAACAAAATTCACTTATAATGTTTAGACATAATTGAGTCCTCTAGAAAAACAACAATCAAACGTCAAAACCGCGTTTGACGTGTGTTTGACATTCCAGTATTCTGTATTGTAGTGGTAGTTTATCTTCACCAGCTGGGGATTTATCTTGTTACCAATTTTTGATGTCCTCCCTCTGTTGCTTTTGTCATTCTAACCTCTCTGATCTTTTCTGTTGCTCACTGGCAGCCTCCCTGTTTTCCCTCTGCTCCTCTGGACTGCCAGGACTACGTTTCCTTTTCATTTCTGTCATCGCCACTTTCCCTCATGCTTCAAGTACACCTGGCTGAATACTGGCCCCCAGATGATAGTAAAACCCAGCAGCCCCCAGGCTTGTAAAATCTGGTCAACAGGCGCTCCACAGACTTCTACCCCTAGTGCGCTCCCTGTTTCCTAGATTCCCATCCTGTCTGGAAACAGTGGTACCAGCATGAACACACTGTGTATTTGTTTTGATTTCTAAAAGCCACATTCCTCAAGTGCTCCTCCCTGGTGTGTGTTTTTGCAGATTTAAAAAGTGGGCTGAAAGCAAACGAGAAGGGAAAAGATGGTAGAGACAAAAGCAACAGAGAGGGTGATAGAAAGTATGTGATTATAAATACGCAGAAAATCTAATGTACCAAATGCACAATGATCATGTTCTAACAAACGCCCATAAATCACATGCAGGCTTACTGCATGGATAGACCAGCTTTTAAACAGAGAAACACAAAATGTTATTTTTGCTGAGCCATCCAATTTTCTATAAAGCTGCACTTACAGAAGCACTTTGCATCCAATGTTCCTTTAATAAAACAGCCACAACCAAAAGTAGCCAACGCACAAACCTAACGTGGTGTACAGCATGTACATACATTAACTACTGCACATGGTAACCTCTCTAACACTTACCTGCATTTACTGTGTAATATTTATGGCTTTTATTAAGAAATGCAAGCTTTTGCTGCCCATATTTGTTTCGAATAATAAAGAACTTTGCTTGTCATGTACACACATGCTTGCACAGGTCTGTGCACCTTCAGCTGCTCTTCCACACAGGTAGCTCTGTGGAAGTGATCAAATAGCAATGTCAGAACTGATGTATTTCATTTCTCAGCAACTTTTTCAGCTCTGTCCTGTGAGATTTGTGCCGTGAACAGCTTTGCCACTGTTCCCAACAGGCATGAATGGCCCGCTCTGTCAAACCCAAACAGCACAGAAAGAGCTGAAACAGACGGGGGTTATTTGAGCGTTGGACCTATCTTAATGTTTGGAAAGATAATCTGCGGGAATATGGATTCCTCACGGTGGCGAGGTGTTGATGTTTGGGCTGGGCCGGGCCGTAGGTGCTGCTGGAGGAAGAACATCAGATAACCCAAGCTGCTGAAACTTACCCTCGATGACGAACAGGCTCCCTTTTGTATCTCAAGTAATCCATATTCCCTGACACTCGTCCATTTGGGGCAGGTAGGCAGATGAAGAACATCCTGCTGACTGGAGGCATTTGTTACACAAATGTCCTCAGCTCAATGAGGCTACTGTGTGAGGCCCCACAACTTTACAGTCATTGAGGTTACTGGTACAATTAAGCAGTATAGTACCCAGCTCAGTTTCAGCACCGTTTGATGAGTTAAGGTTCATTAACTGTGTGGTCCTAAGAAAGTTATATCAGTGCATCAACAGAGATAACACACTATGCTGATGTTTAAACTATGGTTAAGGTGTGATAAGGATTAGGTTCAGGTAGCCGAAAAGTTTAATTAGTTTTTTTAGGTACTTTTCACCAGATCACCCAAGTTTTAAATTAGCAAAAGTTTTGAAACGTGTTTGACAGGTGTTTCTTGTTAGCCAGGTGTGTTCAAACAATAAACAGCTATAAATGACAACTCTTTTTGGGTTTCTTGGGTTTTACCTCTGCACTTTAAAACCAAGCAGTGAATGAAAGAAAACAAGCTATTATGAATCTGAGAAATTACAGAAAAACTATCAATGGACATAGCCAGTAAAATAATTTGAAATATACTTAAAAAGAAACAAACCCCTGGTGTACTGAGCAACATATAGGGTTAGCTATTGCTGCAGTTGCCTTTCCCATTCTAGATTTAAGCACATTGGATTTGTAGGGATGCTGTACATTTAAACAGTTGTGTGTTGTGGTTGTGATCGTCTGAGAGGTGATCTCTGAGAAGAGCAACAGACAGTAGCAGAGTAAGAGCAGTACTCATAAATCTAAATCTGTATTCTGACTTCTCAGAAATGAGTTTTTAACACATTTTAAAACAATCTAATAAGTCATGTCCATCTCTGACACCACGTTATCAGTTACAGATCAAGCTGGCAGGACACCAATCTCTGTAGCTTCTCCCATGTGAAAAATGACATATTAACCATAGGAGCTGCCCTTTCCACCAATAAAAGGCAGGGCTACCGGATAAGTTATCAGGGTCTGAGGATATGAGAACCCGATGTCTGAGCTGATATTATGACACCAGGTCATTGGGATATGAGTGATGACCTCCGAGTGAAGGATCATTAGCACAGAGCCCCAAGACATGCTGATAAGACTAATGCATTTAACCAAAGCCGATATCCAGAGAACTGATACAAGCAGAAGCAGGTTTCAAGACTTTGCAAAGAGACAATTAGCCATACTGATAAGTTCATTACCTCAGTACGATAGCATCGCAGTCATTATGAATTATATTGGCAGACAGCAATACGTTTAGTTTGATACTGATTAAATTTGCTATGTTTACATCTTAGCTAACAATATACATAAACTTAGGAGTATTGGATGGCAGAAGTATTTGGCAGCAGACACAGCTGTAGTTTTGGCAAGAGGCCAAGACTAACAGCCATATCAGATGTGGTGGATCTCCCACACCTTGAAAAATCACTGTCATAATTCATTCTCAAGTGTACCATAAAATACACCCAGAAAGAAATATTACATTCTATTGGCATAACCTTTGACTTGAAGTAGCTCATGTAGGAGCTCTACTTTCTTTCAAACCTGCAGCTCAGGGTTTGCAGTGGGTTTTACAGTCCCGGAGGTCGTGCTGGCATGACATCAGTCTGGGCAAAATTCATGGCAACCAGAGATAGGTTGGAGCACAGGGATAGCAAGGGTAGAGGTGGTGACCTTGTCTTTGGCAGGGTCATTTACCCAAAGCACTCAGGAGCTGCCGTCCTCTACGGGGTGTCTTATCTTTAACAGCAGCAGGAGCCTCTGATCTGCAGACACATCAAGGTGGTGCAGGGAAGCCATCGTGGCGAGGACTTCAAGGAATGCATGCTGACCTCCGTGGCAACTGGGTCACAGTTTTATCTATAAAGATTTTTTTCTCCAAAGAAGCCTATATAAGAACCAGACGCTTGTCTGGGATGTGATTCCATCCCTACTAGTCATTAAGAATGTGTGAAAGAGCAGTGTGCGCTAGCGAGGCTCATGAGAATGAATAATGCCTCTGATGTTTTATTCCTAAAAAATCTGGACCATTAATCTTAAACAGATTGCACTGGGTTTGTGTGTCAGTCAGACTGTTTGCATGTTTATGTGATGAAAGTGTGATGTTTTTTCCCCTTTCTTTAAATCCCCTTGCTCCTTGTCTGTGCAAAAGCAGCAGGGGGTGGTGCTTGTATTTTAAAATTTCATAAAGGCACACGAGCAGTTGGAGGGGACTGGATGTGGGACTCAAGCCGTGCACATGGCAGGAAGAATCTTCTCTCACCAGCTACAGTGGGCTCTTTTATCAGACGCTCCGCAACGATGAGTAAACATGGCCGAATAAACAGTGCTGAGAGCCTGTGGTTGTAGAGCAGGAACATCAGCAAACACATTACCTGCTAGGTTAACCTGAGCTTAGCCCCTGCTCCAATCATAAAAGCAAAATCAATAATGTGTCACTACAAGCTTTGAGTTTGTTTCGCAGCTTAATATGTACAAAGGATATTTAACACCTCCACTTCCATGTTGGTGGCATGAAAACAACACCGTATGAAGATATATATGAGAATATATATGAGAATTTAAATAAAAACATTACATTACATGTAGCAGTTGATCAAAAACCTTTAAATTCAGCTCCTAAAAGTCGGTCCTGAGAGTGCACTTACTGTTAAGTAAAGTATATTAGGCTTTCTTCAAAACCTCTTTATGATTTAGTATACTTTTAGAGGTGATTACGCACTCCTTATGAGCTTACACCTCATAGGACATTTTAACCACTGTAAGAAACAGCCGGACCGTACTGCAGTTGCAAGAGCACTGAGCCTGAGAAATATGCATCCGATAAAGTCTCAGGTCAGTAGATTCAGTGTTTTCTCAGACTACACGTGAGCACCTGGGCCTCGTGGGAGCGGTGCAGCTTTCACTTGCACCATAAAACCGTCTGAAATAATGCCTGGCTGAAGATATAACATGCGGCATTACATACATGAGTCATGCTTTAAATCTCTGCTTAAAATACCCTCCCATTTCACATGACAACAAGCACGCCACATTCTCTGCATTCCTTCATGTGTGCCGAGGATTATTTCAGTGCCCTGTCATTAGGAGAGGTCTACGCGATGACAACACAGACTTAGGCAGCTTTACCTCACGTTTGATGTGGCCTGTAAATATTTCCCCTGACATGGGGCTTTCACGAAGAAGGTTCCCCTTTGTGCAGCAGCCGTAATCATTATGAGATCGTGTTGCTAATGGTCTTGTGGAGACAGACGCTTTACACCAGACAGTCACACATTTTAGTTGATGAGATGGCAGGTTGTAAAACCGAGCCGGTTCTTTGCATTGTGTGCATGCTTATTTTGTGCAGACTCAATTGTCTTTTGTAATAAATACTTCACAAGACTGTCCTGCTTCTCCAGAACACTACATCTCTGATATTTTACAGCAAATTGTATTTTCAAGCTTTCACCTTCACCCTATCCACCCACCCTGTTGGAAGTGCAATATGATTGCAATCATTTGCATAGTTTTTTTTGCTATTGATTAGTGGCTGTTGGAGCCAACAGTAAATTTAACTTTGGGAACTTAGCTGAGTGCTAATGGCCTTTGAGTTTGGGTGTGAGTGGCATTCTGGCTGCGAGCTGTGGCACTTTGAAACTGGCAGATGGCTTTGGGGCACTGTTGTCAGACAGTGTAATTGGTTGCTTTCCAGACATCAAAGGCTTTTCATACTGGTTAAGTCAAAATTAATAATGATAATGATGAAAGCAGTGATGAATAGAGTTTATGTAATTGTCATATCATTTTTGTGGGAAAACAACAGAATCTATGACAGAAATTGGAAAATGTGGCACCACGCTGTGAAGCATTGATCTGTTGTCGTACTCTGGTGTTGGCCCTATTTGCCTAATGGTCACCCAGCGTGCCCTTGACTGGCGACTCGGCAGGAAGCCTGGGCCTTTGCCATGTTCTGCTGGCATTGCAGCAAGTTGGCGATGATGGGCCTGTTTGAGTGGTTGTCTCAGATGTAAGGTGGTTTAGAGGCAGCGGTGGGAGCGCGGCACCCTGGGAGGAACGACAAGACAAAACAACTGCATTTACCGTATTTAGACCAGCAGCTTGTGCTTCTGAACATCTGGTCTATTGCGAGTTTATTCTCAAGGCCATGGGTTAAAAAAAGAACATGCAGTCATAGCAAGCACTTCAAGTTTGGCCAGTCCCCAAAGGTGGTTCATAGGGAGGTCAGAAACAGTCATCCATTATTCCATGCTAATTATTACAAGTTGTTGGGTTGTGTTATAATGTTGATGATAAGGAGTGAGAAATCGTTGCAGCTTTTGGGTCTGGACACAATGTGGATATTGTTATTATATACTGTATCTTTTAGAATAAACCCATTACCATACACAGTAAATGCCTGCACTTTATTGTGCCTCGTACTGTATCACAACAACAAGGGTTTTCTGAAAAGTTTGAACACTACACATTGTTTGTTTTCCAAAGTGCTATTGGAAAACAATCAGTTCGTACTTCACAGAAGGGATTTGTTCTTGCCAGGGAGTAATTAGAGAACGGCACAGAAAATAAAAAAACACTCCTGGCTGTAGTTTATGGTTAAAACAGAGCGCAGAAATAAATGGCTCAGAGGTACTACTTCCTCCCCCCCTAAGACATAGACAGAGATTCCTGGCCTGGTGACCTCTTCATGGGAATCCCCATTATTCAGTTGCATTCTGTAAGCACACGACCAGAATCTAGAAATCAATGGCGAGCATCTGTCCCACTGAGATAACCGTTTACCCAGGAGACACGTCATGAGCTGTCAAGCTAACATCTAATTAATTAGCCCTAAACCTCGACCACACGGATCTGACAGCATCACGTCACAACTGGCTGTGCTATGTATTATAGGTAGAGCTCCGTGACTGGAGGCCCAGATGGTTGAAGGATGGTGCCTATGTGGCCTATTTCTTACAGTTGCTTCTATCCATTTTTCTGCTTTATGTAGTCAGACCACTAAGAGGCAAATTGTTAGGCCAAAGCCAAGAAATTCTGACATCTGTTTTTTTCATTCTCCACTTCGCCTTAGCTCATTTCATCTGTGCTGTAACTCAGTAGCGCACGTTTTGTGAGTGTGGGCTATTCCCAGCTGACATTACACAGCTGGACTCGCTTCAGGGCCAGCCGTTAGAAGTTACACAGAGGTGCTTCTGGAGTTACACACACAGAAGAGACAAAAAAAGAGGGACTAAACTGATTAATCACACCTTTTGAAAAGTATTTCATCTCTGTTCTTTATACTGAAAGGTAATAAAATGGAGGAAATACACAGTCTTGTCATGACTTAACAGTATTGCATGCATTTGATCAGCGAATGTTCTCCGTTGTTATGATTTGTCTTAGTTGATAATATTCAGTAAGAAGAAGGTTGAAATCTGGTTGTGTTTCCAATTAGCTTATATTCAGAGTGGGTCTTTACACACTGACTCCATTGTTTACTTTTGGCTTTTCTGATCTCTTCTTGGCAGGAGTACATGGATGCCAACAAATGCATTGACGAGCTTCTCAAACAGCTTGAGGAAGAGCGGCGAAACGTTCGAAGGTAAGAAGCTCCTCCTCAACACTTTTGGGCAGATGTTTTATTGCCGGAGGATATTTGCAGCTGCCCGCAATCCATTCCCAACCTGAGGCAGCAGAACAATGTTGTTTGGTTTTGAGTGCGAGACAAGCTTTGTATGCTGTCCTTGAGAAATGCTTTTTGTGTTGGAATCGCACTAAAAAGTGTCAGACAAAAGGGGAGACTCTGGGCTCAGTGTGGGGTTGACTGGGGGCATTTCTCATGGAAGTCTTTTCAAACGGATTTGCCCAAACAATGGGAGTGAAGAGCTTATGGAGATGCCAATCTAATGACCTTGTCCCCTCCATGCTCCTATCGCCCTTCCAGTGATGCCCCGCCCCTGCTGAAAAGAGAGACAATTTTTTAAACTTCACTCTCTTTTGTACAGCCCTCTCTCCATCTCAATGGAGCTGTATTCCCTCAGCTCAAAGTAATTTTCCCCCTGAGTGAGCAAAGAGGGGCTGGGGGTGGGACACAAGGGGATAGGGGTCTCAGGGTGGGTGGCTGGGGGGATGGATGACCACTGACCAGCCTCTTTACTAGGAGGCCAGGGCAGCCCCTTCATAAAGGAAGTAATGTGTAAAGGAATGACCCATCTATCTAACCTCATCCATCGCCTCTTTGTTAGACGGGGAGATGTCTTCAGTGTCGCCCAGAGTGACCTTCCAGCCACTTAGAAAACTCAGTAGCAGCTGACCTGTGTTTAGGCATGAGCACCAACTGGTTTCGAAGTCATGAACTTGTTGGAGTGGCTAATCTTAAGGGCACTTCCATCATACGGCTGTTGGGGATACAGAGGTGCACATGTTGCAAACATACCCAAACATAACGGCAGCTCTGGACAATATTGACAGCACGAGGAAGAGTTCCTTTGTTCGTTTAAATTGACAGATCAGCATGAGAAAGTAAAAAAATACAAACAGGAAGTGTAACCACTGCACAAGAACAGTGTCAATTACCTCCAATGTATGAAATCAATTGCTAGTTTAATGATACAATTTAATGAAATTGTGGGAATGTCGGGTGCATTTTAGGCACAAAAAGTTCGTAGTTTAGGGTCTTTTTCAGGAACACTGCTGTTAAGGAACACAGGAAACAGGGGAATCAGGAATTGAAAAACCTACCAGGGGTTGTTTGAAGACTGCGCTACCAACTAATCCACAGTTGCCCCTAGTTTAGTTTACGTTATAGAAAAGATAATTTTGCAGTGAACTGACTATGATTGCGCAGACAGTTTTTTGGGATGTTTGTAGAGAGTCCTTCTGGATCCTCAAAAACCTGGGAACTAATGAAATTTAAGTTAAGTTAAGAAGAAACTGATGTAAATAGGAGGTTTTGGTCTTCATGTATGATCAGCACTGTAGTTAATTTCTTAAATATGTTGTGTATTTTGATTCAGAACATTTTTCAAATGCAGACTACAGGATGATCGATTTTTATATACAACACCTGTGTGTTTGTGTTTGGCACAACCACAGACTAAACTCAATACTCAATAAAAATCTCCAGCTCTATGTGGTCTACTCTTCTCCTGCATCCCTCTCCTTTTTCCACTAATTTATTATGAATGTTTATGAATGAATTTGATAAAAAAACGTCCTAATGGTCTTTGAATGTTGAGAAATGGACACTACAGAGAGAAACAGTGTGGTGTCAACTCACTCCAAACTAGGATTTACTACTTTAAGGTACTGTACGTCCTTCAGTTGAAGATTGTTGACGTACGCCCAGAGTTTGTGGTCTGGGTTTGTCTGAAGGACGATACCTGTTGCCAGTAAGAGTAATGCTTTCTTTTGACTACTGCAAGAAGTTCTTCATAGTGGAGATGCAACCATCTAGACGTTGAAATAAACCACACTCAGCGAACACCAGCCTCTGAAAGCTCAGTTTTTAGAATATACATATCACCAGACATGATTTGTTCTCGTTTCTTTTCCAGTGTTGTTCAATTCAGAGTGGTGACAGTGATAAATGACTCCACAAAGGCTTTTGTTCGGCTAAAACAGACAGCAAGTCAAAAACCGCCTCCTTCCCCTTATTAGGTAGCGTCTCACCACGCTGTAGATGTCTTCCTCCACGCCTCAGAATATGGAGACCATCAATCTGTCAAGAGGAGGACGAAAAGCCTTTACATTCCTGTAGTTCTCTGCATCCTTACTTCATGACCCAGTGACCCACTGCATTCATGTCTCTCATTGTGCTGTATTATAGGGTAGTTTCACACCAGTGAAGTATGCAGACTGGACAATTATGACTTCTTTTTAGGCAGAATATTACAATTTGGTTTTGGTTTTTACTCTTTTTACCTTAGAAGATAGAATGAGAGTTTTTAATAAATCCCTGCTGTACGTGGTATTCTAAAATAATAAAGCAGAAGGCAGAAGAACCTAGGCAAAGATGGGTGTGGACAAAAATAGTATTTTCTTATGTCTTGCCAAGTTTATATCATCCAAACAAGCAAGCTGTAATATCTCAAAGCCAGCCTTAAACCCTACAGGAGGATAGGTGAGTACAAATCAAACAGAATAGATTTTTAATTAATCAGCCTAATTAAAAAAACATTTTCAGCTTGTTTTCAGTTGTATGTCACAAGCATCTGCTGTATCTTCAACATGCTAAAGCCCCACCCGTGCACACACTGACACTCACACACCGCCTCTCACACTCCCAGGAAGTACAAAATCCCAGTGGGATGCTGGCCGGGCCTTCCTTCTCCCTCTATTCAATGTGACCACGTCCTTGACAGACGGAAACAAAAGCTCCACAGCACAGTGTCAACATCAGATGGCGCTAATCCAAATTTGGCAACATTAGACGCAGCGTACAGTAGGACACTAACTGAGTTTCAAGTTAATACGATTATTTTGTGTAAGTATGACCGGATGTCTTATTAAGGGTTTAGTGGTGGACTTGCACATGTGTGTTGGATGCTTTGAGGAAAGTGGGGGTTATTAAAGATTTCTGCTGAGTGACAGACATGTGTGGGAAGGACATATGGATGCTCTGCAGCGCTAAAAAGCATGACGGGTGGGGAGTGAGTTTGCATGACCTCTTTTTGACAAGCTGCTGCGTCAAGGCATAGTGACTGTAATCTTCCCTGTGGATTAAAACAATGTAAATTAGTTTTTTCTCCCTCTCTCTATCTTGATTTCCACCCGTTTTCCGACTCTTGATTTGTCACTGTGCTGAGCTGGTATTTGTTTTTCCCCAAATCTTCTTTTGACCTTGTTTTTAGTGGGTCGAACGTTCCACGGCCACTGTAGGGTCACATGGCCCAAAGCTGGCCTCACCTGCCATTTTCTGCCGGAGCAGATGGCGTTTGTGTGTGACCCTTTCCACACCTTGGAGCACAGGGAGGGACAAGGAGGGGTGAGGAGGGTGTCTGGAAGGCAGCAGGGGCTGCTAAGAGCAACTGGGAGGTGGAGAGTTGTGCAGGGGGAGGTAGGAGACTCAGCTGGAGAACCACAAAGCTTAGGACAGGTTGCATGGCGAAGGCGGCTGCAGCTGCAGGATGTCAATAAGCTATTTGTCATGTTCATAGAGCAACGGAGCTTCGAAGACAGGAGCAATAGAAGGTGGAGGACAGATCAGATGTGCGCTTAGATGAGAGATTATAGGTAATGGGACTTCCTTTGTTTAAGTGAATTTGCCTGTGGGTAGAATTAAAGATTGACCAGTTTTGTGATGCAACATTTCTGTCTATTTGTCCTTGGCTAATCGCAGAGGGATACATTTGAGATATTGGATGGTTGATGGAAGCAGCATTCAAAAAAGGACTGAATTAGTTGTTTTTACATTCTAGTTATGTCTGTCCTTAATCACTATAAACCCCCTAATGTTATTCGGTTCAGCTTATTTAAAATGATCCTAATTGGTTCAGTTATTAAGCATAAGAGTTTTTTAGGCCACTAATCACATTACATTTGTTTCAACTGAAGTTAAAGGGCGCAACCATTGCTCAAGAACACTTTGAGAGACTTTGGGTGTTCCCTTAATTTGTTACTTATGGAGGAGAATGTCCTTGTGCTCCTATGAGGACAGTGGGTTTAAATGAGAGAGAACAAATGTGTGAGTGTGTACACACAAGAGTAGAGGACCACAGACTGGGAAACCGCTTTACAAATCTGGACCTTGCTGATGTTACTACAAGGCATATCTGGCCTCAAAGACGCCTGTGTGCTGCTGGCGGTCTGAGCAAGATGAAAGGCTGTAATCCTCAGTTGAAGTATGTGGCGAGGCCTGTTCTGTCGATGAGGAGGTGGATAGGGTTCAGCCTCCCGCAAACCCTCCAACGCCCCAAGGATCTGCCGTCTCGCTTGGGCAAGAGCCATGCATTTTACAACTTTAATTGGATAAGTTGACCAGTCTAATGCAATAATTTGATCATGGTAAGCTCCAAAGAGATCTAATATGTTCCCAGAGTATATTTGTGTACCCTCTGAAGTGAATGACTTGGCGTAATCCATCCATTAGAGGTCACTTTACGGTCCAGGAGTCCAGGCTCCAAAATATCTCAAAGGAGACATCAGTGGGTAAATAAATCATTCTATTAAACCGTTACTGGGACCTTCAGGCACTGGTGGAATTTGGTTTTTGGACCCTTCACCCTGTCAGTATGTATTTTTCCTCAAGAATTTCTTTGTATGTTTTTATAATAAGAAATGCTTGATTAAAGCTTGTGGGGTGCAAACCACAAACAATGTAAGGCTAAAATAGGAAGCAATCATGAGTCCCTCCCTTTCATGTATGCTATCTATAATTAGCAAAGAGCTGTTCACATCTACCAGAGCTTGATTGTTAACAACTGGCATAGCAGAGTGTTGTGTTGATCCTTAACATGCTTGTCAGTGGGTGTGCTACCGAGCCTGACTAAGGGTCGAAACAGTAGCTGCATGGTTTCTTTATCCCCAAACAGGAGGGCTTTACAATCCTTATTTGAAACATCGGCTTTAAACTGGAATAAACTACATCCCCATACTGTAAAACACACAGTATCAGTGTGTGAGCTTATTTAATGTGCATACTATGATGTGTACAAGCTTGAGTTTGAGTTTGCAATATGTTTAATTGCCTTAAGCACAAATTAAAAATAATTTAATGACTGTCATCACTGTTATCACATACACATACAGGCCACTACAGGTATTATAAACATCTACAGTATTTTTCTGTACACTGTATTTTTGGAATCTGACTTTTAATGGAGGACTTTACGGAAGGAAACAGGGTAAATATAAATTATTAATGTTTTGTTTTGGATTAAGTAT
Organism: Anabas testudineus; assembly: GCF_900324465.2. Taxonomy (NCBI): domain Eukaryota; kingdom Metazoa; phylum Chordata; class Actinopteri; order Anabantiformes; family Anabantidae; genus Anabas; species Anabas testudineus. Next base: position 3,685,810 of record NC_046611.1, read on the forward strand.
TGCCCCAGCTGTTTTGAGGCACCATGAATATTGTAAACACATAAATCTTTTTTTCTACAAAGCAGCGTAACTTTTCAGATTTTCAGTTCTAGTTGCCGTATGGCAGAAAATAGGATAAAAGACTATTTCTAACAGCTTAGCTATCTTAAACAAAAAAGATGTTTTCTGACAGAAAAGAACATGATGTTTGATTGTAAAGTGGTGATATTTGGTTGTTTACCTGTTGTGAGACTTATAATTCGACTGACTTAACCATTAGCATTTCATGTGCAGATTCTGTAGCACGTCTGGTATAGTAATGATGTTTACTTTGTCAGCGAGGAGTCACCTGCACAACTGATGATAAACTCTTTAAAGCAATTAGTTAAGAAGCAAAACGGCTGATGCCCTGTGACGAAAGTGAACTTGTGCTCTTTTATACTGGCAAGGATTCACTGGGTCCGCCTGGCTGGGGTCACAGTCGTCTATCCAGTCCTGTAAATGCCAAACTTCATCCATGATTCATGTGCACAGCGCAGGCCCGGCTAAAACACATGCATCAGTTTTATGGAGCTTATAAGAGGAAGAGGTTAATCGAATGGATTAATGAAGCCATTTATTGATGCTCCCTCAAGGTCGTTTCATAGCTCGTCGCAGTGCTGCATTCCAATGCAAACAGCAAAAGACTACTTAAGTGGTGATATGTTATGCCTGCCCCCTGCACTGCTTCCCTTACCACATATCATTCACCATAAGCCTTCGTGTTTCTTTTCTGGTGCATTCAAGGTGAAGTATGAAGCTAAGCAGCTGTCTACCGCACTTATTCTGAAAATAATCTACACTTAGCATTATGGGTAAATCCTTTCCCTGCAGATATATTGTTGCAATAAACATTTTTTGTTGTTGCCAGCTGGGGTGTAGCGGTTTCACAACATGGATATACAGTGTTTTATTGGACATCTGACACTTATTCTTGGCATTTAGATTGAACAGGGCATTATCTGCATTCCTAGAAGCAATTAGCTGTGTTTAAGAGCTGAGTCTTTTTCTGTGGGGTCTTGCATAATCGCTAATTACCACTGTTGTTTGTCTAAGTGAGTTCTCAGACAGTAATTTGAATGTCTTACGTAGTTAGAAAAGCGCTTTAATTATGCATTGGTTCAGAAGATAATTTTTTTTATCTGATTTAAGTCACTCTGGTATTGTCAGTTGTGCATTTGATTAAATGGTGGTTCACACAACACTCAGGTTTATTAACTTCAGTTGAGTTCCTCTCTATTGTGCAGCGAAAATACTTTTTAAGATCAACATCAGCTTTGGGAGAATGTGCTGTGACTCCTTTTGTGCTCATGAAAGCGTGCAGTTATTTAGACTAATATATGTGCTGCAAATCGCTTTAGCAAACATCCTCACTTTAAGATAAGGTGAGCAAAGGATCCTGTGTGGTTTTTGTTGTTGATAGATCCTGTGTGGTTTGGATTGTTGATAGATCCCTTGTGGTTTTGGCTGGTGGAAGTCACAGTGGTTGCATTCACGGTATTTACTTCCAAAATCATCCTCTGATCTGTGCGAAGAAACAGGAAGGGGTGAAAATTTGTGAGTTTCACAACATTACCATACTAAGTATATCCTACATACCGCTACAGTAGAATATACCAAAATATACTACCAACACTGTGAAGGAAGCGTGATTTCATTCAAGAAAAGTGTCAATAAACTATTACTACATTGATTTTAAAAACACCAAGGTTACTGCAGACGCATCCGTCAGTCACAAAACAAAGAGTATATACATTTAAGATATTGACTTTGTATGGTTGCTTTACAGCACTAAACAGGATGATTTTATGTTTTTTTTTTATTTAAATTTGCTTCTAAACGTTGATAAACTACTATGAGATTAATTTTGACACCAAGATTATTATCACAGCATTTAATTATTTGTATTTAATAGCGTATTTTACACACAAGTACTATAAAAGTTTACAGTATTTGTACATTTGAGATCTGATATTTGATGAGAGTGCTTTACAGCTCTACTCAGAAAATGCCTTGTCTTTCTTTCAAACTCTATTTTTTGCTTTACGGAATCAAGCAAGCTTGATATTTAAAGTTTTAGACATTTCTTCTAATGAGTTCTGTTTGAAATACTACAGGAAAAAGAACAAGCCAAGTTGGTTTTGTAACAGGAAACAAAAGCATATTGAGTTTGTTAAATGGTTGTGTACCACTGGTATGAGATACCACATAATAGTCTCATTTGTTTACTGTAATCACACAAGGAATGTGAAAGATTTTTAAGACTTGAGATTAATTAAGATTAACTCTATCAGTGTTAATCATGATCCTTCCAGCGTTGAGGACTTAAAGTATTTCCATAAAGAAGAAAATCTCGCCTACTGATGATGTCTCACTGGACCCCCATCCTGCCTATCGTTCCACCCCCACCCTCCTGCTTAATGAAACATGACGGAGGTGCATTATCAGTTTTATTGTATTTCACACTTCATCTTGCCACACAGAAGTTAAATGACACCGTACAGCCACTCACAGTCTCTGGAGCTGCTCTTGCTCTGTGACCCATCACGTAATTTGCATCTGTCTGGGCGCTTGCAGTTTTGATCTGTGTGGGTCCTGAGTGTTGGGTAAACAAACACGCTGCCTGTCTACAGCGTGCCATTTCCTTTGCTCGTCTTGATGCAGAAAACACCCCACCCCGTTTTTCCAAAAGGAACCTAGTCATGTTGACAGCTAAATATCTCCTGGATGGATTGTAGCCACCCATACCTCTGATGTGTTTCCAAATGATTTCACACCCCTCACTTTTCCTCAGTTGTATCAGACATTAAATAGCTGTTATCAGAAGCGTGACTTAGCTTAAACACTGCGTACATGCTAATCGACTTTGGGGCACTGCAGGGACGGGAAGGAAACAAAGTTTTTCTTCTCGTCCGGCTCTGTGATTAATGTCTGACTCAGAACACACACCTAGAGGACGGTGATGTGCTCAAGTGACGCACGTCCACTGGACAGTTCTGGTCACTCATCTGTGATCAAGCTGCAGCGGAACATCAATGCCGGGTATTAACATCATAGAGGGGGAGTGTGGCAGATGGCAGGGATGCTGCACATTCACCGGACAAGATGACAGGATGTTTGTACATTCAAATATACACAGAAAGTACTGTTATTCAAGGCTAATCTTTAAATCACGCTACAAAGTAATTGACCTGACTCTTCAGGGAATTAAGTTGTTTTGCACTGAAGTTGAGGTTTAGCTCTTACTTTATCTTTAGTACCCCTAGAAGGCAAAACATACAGTACACAAGTACTGCACACTTTAGTTTACAGTAGCTGTGTTGTACTGTAAGTATCATAATACTAGCACAACTACAAAGTACATACATAAAGGGACAGAGTTTCTACTTGTACTAGAGTATTTACACTAAATATTTCATCCATCACTTCTTACACTCATCTTACCACAACCGCCAGCATCACTTGAAGTCTGGCAACTCTCTCTCGCTGCCGTTTCAAGGCTACTTACAGTCGCACGCCCCTTCGTGTGTGCACAGACTTACACTCACACTTCACGCAACCACAGTCACGAGCATCCCTTTCCCTCAGACCACCCTGCACCCCATTACAAATCCATATCGACCCGCGGTCCCTCCAGCCACTGGCCCAGCACCATCCTGTCTCCTTCCCTACACCCCCCTCCTCCCTGTGGAATGCTAACCTAACCTTTAGTGTGTGTGTGTGTGTGTGTGACAGTGGTGGAGCCAGGCTGGCTGTGTGGGCGGCTGAGTGTTTCCAAACAGTGGAATCTGTCACTGACACCCCTGGCAGAGCAATAAGCAGCGCCTTAATGAGCTCAGCAGATCACTCAGCACACAGGGTGGACACACACACACACACACACACACACATATATGTGCACATATTACAAATGCAGACACACAGTCACATATCAAAAGGCGTACAACGTATTAAATGGACATAATTATGATTGGGAGATTTTATATACTGTCCACCACCACATGTTTTATCGTCATACACACCCACAGATCGCGAGTGCTGTCACACTTTCACCGTACAAACAAACGCCCTAAGATTCTCACTACGCTGTCAAAACAGGAGAAAACAAAGCTAAACAAACAAGCACGGCCTCTTTCCTCATTAGTGGAAAGAGGAAGTTCTGGGACATGAGCGTGCGACTATTTCTGACCCTAAACGCTACCGTCACAAAGCTCTGCTGCGTTTGTCACCCTGCTGACTGGAGCCATCGCTCAACAATTTGCTGCTTGCTGTTGATTGAATTAGAATGGACCACTGCCTTCAATATTTCTTGATTACAGCGCATATGTATGTTTTAGTGCTGACTCAGCGTCCATTTGTCTTTTTTACCCAATCGGGACAATAGTGTCTAATTGGTGACCACCTGCTCGTAGAATCAAATCATGCTCGCTCTATATTCAGATTTCCCCGAGAGGCAGCTGCGCTTATGATAAACACAATTACCCCCTCTGCATGACATTTTGGTCATGTTTGCAATAATCAGAGATCATGAATCTTTCTGAGTCTTATTATGACAAATGGGAATGTGGCTGCCAGCTTCACGACACGTCTGATAACGAGGACATGTCAGTTTTTTTAATCATATTTCCAGGAATGAAATAATCTACCCTGTGGTTGTCAGTCCATCTCCAGACTTACTTGGCCTTCCCTCGTCGTGAACGTACCCAGCCGCCCCCTTTGCGCTCTTCTCCTGCACACTAATTTTCTCACATGGTTTGTGTCATTGTTCATTTAGGACATTAGTGGCAGTGAATGTGGGGCAAAGTGGCAGTGATGGCCCAGGCTCTAAGTCAGCCCCGTCCTTTCTTTCCTCTCTTTAACTGAGAGCTCCAGTCACCGGGACCCTTTTAATTCCCCTTTTCACCCCTCCGGTGCCCGCCCCCTCTCGCACTGGTCCTATTGGGGAGAAGACAATAGACGGTGTCCCCCCTCCTCTTATGCCTCTGCATCCCCCTTCTCATCTCCCTCGTTACTTGCAGGCGGCCTGCCTGGTTGAAGCTGTGGGCTCCGGGCTGCAGTTTGTCACAGCCATTCAGCTGAGACTGATTGTGATTGCGGCAGATGGGCTGGAGCCTGGTCCGTCACTCGGCTCAGGCAGACCCAAGCACTTCCCTCTCTCTCCCTTTCTTTCTCAGCCTTTTTTTCCTCCCTGGCTTTCACTTTCTGTCCTTCACTCTCTTGATCTCGACCTCTTCCTCGGTTGTCCCTACACGTCTTTTGTCAGCAGCCTCACTTTTTTTCTTTGTGCTGTCTCAGTTTTCTCCAGTCACTGGACAGTGTTTTTAAATAACCTCATTTTTAGGTGTAAGAAAACACTGACTAAGCGTGAGCAAGGGACTTCAACAGAAGGCACCAAGATGCGTTTTTAAATTTAACAAATTGTCCAACAGTTTTTGCAACTTTTGACAAATAATGCTTGGCCACTTCTTGCAGCAAACATTTTTGTCAGGCTCCCTTCTTATATTCTTCAGATAAGGACTTTTATGCTTTCACGTTAACATCAAAGTGCAAAAACATGGATATTCCTAAAGAGACATTGCCTAAAAGCGTACCCTGTTCCTAAGTGGTACAGTTTTTCTTCTCGTGGCCCTTTCTCTGTTGCAGACTCTTTCAAGTTCATTCAGAACTTCAGGTCATTTTAAGCCTTCTGGGACCTGGACATCACAAGCCAGTTGATGCTTGCCTGTTCACGTCCTCTTATTTGTTAAACCCCCCCTTGCCAGTGTTGTAACCCCCCCAAAAACTCCACCTCCTCCTCCTCTTCCATACAAACCCCCAACCCAACCTCGCTTCTCCTCCCCTGAGGAAAGAGCCACCTTCAGAGAGGCAGCAGAGCAGGCGTCTCCATGAACACATGTTAAACGTCCCGCAAGCCCGAGGAGGAGGGACGCAGTCAGGAGGGAGAATGAGAGGGAGAGAAAGAGATAGAAGCAGAGACAGACTGAGGAGAGAAATATTCTGAGGACAGATAAAGCCAGGAGGTGGGGTGGGCGGGGGAGAGGCACATAGCGCTGTGTGTATGAAGAGAGTGTGTATCAGTGAGAGAAAGCAAAGCACAGAGGGAGAGCGTATGTAGCGTGAGGCAAGAGAAGAGAGTCAGCGCATGTTAGAGAGAGAGAGAGACAGAGAAGGTAGAGGAACAGACGCACTGAGGAGCAGAAAGGGAAGAAAGGACTGTGAAGGAGCGTAGAAAAGACAGGAGAGACGGGGAGGAGAGGCAGTTTGGTCTCAGTCAAGCTGAGCGGCAGGCAGTGAGGCAGGGAGCAGCGCAGAGCCGGCAGTGCTGCATTGTGGATGTAAACTTTTATCATCTGTGGGATCAGTGCACAGCAGCTGCAGAGCAGGAGGCAAGGGTGCTGGTGGATTACCATGCGTGTCCTCTGAATGCACCAGGATGCTGCCTCTCCACCAGGGTAAGAAGAAGAGAAGTCATCAGCATACGTGAAATATACAATTGCATTGTTTCGTCTAGCACTGCAACATTGTTCTGTCCTGCTATTGTTTGTTTTGTGTTGTGTGGTCCTTCGTTTGTGCCTTTCTTCTCTGCTGTCAGGTGAATACTGTACATGCACACTCAGCTTTTGCTTGTGGCTTATTCGAGGAGGCGTAATGATTTTGTTTCTCCGGCTACACCTCCATCAGCCGTCTTGAGCTGCATATTTCCTAATAATCCCAGAGCCGGGGACATATTTCATACAACAGCAGTGTATACATGTGCGAGGGATGATCTCTGATTTGCGCTGAGCCAACTTAGCCAGTTGCAAGAGGGATTCATGTGTCCTGTTGCTAGTGGCAACAGCAGGAAGCTGGGGCGCTGCGTGAACCACTTTGATTCTGATTGATAACAGAAGGAAGCAGTTACCTGTTGTTTAGGATGAGGTGAAACAGTCCAGCATTGCATGGATTTGTATGTACAGTACAGGAATGTGTGTTTCTCCCACCTCTGTTTTCTTTCCCCACACTCACTCAGGCGGATTAAGATTTTCTATCCAGCCCACTAATCCCACACTGAAATGACTGGTGTTGAACTGGGAGTGGATACAGCTAAATAGTGGGAAATATGGATTATCTGGATAGGGCCTGTCTGTTGTGGTCAGCTCTTCTGCAGCTTCTTGTACTGTGCTACTATAATATTCCTGTGGAAACATAATCACAGTACATTAGGAGGTAGGATACCAGGGATGCTAAAGTGTAGAATTCTGGACACTGGTTTTATATTTTTAGCCGGATTTGTTATCTCTAAAAACAGAACTCCAAGGGAACATGAAAATGAGAGCATGGGAGAGTATGGGAGGTATCCTCACTCTCTTGCTGGTGTTGTCAAAGTGCCAGGGAGAAATGCCCTGGGAACTGGTGCTTCCCAACAGGACGGCAAAAAATAGTATCTGCCATGTCGTGGATATTTTATAAGTGGTAACTAAAGGCTAATTTGTGATTTCTGCTTGCTATTAGGAGAATGTGGGTAGCAGCTGAGCTGGGATTCATACTACGACTAGGGTTTAGTGTATGTGGACATTAGAAAACATGCTCAGACAGCAAGAAGAAGAAGTCTGTTGCTGTAGTAGTGTGCTGAATGGTTAATCAAACTGTACGGTAAAAAAGTACAAATTCATGCTGCTACTTTAGGAATCTAAGAATGATTCATCAGAAAGTTATTATTGTTCTAAGATTTTATTTGGAGCAGAGCAGCAGCTGGTGATATCATCCCACCACTAGGGCAGATGTGTTGCTGCACTGGGCAGTTTGAGCCTGCTGCCCTCTGAAACCTACCTGGGGATTAGTGGATAAGAGGATTGCCAAGTGGAGGGATTTGATTTTATAGAATTAAAACTGTAATTCTCTCCATCCCAACTATGCCACAGTGCAACCATTTCCCCATATTATTATTATTTTTATCATTGCCCCCCTCTGCCATGTTCTTGCTTAACCAACATGTTCTTAGTCCATCGTGTGTCCTACATTTAGTAGTTTTGATAATTTCTCTATGTCTGAGTGCAATAGCAGAATTTGGCAGATGTCAAACTTGGCCTACATGCTGTTGTAAGCTGTGTGACACCAGAGTGAATTCTCTCCAAAGAGATGGATGTGAAAAGTTCATCAATTACAACACAAAGTGTGTGCTGGGACATGTTGGATAGCAGTTGCTGTGCCAGTTGGCATTATTAGAGTGATAATCGTTACCCAAAACAGCAGCCTGGAAAAGAATCTGACGACTACTCCAGCAGCAGGTCACACTGACGTGTTCTTCCATCCGCCAATCAAACTCTTGGTCTGCGTACATCCGATTTTCCAACTTTTCCTCCTCCCTTTTCGTCTCCTCCCTGTATGTGGTGCTCTGTATTCAGTGACCCTCAGCTACCATATTGGGTTCAGGTCAAGCTGAATTACTGAGGAATGTTCCCGTGTTCAATGGCCGACCCAGTGGGCCTCAGCATGGGAGCACTTCCCCTTCATTGACAGCCAGGGGAGTTTCATTTTAAAGGAGGGGGAGCACCTTCCACACAACTTTCCCATATAATTCCCACTGTCTTCGCAGTGTTCATCAGTGGAGCCATGAGCAAAAGCAACCGGTTTAATGATGTGTACGTGTGAGGCACATCTCAGGAGCTCACCAGCCTGAGCCTTGTTGAGACACTCAGCTTCTGTGACTGCAGGCCATCCAGCTCAATTAAGAGTGCTTTGAATGCATTCCACCCCTTAGCCTGTTCTACATTTATCTTTCCCCACGAACAGCACGTGGGAACTCTAAAAACAGTTCAAGTCCTGTTTTTTGCTAATACAGCATCTGAAAAAAAGACATTTTGCCAGGCTGTTTGTTGTATTTGATACAGAGAACCAGAACACATCATGTTGCAGCTTAAAGTCTCATGCTTTGTGTTTCTTTGAATGTTAGCAAGTTGGAAATCCAGAAAGAAAGGGACTGTCAGACGTCTCAGTGTCTCCAGTTGGCTAAACTTAGTGTAATGTCACTCAGAAAAAACATAAAGTTTAATGGTCCGACAAAATTTATAACCAATAAAAGGCTTTTATTTTGCTAGCTATCAATGGCTTATTGCATGCACTGACTGTTTTGCCTGGAAACAAAGATTTGCCCAGACATCCTTGCTGACTGTTAAGTGATGTCATTAGAGCCGGAGGATTTTTGTGGTTTCTAAATGGATGAACTCGCTCCATGTGAGTTCACCAAGGTGCGGAGACTCGTTGGCTGTTTTTGCAGTTACTGCTTTCAAACTGACTGTTTTCTAGCCAGAACTGGCACAATATATATTTTCTGTGCATTTTGGAGTTTGAAAATCCTGGCTTGCAAACAAACCTTCCCCCCTCTTCATAAAAGGTTTTGTTTGTTTAAATCTCCTATATTCATTATGACAAAACCCCACTGTTCTGCTGCCAACAGTTTACAAGATAATATGGTGTTGTCCTTGTTTACTATTCAAAGATTTCCTCCTGACACACTTTCACAGACACATTGCATCTTAAAAGTTTAGATCAACAGCACTTTGTGAGCTCTTGTGTCAGATTTCTTTCCTTGTCACGGTGATACTTTCAATAAAGCAAGTCGTTTATGACATTGGAAAAGGGGTCAGCGTCGTATTTGAGGGTGGGCGGGGTGGGGAATGTCAACAAACTTCAGCTCCCCAATATCTTAGCTGTAAATCATTGTATAATATTTGGGGAAACATACAAGAGGTGTTGGCGCAGCTGGAAGAAGGACAGAAGTTGCTGGAGAGACTCACCTTCATGCAGTAAAACTCTAACACCTCTCTTTACCTCTCTTTAGTTCTTTCAGCCTTTAGCTGACACTCTTTACTCAGAATGAATTACAATGAGTGCAGTAACCTTTAATTACTTCATTACTCTCATACCAGCGTGCTGCAGTAGAAAGACTCAAAGAACATGGAGGAGAGAGAACAAAACAGGTTTCACTCTGTAACTCTATCTTTGCATCTCTGCTTTTACATCTATCAGCAGGTTAAATTGTTTTTACGATACAGCAAATGAAACTGAATGCACAGTTCCTGCATAATAGATACGGTAATGACAGGACAGTACATTTGCAACAGCTGCCCACACAAACACACATGCACCCACGAGTGTGAGATGTCAGACCTTGGCTTGAGTGCTCCTGTTTACTGTACCTTTGTCTCTATTGTATGTGAAGCGGCCATTTGTCTGCCTCTGTAAAGGGCTACTGTTTCTGCAAACGATGTGTGGACAGCCACTGTAAAACACCCTGCAGCTTTTGCACAGTCTCCATGAGTCAGCAGAATCTTCTAGTATTACAGCACAGTAGTAAATGCGAGTCCCTGCTCTCCCATTAATTTAAACCACGCCAGCCAGGGTGTGAAATACAGAACAATGGCTGAAATGCGTGACTTACAGTATATATGGTACATATGGTGGGTAGGTACCTTTATATGACTGACTTATTAGCATACCAAGTTAAAATAGCAGTTATTTTAATAAAGTGACAGAATGATACATAAGGACAGTTTTAATATGTTGTTATTTTCACTGATCATGCAGCTGTTTCAGCTTATCCAGGTATAATCTGGTACTGAAAACATTTAGCATGAAGACAACAACAAGCTCAAGTTATTACAGGCTGGAAAATGCTTCTTTTTCTGCAAGAAAACTTATATGTAAGTGAAGTTTGGATATGTTAACTTGGCATTTATTTGTTTTTAACTGATAGAATTTGGTATAGTATGATATAGATAGTATGCTTCAGATGAGGAGCTTAATGTTAAAGTTCATAAGGAAAAACCATCAAAAACTCTTTACCTCTCTATGATGACAGACTTTTATGCCACCTGCAAAGCTGGCCACTTGGAACAGGTGTCCAAACCTTTCCCTTTGCACAACGCATCATGTATCCTTGTTAATTCCAATCCCTTCTTGGCTTTAACAGCCTTCTCCTTATGGATCCGCACACGTTTCCTCATACTTTGGCAGCAAGGTATTTCCTGAATCAGTCAGGAAGCAGAAACAGGCTTTGTTTACCTTGTCTGAAACTCCTAAATCATGAGGTAATTGTAGCCCAGTGTGAAGTGTGCTTTACTTAAAAGTAATTACATGTCAGAGTGTGTGACATAAGCTAGACAGCCATCACACGTGTGGCCGTGAAGGAGTTTGACAGGCTTGATTTCAAAAGATTTGAGATTCAACTCGAACTTATGCTGCCTTACTTTGTATTGACATATCTCTCCTGATCTTCATATCTGTGGTTGTTCAGGTCCAGTAACATGACATCTTTTCAGTTTGGAGTCATCTCTCTTTAATGATTTGGACATAAAAAATTCAGAAATCTGTGAGTGTGAATGCATGTCTCTGCACATCTTGGCCAGTGTGTTTGTACATGTGTGTTCATCCATGTGTTTAGGAATGCCCCTTGTGTGTTTGCGTCTAGCTCCAGTTTCTCATTCTCCGTGAGCCAGGACGGTGAGTAAACCCTCCCGACAGACTGACAGAACGGGCGAGCGGGTGCTGCGGCCATTTTTAAAGCACATCTGCTCATGCACAATGTTTTGTTTTGTCTGAACAGGAATGCGTCTGTGGCTTGGAAACAATTGAGGTCAGGCCCTGCTCGCAGAATAAGAAAACATTTAGGGAGACAGACAGTCAGGCAGGCAGGGGTAATCCACGCTTGGTGAGCACATTCCTCTGAGTTCAGGAGGAGTCTCGGAGGGATCCTCAAGTCTGATTTTTGCTGCTTCAAAAGTTTAGAGATGCAGTGAATTCATTTGATCCAATCTTCCCCTACAAAATGATGTAATTTGCCCTCACTCTGATTTAGCAGATAATTCCCTAAAGTTGTTTACATGTGCAAAGACAAACATGTGCATAGTTATGTGATTGCAGCCATCAATCATGTGCTTGGAGATAATGTCGGTCCCTCCTGTCAAAAACCTACAATAAGGTTTCCCAGTGCTTTTATGTTGCAGTGTAATTAAGCTATCTGGCGCTGAGACTGTCGTAAAGCACCAAGGGCTAGATGTTATCACAGAGGGAAAGCATAAACAACTCTCAGCTCTCGGCATGTTGTTGACTTTGGATAAATCTCACTAATCGTGATCACCTCAACCCGTTTGACTGCACTACCCAGTGTGGTGCACACGTGTCCAAACAAAGAGCTCCATACATTTGAATGAAGTGTTTAGATGACTCACATTTTATATGTTTTGGAGGCATTCTGGCATCCAAATCAACTTTGGAAAACAGCGGTTGTGTTCGGAGCAGCAGCGCCATAGGAGTGCAAAAGTATCAGCAGCGATTTTCTTCAAATCACAAAGAACAAAAATATAGTTTAGGACATCACAAGGCCACATAGCAACATGAAAAAGTGCGTGGTCTTTGTGTGCTCATAGTAGAACCTCATCACATTTCATCTCGTCAATAATTGATGGTCTGCCGTGGTGAGGTAAGGCTCGTTGTGCCTGTCTGGCTGGCTGGGTGGTTGGGCGTGTGAGGTGCTGACATGTGGCTCCTGTTTTCCCTCTGCCCTCCGGTGCAGACGGGGTCCGTGGCGGGAGACAGCGGGTCAGGAACCAGCTGTGGGTACAGGCCGCCGTTCGGTATCCACGATAGAGCCTCTTGGTGATTGATTGGACCTGCCTAATGCGTTGGGACCAACTGAGCGGTCACAGATGTGAAGCCCCACCCCTCAGACGCTGGAGACAGATGAAAATGTTTACACTAGGGGTTGAAGGGGATTTCGATGCCATCTCATTGTTTAGTGCTCGACTGCAAAAACAAATGTAGTCATTTAATTCTTACAGAAACATTAGTGCGACATCATGGGACCACCCCAAAAAGTTAGACATTAGAGCCGTGTACGGTGCATCAATGCACAGTTCTTCATCTAAAACATTTTTTGCATTGCAAGACCGTTTTCACACCCCCTCGACTTTAACTCTACTGGCAGTTGTAACTCTATTTTCCTGTCAGCCTGGGTTGGATGTTATAACTTATCAAACGCCTCGGTAAGCTCATTGTCCAGTACTGAGCGGGGGATGGGGTGAAATTTTGGATCGGTGCACAGGGTTACATAACCCAGCTGTAGCAGGATTAGGAATGGGAATGACCGCTCCGGAGCTGGGGCCAAACTGTAGCTGCTCAATGACGGCCACGAAGATTGCGTGCATATCAGGGCTCTTAACTCAGCAGGAGTGCAGACGCTAATACATAAATGCATGGAAGCTCTGCGCTCATCCAAACATTTATACATCCCTCTTGGCCGCTCTGCGTACATTTGTTTTTCAGGTCGGCTGAAATGTTTTGCTCCCAGTGAGTTCAATGACAATGCTGGAAAGAGGGTTTATATTTATGCATCTTTTATACATCCTGATGTGTGTATTTGTATGTCACTGTGAGTAACTGCTGCAGGGAAAAGCTGAAACATTATGTGGTGTTTAATCTGTTAACATCTATCCAACAGTGGAGAGATAAACCACACCTGATAATAAGATGGCGTACAGAACTCCAAGGGAAATAGGAAACCAAAACGCAGGAGACAGCACTTTTTTTCCTCTTTCATTATGTGCTTAACAGCAAACAATGTACAATGGATTAAATCACCTGTATGCAGGAGCCGTGATAACAGTGATGAAAACACAGCTAAACGTCTGCCTCCCACAATGCAGTTCAAAGCGTATGAGTCCAACATGTCAGCTCAGGTTGGCAAATGCTCTGGGTGTGATTGATCCTCCCTCAGCCCTGACAGATCGTGTCTTTGCATGCCGCAGCCGCCGCAACGCTCTGAAGCAACAGCCGGCGTGTTGTCTGAGCTGGAGGGAGGTTTACACAGTGTCTGAGCGGAGGAGAATGTGTGGAGGAAACGGGGCTGATCTGCTGTGAGTGTGACAAGGAAGAGATGTTGAGCTTTTGAAGCTGCTGGAATCGTGTGTAGGTGGACAACAGATGAACAAAGCGTCAACTATGAATATGAAGGGAAAACTTGTGTAGCAACAGCAAGCAGGTGTACGAACCTGGAAAACATAGCTGATGCAAAATCTGGTATAGTGTTCTAACCTCAAACGTCTGAAGCACAACCAGTACATTCAGACAGGTATAATGTCACATATGTCACAACCTGCTGAAACAAAAGGTGCTGAGAGAGTCTCTCCTCAGGGAGAGCAAGGTGGCAGGTTTAATAGTGGCTGGAAGCACTGGGCCCAGGTGCTTCCTGTCAGCCCAAGTGGACAGCCCCGCCCACTAATCACCTGTACCTGCAAGAGAAGAACAAACAAAGTACAACCACAGAGGCCAGAGGGCCTTCACAGATATAATAAAAGTGACCTTATCTGTTGTTTGCATTCAAACCAGTGAATCGGTTAGAAAGTGATAGCAGCTGTAGAGCAGCGTCGTCCGTCTGTCTCCTGACACACAGCAGAAGAACCCGGGTGCTGTAGCTGAGAGCTGGCTTAGCCTCCCTTCACCGCTCGGACCTCTGGAGCTTTCAGGTGATTCCAGGTCATCGGGAACTGCTGGAGGTCCGTGTTGACACCGCTCATGATTGGCTCCTGGAGTTTACTCAGCCAAGCGAGGAGCAGGAGGAATGTATGCTTGGTTAACTGTCAGCTTGTGCTTTCATCACATGCTTGGATGTGCTGGACAAAGAACCGTGGCCTGACATAATTCCTGTTTAGTCACGGTCAAGCATGAAATACATACTGAGCGAGCACAGTGTATAGTATACAGTACATTGCTAACATGCACTACTATTGTTGTTTTGTGCACGTTTATGTTGATCATAATGAAGTTTATTGCTCAGAGACAGGTAGAGTGAGCTAACTGTAAAAGAAACGTTGACCTGCTGTATCTCCAGTAGTTGTGTTTGCTCTTGCCATGAGGGATTATTACACTACAGGCGTGGTCAGTACACAGTTCTTTTACCTCAAAAGAATATGACTTCCATAATCTGGCTTCGCTGTTGACTGATTGTCTGGCCTAATGTTATCGCAACCATTAGCTACAATGGCCATAACTACAAAAACAAGACTGAAGCAGTAATGACTACTGTGTGATTCTCTGTTCTGACCGAATTTTAGTGTTATGGGAAAATGAAAACATGATAATGTGCTTGGTCCATCACACTTTTTCCCCAGATGCCATAATAACACACCTCTTTGCATTTCCAGCCTAAACTTCTGAAATAACAGCCTGTCCAGTTTACACAGCTGCTGAAAGTTGACAGAGTAAACGATTGGTGAAACGTCTTACATCGATTAGGAGTGAAATGCAAAGCAAAACGTATTTTAACACATACGTGGTCCAAACATACGTGTGCTTGCATGCAGTTTAAATATATAATTCCATGGCAGCGTCGGTGAGCGTTTTGCGCTGGAATACTGTTTTGACTACTGCTTGTGCCAATTACTGTAATTATGTTTAACACAAAATGTCAAATTGCTCTATATTTGGCGATGATTTTCTCGGGGCGCAGTTGGCTCATGCTCCGTTGCTCCTGGAACATGCCTGTGCATAAGTGGCCTGAAACTTAACCCCTTCCACGGCTGACGCTCAGCCATAACACAGACTGGAGGAATGCCAGAACGATCCCGTTTAACAAAACAGTATCTGCAGTGAGAAATTCCAGGGACTTTTTACCCCTTTCTCTTCTTTTTTTTTTTCTTAAGGTGCTGGCGTACGCGTACAGTATGTGGTAATAGGACGAGACACCGTGTGTAAGTGGAACATGAGTGTATTAGTCAGACTCAGGTGTGGAGCAGCCAGTCACACAGTTTCACCAACGCGTACTCACTCGTGTCTTTATGAGCAGACTCGCACACATAACACCTTCACTTTAATGAACACATGTACTCCCTCCTATGAGCTGCATTTACTAATACACAACTTTTCCCACAATGAATGCAAACACAAACTCGTATAATACAGTCACACACCCAAACACACCCCCTTGCCTCACAGCCTTGGCACTTTGCTTGACTTCCTCCCGGATTTGTCGCAACCACAACTTGTGTGTTTCACAATCAGCGTGCCGGCTCGACGGTATTCAGTCTGGTCCCATTAGACGGGACGCGGTTTGGGGAATGTTTTCTACCGGCATTAGTTTGTAGCTCAGCGCACTCTTTTCAGTCCAGACGGTGGATTTATCCATCAGCTATACATCCCCAGCTGTCTCTTAATCACCAGGGGTTTTTCCCGACAGGTAAGCGGTGCAGAAACAATGATTTCTTGTCAAAGGCAAAGGGGGGGGGGTGTTAGTCATGAGTTATTTTGGGGGTTGGGGATGTTGGTTTGGGTGTCTGCTCCACTGCAGAAATGTGAAAAATGTGCAGGTGATGGTGATTACTCGGGGCTGTCTGCTGTATACTCTTCTTTATTAGGCCCATGTTCCCATATTAGGTGACTTAAAGGTTGTGTGATGTATTCTTGTGTCCTGATTTCATTTTGTTATCATGATTGATATGATACAGTTTATCAGACAAGACTTTTATCTTAACAACCAATATATAAATGTACTGATGTGTGTAAGTTATTTCTCATAATTTTTTATTTAATTAAGGTTTTATTCTTGTGTTTGGAAGGGTTATTTGAGCAACACCTGTATCCAAGAGAAATATCCTTAGGGACAATAAAGCTAGTCTCTTTCTATCTTGAATATTTGCTAATGAAGGCATTCATTAGCTTAATTAAAGACTTCATTAGCATATCGAGCTATGCATGTGAGTCTGATACCTGCAGAGCATCTGTGTGGACTGTGTTTAATACATGTAGATCACTGTATTAACATTTACTGAATATTAATACAGTATTTGACATTTGAATTAATGACTTTTGGTCTCGAACCAGCAGATTATGAAGAACACATGTTAGACTTGCAGAGCAGGTGTTTCCTCTTCAACACATTTGTTGCACTTTGGATAGAAACCACCTGCAATATGGTTTTTAACAAACAGAATACTGTACATACTGTGTGTGTTTTCCTGGAGCTGTGTTTCCCTCGTGTGTCAGTTGTTGTGATACCTCAGGAGCAGCAATAAAACAGGGTTCTTTATTATCCGTGCTAGTGTGCCAAGATTTATCCCATTAAAGTCTGGAATGCCCTCACGTGGGAAAAGGATTGGACGCGCACAGTCAATTTCTTTGTTTAGCCCAGTTCACAGTGTGAGTGTTTGTGCGAGAGAGGGAGTGTGAGTCTGTTATGAGTGTGTGTCTGCATGTAAGGTCTGGTGCGAGGATGCCCTGCTTTCTGTTTCCTCTGAGCTATTTATGTCTGGAGAGAACTGCAAGCTCTGTTTTGAGTGGTTCGCACACAAATCCTTCTCAGATTGCTTGTGTGTGTACAGAGAATGATGGAAAAGAGACGTGTTGATTCCTCATATACTGGCTCAAAATTGACTTTTAAATATTAGATGACTAGTTAGTCGATGATCAGTTTAAAAGTGGATTCAGAGTCTTTTTTCTCCACGACAAGAACGCAAGAAACTCCTGTTGTGAGAGGTTACTTGTTGAGTTGCGGAAAAATGTGCCACTGAAATTATTGGCCACTTTGTGAACTACGACCACGACCTTAACTCGCTCTTATTTTCCTCTCATCTCCCTTTTTTTGTTTAGGGAAAAGCTGGCCGTGGCTCGCCTGCAGAGGGAAGTCGCACGGAGCAAGAGCGAAGGAACAATGGTAAAGTACAGTGGAGCTGCTCATCCCTGTAATCTGCGCAAAGCCAAAAAAGCCACAGTGTGCTCACTTCACACAAATTCACACACCCACACATGCTGTCAAGCCCTACCAAGCTGTCAAATAGACAAAGTCAATCTGCAGTGTCTCAACACTTCATCAGATGATCTTATACTGTAGCAGACAAACGTGGAGTGCATAAGCAGCTAATCTGTAGTGCTTTGGTACAAAACCTTAAAGACTAAACCAAACCAACTTAAAAAAGGAAATAAATGTCACTGTAAAACAAGGAAATGTTTGACTAGGAGTAAGTAAAAAGACTGGTTTGGAGGAGGTTCGATGACCTATTTAATCTTCTTGCACAAACAACAGGTAGTCAGGTGCAAGGTCAGGTTGTGTAACATCACCAGGCCACACAGTAGTTGCTGCAGTCACGTTGCATTGGACGCTGTGTTACTGGAAATTGCTGATATTGTGCTTCCACTTCTTTTGAAAGCAGGGTACATCTACATGAGTGCATGGCTTCCTCTCTGTTTGCATATTTGTCGGTGTGGATGTTTGCTTACTGCAGGTTTGTCTCAGAAAGGTCACAAATCAAAGTTGAACCATGTGATGAAGCAGCTGATTGCTGCCTCCGAGCAGAGGCTTCAACCACAGGCCCAGCTGTTTGACTGCA
The DNA here is from genome assembly GCF_900324465.2 of Anabas testudineus. Classification (NCBI taxonomy): domain Eukaryota; kingdom Metazoa; phylum Chordata; class Actinopteri; order Anabantiformes; family Anabantidae; genus Anabas; species Anabas testudineus. The sequence goes on from NC_046611.1 coordinate 3,704,184, forward strand.
CCCCAGTGACGCCTCTGATTCTCTTGATGGCAGCAGGCCTAAAGCAACAGCACACAAGGGCTGATATGCTCCGATTTTCTTGCACTGTTGTGTGTAATTCTCTATTGATCCCTGAAGGAGGAATGCTTGTTTTTTTTCTTCTCGCCTCTCCCTGCAGTCGAGGAGGTCAAAGCACAGGGTCAGATACAGAACAGTGCCCCTGGAGCTGGGCAGGGAGTCAGTGAGTTGCTCACAGACAGCTTCTTACTGTCATTTAAGTCTTGCTTTTATTTCAGACACAGCAGTTAAATTAGAGAAATGTTGAACTGTATGTTTTGTCCTGAACATGTATCTATATATAGTAGATTAAAACAAATGAGAGGACTTTAAGAGAGGACTTGTTTGAATGAACTTTAGCTCTGTTGACCTCTTACTGAGTCTCCTAGTCATCTGAGTCTTGCATGTGAAACCATTACAGTCAGTATTGATTTCCACTGTGCCCAGACACTGTATACTGTAGCTGAAGGGAATCCATGCATCCTCCAGTGAACCCTACACGACCTTCAGAATCATGTGGTCAGCTCTCACTGTAGCCTGCAGGGGAAAATCAAGTTTATCCTAGTGACATGCTTCACCTAAGTGCACATTATGAGTTTATTTGTCTTCTCTGGAGGTCACAAAGACCTCTAGAGCTGCTTATGAGCATTGTTAGCCTACACCGCCTATGTATAGGTGGTGTTTCCTTCCTTGATACCTGTGTGCACAGATTGTAATTCAGTTTATGTGTCCACACCTCGAGGCGTCTCCTCTGTGTGTCAGCGCCTCCTCCTGTAACACTAACCTTGCATCGTCTGACCTCAGCACAGCCTGAAAAAATACATAATTCACCACGCCGACAGACTCCACTCGAGGCCCAGCTCGCCTACTCGAGCAAGTGGATGACATGCTAATTATTACTATATAGTGGTGTGTGAATTGCAGTCTGCGCATGCACAGGGTTGAGCGAGAGGGATGAGTTATCTGTGCCAGACAGGAGGAGGATGAGGGGGGTTGGAGGAAGAAAGAGAGGAGCTGGATATCACTAAGCTCCATTTGAAATTGGGATTATCCCCGTCGGAGTCCCCTTGCACTTTTTCTCTGGCATTCCTGGGAGGCTTCGGCGCTCAGGCACGGTTCTTCAATAAAAACAGAAAAAGAGACTGCTGCATCAAGGAGATAATTGTGAAAGGGCTGGCAGTGTGAAGTGAGAACGGCTCACCCAGCCTCAGCCTGTGTGCCCTGCAGACCCCCGCACCCTGACGCCCACTTCCATGCCCACTCGGGTCCCCCAACCCCCATCTTCGCCTGCCAGGGGACTAACCTAGAGAGACGGATTAAAACAGCCACAGACTTTTGAAGTGGATCTCCCCCTCCTCTGTGTCTGATGTCTCTCTGGTCTTCGCTCTCTACATCCATTAGTGTCTTCTGTGTAACGTGATCAGAGGAAGCGGCAGTGCCACCCTTTGCAGTCCAGTGCTGGTTGCTTCTGCTGAGACATGTCATGCTGTACCATTACTACTGCATTGTGAAGGGGAAAAGAATGCGAAAGGCGTCTTTATTATCGTGCAACACACTGCCGCAATTGTAAGACCCACGGTCTGGCTTGTGCAGTTAAACAGCTGTAAATGAAACAGCATTAACAACACGGTTTACCAAGGAGCGTGTGTTTTAATTGGCTCTCCTGTTGTGAAACACAACGGCTACTGGCAGTGCTGAAGTACAACACTCTTTTGTTATGGATCTTTGCATGAAAATCAGTGTTTGCGCTCTAAGTAAGGAATCACAGTATCACCACAAATATGGCCACACAAGATGCATTGTTATTAGTGTGGAGTAATTTGTTCTGACAGCCACCAGATCTGTCGGTGTCAGACCACCGTTTGTTTCTTAAACTTGATATTAGGGCTTCGACATGCTGCTCTTGGCCTGCTCCGTACAGCACTCTCTAAAAGTCTTACAGGAAAAACAGTGGATTTCCCGTTGGGTGTTTGATAGAGCACAGGTCACGGTTTATTCTGTGAGGGCCTCGATTCCTTTCCAACAAGCCTGCACTGTCTCTCTCGAGTCAAGCTGCTCATTCACAGCCTCATCTCTGCTGTAGGTTTTCCCTGGAATTCTTCACACCACAACCAGAGGCGTGGTGCAGGGCAGGGCCGCTCTCTGTCTCCGACGTCTCTTGATGCCCCACCGAAGTGCAATCTAAGTCCATCAGGGGCAGGATGCTGGGTTTCCTGTCAGGCAGAAAACAGAGAAAACAGAAGTGCACATGTAGGCTTGTAAAGGCAGCAGTGCCTGCTCTGCTGATGGGGCCGGGCTCGCCATTAAAAAGCCGTTTAAAACTGTTAGGTAAGATTACGACCACTGGAAACGGCTGTCAAAATAGCATGTGAAAACAAACCATCTGGCTTTGAGAGAAAGTAGCTTTATTTTTCTTTGGGTTTTGTGGACGCTGAGCGATATCTGAGCTTAAACAGATAGGAGCATCGCACATCCAGTGGATTCACACACAGTCATTTCCCGGGAAGCTTGGCTTGATTACAGCGTTTGATTTGTTCACGGCTGAGTGAAGCGTACACGCGAACAATGAGAGACTTTTCTTCTTTACTTCAACTTGGCTTAATCATATAACTTGCTCATTTAAAAATCAGATTTCTCCAGAGTATTTCATGTAGAAAATGAAGTTAAGATAAGAAGGGAGCTGCTGCATTTTTGAATATCAAGTGGGAAACGGGTGGCACAGCATGGTAAAATAGGCCCTGAAGCCATGATAGGAATCAGCTATTTCTGTCCATGAAAACATTTCTCATGTGCTACAGTCTGCAAGATTGCATGTGACATAGTTTATAACACTACATCAAGAAAAATTTACTTTGAAATTCACTATCAGAGAGGGCTGAATGCCCTTCTCAGCAAGTTATTTCGTTTTCTATTTGTACTTTCAACAAATGAAACACCACGGATTCCACCACTGAAGGAACAGACAAGTATCAAAGACTGTGTCCATCTTAATCCAAGCAAATCCAGTTTTTAAGAAACTAAAGAAGATGATAAAAAGAGCGTTGTGACTGCTGCTGTGCAAAACGGGGTTTGGTTCTATTGTTGTCAAACAGAACTGGTTTGCAAACGAGAACTTAACCAGTTTCTGCTGGTTTAAAAATCCCGTCTGACATCAGCTTCATGTAGTAGTGGAGAAAACTCAGCTCTGTAGAAACACTTTTATACTTTTATATAGCCGTCAGACATCTTGGTATAGATCGGAGAAGAACTGTTCTCTGCTTGTTCTGTGTCTGACAAAAACACATTTTTAGTTTAGTAAACAACTGAGCGATTGAACAGAAGAGTGGAGGCTTCTACTCTGTCAGATCCTACAAGAAATTTTCTGGATTGAGTTTCAGCATAGAACTGAAAGTGAAGCGTTGTTCGGTCGAGTGCTTCCGCTCCAGGTATCACAGTTTATTTGACAATGATTGATTAAAGTTTAAACCACCATAAAAAGCACCTTTAAGATGAGTGTATGTAGTAGTGTGCTGTCAGTAGATAAGAAGGTTTTGAGGCTTCTAGCCTAAAAAGACAGAAAAAGACAGAGTCCTTGTGGATGTTCACCGCTGAGGGACCTTCACCGAGTGTTTCTGACAGCTGTTTGGAGGTTGCGTGACAGCGTGGACGTTTGGGGACCGGGGGGGGGGGACTCAGGTGCTGTCTCTGCAGATTGGCCTTATCAGGCACGGACAGGGGGCGAGGGCCGAGATGGGGCACCCCCAGCGCGTCGCACATTCACCGGGTGACGAGCGCTGACAGCCAAGCCCAAATCGCATCTCCACACCGTCCCTCTCACCCACTCTCTGGAGTGTATTTGTGTGTGTGACTGAATGACTCGGAGCATGTGGGTGGGGCGGGGGAGCTGCCTTGGCATTGATAAATGGGCCACTCATATGATTTAGCATATTCCTGGGGTGTGTGTATTATTTGCTATGGTGCTGGCGGCAGTTTAAGAGAGAAGTGGTAAAGTCTAATGTAGTGGCTCTCCATGATAATTGAATTGATGGAGCCCCTGGGGACATGAGACACAGATTCTAGTGAATAAAACACAGTTTAGACTGAACCTCATCCCCATAACAAGTCATATCAGACAACATATGTTCTTCTGTATTTCCCCTCTTGTAAAACGGTGCCATAATTATTGTTGTATAATTAGAAAAGAAATAATTACAATCTAGTTTATTTGCATCTTAACAACTTTACTTTTCCTACTTGTGTCTTGATTTGTCCTCATTGTGGCACATCTGACCTGGCCTTTCAGAAACATTATATGTGGCAGCAAAGTGGTCGAAGCCTCCTCGTGTTACACTTTCATTTGAATTCAGTCTCGCTGACGAGCACACACACACACACACACACACACACACACACACACACACACAAACAGCCTAGTTGCATGTTTTATTTATGAATGAAGAACCTGCGCGGTGTATTGTGTCCCTGATGTTTGCTTTAGCAGCGAGCCAGAGATCCGCTCCCGGCCCTTTGATTAGGCAAAGAGCTCCAACCGAGGGGGGTTTCTGCTTAATGAAGAGATTATTGAGCCCCCACAAACTGTACCCCAAACCCTGCACGAGCACACACGTATATACAGTTATATACAGTTGCAGATGGACATCATGTGGCATCAGAGGCACGGTCAGAGCTAAGCCCGCTGCACACATGCACTTAACCTGATAGCATCATGCTGCAGCTTTTCTTTTAGAGGAGACAACATATCAGGCACAACAAGGAGAGGCTGGGTCTCTAATTAATTTAGAGTCCTCTGTGGATCTTGGAGGGTGTCAGGGGGGTTCGAGTCTTCTAGTAATTCAGCTCGGATGAATACCATTACCATCTAATGCTGTCCAATTACTGAGGCTAGCTTCAATCTGCCTCCAGTGCAGCTAATACAGTTTTAGACATACTGTATGTCTCTCTGGAGATGAACTGAGGAGGATGCACTCTGGACTGTAGTTTATTACAATGCGTATAAAACTATACAACAAAACAGACATAAATTAGGTGTTTTCTATTCTTTTTACACCAGATTTTGTATCTGTTTCATTGCATTTATTGTCTGGAAATCAATAGCATCTCCCAGTCTGCAGCTTTACACATTCATGGTGATAAATTCTCATATCTAGATGGATGCATTTCTTATCAACAAGGAAATGAAACCAGAGGTCAAATTTAATCCCGGAACAACCAATCTGGATTTGTTTCAGATATATGGCTCTGTGGACCAGTATAAAATCCTGCCTGGGCCATTTTATAGATTACTCTGCCTGTTCCATTTGATATTGCTTTTTCCAACCACTGTATTGTTTGATAAAGCTGCCTTTGTTGCAGCCGCTGCAGTTTTATGCCAGGAAAACGTTGCCCTCCACAGGACAAAGATGGTAGCACACCTCACCCAGCCCGGGCCTTGACAGACTGTCAAGTGCGAGGATTATCTCCTCAGTCGCTGGATTAACTAAAGTAAATGTTCTCATTCAAAGTTGCCAAGCATGTTTTCATCACATCCCATCTCAGCGTTGACTTAGAGCTGTCTTCCCAGGGTATTTCTAAAGGCGTGTTGCCTTTGTAGCTGTAGCGAAGGCTTATTAAAGAATATGCTTTCAATTAGCATACTCCTTACCACAGAAAAAAAAACGAGGAGTTGCTGTAGACAATAAACATTTCAACTGAGAAAAAACTGTAATGTATTGCTCTGGATTTCTGGCCACATAAAGATATGGTAATGTTTGATTTAATGGCTTTGAGCCTTGTTAAATAGCTGAAATTATATATTGAACAAAAGCAATAGAGGGCGTTTTACTACAACGTAGACTATAAATCCTGTGTTGTTATTGTGGTTGTTGGCAAGGCTCTGTCAGCAGACACATAGTGGTCGGTGGTTTATGCCTGGGGCGTTCGTTGGGCCATGTGGGCAACAAAAATCAGGACTAAAGCTACTGAGCTTTTGGGAGAATCCAGGCCAACTCGCAGAACAATACTGTACACATTAATGCACGTGGTGGCACAAAGAACAGGCCTTTGTGCTTGAAAGATGAAATTCAGCTGGAGGTTGCACTTGTAATTAGAGACATTTAATGCTTTTATGCCATGTTTGTATCATTAAAGCACATTTCTACTCAAGGTAACATGTTTTCTTTGTGCTTTGCCATGTGAGTAAATATTATTAATACGCTTGCACGACGCTGTAGGGATGAAGAAAACCTTCACATGCTGCCGTTTTGCATCTCTTGACCCATTTTCCTTAAAGAAAGATGAACCATTCCAGCGCTGGTTTCTGTCCAGACATATACGTCCAGCTCTTGGCAGAGGGATGCACCACTTTATGCTTCTGTATGACTGGATTTACAGCAGCCATTACTCCTGACAGGAGGAGCCTCCCTGTAGTGTAAAGACCCGCTCAGCATAGTAGCCATGAATTTATGGCCACAGTGAGGAGTAGAACTGGTTTTAATGGTGACTTGGGTTTAATATTCTCTCTCCATGACTGATTCTCCCAGTAAAACTCCTCTTTTGTGACAGAATTCCTGCCAAGTAACAATATAGTGAAAAATGGTTGTTTATGGTTGCACTCAAGGCAGAATGGTCACAGTAAAAATGGCAATTTCCTAAAATGCTAGGTAATTTACAGGCATGCTTTCCAGTTGTTTTGACATTTTTCTTTCCAATTTGGTTTTATGACGTGCAGATGTTGATGATACTCTCAGTAAAAAGACAAACATCTTCAGGATGTTTTGACTATGCTGCAAACACAGGACTGGACTTTTCCAGTCACTAGTCTTCCTCCCTTTTCACCACTAGATGTCCCCATGATGCTTAGAAACACACAGCCTTCAAACAGGAGAGGGGGGAGAACACAGGCGCCTTCCAGACACGTTCTGTGTATCAATTTGTGTGATCTTGCCTTTCAAGGCAGATGATAAGACATGATCTTTAACCAAGGACTTACAGGATAATCCTCCACTAAAGTCACTGCCCGACAGCGACATCTTACAGTTGTAATAACTTCACACTTTTTTTGTCTACACTTTGTTGATTCAAACAAATAAGATGCATTCATATTAAAATCTCTTATTCAGCAAAAGCTGCACCTTTTTTTGCAGAACAAGCAACTTCCTTTTTGTTCCCAGATGGCAATCTTGTTATTCTCAACTGCTCCCAACCAGTTTCCAGTTATTTTGCAGTCTTGTGTTTTCAACTAGTCCTCAGCGGACGATCGATCACTTAAATCCTCAGCTAAGAAAATGAAGTGAGCCGTGCTGTCACAAATTATCAGTAGCAGTGGATCCCAGGTTCTGTGAGAATGGTCCTTGATGGTCGTATGCTCTGTTAGCTAAAATCCTCAGCCTTGCTGGTAGCAGTTGCTCAAAGCTCTTCTACTAACTAACTCTCCTCGAGCAGGGAGTGTGTCAGCACAGGGCCACGGTCTTTGAAGTTGGAGGGTTTGAGGCGAGGACTGTTCAGTCTTTTGGGAGCACGTTGCCGAGGCCATCAGAAAGAGAAGAATCCAATTAAAGACAGAGGAAGAGCTTTCATTTTGGAGTTGTCTCGTGGTATGAAGGAGGGTTTTGTGATCTGTGGAGACCTTACCACCGATTCTGAACCTTCCTCATGAGAAAGATGGGGTTAACCTACATTACACAGAGCTTCAGAAGAAACAAAACCCATAACACTTTTCAATAATGAAATAAAGTGAAAAGGAAAGTGAAAAGCAATAAAAGGCGAAGATGAGTAGGCTTTATGTCCTCGGTGACGTACGTTTTTGAGCAGTAATTTTATGCCTTAGCTAGAAAGGAAATTGAACCTCCTCAGCGCTACCACCTGATGAGTTGTGGCAACTGAATTCAAATCTATCAATAGGTACGTCAAGTGAGGTCATGTTGACTCATGAAAAGCAACTTTATGTGAAAAGTTACCAAGCAACAACACTGTAAAAGGAAAAAAGAGGACAGAGCACTGCAGTGGTAAACAAGCTATTCATAGTCATGGTGTTGTTTTCTGACTATACGCTGACTCGGGGACCTTGATGCTGTTAATATGCACACTTAACGCGTTAGCACAGCGCTGACATGAAATAAAGAGGAGGTGCAGAGAGGAAGACTGTAGTTTGGGCACCCAGGCTTGGTGCTGTTGTTTGACATTTAGTGTGAACTTTCTGTGGAAGCGACAGAAGGAAGGAGAGGTTCATTATGAACACTGCAAAGTAACAACAAACCAATGGAAGTTTTGCCAGCGTGGAAGCTGAAATGTCATCATGCCCTCATTCTCTTATTTTCTTTCACTGCAAAGAAACATTTTTTAGCACATTTTTACCGCAGAGGTTTTAATGATGTTGTCTGTTTTCACCTACTACTGTTTTCTAAGAAGGGTCAGAGGTCAGGGTCAGCAGCAAAACGGCTTCCTTTGAGCTGTCACAGTTTCAGGGATTTATAGTCAAAGACCATAAATATGACGTATGACTTTTGAGCCTTTAGAGCCCACAAAACAGTTCTTCTTTGTTTGTGTGTCCACAGCGTGAAAAGCTGATCCACGAGTTAGAGGAAGAGCGACGCCTGCGACTGGAGAGCGAGAAGCGTCTCCGGGAAGTGACCGAGGAGTCAGAGCTGGGACGGATGCAGATGGTTTCACTGCAGCAGCAATTCTCCAGGTAAAAAGCCTAAAAGTCGGGAGTGGGTCAGACTGAATTAAGTCACATATCTCACATGAGATAACTCCTTCTATTCTTCAGTAGCCACAGTACAATCCAACCTGAACTAGAACAGTCAACAACGTGCTTTAATAAGCTAGTTTTTACATTTTGATGAGGTCACAAGTTATTTATAATTACCGACTTTCTCTGTCTTGTTCGTGTCATTGATTTGAACAACTTACGCACAGATTTGACATTTTATAGTTTAATTAAAGCTCTTGGAAGTGAACAGTCAGGGTGCGCCTGGTTGGGAGTGTTAGCTGCTCTCTTGGCCTCCTCTAGATCCACTCCTTCTTGTGCAGAAGCTGGTTGGAAACTGTCTAAAAGAAGAGCGAATCCCAGACTGCTGCAAAGTCAAACAGAATTGTTAAATGTTTCTGGAAACCAGCTGCTGTCAGTTGTTAGTAAAAGTAATTTTGTCAGCACTTTCCTGCAATCAGCAACTATTCCTTCATAACCTAGCAAATCGATATCTCATCGCTGCCTTTTTCTCTTTCTTCATTTCATCTGCGTACCGTGATATTTCTCTTGGTCGCTTGACCTTGTCATCAGCAGAAGATGAGTTGATGCATTACTGTGAAACGGAGGAGTTGCAGAAGCGTGAAGTGCTCAAACAATGCTCTTATCAAAACTTTCAGAACCTCTGTTTCATGAACTTGTCTTGCACCTCGCCGAGGCACTGAGGTGTGACAGAGAGGGACGGCAAATCAAACGTTGGAGCCCGGTTGATGCCATAATTAGGCGATAGGCATTCAGTGCTTTACTTATGCAAAAAAGAAGAAGAGTGCAGAGGATTTCTCATTGAGTGCTTATCTTCTCATTAAGTTAGTGGAGAAAATCCTGTACATTTTAATGGTCCCAGTGTTATGAGGGCAGAGTCGCCGCCAGGGGAAGAATAAAATATTTAAGAGCCATTCCAAAGATTTATCACATATTTAAAATGTTCCACTGATGTTTCTGAATTAGGCTCAGTGGGGTTTCTCATGTTCAGCTTCTTTATATCTGTTTAAAACGAGAGACACTCTGTATTACATTTGTACAGTTTAAACTCTGGAGTAGCAGGATAGCAGACATATTTAACAGGATAAACACATTTTGCCTTCAAAATGATAGTATTTAAGCAGGTATAGCATGACTTTCTTTTCAGGTGGAGGCGTAAAACATAACAAAATCCAGTGTAAATCTGTCTGATCTAAGTTTACAGTTCCAACATAGCTGCCTGCACCTGTCCACATCTTCTGTTTGGTGGTTAGATACAAATATTTCCCTGTCTGACCTGTGTGCAGGTGTGAATATTTGTGGAGATACAGTAGGCTCCCAATTTGAGAAAAATCCGTAAAATGTAGTAGAGATAGTGCAGAACCAATGTGAGAATCGATGTCCTGCAGCCGAAGCAATGAGAAAGTACTGCAATTCTATTAGGAGGGAAATATATAAAGCTTATCCCAGATTGGGTCCTGCACAGGTCCCCACAGAGACAGATTAATTTGTCGCTGTGCCAGAGGTCACCCAGATGGATAGTTCTCATTGGAAGCCAGACGACTACTGGTGCGATGCTGAGAGTCTGAAATATAGACAAAGATTATATTATGTCCTCAAAAAGTGCTTATGGAGGCGAGGACGTTCAGTTGTCATTCCAGCAGCGTTGCTCATTGTCATCATGCTGGATTGTTGTAATTTCCGAACGCCGCGCCGTCAATGGCTTTGTGAGTCCTGCGGGAACACGAGGTTCAGCTGCTTTCCGTCCACAACTTACAATGATATCTCCACACAAACAAGCTAACAGGATTCCAGTCTCACTGTCAAAGTCTTAATCTTTGTTTAAGCGTTGCTGAGCGCTGCATGTGAATGAGCGAACCACCAGTGTGTGTGTGTGTGAAGTGTGTTTACTTATACCTGGCTCTTCAGTGGATTAACATGCTTACATGGCCAATAATCAGTGGCTCTGTGCCCCAGTGGCAGATGGGACATCACTGCAGTCACTTTAATTAGGGACTTACAAGCCAGCAAAAAAAAAAAAAAGATAACTCGGTCACCAAGCTACTGACAAGTGTCTTCCCATGAACCTTTGCCCCACTTACACCCCGGCGTGTTGCTTGCTTTGCTGTTTTCTGTTATTGGATTATGGATATAAGCACGTGCAAAGACACGCACATGCTTCATACTCATGCAAACCAGCTATCCCGCTGCTTTTCTTCTGCAAGACCTTCATCCATATGTCCTCATTGATTTAGATTTGTTTCGCATTAGAGGAAGAGAAACCTCAGTCCATCAATGTGTCTTTTGAGATAACACCCGCAAATCATGCTAAGTGGACATCCAATCTTTTAAATAGAGTGGAATCTGTTCGACCTCAGGCAACAATTGATTTGCGTATTGCTAATTAATTGAGTTTGTGCTTTGAATCATGAAGATGGAAGTGAAATCAGGCAGTAACGGACGTACTAATTTGAATGATAACAGCCAGTAAAATATTACAGCAAAGATTCGAACACTGTTCCAATGGCGGTTTTCAAATGTAGCCAAAAAATAGGGTCTGGTCAGATTTACTGCAGCTAAAAGCCTCTTTTTATGAGGCTTTTATGATTTGTTGCAGCAGGAGACAGAGGTGTTCTGTGATGATATGAGACAAAGGTAATGAGATGCCTGGCAGTGCTGCACTTTACAGTATCACACGTGAACAAACAGGCATATCCACACCAAACAGAAAAGATCAGACACCAGACGAGCTCCGGGGATTCTCAGCTTCTCACAGCCTTTGTTTGTGTGTGTGTTTGCCTCTGCACGCCCCTGTAACACGTACTCTTTTTGCCAAGGGTGGAATGCAAGGCAGGCATTACAAAAACTTGAACAACTAGTTTTTCTTTTTCTGCTTTCGCCCAGAAAGAAAATTAAATTTTCCTGTGTTTTCATGGCTGAGATCAGAAAGTCTGCATTCCTCAAGTGACTAGCCACTTAGGTCCAGACATAGGTGTACACACACATGTTCGTATCCTCCTCCACACACCCTCCCCCAACCAGTTGGGCTCTTAGCCTGGTGTGGGTCACATGCCCAGCCCCTCCTGACTTGGGTCAACCCCCCAGGGCTTCACCACCACCACCACTAGCATGGCCTGCCGTCATTAAACTCCTACGGATTAGTGAGAGACTGTAGACCACAGCCCAGCAGCCTTCTAGCCCACCCTGGACGTCCCACGACTCCATATGGGCAAGACATTTAAGAGCGAGGACAGGACAGAAGCGCATGGAGGAGAGAAAAGATGGGGACACGACCAGGAGCAGCGCTTACTCATCCTTCAGTGACTGACTAAATGATTTGTAGACACAGAAGCACAACCCATCGCGTGCATTTGGACGTATGTTCTACAAAGACACTGTGGTCCAGGGTAAACCTCTAGTCCTGTGTTACCACACTCAGACAGGATGACCGGTGAGCAGATAGGAACACAGGGGCTTCCAGTGGCCCTACGTTAACATCTGGGCTGAAGATGTGGGAAGCAGTTTTCAGGTAATGAGCAGAGCTGTGTGTGTGGAGCAAACCTGGACTGGTCCAAGTTTCTCAGCCTATTGTGGCAATTTGTTGTCTGACTCTGCTGCGTTTTGTCCTCCTAAAGACTTTATTGGAGCCATTCGTCTGCGTGTTGTGGACACTTGTAGAAAGTTTGTAATCAAGTCAGATTTATCTGTCTTGATTCTTGGGTCTTTTGTCCTCTGTTAATTCATTCGAGATCAATTGGTTTGAAGTTTAGAAATACATTCTTCTTGACTTTATTTTCAGAGTCATTGTCACCCAGACCACTTGTGCGCTCCTCTGCAGAACCAGGGCGTTTACAGCCGACCTCGTCCACTTGACTTTGAATCATTGCCGTTTTGAAAGGCCCTCTTCGTGGCAGGATATGGGAGACTTACGGCTGCACTAACACCAACAGCAGACGATGACTGCTCCCTGCAGATTTATAGTTTATAGTAGTTCACATTACTCACTGTGTGTGTGTTTGTGTGTTGGATGCCGATGATGTAAAAAGGTAGGAATGGCAGCGCTTTTTAAGTCTGGATGTGTTGTTTGGACAGTCATGCTCCGGTGGAGATCCCTCCATGGTCCACAGAGGAAAATTTCAGAACCGTGTGTGTGTGTGTGTGTGTGTGTGTGCGCGTGCATTCATGTGCTACTCTCATTACCACTGCACTACAGCTGGGCCAGCAATGGCTAATACACTCAAGAGGGAGCTGAGTGATTACGCTGTGTTTACAGATCAATGCCCTCTCTTCTAATCATCCAAGCATCCAGCCATGCCTGGACCGAGCATTCGGAATTGGACCCCCCACCCCACACCCCCCCTTTGCATTCCTTGGCGACTGCAGTGTTCAGTCAGATCAATCAGGCCCCTGTTCAAGACGACACATCTGGGGTCATTAACAGGACGGAAGGGGTCAGCCTTTTGAAGTCACTTTCTTACTCCTGCCCGGTGGGGACGAGGACTGTTAAATAGATAATGGGCGTCTGGACTATTTTGGGACCACCTCATATTTAGTGGATTTATTGGTCCATTTCGTCCCCGCTCTTTAACTTCTTAATTTGAACTGGGAATTATGTGTGATTGAACTTAATTTGGGTTATTCTACTCTATCACTTGCTCTAAATTACCATCCCATAAGAGAGCTTTGGTACCAAAGTTACTACTTTTTTTCAAACGAGCCACGCTCGCTAAGCACCGCGCCAGGTTTCTGTGTCAAAACGTGACCTTTTACATGCTTCTAACTGTGCCAGACAATCGCAAACACTTGTAGGCACGCACTCCACCTCCCTAACTTTCACCTCGGATTAAATATACCGGTTATGATGTTTATAGCCATGGTGAAAGAGGTCAGATTACAAGCTTTTGCAGAAGTAGGGCATTCATCCTCACATCACGATCGCTCGCCTGTTCTCTCTGGCTTGTGAAGCTGGTGCTTGCAGATTGTAGCCTAAAGCCAAACAGCATGTAATTTAAACTGACCTCATGGCTGTGGTATAGATTTGGTTGCTTGGCAGCTGCTCTGTTTGACAAGCACACACAGCAGCTGCTAAAGCTCTATATGTTGTACTTTAAGATGATTTTTAATCTGTACAAACATGAGCAAAAAGGAGGCTTCTTTAAAACATGAAATCATTCACCTGCAGCATCTCTCATATTTCTGCCGCGGCACCAATACAATGAAGGTGAATGTTATTTAGTTTGTGCTGCTAACAGCAATGAAAAATATATTTACCAGCTGTTTTTACAGTGTACTTGTTACTCTAATAATAGTTTGAATTGAAACTATTATCTGCTGAAGAAATTCATCCTATGAAACTATATACCTTTTATTATTGATTTAATTGGAATAGACAAAAAAGATACTTGATTGTAACTTTTATAATATTACATAAAACCACATATGCAGCTACAGCACTGATTAGTAGTAGTAACTTTAGGTAAGTAAAAGAACTTTCAGAATCCAAATCTCGTCAATTTATTATCATACAGAATTAAATATCCACATACGAGAACCAGCTGGAACCATTATATTTTATTTATATTTATTTATACATTATATTTTTTTCAATGTTTGTTTGAAATGACTTAAGAAATTATTGATTATGTTACCACTTCACTTTCTGTCAGCTGAATAATTGTGTCAGATCTACATAACTTGACATCCGTCTTCCATCTCACATGGTTCCACTTAGAAGTAGCTGCAGCTCCTGGTAAAAGTAATGGACTGAGGTTTCCCGCTGGGACGTCTTCCTCAGTCTGTATCACTGTCTCTCTCCCACATGTGGAGCACACATGGATGTGATCCATTGTGGAGAAGCGTACACAGGCTCCCATGAGATGCTCGTGAGGACTCTGGGGCTTCCTTATTGCTAACTGCTTCCTTTGGCCAGAGGTGAACATGTGTGACTCCCATCATGAATTTTCACTCTAAATCCTTACAAATGTAGCTTAGATGAAGAAGGACCCTAAATCCGGTTCCCTCCATATGTCTCTTTTAATTCACCCACTCAGCATGGGGCACTTACATGGTCATTTTATGTGGTGAACAATCAGTGCTCAGCTGAGAGATGTTTCCAGTTGCAGTGAATCTTAACATTTGCTCTTAGAAATTAATTTGTATTTAAGACAAAGTCGGTCAATAAACAATAAACACATAAAACTGCTCTTTATTGCAGCAGTTGGTCAACAATTATTGACATGAAATACTGTCAGAGCATACTAAATGCTTTGGCCTCTTGTCCTCTTTTTCTCTGGTATGTGTGTCTTGTTGACAAGGTTAAAGGTCCCTGGAGGGAGTCGTCGGCCGTGAGGGTGAGGACCTTTGTAACGCTACCTCACTGTAACATGCATGACTGATGTGCGTGACTTTTACAGCTCTGAAAAAAGTCCTTGCTGCTCTAAACTGGACCAAACCTTTCAACAAATGTGTCAAGTATAGTCCCAGGGAGTTTGTCTCTCTCCTTCATATAGGTCACATCTAAGAAAGGGTCTCCTGGCATGTTTTCTGCAAAACAGCTCTAAGAGGATAACAGTGGCTTAGTGTTGGGTTAAGCTAGGCAATCACCCGGTGGGCGCACATAGGTGATTTGCTGGAAAGGAGTCTGAGAAGAAGAATGGAAATGTTCTATTGCCAGTAAGGACAGTTTTGCAGGGGCCCGGTGTGGTCAGATAAGGCGATTGTAGCCGAAAATGCAGCAGTCACGCGAGGGCCCACGATGGCCTTGATTCAGCCGCACAAGCAGGTGATTGTTCTCCCTATCATTTCAGCAGCTTTAGGATTTTACAATTGTTGCACGGTCAAATCTGATTAGGCCGTCTCAGTCAACTTGAGCTTCTGACAGCACTGATAAAGTGAGAGTGTGACCAGAAACAGTCCAAGCGTCTCCGCTGATATCTGAAATATTAAGAGGTTGGTGAATCTTACTTTCAAGTTCTCCGTCACATAGGTAAACCACCAAAAAATCTCCTGCTTTTGTTTTGAATTCAAAATGTAAGGACAGCTCATTTGCTGCTGCCAAGGAAATGCTGGCAGACCAAACATCCAGCCACGGCGGGGGGGATCAACAACTCCTGCTCGGTCCGAGCCGTCACTGGCAGGAGAGCGATGACTAAAATAAACAAATGAGCATCTTTCACTAAGTGTGTTAGTGAAAAGCGGCACACTTGGAGACAAGATCGCTGAGAATAATGAGCAAGAAATCTGAGATGGCCTGCAGAGATCTGTGATGCTGCAGTGAGAGCTCTGGCACACAGCCTCCGTGTTAAAATGTTGTGCACGGAAAGTGTCGATTCTAGTGAAGCCAAAGCCTCTTAATCACCAATGAAGACTCACACAGCTATGTGCACAAACACACACACACACACACACATACACACATTGGCTGACAAAGCAGGGGGATCCCTGTCCTTAGTCGTGCTTCATCCCTACAAACCCTTCCCTGATTCCCATCTGATCCGAGACTACCGTCCTGCTTGCCTCTCAGCAGGGGCGCTTTGCCTGTGGAAAGAGCTTAAGATGGGACATATGGGAAAGTCTTTGCCTGCCAGATCACTGTCTTGCACAGAGCTAGTGTCGGATAATGACACAGTGGAGACACAGCAAGTAGAAAATCAGGAGATGTGGAAACCCGGCCACAGGACTGACCATGCTGTCCGTCGATTGAGAGAGAAGCATTCAGGCTTATATGATGACTGCGTGGCCTAGTTTAGCCTAGAGACCCACATTTCAGCAATAGTGTCTGGGTCGCTGGGAGTGTACATTCGGAAGTCTCTACATATGGAGCTCAGGGATGTCTGCGCAGCGATTCTGGCGTTTTTCAGAAAAAATGGTGGAGTTAAAAATGGAGAAAAACCCAAGACGGGGTAAGTTTGGAGCTAACGCTGTCAGCTTTTGAGAGCCTTTGATCAGTTTCAAGCCTGTGAAGGAATTTGTCACTGCGTGCAGAAGCTGCTGCAGCTTCAGTGAATAGAAGTTCTGAATAAAACACTTCATCGTTTGAAGTGTTGAAGTCTTGTGATGACAGTTAAACTGTAAAAGAAGAAGAAGAGAAAGAAGAAGAGAAGGGATGCTTTTCATATGTTAGTCAGCGTGAGGTGTCACACGGCGTTTCACCTCTAATTGCCCCGGTGTGTCCTGTTGATGCATTGTTCACCTCCGCAGCTCGCTGTCACATCAAAGCTCAGGCCAGCCTGCGATCATGTGTGTGTGTGTGTGTGTGTCTGTGTGTGTGTGTGAAGAGAGGTGTGTTGCAAAGCTGAAAATTGATTGGTCCCTTAATTGTAATTCCTGGACTGTTGCCGTACGCTGTGTTAGAAATTCAGCTCATGTGGAACGAGGGTCAAGAAAGTCAGAATTTGCTTTCGCCTCCACATACGCCCCTTCAAAAACACACACACTCGTCCTTCGTTCCCTCTCTCTTTTCCCTGAATGATGTTTTCAATAGGTCGCTCGCAAGCACTCTGAGCAAGACTGTCTTTTGTGTAAGTAATGCGCTGTCATCTGAGAGTCATATTCCATCCATCATAAGCATTTAGCACGCACTCTCCATTTACATTACATAGTAAGCTCTATGGATACAAGTGGCGTTTAATGGGGCTTAAAGCGTTTTGTTGGTATTTGTAAGCAGAGCAACATCAAGTGATTACAGGGAGACGATAAAGCTGAATTCTGAATTCACGCCATGAAATTATTGTAGAAACATTATATTTGGAGTCAAGGTTGAGTGGTAGTGGTCTAGTAAGTTCATTTTCTCCATGTTGTGTCAAAATCACAACATTTTCCTTCCAAATGGACCTGGTTTTTCTGTCCACGTTAAGTGTTTCCAGTCCCTCTGCACCAAAACTGAAAAACTTCAAAGTCCTTCAGCGGCTCTGTCCCTGCAGTCAAAAGCACAAAACTCTACCCAGAGAGATGCCACACATCTGGGCCTTGACAGGAAGCTTTGAAATGGAAGCAGTCCGGGAAGTGAGCTGCCCGGCTCTGTTTAGAAACACAAAGGGTCTCTTTCAGGTGTGCTGGAATGCCACCGACCCCTCAGAACAACCTCAGCTGAAGCACCACGTTCAGACACCGCCCTCCCCCTTCCTTCTACACCCTTTTCCAGCCACAACATGAGGAAGCCGGCTCGTTTGGTGTTTCCCACCCTCCTGCCACTCTGTGATGTGAAGGTCACTGAGGTCTTGCAGGGAAGTTTGTCTAGAAGTTCTGCAGGTATGGCTGCGTGCGTATGTGTGGCCACAGCAGCTATGAATACTGAAACTATTCATTTGACTCTCCATTCATTTTTACATTGGCTTATTTGGCATGTTTTCATGCACAGACTAATTTTGACTCCATCTGTTGACTCGCCTAATGATATTCTTGCTATTTCTCATTTCAGGATTAATTTTAAAACTCGCACTTTTCTATAATTACCCTGCATCTATCTCACATTGCTTTTGCTGGCAGCTTGTTTCAAATCATTAAAGTTTGCAGTAAAGTTAACAAGAGAGCAATGTGCTACTTTTTGAAACGAGGGTGAGTTTTTTCCTCACGTAAAGATGCATTGCTGTGTTTGTTGACTGAACTAGAAGGTGCTGCATTGAATTGTGTGTTTGTGGATAGTAAAGCAGATAGTCTGCGACTCCACTGTCATGAGGAGGTGCAAACTGTGGCAGTGCCTGTGGGTGGTCACCTTCCCACATCCCCTCAGTTCAAGAACTACCCCTGCTTGCCATTCTGATCATGCCTGTCTGCAAGTCCTTGACCTGGTGTCGGCGTCTCTGGGCTCAAAGCCGTCTATGTCGTGTCCTCTTCGCTCTATAGGTTGTGCTGATTAAGGCCAGCATTTAAAGCAGGAACTGGAGCAATCTGCCACCAGCACGACCTGCCTTCCTCTTTGACTGTTCAGTCAGCAGCTAGCGGCCTGATTACAGCCGGCTTTATGGCTCAGCCTGGACAGATGGTTGGGCTAGTGCAGTGCTCCTCTTCTCTGTCACCCACTGGCCATACAGCAGCTGATTGCTGCATAACTAATTATTATATAACTATAATAGAAGCAAG
Source organism: Anabas testudineus (assembly GCF_900324465.2). Lineage (NCBI taxonomy): Eukaryota > Metazoa > Chordata > Actinopteri > Anabantiformes > Anabantidae > Anabas > Anabas testudineus. The sequence goes on from NC_046611.1 coordinate 3,722,986, forward strand.
TGAAACAACATTAATGATGCAGTTTGTTATGAATCTACTTGATGCAATAAAGTTGTGCATTAGCATACAAACCAACAATATACTGTGTTACTGCTGTTGCTAGTTTCATCCTCGCTGGCAGCATCATTACAATTCCTGAAACATTTGTTTATTTACAGAAATGAGAATTGTTTTCTAACAAATAGATATAATTATGTTATTGTTAATTTAATAGGACAGATCCTGGCTTCCTGTTTCCCCCTTTTCCCACCTTTATACTAAGTTAAGCAAAGCTACTTACCTTCATGCTTTTAACGTACAGACATGAGAGTGGTATTCATTTTTCTCACCTAAAAATCAAATTATGTCTTTAAATAAGGATGTTTTGTCCAAGTTCAGTTTCACATAGAATGACAAATACCTGCACATGTTTCACAATAACTGTGTGTGTGTGTGTGTGTGTGTGCGTGTGTGTGTGCGTGTGATGAATTAGCAGAGGCTGGTGAAACTCACAAGACCTTCTGTTACTCAGACGAGCCTGAGTCATGGGTTTGCCACTGATCATTATCACTACAGTTAAAGAAGAAGAAGAAAACTTCATAAGATTCTGGTGATTCCCACCTGATTAATGTCACAGCTTCTCTTTTGTCAAGATGCTTCTTTCTAACAATGGCTGCCTGTCACTCCCCATCCGACGCTGCTCCCAAATGTCAGCTCTATCTTATCATTTCCATTTACAAGATCCTGGCTGGGTCCAAGATCCTCTAGTGTAGCTTATCTGGTCTTCACAGAATCACCAAGTGAATACATGCAGGGTTAAAGTTCACCCTACAACTCGAGGGGTAGCGACGACGTGTGGCTCTTATTCAGATAGAAACAGGCTGGCACCTGTTTTGCATGCAGCCTGCAGCACCAAATAGAAGGGCAGATTGTTTCAAGCAGACCAGATCTCGAAGGTTAACGGCACTCACTCGCTGTTTGCTGCTCTGATTGCACTTAATTCAAGCTGTCAGGACAAACATCTACGATATCTCACACAAAAAGCCAAAAAATGTTTGTGTTTGCACATTTCCTACTCAATCTGGTCATTTGGACAAAGTGTTCCCCACATAGTAAACTGAACAGAAGTTGGGCTTCAGTCCAAAAAAAAATTACCAATCATCCATCTTGTGACTCTGGCACTGGTTCAGTCCTATTCTCTTTCTATTTTCTCTCTCTCTCTCTTTGTGCTTATGGAAAGTGTAGAAAAATCACAACTGAAAGATGCAATGATCCATTTCGAGCAGCTTTTAACAGTGTAAAACAGATTTTGGATATTTACCTGTTTAGTACCTTTGAATCTGCTCATCAGGTTGAGGCTGCTGTGACTCCGGCGTCACATTATTTCAGACACATTTTAATCCAGTATAACTGTGAGGTCCTTCGGGCAGGTTCACACTGGCTGCTCCTCAGTTAAGATGGTAAACAAGGCTTGTTTGGACCTTGGCATCAGGGTTACTGCAGCAGCAGTGTTCCTTAAATGAGCTCTGGCTGCTAAAACCGCTGCTCAGGAAACAACGTCTTGATTATTCTGAATTATCCACAGTTTCTGCTTGATTATCTGAGAACATTGGGCACTATCATTAGAGGAATTTAGATTTTTCGAGGATGGTGAAGTTACTAAAGTGCACAGGTGATTAAAAAGAGAACAGAATTCAGAATATTAAGGAATAAATGTCACAGTGTGTCAATGCAAACTGTTTATTTTAATGTGATACGTAACTTAACTTAACTTGAGACTCTCTGTGTGTCCTGTGTGTAGGATGGAAGAGACGGTGCGGTCGCTGCTGCAGAATCAGGGCATCCTGGAGCAGACTGCTGTGGACACAGTGGACATCATGAAGGCCTACAAGGTAAACTTCCATCTCACGAGTGTCGGCCACATTTCTGTGGTCAATACAGTAGGATTACAAGTTATTGTTATGATACTTTAATTTTCCAGCTAATTTTCTTCAAACCTTCATCCTAACTTTGTAAATGAGTTCATTTTAAACTATTTTCAAGAACAGCATAAACAGTTTGGTCCTAATTATAAAGGAAATAGAGAAAGATAAGAAAATATATAGCAGGTAAGTGAAAAGTAGTTCACAAAGAGGCTTCAATGTCCATGTGAATTCTGAAAACACATGTAAAAGAACAAATTCCCTGATTTGCTGATATGTCAGTAACAATTATCTTTGTTTGTAACTCATTCCTGTGGTTTTCATCTCAAAGATCCACTTTGTCAAGTAAAACCAGGCTGAATCAAGGTGAAAGCATTCACTGTTGACTGCATTACATAATAGAAATAGCTGCTGGGATTCAGCGTAGAGGCAGAAAGAATAAGTACCACATATTTCGGAAGCGCAGTGTCATCTTTGGGGTTACTCTTCGCATTTCGGTGTTCAACATGTTTACATGATGTTGCAGCGTTAAAGTGCTGTCGCCCCGGTCTGTCTATCATCAGTGAGATGATATTTACTTCCATGACTAAGAGCACATTTTGCTTTCCTAACACACAGAGACAAACAACTACAGTGTCCACAAAGCAGACACGATGTTGTTGTTTCATTTACGAGCTGCAAAGCGAGATGTTTCCAGGGATGAAAAGAAAGGGCGCCACTAGTTCAGTAAGAGTCATTATAAAGGTCCACATGCGTTTGTCAGTGTGAACAAAAGGTCGAAATAGTAAAATCTTCAGAATAAATAAAAGTGGGCAGGAGAAAAAATGAGCACTGTAACACTACATGTCAGTTGTTTCACTGCTCGTGCTTTACAGTGACTATGAATAGGAGTGAAACATGGGATTAGCAGCCACAATAATAGACTGAGATTCTGCAATTTGTCATGAGGTGCAAAAGCTTTATCATAAAAATGTGACTAGACAGTCTGGGCTTCTGAAATATATGTGAAATGAATACAGTGTGTTTTCATATGCAAATCGTGTTCTCTGTGCACACACTGAGTAATCCTTTCCTGGGTTCCCCTCCACAAACGGATTATGTTGAGGAGAAACAGTTTGACAAGGGTGATAGAAGGTGGAAGTTGAAGTGGTGGGTGGATTTATACGGTAAATAGTTTAAACTCTGGTGACCTGAGTTCAATCCAAACTAATTTATATCGAACACAAGTGGAGCTTTTTAAACAGCTTTAAGAAAACAAAACAGACGATTCCTAACAACTAAGAAGCTGCAGTTGAAAACTATACCTGGTCCCAACATGATGATTCTTATGTTTAATTTTTGATAACCCTCTTGCTTTCTTGCAGCAACACCATGAGTTTAGCACTTGCAGTTCCAAGTTAGTTTAATGCTAGTGCCTACTGTACAAGCCTGTGGGGGCAGTGCTATGATCTGGGGTTGCTGCAGTTGGTCAGGTCTAGGTTCAGCAACTTTCTAAGTCCAGAGAATAAGGGCAGCTTTCACATATGGATTGGCCACCAGAGTCCAGACCTTAACCCCACTGAGAGTCTTTGGGATGTGTAAGACTTTGTACATTAATAGAAGATTGAGATTGGAGAGAAATTAATAGATGTTGTGACATTGAAGAAGCTTATGGAAACGTTGCCACAATAAATGTGTACCATAATCAAAGCTAAAGGTGTTTTTTGGACGGGCGGTGTGTTTCACCTGCTCAGTGTGAGTGTATGAACTTGTGAACATGTTAATGTATCAGTTCAAAAAATAACAAAAATAGTTCTCCTGATGGCTGCTGTGAATCAATGAATATTTATATATTGTTGGATTATTATTGATGATTTATTAGTATGTTGTCACTTTAATAAGTCTTCTAATTATAATTACAATGAGCAGCCACATTCCACATCAGTCATCAAAAAAGGTTTATTATTATACTGTATTTCATTTTAATAGTCAAATTATTTAATGTTGTGAAGTCAAAGCATTAAGTAAAAAAATTAACTAGAAATAGCTTAAAATTGTACTTTCTGAGTGTTCACTCTTAGTCCTGCTGCTTGATAAAGCATTTATCGTAATTAACAATATGTTTTCCTATAAACTTACAGTTTACTCACTCGTGGATGAACTGATTACCGACTTCAGCATCAGCAGCAAGAGAAGCTGATTCAACTCTGCACAGTATACTCTCAGTGTATGACTACAGGGTTGAAATGTTTATGATAATTTCAGTGCTGCTAAATATCTTAACTTAACTTTAACTTTATTTTTGAAGTACTCTCTAATCAATCAATCTTTGCTGATATCAACAATTTAAACTACAAACTAATTTCAGGACTCACATGGGACGTGTATCCGTTGTATAAAATTTAAAAACCCTGACAGGCAGAATGGTTTATATCTCTTTCCGTACAGCATGTAAAAATGCTTTGCTCCTGCGTTCAGCAGGGATAGACACTGTCAAAGAAAATAAACTTGGACAGTTATTAAGCTATTCCCAACTGCAGTTCACCTAAACTGTTCCTACGCAGTCATGTGCTCTGCTGCAGCTGTATTCTGTGTATTCAGCAGACAAACTCAATAAATTGAAAGCACGAGAGACAAGGTTCCCTCCACTCTCGCTCTCACTCTGTACTCGCTCCGTGGAGATTATTACCGAGCCCTTTTACGCCATCTGATGAGCAGTCTCTCAAAGCAAACCGCACACTTCACAAGCTAGCCCCGGCAAACAAAAGCAAACATAAAACGTGACTATAAAGCACAGCCTCGAAAACAATTGTCTGATGGAATCGAACAAGATTGAAAACCTAATATATGTTTAGAGGAGATTGGATCAAGCTGAAAACAAAGTGCTCTGAAGGATGTTATTTCCAATTTCTATTAGGAAAGAGAGTAGCTTGTTCTCTGCTGCATTTGGATGTATAAAAGCCAGGTTGCAACCATCCATCAGCGCTGCCAACCTCGACTTTGTCCTGCACATTAACCGTAGGTGTCCTCAGTTTCTGTCAAAGCTCACTTCGGAATAAACAGTGTAATGCATGTGCACAGTGATACATCACACTCTAACAACCGAAAAGCCACTACAGCTTGATTCAAAGTGAGTTCACAGTAACTCCCACGCTGCAAATGCAGCTGGAAGAACTTTAATGTTCAGAACTGTAAGTGAATAATGCAGCTGGAACTCCGTGGTTTAAAATCTTTCTGTAATTGACATTTGATTGATATTTAAGTGCATGAGAAATGCATTCAGGATGAGGCTTTTATTTTAGTTGTAGTTTAATTAAAACGCGCAGTTAATTTATTTAGTGCTGCAACTACAGTAATGACTTTCTTCATTATTGATTTATCTCAATTAGGTTTTGGATTAATTATTCAGTTGATCGTTGCCCAACTTAAAAGTCGGATGCCAGATGAAGCCGTGGTGTCAGAAAATGTTCAATGAGACAGGAAAAAGTCAAATTGACACCTTTTATTGTTGGATTTAGATTTTATTTTAAATACTGTATAGTCATGCATCTTAAAGTGTCTAACAGCAAGTGAAACTATTGTTTTAAAGGATATGGTCACTCTAGATTTACAATGATATAAAACATATTAAAGCAGAAAATCTTTGCATTTGAAAAGTTGGAACCAGTAAGTTGTGTTTCTTTCTTGCTTGAAACTGACAAATCTTTCCGTATTTCATCTCATTTTTAGCACTAAGTCTTATTTATGTGTTGGAAGGCTCGGTTTCTATGCTGTTGCAGTGACCTTTCTTCTTCACGTACTGTTATGGTGTGTTCAGTCAGCTAGTTCACACTGTGACGCTCCAACAGCTCCTCGAATAAAGATGAATAATTTCTTGAGTGTGACAGAGAGCTCATTGTGTTCTCCTTTTGCAGTTCAGCGCGAGCCAGAAAGTGCCTAATTAGTGGCTAATTATTACCAGTACTTAATTATCACAGATGCCGGGAAGCCAAGAAAACACAAGAGAAAAGACTGAGAAAACGATGATGGCTGGCAAAGAGACTGAGAGCGAGCGTCAAAGTCAGAGAGACACAGAAACACAGCGGGGACCAAAGAGGGAGAATGTAGGATCTCCATACACAGACAAGACGAGAGTCCTCAAGGTCACCGCCACTCTTTGGAAAACAAGTGAAACATGATTAGGGATTAGGGGATGTTTTGAAGCTCTGTTGTCGAAGCTGCCTCCCTCTTGTCCCATCTGCCCATCTGATCCTCTCCCCTTTCTCTTTCCATGTCTTTGCCTTTCTTCCTGCCTGTGATTTCTGCTTTCACGGCTCCTTAGCCGTTTCTCATCTTGCCCTGAAACATTTGTCATACCTCTCTTCTCAACGCTTTCTTCCCATCTGCTCAGGTTTCTGCTTGCCAAAATCTTCCCGTCCTTTTCTCCTCTCCCTCTAACTTCGCCTTGTTGTCTGTGCGGCAGGATAAACTCTCGGAGGAAGTGCAGAAACAGCACGATGGCCCCGAAGAGAACGGCTCCCCACCGGCGAATCAAGCGGAGCTGGACCCCAGGCTGCCAGCAAACGCCGATCCCGATGCCAGCCAAGCAGAAGAGGACAAAGACAAACCCAAGCTCCTTCTGGAGCGCCTCAAGGCCCTGGAGGTAACTACTCGAACACGCTTTATCTTTTTTCTCCCTCTATCTTTGCTGCTTTGACTTTCTCTTTGTTTCACTTCTCTCTACCTACCGTCTTTCTTTCTCCTCATCTGGGCCTCTTTCCTCTTCTTCACATCCACACTCTGCAGCCACCCCTGGCTATCCTTTGTGGCCAGCCTGTCTGCCAGTTGTCAGAGCCCTTGCTCGGTTGCATCTGAAAGCATGACAGCTCATCAAATTCTCCACTGCTCTTCGTTTGGAGAGCAAAGTCATCCTATGAGAGTCACCGCGGGGGCCTCAGGCTGTACTCCAGCTTTGGTTTGTTTTCCTCTGCGCTCGGGGATTTGATGTGCACTCCGCCGTTAGCCCCAAGCAGCAGCCGAAGCGGGAGCACAGCCACAGTGATCCATGCAGATTTTTTTTACTCAAGCCACTGGACACATATCCTCTTAGATCTCATCAGCAATTAAAGGAGTCCGACTTAATTAAATTAGGCCTTCAGTCGTATAGCCTCAGTCTGATGTTGCTCCGTGTGGCAACAACAACCTAAAGTTCATGAAGTTAGAAGGAGTTTTATAAATACAACTGTATCTGTTCAGTAATTTCAGTCTTTCAGCGTGCTCACACAAAGACAGAACATCCAGAAATAGCACCAAAGTCCTTAGGATGTATCCTGTCTCTATTACCAGCATTACACTGATAGAAAATAGACCTTAATTACAGCAAAGTGGCAGATAATTGCCTGTTGCTCCTCAGCTGTAAGTTATCTTCACAGGCTGGCAGGAAGTACGGTCAGCCTGTCCCGGTGATCCATCTGACGGAGCACATTACCCAAACATTACATTCTAAATGGCTTTATCAAAAGTTATCTGCCATTTTATTCCAATCTGCTGTGCGGGTGATGGATGCACCGCTGGCTAGAGCAGCAAGAACAAAGGAGAAGCAATACATCACTGCCCCGTGTTGTGCATAAACTCCAATGACACTAAGTAAGCATGGGCCAACTTTCATTTCTCCAGCTCTACTGATACTGCTTATTAACTGGCTCTTGAATGAATACACCCATGTTTTGGGAGAGACGCCCGTTGGTTATTACTCAAAGAGTGATGTGAACATAAATGCTAAAATTACCTGTGTCCACGGCGGAGTTTTTATTAACATGCATCATTATCAATCTTTAGCAGTGGAGCCTCAGGGTCCCTGTGTATGTTAATAAACTCTAATTGGCTCAATAGGAAAAAGTTATGACAATATCCGAGAGGCAGCAAACTACATAAGCAATGAGCATATGTGGTAGAATTAAATACACTTTTATTAACCAGATACTTATTAGTTTTTAAGTCACACGTCATTACTGAACTAGTTTTATGTTAATTGAGGAGGGGACTTGAAGTCCTTGGGTTACTGTACAAATAACATCTTTTATTTCTAACACGCATTAGAAATAAATGGAAGAGCTGCTGACTGAATAAACACACATTAAACAGTGATGACCTTTAATCGTTGTTGTGTTAGAAAACAGAATTTCATCCTCATTCATCACAGGAAAAATGGTTCATGGGCACTCTTTAGTTGTAAATAAAGGGATTTCCCCAGTTATGGTTTTTAAATAATGAAACGCATTCACAAACTAGCACATTACAAGGTTTTAATTAGTCAGCGTGTCTTCCTAGATGGCATACTTTGAATATTTTGGGTTGCAATTATATTTCCACTGTTTTCATTCAGAAATTAATATCTACTAAAGGGCAGAGGGTGAAGGCAGCAAGGCCGGCTGACAGTTCCTAATACGCTGCCTGCTTCCGACAAATTGGAAACTCCCAGAGATCAATAGGGTGCCGCCCTATCGATTGGCAAGTGAAGGAGATATTCTTATTAGGTCCACACTCCAAATGGCTAGCTGCCGCCCCAAAGTTCAGCATCATAACTTCCATCCCCTTGACCTTTTTCTCTCTGGTTATTTGTAAATTTTTTATTGGCCATCTTGGTTCAGCATTGACATATGACCTTTGTGGAGCAAGTCTCCTCTTAGCTTCGGCTCAGCTTGATTGCTACTTCTGTCTCCATCACTGTTGTTTTGATGCTCCAAATGTAACCAAAGCCACAGCGAGGCTCGTGGCGCTGAACGTGTCTGTGTGCTGTTTGCAGGAGCAGAACTCTGCCTTGGCCTTGGAGAACGAGAGCCAGAGGGAGCAGTATGAGCGCTGTCTAGACGAGGTGAGTGCTAACCTTGTTTATTTTGTTTCACTCCAAAGCACATTCAAGGGCGTCGTGTGACTCGCCAGATGTTTTACTTACCTTGAGACGCCCACAAGTGTTTGTTGATTTTGTTTTGGACTTTAATGAGTCGAATTGTGAACCTCGAAATGGAGGTTTTAATGAGCACGTTGGGTTTCCCACATGTTGAACCATGGCATGAGGGAGGCAGCGATGAACTGTTGATTTTAGCAAGTAATTCTCATATTTGTCAAACACTGTGACTTTAATGAAGATGTTCAGCTCTGCTAAGTAGCTCTCTGAAGTCTGAAGGATCTAAAAAGCTTTTATAGCTATCAGGATGCTGAATGTTTTTAAGCTCTTATGAACAGTTAGTTTGTCTTTAAGTAAACAAATATGCAACAACGTATTGTTGTTATGTGTCCTCAATATTAATGTTGTGATAAACAGTTTAAAATGTGAGCTATTCAGTATCCTTAACCTGATGTGACCTGGTGTTGCTGAAGCAATAATATACATAACAATAGCACTTCTGTACCCTCTGGTTATTTATGAGAGCTTGATAAGTGCTGTTTAGGAAGCCACACGAGGGGAATAAACCAGCACCAGCTCTGTATCACTCCTGGAGGAGGGAGGGATAGAGGGGAACATTGCTACAGAGAAGTATGTCCAGCAGGGACAAGTTGCCCAATTTGTCCTGGAACCAACAGGCTCAGCAGACTGAGTAGAGCTGCTGCTGCAGGGCAGGGACGACAGTGAGGGAAGGCAGGGGAAGGGAGGAAGAAAGGGTGGTGGGAGGCTGAGGAAGAAGATTGAAACTGAGTGATAAGACAGGGAGGGGGAGGACTTTGTGATGTATCTGTATTAGAGTTTGCATCCTCTGTGGACTGTATTTGGGGGAGATTCAGCCCTCGTCTCCTTTCTGCTTCCCTGCCCTCACTAAGGTGGCGCTACTCCACTTTGTGTTTACTTGTCAACGATGTTCCTGTGCGGCTGATCTTTGTGGAGGCACAGTTTGGTAATGATCCTGTTTTAATGATGGAGGCTTTGTGCCACTGCACAGAACAACAGTGGAAAAGTTTGCTTTGTAACAGAAGGAATGATATTTTTTTTTTTGTCGGAGCAGCTGCCTGTCGAATTTTTATTGTGTGGGAAAGCACATTTAATTACTTGTACAGTGACTGGGAGAGCTCAAACTCTCTGTCCAAGACCATTAAGCCAGGCTTTGTTTTATCACTCAGCTGTTTTACAGCATCTCTGACTTGTGGCTGCAGAAGCAGGTCTCCTTTCACCATATTTACTCCCATCGCTCTCGTTCGGTAAACGAGTCAGTGTGGCTTCGCACTGTATTAATGAGCAATCAATGGGCAGTAATCGGAGCTGCTTCTCCATCGGCGTTGTGGTCTGAATGCGGGCGGGTGTGAGGCCGAGTCACAACAGCACTCAAACTGGGCACACCTCTGCTCCTGCAGCACTGTCAATATTACGATTAGGAAGGGAGAGTTGTACACTGTAAAACACACAAACGTACATGTACACACACCAGGAGAAAAATCCAACCTATTGCACTTAGTAATTAATCTTATGTGTATATTGAGGAAGCCCTGAAAAGTGCAGCGTTAGCAGTGTGCAGGCGGTCGAGAAGGTCGAGACTTTATCACTGGGCCAAGGAAGCCAAATTACATTCAGTAATACATTTCTTCTTCTCTTCTTCTGTTTAAGGTTGCCAATCAAGTTGTGCAGGCTCTGCTCACCCAGAAGGTTTGTCTCTTATTTCCATAGCAGCAATTAACAGCATTTCCTTTACTCAATATCACATTAACACTGTGACATCTTGTACTGTTCGATTTGAGATGTCGATGTTCTCACTTCATGTGCTTGTTCTGAATCCAGGATCTGAGAGAGGAATGTCTGAAGCTGCGAACCAGAGTTTTCGACCTCGAGCAGCAGAACCGGGCCCTGAGTGTTTTGTTCCAGCAGAGAATCAAGCCTGCCTCGGACCTGCTTCTCCAGGTAGGGAGCCCACTAAGAACCCAGCTAGAACATCACACCTTTAAGCTTCGGATGACTTTCACAGTAGGCTTCTCGGGGTATTCACTTGAGCAACTGGAGAACGGTAGAAGTCCTCACATCTTGGATTTATTTCTGACAAACGTACCTGCACGGAATAATTGTATGTTCTTGCCACTGAGTACGATCACTACTGAAAAATTAAAACAAAATTATTGTACTGGGTTCTGCTCATGCTGTGATTTCCATGCGTCTCCTCAGTCCTCACAGTTGTAAACCTGCTACCTAACTCTCCCCCTGCCCTGAGCTGGTTTCCAGCTCCTGCAGTAAACAAGGCCGGGCACTTATACTCGTGAAGTTGTTTTTCATTTGGGCTTTTATTAAACTGTCCTGGGCACTCAGTTCAAGACAGAGGTCGTAAAAAAACTGTAACTACCTTGATTTAGAATACAAGTCCTTCCTCTTTCACAGAAATCATTTTTATTCTGGTTTGAAGCCAAGACAAAGCTTAAAGCATAGATCACTTGTAGTTTTAGTTCATCGTGCATCATGCATCAATCAAAGTCAAGCATCCATAAATGCACAGTACTTTCAGGTGTAATGCAGGGCTTGGTAATATTACAATGTTAAATTCAACCCAAAATAACAATGAATCTAACTCTGAGAAATGTTTGCAGCACTAAAGTATAATTTGCTGCTGGAGAAGGACTAGTCTCTGCTCTGTTACCATTATACAGCAGCCACTGTACTTCTATTCTCCACAAACAATCCTCTCATGTGGAGTGGCTGAAAATTGCCTCACTTCATCATTTTGGTTCCTTAGAAAACACCAACTCAGTGAAAAGTGCGTCTGTGTGCCTCCCAGCTACATTTTAAAGATGTAATTATGAGACAGATGCGCCTGTCAATGTATGCTTTACCCGTCTATTGTCAAATGTGGTATAAGGTCAGTTTGGAAAGTAGGATTTCACATAATTGTGCAAATTGCTGCAGGGCTCTCCGTTGTCAATATGAAAGCACAATGCCAAAAAAAAGAGAGAGAAGACAGAAAAGGAGCTGTCAGTCCATCCAGAAGAGAGAAAGAGAAGAGATGAAAAGAGAGGAGGCAAGCAAGGCTAGATAAGGGGGAAGGACAGGAGGGTGAAAATGGAGAGAGATGAGATAGCAGGGAAGCATGAGCACCGAGACGACAAGGAGGTAGAAGTGAAAAACTAAGGGCAAAATAGGAAGCGGCAGAAAAGGAGTAAATGGAATTTAAAAAAAAAAAAAGGAAAGAGGAAAAAGAAATAATTTGGCTCTGGGTGTGTTGTGAAGATCTCTGTCAGTTGCAGCTAATTCCAGTGCCATTATTGGACAGGCGGGAACGTTGTCAGGTGAAGCTGCAGCATAAAGGCTTGAAGAGAGATATTGATGATACCTCTGCGGGGACCAAGAGGCGCAATCTAGCTGGAGATGTGAATTAAGGTGCTCGGAAAGATGATACAGTTGCATCACACTGGCTTTCAGTCGAGACTGTGTGCAATGTGTTTTTTTTTCCCACTTCAATATGATTCGGCTGAAGAGAAAGTAATGCAGGGGTGAGATTATGTATTAGTTGGTAATGCATGTGTGTGAGACAGGTCAAAAGCAAATAAATCACGTAATGTTTGCTTGTTGCTGATCAGAGAGTGTGTGGGCAAACGTATTGAATACGGTGACTCAGGCTTGGTCGTGTGTGCGTCAGTGTTTTGACACATTTTAACAGTGACGCAAAAAATAGCCGCAGCCGTTAAATGTGTAGGTTTGACCGCTGTAAAAGTGTTATTCATTATTCAATAGTGACATTTTCAGCATCAACTAATGATTCATTCAGTGTAAAAATGAATCATTGTACAATTACACATCTCTGCATCAGTGTCCTCTGTGAGTTGAGCTGTTAAAAATATCTACAGTATATTTATCTGCAGATCAGCTCAAATTTAAATATTTGAATTTATGTATTTTAAGTTCATTGAACTATTAAGTTAGATAAACTCACTAAGTCTAAGTGTAACTTGTGCATTAGGGTTCATTTTTTAGTGTATCTACCTAGCTAACCAGGTAGGATTTATTTAATGTCAGAATTAATTTGCTAATTAAATACAATACATGGTATAAATCAAATCTGTTTAATAACTTTTCTAGATAGCTTCCTTCCTAGTTAACTCCTTATGCACATAACCTGGTAAAATGGTGCCATGGGAGGTTCAGTACACAACAAAGTACAATAAAAACAGTAACTAAAAATATAATTATCACTTTCATATAGTTTAATATAGTCGTTTATGAATCCAGCGACCATGTAGCCTATAGAAATTTACAATATGAATATCATTAATACGCCAAGTTCTCTGCTTGAATGTACTGAGTAAGAAGGAAAATGAGGCTTGAATTTGAGACGTTTGAATTTTTCTCCATGTATTAAACCATTCTAGCTGAATTTCTAAATAAAATGTGAAACAACAGGATGATCTCTCACTTCTTTTCTCTCCCGGACCGTCAGCGAGAGACTTAAATCACCGTATGAGTGTACTGTTTCCCACGTAGCTCTGGACCTTTTGCTTATCAGTAATTAAACGTTCTCTAGTTCCCTTCGGGCATCTTCAGTTTCTCTGATAAAAAAACCATAATGTGTTTGATGGTAGCTGCACCAGTCACTGCTCTCGACTGAATCACTTTAATTTAAACAAAATTCCACATATTCATTTCACAAAAACCAGACATTAGCTGGAAGAATGAAGATTGTTTTTTTAAACGGTGCTCTATTTGAAAGCCTATGGAAAATAGCTGATGTGCAGTCCCGTCTACTTATGCTGCTTATCAAATATGACAGGGAAGTGGCAGTTGAGTTGCCCATTACTGGACAAATGCCTTGTGTTTCCTGAGCTACCTTAGAGCCCCAAGGACACAGCATGAACGCAGTGACCTCATTACTGCCCATGCAGTTTGGCAGTTTGTGCAGTGAAACCAACGTGCTGCTGCCATGGCCATCAGCTAAAAGTTTAGGTCACAAATTTAAACAAGTTATGCCACTTTTCAAGAATTCATTTCAGTGAGTGAAACAGCTGAGAGACTGAGTGACTATTTTTTAATACAGCTCCATAAATCTCACCTCACCGCTGAGCTTTTGTCTCATTCCCTTTGGCTGTGTTGAGCTGGAACTTTAGTAAAAGCTGCTGTGATGAGTTTTATGAGACTTATAGATCAGGCCGCGCAGGTGAGCATTTCTACAAGTGTGTGTCTCTTCTATCTTGTCTAGTTGCTGCTGTGTGTATTCGTGGGTGTGTTGCAGGACGGTTCAGTTCAGCCGATGTGTTTTCGACAGTGGATGCCGATACTGATGTATTTGTTTGGAAGCTGCCTATTGCTGCTATTCTGGGCTGATATTCATTAACTTGAAATATGACCACTGTCAAGCCAAAAAACAACAAAGAACAAAAGCAGGAAGCCTCTGGTTTTTCTTCAGTATGTCACACAAAAAACAAAGCACTCAATTATTCCAGACATTAGCTAATAGTTAATTAAAGGCCAGTATTTGCATGATATATGACATAATATTTGCATGATTTATTATATTGTTGAGTCACAATTAACCTCACATAAACTTCAAAAGGTATACAAGAAGTATACACCCAGCCTTATCGTCTACCGTTTCCTTCAACTATCTTCACTCGTGACCCGGTGACACTATCGACTGAATCCTTGATGAGGATGCTGAGGAGGTGAAATCCAGCACCCTACGATAAGATCAGAGCCTCCCGTGACACCTCAGCCACTCCCCTCGTGTGTGGCCATCAAGCAGGCCCAAGGATGCAGCATCAGAGCTGCAATAATTTTAATTTCATGACTTTAAAACTGGAACAAGAAGCTATGTAACTAGTAAAATCATACAATCTGCCTAAATTTGGAAAGAGTTCTTAAAACAAACATTGGTATATACATAACTAAACTATATTTATTGTCTTCTCAGTCTATAAAAGGCATCAGAAGTGGGCATTGATCTGTTTCCATGGCACCATTACCATGTAGTCAGTAATGGTGAAAAGTCAGTCTCTCTGAAAGCTTATTCACAAGCTCACATTAATACAAAAACAAGCTTTTTCCTTTGGATGTTTTGCTGCAAAGTTGAAGAGAAAAACGTAGGATGGTTGTGTTTTGGCCACGGGCGAAGTGATGCAGGTTTGTTTGTTCTTAAGAGACAAAAGAAGTAGTTAAGTTTTGGTGTGATTAGGAGCTGTTTTCGTTCTTTTTTTCCATCAAAATGTTCAGAGGACGTCTTTCACAGCACGAAAAAAGTCAATACAACATGTCAGCAAAGGGTTTTATGGAATACGGTAAAATTGAAGAAAAATCTACCTGTTTTTATTTTAAAATGTTTATGGCAGTGATGGGAAATTAGAGCTGCTGGTTTTCCGAGCTCGGTTTCCATTTGCTGAAGGTGACTTTTGCTTTTACAACATGCAATTTTCCTGATAGATATTTTTCTGCTAAAGGTGCACAGCATGAGCTGTTTCAAAACATTTCATTTTAAGGGTGAAAAGTAACTTACTTTATGTTTTATTGCATTACTGTGCACTGGAATACTTCTCATTAGTCTTACGCTTGGCAGGAAATGCAGCATATGATCCAGTGTTTTGTTCCAGCATATTTCCAGTTTAAGTTAATTTGAGCACAGGGACTCAGTGTAATTAAGTTCTGAGATTAATGTGTGGAAATGTATTTGGTTTTGTATCCTTCCCTCTTAAGCACAAGAATTAAATGACAGAGGAGACTGCATACCAGTATATGAATATAAAAAATATATTTAAAAAATCAAAGGAATCCCTTACTCCCTGATGCAATTATTTTCTATTCACATTAGTTTGATGACATTAATGACTTTGAGCAAGGGGTATGAATCAGGGCTCTGCATGGCTCCAGCGGAGGGAATCTGATGGGCACTTGTAAGGCCGGCAAGTTTGCTCAGTCTCAACGTACAATACAGCTGTTTGAGATTTTTGAAAATAATAAAATATATATTATTTCCTTTGTTCAGTTTTAATGCATGTTTGCTATTTATAATTAGGGAGCTTTACTACAGGGGATCACTGAGTGTGAAAAAAGAATTCAGCCATTATATTATGTGATGTGCTTCACAAAGTATTGATAGAAATCTCCTTCCTGTTCTGTTGTTCATCTTAACATGACTCATTTTAGTTTTTTGATTATGTTAAAATTCCCCTTCTTTCTTTTGCCTTTCAGAAACTCCACTCTCGGATCATGGATCTGTCAGCGGCAGATTTGCTCCTGGAGCCGGAGAGAAGCAAGGCCTTCTTGCTTTCCAGGAATACTGACTCTCCTTCTAATGTAAGCTTAATGGGAAACCTGCAGGAGGCAAGGTTTTTTTCATGTTCAGCCCTGCAATTTGTCCAGGTAGCATAACCGCACTCCCACCCCTTTCCTTTCAAGAAATCATTACAAGGTATAAAAATACAGATTTAACAATCTGAAGCCGTGACCCCTCCTCTGCTCTCAGCAGGAAGAGCTGGCAGTATCCCTTGGCACTAAGAGGAATAAATCCTTGTCATATTACCAGAAAAGCATCGATTGAGATCCGTCGTCAGTAAAAATGACTCCATAGGACACTGTGGTACATTACTCATCTTATGTATTATGCATTAAGGGCTGAAAATGAGTTCGCTCCATTCTTTTACCCTTTTACCCCTCTGAGAATGCCACCTGATAAACTCTAATCTGTGCTGTGAGAGCAGAAGAAGAGCGAGTAAATTAAATAATAATGGCCACAATGTGAATTATAAATCTTCTTGTTATCAAAATGTGTGAAAGTACCACATCTCCTTAGATAAGTTGTGTTAGGTGATATACACAAGATATAAGATTAGTATAATAGAAATATATATGAATATATTCTGTTTTTCATCTTTTTTACTACTAATTTGCTGCTAATTTTATAATTAATTTCCATAGTAACATTTTCTGCAGATATGCTAATTAGACAAACATCTGCTGTGTTGTGGTGCCTGCACATGAAAATTTGATTGATATTTTTTAAAGTTTGCAGTATGCGTTGCTTTAGCATTTTAAGAAACTTTGCCTGAATATTTAATTGGTCTGTCAAGTATTTCTTAAATATCTTTCATCACAAAATTAACAGCAGCGTAGCAATTAGATATGCAATGCAACTAACACATCAAAAACTCAGGAAAGAAAAAGACTTAAGAGTGTACCCAACAATGACTTAGCTGTAGCATGCAGTAGTGATATCTTCTATTTGTGACAGTTACAGTTACAGATGTGCAGCTGACACCACGAGTGCGTTTCCACCATGTGATCTTCTGTATCCCAGCTTTCACTTTGCACAACAGTATAGAGTAAATGATGCCACACTAGACAGTCCACTATAATGTCATGTCTGTTTTATTCTGTCTCATAGGAGGTTCAGCTGAATGGAAAAGCAGGTCTCCCTGTAGCCAAATGTCTGAGCCAACTGAGCCTGACAGTGCCAGCGCCTGTATACCCACGCAGCAGCTGTAGCAGCAGCGAGTTGTCCTTGTCAAGTGCATGCAGTGAATTCTCCAGCGGCTCATACACGTGGAATGATGGACGCTCCTGTGGGAAAATGGTAAACCCCCTTACTCTGTAAAGCCTGACACCAATTTCACAAAACAGTACCTAATGGTAACCGTGTTAGAAGTGCTTAGGAGCTGTTTGGATTTTTAATGTCTTCCTTTTGAGACCCTAATTAATCCCTCATCTAACTGTAAGAGTGTGCTATTTATGTCCAAGTGGAGATTAAGACCTCATGGAATAGTTAGAGGAAAATATGATCTCATATTTAAAGATGTTCAGGCAACACTAAAATACTGAAAATGTGTGTGTTGAAGAAAGTTTCCCAGCAGTATAAAACAACATGCAGCCCATACAACAGCAACATAGAAAACTGCTTTGCAAATGTGGAATCTTCTTTTGCCTCATCAAGTCAAAAGGGTTTCAAAAATAAACAGCTTGTACATGATGCATGTGTGGACATACAATAAAATCATTTATGTGAGACTCATCCACTCTCTGTCTTTTGCTTTATAGTCATCTCTGACCTGGGAGAAGAGGCTGAGTTTGGGTTCGTCAGCCCCTAGTAATATCTGTGCCCCCTTGGAGGAACAGCTTCCGACAAGACGCAAGGAAAGCCACATACTAGAGGGACTGAGAAAACTGCAGAGGAGGAAACACAGGAGCTCCTCTTCTTCTTCTAAAGTCTCCAAATCAGGCTACAAAGACTGCATGAACTCAAATGAGGGCATCTACTCTCTGGGGATAAAGAGCAACAGTAAAGGGGTCTCCAAACCTTCCCATGTGGGTCGAACTCTTGCTGGTCGGAAGAAGTTCTCTTATGATTCTGATGATGCAGATGATGAATTGGCACATTCCAGTCGTGGAAATAACGTACCCACCAAGGACAGCTGGTTTTACTGTAAGAGGCGTTCACACAGCATCTCAGACAGTTTGTGTAGCTGGGAGGGGATACAGGATAGTGGAGATGGAGGTGATGGTAGCTCAGGTCCCCCAGCTACCAAACATCCATCTGGCTATGACTCTAAAGAGCGACCTGAGAAACTCATGAGTTTTATTAACAGTTTTCTCCCTGAGGGAGGGCGGACATCAGCTTTTAGTAAACCAACCAAACTACATTTCCATCCTTCTGATCTGGAGGGTCCCAATCACCTCTCTGATGTGGATGACCCAGAGGAGCTTAACTCTGAGTCCAGTGACTTTCGAATGCCCTTTAACCGGCCACCGGAGCAAGCAGAGAGGGACTCAAAGAGGCTGTCACGGGATGCTGCCAAGCTGATTGCACAACAGTGCTTGCGCAGAGATCAGGGACGCACCCAGTCTGCAGATGGGAGGCCCAGGCCTTTCAGCTTAATTAAGGAGCCCAAAGCGTCCAAATGTACTCAGTCTGAGGAGAGCATTTTGGCAATATTTGATGCAGAAGGAGAGCCTATTGAACTGTGTGCACAGAAGCTTGGAGCAGTTCGAAATGATATTCTAGGTAGCAAAGATTACGCAGAGTTAGCACCACAAGAGAGGCCAACAAGGCAAAAGTCAGGAAATGGAAGAAACTACGCCATTCTTGAATCTCCAGAGAAACCATCTGAATATCAGGTTAGGACTAGTAAAACAGGCAACAACAGGGACGGCAGTGCAGAGCGACTGTCAATGCAGCTGACACCACAAAGGAAACTAATCAAACCACCGAACAGCCGAACTACTAAAGGACATTCTATCCCTCCCATGAATGATTCTGCTGGTCCCAAATCTGATTCGGGACCAGGTTCAAAGATACCTGGTCGTAACAAATCTTCAGGATCCCCACTGCGATTGTCTAAGGGCTCCTCAACTGAACCAAGCAACAGTGCAAATTCAGGACCCTCTGGTCAGGACAAATCCCCATCCTCTGCCACAGTTAAAATATCCAGGTTTATCAAGACACCAGGAAACTGCTCCCAGAGTCCAAAGGCGGTAAACTCCAAGCTCCCCAGCAAGGCTGAATGGAGTAAGGGCTCCTCATCCAATTCCCCACACCTCTCACGGAGACACCTGGAGTATGCTGACAGTGGCGAACAGCCAACCAGAGACAAACACTGTGAAACCAGCAAAAATAAACTCAGGTCCCCTTCTCCTCCCCCTCCCCCAGGACGCTCCACCTCCTTACTGATCAGACCAAATTATGAAGGGTCACCTCAAGCACATAAAACAGGGGTGGCTCAACCATCCACACCAACCACTGTGAGGGGCCCTCCCCCAAGCTACCACACCTCACTTCTACCAAATATGCAAACTACATTACCCATCAAGGATAAAGACTGTTTTGACCTGGATGCAGGCTACGGGACTGCACTTGCACCTCAGAAACTGGTTGATAAAACCAGTCAGCACCTTCAGAAGTCCCCTGCCATGACTCAGACATCTACTAAAGGCACTTCCAAGCGTATAACCACGAAAGACTACCTCCCTTCTGCCAACTCAGGGTGTGCTCCAGAACCTGAAAATGCACCTAAAAGCTCAAAGAATGTCCCTCCTCCGTACAATGCCCTCAGAGGGTCCTCCTTGCAGAACTCATATGCAAATAAGAGGGGATCTACCCACGAAAATGTACATCAGACAGTGCAGAAGACCCCTACTAGTTTACCCATATCAGGACAGGACACCACTCAAGGTAAAACAGAGCCACAAAATGGTAAAACTGTAGTCAGCCCACCCAACTCAGTTATGATGTCCCCCAGCTCAGGGGACAAAGCCTCAAAGACTCGCATCCCAATGGGGTTTAAAGCATTTTTAAAATCTCCCCCTAGCCATAAAAATAGTGCTTCCATACCAGGCAAGCAAGAAAAAGATCATATCAACTTAGTCTCTAAGGAGACTGTGACTTCAAACGCTTCCACCCAGTGTGACAGCTTGCAGCAAGTGTACAGTATTGATTCCCCACCGAAGATGTCTGTTACAGAGGGTAAAGGTGAAGCCCAGTGTAGGTTACTGGAAGAGGAAGTACATGCTGCTGTATTAGCAGAGGAGGGGGACGCTTTTAATAAGGGGAAAAGGAGTAGTCAACTTTTTTCTAGGTCCATATCTGTTACTACTAAACCTCATCTAAAGCCGGCCTTAGGGATGAATGGAGCCAAAGCCCGCAGCCAGAGTTTTAGCACCAACTACATGGAGAAACCCAACATTAATGCTCTAGATGGGCCGGGCAAAATTAGAACGCAGATCATCACCAACTCAGTGGAAAGAGGGAATTCTCTGTCAAGACAGAGTTCTTTGGAGGTACCCAGTGTCGGTCTAGCTGAGAGCCCTGTTCATTCCCCCAGGACCAGGCTCAGCCACTATGGAGGTATGACAGGCTCAAATAGTCACAATATCCTTCCTGAGAGGACTTTTAAATCAGGCTCCAAAGGTGAGGGGTCACAAGTTTCCACAAAGGGGGAAGTAGTCAGCTCACTTCAAAAAGAGGTGCGCAGCTTACCCATCAGTGACAGGACAGGTTTGAGCAACATCCATAAACCAGCAAAAGTCACCTCTCACCCACAATTCCAACCTCCATCCTCTTGTGTCTATAGCATGGACAACACAGCACGAGAAACAGGAGGCATAGCAACCACCACTAATGAGCCAGACTCCTGCAGGGAAGTCAAAACACAGACAGACTCACCAAACAAACCCCCAGATATTGAGGAGAAAAAAATCAGCCCCACGGCCTGCACTATTGAAGAGAAGGTCATGATGGGAATCGAAGAGAATGTGCAGAAATGTCAAGAACAGGAGAAGGTCGCCGCCAATGAGGCCAAACAGAAGACGGGCCCCTCTCTGGCAAACTGGTTCGGCCTCCGTAAGAGCAAACTCCCAGCTCTGAGTGGTAAGAAAGCAGACTCCCCCAAGGGAAAAGAGGAGAAGAAAGAGCTAAAGATTGGATCAGTGCTCGGAGGCAAACAGAAGAAAGATAAGAAGAAAAATGATAACCAGCAGAGAGACAGCCAGGAGGTGCAGAATCTGTCTGAGATGAACAACAAGCTGAGCTCCATCATGGACCATTGCAACAATCAGATGGGTCAGATTGCCAGCCAGATCCAGTGTACGACAGCCTTTATCGGCAAAGACCAGTTTGTCAAAGAACTTCTTGGCAGGTGGGTAAAGCAGCATTCTTGTCATCGAGAAAATCGAGAATGAATTATTGTTAATTGTCTGGATGCTATGCTAACTATATCTAGTCACTGAGCCTTCTCTGAGCTGTCTGACTGTCAAGTAAACGGACACTTTAAAACAATTTGTGTTGTTCCATTAAATTAAACATGAGGCATTACTGCATCAAACCTGTGTCTTCACAGGAACTGATAAATAAACAGCACAAACAGCAGCTGTCTGTTTGAGTTATGACTCCACTTCAGTGAGCACTGGAGGTTCTTGGACCCAGCATCCACACACATAGTCAGCACACTCGAGCTAAAGTCTCTCTCAAGGAAAGCTACACATTTCAAACCCCTTCACATCATTGATTTGCCGCTTCAAATCACAGCTGACAGATTTTTATCCAGAGTACCTGCAAACAATCACTTGAGAGGGAGCACTTCATAAAGGTTGTAAAGCATCTGATGGCATTTCTGTATGTGCACGTGTGTGTGCGTGCACTTATCTTTGTGTGCACGTTCGTGAAGCGAAAGAGCAGGTCATTGCAATTTATCAGCAGACTCACTTTCCACCTGGTGAGTTGATAAAAGAGGAGCTCGGCACACAGATGTAAAAACAGATCTAATCTTATTTCCTCGCAGGACCGCACTGAAGGGCAACGGTGTGGCCGCATCGCCGCCTGGGATCTCCACACCGAAGAAACACGGCGAAATGAAGGGAGATATGGAGATCTGCTCAGATACTGCTGTAAGTGAGCAAACATACCACCATAACACAACTCTGCTGCTTTTATTATTGCAGTATTTATGTCTAGCTCTGCTTGTTTGTCCCTGACTGTTTGGACAGGTTGCTGGCACACACACACACATGCAAATTCCCACCGGTTTTCACACTTGTACAGTATGTACATGTTCACAAACGCATCCACAACGCTGCCGCCTCCTCAGCATCATATCCCCTGAAGGCTCGGTATTGATTCACATTGTGTTCTCACTCGGCCTACAATTCATCGGCTACTTTTTTATGATCCACCTTGGTTGATGTTGTTGTTGTTTCCACAGTGCTGAATGTTTTCAAGCTATATCTCACACCGAGGCAGCCATCAGACCATGCATGTAATACAAACTTAAATTGGGCTTCTCAATAGCGCGGTTCTTTAGACCATATCAATGCGCTTTGTAAGCGAAGGCTAAAATCATGACCTTGTATAGTAACTGTCAGTCAAACAACCAAAAATGATGGAGAGGCTGTGTGCTTGAGAAAGCCTGAAAAAAGCAGTAAAAAAGAAAGTAAAAGGAGGCTGAGTGGATGAAGAGGATGACAAAAAGAGAGTTTCACTGCATAATGTAAGAAATTTAATCCACATGATGTGGAATTTCGATAGCATGGAGGAGCCCCTTATCGCAGGCACTCAAATTGACAAAGGGGCCATTTAATACCATCCTCCAAGCTTTTTCTCTATCTCCTCCCCTCAGAAATACAACAAAAGAGTGACACTTTATGACCTACAAGCGTCTCCTGCACCACCCTAAAACCACTTTAAAAAAAGTAACCCAATTAAAATAAAGCAGGAAAGTATAACAATTACTATCTTTTGTACTAAACTTTAAACATATTTCCCAAAAGCTTGTCTGTTCAACTGTGAAGCCATAAAACACATGAATCTATAGGTGCGACAACTGATCCTTTTCATTTTATTTTACTTCTGCAAGTTGCCTGAAAGGAAGCATTATAAATTGATATACAATGCAACATATTAAATTATACAAGGTACATTATGTTCAAAGGGCCGATAATGTTCTGTATATTATGCTATTTTATGAATTGTGGTTTATTTGTCATCTGCTCTTTACATATACACATTTACTTATTTATCAGACACTTTTATCCAAAGCCACTTACAAGACAAAGGCAGTGTAAACATCTCCCTCATGGAGGTCGGCCATGTTTCCCTTACACTATCCAGTGTTTTTTTAACGTTCGTATCATGAACATGTTGTGTTTGTTACTATTCTAGACCCTCATAATGACTCAGAAGATCAACCTGAGGGCTGAAAATGAGGAGGGACACATCCCAGACTCAGCTTGTCAAGACCACATGATAGGTAAGATTATGTATCCTAATAAGCTGTTAATGGATCTAATCACGTTTTAAAGCAGTTTTCATATCCTCTCTTACTAACTTTGACCCGTTACTTTCACTGGGCTAAATTTCCATGCTGAGTTTCCAGTTTCCACATGTTTACCTCATCGCAGTACTGTTTCTTCAACAAGCTTACGAAAAGCTGTCACTAACTGTCACAAATCAGCCAGAGCAACAGAGCATTAACACACTTTACAGTTGTGATTTGCTCATGTGATTGACATCTCAATTCCTTTGCCAACTGATCCTCCTCTCTGCCAGACTTACCATCACTGTGGGGAAAAAAGCAGGAGCTGCAAACACCGTGTTGACAATCTAGGCAGGTGATTGATGTGCAGCCGAGTGATATTTTACAAAGCCTGAGCAGCTAAGGAAGTGAAAAAATACATGCATCAAAGTGTGAGACGGGATGATGATTGTTATTATTGCTCTGCAACAAATTTACATTGTAGTATGTAATTCAGCATGAGGAAAAGGAGAGGGCTCTGGCTGTGTACTGTATGTGGAGTACAACGTGTTTATGTGATCCATCTTCAAGGCCATAATTACATATTTCCTGCAGTATAGCAAGAAAAAACTTTGTGCTTTAAAATTACAGAAATAACACGATTTAAAAAGTTTTCATTCATTAAAAGCTGCTGTAATCAGTATTTTTATACTAAACATTTAATCAAATGACTATGTATGAAAAAGAGTCGCTTGTTGTGGTGAAGCCACAAAGAGTTGTCACAAACTCTGCAGTTCTTTTCAGCCTTATGAAGCTTTATAGCAACTCTAAACTCCTTGTTTTGGTTTGTGGACCCACAATTCCACTCTGTCCTGGCTATCAGGGATCAATAAAGTCTTAAACTTATGGTGTATTTTTATTATTAATCTAATTCTGGAAATGAGTGTAGTAAAGATGGTATATGAGTAAAATGAATAAATGAAATTATAGAAAACGATCAAATCATGTAAGAATACTGAAACTGGAACTGGCTGTAAGAGAGGGTTAATGTTTCAGAGGTTTGCATCATAGTTTGTATCTGGATTGTGTATATTTTGGTGACTGTTACACAATTTAAATGGAACCTGTTTGTTCTAATTATGAAACTAAATAATCTCTGTAGAACCAGAACCTGACTCTCAACTTAGCTTTGCATTAGTAGCTAATTAAATAGTTTTGATTTGAGCCAGACAAACTTTTGATGGGTCAGAATTAGATGCCAAAAATAAAAAGTTTAATTGTTTCAGTACTCTGATTAACAGGCTTCCATTTCAATATTCTGCCAACTAAGCACTTCCAGACAGTCTGAATTAAATATTTTATAAAGGTTTCAGCTGCAGCTGCTCGTTGCTCCTCAGCACTTCTTTAATGTCACGTCTCTCCAAAGTGCAGCATTCACAGGCTTAATGCCAGACAAACACATCAATCATATAAATAATTTGCATCCAGACAGTTTACAATGCAAATTCCACGCTCAGTTTATGAATGTGGACTTTGAAGTTCACCCCACACTGGTCAGTTGTTGGAAATTAGAAAAACTTCCCCGGAGGCAGTGTGTTTTCCTCATAAAGGGACAATAAATATCATTTTGACTGGCCCATAGCACAGAATGACCCTAATATATCTGCACAGGTTTGATGGCATTTATGATCAATACCAGTGATTCAGCAATTACTTCACAGGGTGCTGATGTTTGTGGCTTTCAAACTTACTTTCTAACCTAAACTCTTTTTATTTTTTATATATTTACCAAGCACAAGATGATGATATTAATGCAACATTAACATATTTTACTACTGATCTAATAAGCCATTCTCTGTTGTGTAATGTATCTGTTTACTGACACAGAACTATCTCCTAGATAAGGTCTTAGATGTTAGCGATGACTCTTTCTTATCCCCAAAACCTGCTCGTTGCATGAAGCCAATTTCACACAGTGGAACTCAACAAACCAGCTTTCTCCACTCAAACCCTGGAGGTTGTATACAGAAGTTATAGGGAGCTCATGAAAAACTAGATTCTATCCAGTTATTGTTACCTCTGGGTAGAATTACTGTGGACCTTGTTATAGTTTGGTTATAGAGGGCATTTCGAACTGCCAGGCTTGGCATTCAATTATACAGCTGTGTAATCTATGGCTCTCTCCATCTTTGTCCTTCTCACACACAAATCTGCATTCATGACTATACTGTTTGTGTATGTGTCAACCATATCATGCATTTTTTAAACCTCTATCAGGATTTTTGTTTGACTCTTTATCCTTTTAGCAGCAACTGTCCTCAAGTGACTTAGAGCAGATAGTGTGCATGCAAAGCAATGGGCCGTCTGTCAAATAACCACGATGATGGTGAATGCGTATATCCAAACACCCATGACTCATTTTTACAGGTTCTGCGAGTACAGTATGGTGTGTGTGTCTGTACACAAAAACAAGTAGACACAAACAAGTCAAGAACTGTCGGATTCTGTAAACAGAAATGACTAACATCTCCAGATTGCTCAATGTGGAGTTGTTGACACTGAGTGGATTGGCACACAGAGACATGGTCTTACTGGACAAAGTCTGTCCAAAGAGAAAACCGATGAATAGTTTCAGCTTTTAATCCAAGTGTGAATAAACCGATTCTGAAAATGTGCCCCTTACCCTCCTTGCAAACTCTTTTTTATTATTATGCCCACGAGTATTTAGAGAGAACATTTTTTCTAGAAAGAAATGCACGAGTGGACTGGGTTTGTGCTACGGCATCCCATCGAGACAAGGGTATACAGTTGAGAAGCAGAGCCTGTCGATATTGATCCGCCGCTACAAAATAGAAAAAAACATCTGCTGTGTTGCTGTGGAGAGTTTTTACCAATATTTTGAGAGACAGAACTGCAGGCTGCAGAGGATTCATCATCTCCAAGGCTAACGGTAGAAGACATAATGTACTTGAATTGAGTTTCACCTAAACTTTGCCTACAGCAGTACAGAAAATGTAAAACAATATATGTGCTTTTCCCCTTTTACAAATTATTACTCTGATAAAAAAAAGTAGCAGACCACTAATCATTAGCCGATGTAACTGTTGGCCGCAAGTGTTCGCAGCACAAACCTGAACTGTGCTGAACGGCCGTCCATCTGTTCCAGTCTGAGTAAAGGCCCTGCAAACCCTGATTCTAAACGAGGTCCATCTGTTGCTACTCGCTGTCATTTCTCCTGAGTCCGACCTGATGTATGCACCCTGAATCTGATGTCCTCGAATTGTAGCTCAATTGTGAATTTAATTCAGAGTTTCTGGCAACCAGTGGTTTCTTGTGTTATATGGTATCTAGGTATTTCCTACCAAATTAGAACTGTGCATCTGTTACTGCTCTTTCCAACAAGAGTTAGTTTAATCTTTATAAGAAGATTAGGCTGAGGTGCATCAGGACGGAGCCCCCACCAGCTATTCAGTGGACTTGTTTTTATTTTCTGACATAAATATGTTGTATTTCTTCTCTTTTCCTACCGGCTATGTGTGCCTGAACCTGCTACAGATGCCCTCTTTACTCACAACCCCTTCCGTTGCATGTAAATCCAAAGCCCTCCTTTCTTTCCCCTTTGTTGTTGTTCCCTGCTTCTCCCAGACATCACACTCCTCTCCCTGTCACTTTAGGCTCCAGCTGTCAGATGAGAACCCTGGACAGCGGGATCGGCACCTTCCCTCTTCCCGACTCCGTCACCCGGGCCAGCAGCCGCCACATCCCTAAATCTGAATCCAGCCCAGATAGGGTGACCGCCGGCTCATCTGAGCTCGATCGGGGTACTTCTTCTCACCTTGATCCCTCACTACCCAATGTGAAAGTGCCTTCCCTCCCAAAAACCCGCCTGCATGCCCCTACCAGCATGGGTCACTCCCTGTCTGACCCCACTGTGACCTCCAGCAGCAATGCCCAGGACACCCAGAGCCGACTGCCCAAATTAGCAACTTCAGGTAAGTGAAAAGCCTCCTCAAACTTAGGGTTTCACTGAATATGTTACCTGGCAAACTTTGGGTTTAGTGCATATTAGCACACTAGCATGCTAACATAAGAAGGTGAAACATTCTACCTGCTGAAATGCTAAATGCTAATGTCAGCATGCTAACATTTGCCAATTAACATTAAATGCAAAGTACACTGGAGTGATGGAAATGTAATTTCAAAAAGTAAAATGTCAGGATGGTACTCGACAAACCAGTCCAAGAATGTCAGGATGGCTGAAAACCCAGAAGAACAACGTGAACAACAGACTTTTGCGGATTCTGGAAAATACCTAAGTAGTGGTTTGTGTTGTTAAACATAAGAGATGTTTCTCTTATTTTGACTTTTAATGTAGAGTGATATCCCTCAACACTGTGCAGCTCACATAATTTATCTGATGTAACTCCATGATCACAACTTTTAGCTGGATATAAAAAAGTCTTCTAATTGGTTTTCTCTATCAGGAAGGAAAATAAATTGAAAGCATGTCTGTAAGAGCTACTATTATGATGGCAGAGATGGCAAATTGCCAAGCCTTGAAAGCCAAAGACAGCTTGTTTTACCTTTCAAGATATAAATGAAACATTGATGTCACTGTACTTTGTGTTAACACATTTTCCTCTGGAGCACTCAAGGCCTCCAGACAAGCAGACAAGGGGACATTGCTGGGTTTATTATCCCCTGATTAAAAGAAGAACCTTGTTTGTTCGGCTAATTCAGATGCTAATGCGTCAACACTGACATCTGACTCTGTGTTACTACAGGAACTCGCACGCTGCCGTGCCCCGAGGAAGACTAACAAATGCAATTAGATAGGCATGTCGGCACAGCCATACATCATAAAGCGCCTTCTGCCTTGGTGGTTGCTGTGATGTACGACAGAATGGCGGTGGATAGGATGCAATCAGATGGCTGATTAAAGCTGCAATAAAACACAGGGATGAGCGATCACACCCGGGGATTTATGCTTACAGGACATTAGCCTGCATCTATTTCACCTCAGTGCTGCGGTGGCACTGCAGAGGCAGCAATCTGAGTCACAACTGTCTCCTGTTGAGTCTTTACTGTGGAACAAGTTGATTAGAGGAGCCTTAACATATTCTGTGCATCTTTTCTAAGTTATATCCTTTCCTTTCTGTCATCATTATATAGATTCACAAAGGAGGCTGGAAAAGCAGCGGCGTCTGTCACATTGTTTGCTTCGTAATAACCCAGAGAAAGAAAACGAAAGGACTTTTATGATCATGATGCAGACTTTTCAGATGGATGTGGAGCATTGGCCAAAAGCAGTCTGTTATTGTAGTGTGGCTGAATGTTAAAAGAGACAATTAAATTGGCGTCTGTCCGAGGCAGCAGTAGGCAGAGTGATAATACAGCAGTGCTTCGTCACTGAGGGTCGACAGCTGAAAGCTGTTATATCTGGGCTGCCAGGAGTCGCGGCTGGGAACAATCGCAGGGTGGACACCATTAATTTTTGATAGCTCGAATATTGTGCCGCTCCATTCATATATGCAGAAGAATGGATGTGTATGCGGTTGGATTGGAGTTTTGGTTGAATGGATGAGCTGTGCCCCTGTGTTTCATCAGTCTGTCTGCCGAGGGAAAGATTTTCGCTTCAGAAGAATGCAAATGATGTTTTCCTCTCCCCACTTCCAGCATGCATTACATGAGGTGGTCATGTGCTGAGACAGATTCTGTCATTTACTGTACGACTCATGACTCATGTCGTCTTTTGTCTCCTTTGACTTGCAGATGCAATCAGGACGAAGAGGATGAGTCTTGGTGCCCCACGCAGCAACATCTCCACAGAGGACAGAGAGAAAGAAACAGAGAGGAAGTTGAAAAACAAAGACCATGATATGCCTGGTGTAAGTCATTATCACAGATATATGCACGGGTTAGCGATATTTCAAATTTACATATTTATAGATATTAAAAGGTTAAAAAAATCAATTATCCAGGTGATTTAAAGACTGTGTTGTGAAACTTCAGCTTAACAAACGTTGTTCTTTCTAAAACACTGTTATTTACCAACAATAAGTTGAAAAAAGCACCGTCCCAGCAAATTTCACTCAAAGTTGAATTTAAAGATTTTTTGTAATTTTCCCATTTCTCTTCCTTTATTCTCTAAACTACTCACAGCTTAATAGTGCCGCCCTGTGTTTTATTGGACGTGCTCCATGTCATTTTATAATGACTCTGGCTCTTTGACTGTGAATAGGAACGAGCGCTGCAAGTGTGCACGTACTCGGGAAGCAGCAGCGACACCGAGACTGAACCAGAGGGAACCGGAAGCACTTTGGGCTCGCCACAGAGGACCCTGATCAACACAACTAAGAAGGGTGACTCAGGTACGTTTGAGAATTTCTCATTTCAACCTGTAGAAATAAGAACTTGAGATGTTTCTGCTTTTAAAAGATACTAGTTGTTTCTAAGTTTCTTTTCTCCTTCGTCCACAGTTGACGATAATGAGGAGACCCTGAAGAGAAGCAGTGTGGAGAAATCCTTGTCAATCATGGACTACTACCAACATGACATGTTCTCGCATCTGGAGAAGGAAAGCAGGAGGATTTCTCAGTACAACTTGCTGCATAAAGAGTCATCTCTCGATGGCAAAGCAGGAGACAGACTCAGTGTGAGTATTAAATCAGCCCATCGGTTTTACTCATAAAACGTGTTGCTGATTCCTATCTAGCAGTTTATTGGACATTATATCCTGTTATGATATCCAGGAAGCTGTAAAGCCTGTTATATTTAATTAGCTTTTTTATTCAGATATTTAACGAGCAGCCAATTCCTTCCCAGAAGCTTGTGTTTACTAGAAGAAAGAGATTTTCTAATGGAATATATTCACGTTTTGTTATGTTAGCCACACTCTTATTGATTGTTATGCCTCAGAATACTATCTGAAGGAGATAATGAAGTATGCCCTGTGTTCATTGTTTTAGAATAAATCAATTCCTTTATTCAATGGAGCCTAATTCAGGCAGTGTAACATACTAACAAGCCAGTCAGCTTCCAAGTGTAGATGTATGCAGAGGAGAGTGTGTGTGTGA
This sequence comes from Anabas testudineus, assembly GCF_900324465.2. NCBI lineage: Eukaryota > Metazoa > Chordata > Actinopteri > Anabantiformes > Anabantidae > Anabas > Anabas testudineus. The sequence goes on from NC_046611.1 coordinate 3,753,590, forward strand.
GAGTCAGAAAAATAGCACCTGCCCTCCATGAAACTCCTCCCAGGATAGAAACACTCACAGTCACAGAGTTTGCATAATTTCTCCTTCCTTGCAGCACAGGCACGAAGATGAATAAATTGAATTCTTACCATTCCTCTGTGTCATAGACTTTCGGCAAGGAGACTTTAGAGATGGTCGGAGTGGGTGCTGTTGAGTTGTGATGTCAGCTTTATCTTAGAAATACTTCCTCAGGCATGAACAACTTCACTGGACTCCAAGGTTTTTCTTTTCCACGGTTGGAATTGTTTGCAGATTTTGATAGAAAAAGCCACCAAATTGCTTTCGATCGCCTTGCCCTCTTGTGTCAGCGGGTATTTGCCTACCAGTATTTAACGCTGCTGAATGACAAATGAGGATCAGAGACCATGAAATGGCCTCCAGCCTGCATGGGCCGGCTCTATGGGGCAGCCAAACTCTACTCTTTTACACTGCTGCTGCTGCCCCAACACTCACCCTGACACAAAAATCCATATTCTTAAAAAAAAAAATCCCTAACAAACAGTTGTGTATGAGCAGTGGGAGAAAAAACTTAATTTATTCTGTGTTCCTGACCTTTTGTGTCATCCTGGCATTTAACACCAAGATCAGATTTGACTGTTTGTAAGGCATTCACACCCATAAATTAGAATAATTATGCAGAATCACTAGGTGGGACGATGAATATGCTTCTGTTTTTAGCAGTATTATTTATTAAAATTTAGTTTTATATGATTTTAGCAAGAATTGACTCATTCTGTCTCACACTGCATGTGTAAAAAGCACCTAGATTTTATCATTGTTATACCACTCAAAGAACAAGGGTGATTCAGCAAGTGTCCTTGAGCAGCTCTTGAGGAAAACTGAATTCCCCTGCACTACAAGGAGAGTTTGTTGTTGCTGACCTCCCCAAGCGAAAAGAGAATTTCAATTGAGTATTATATTTTTGTATGAGGACGAGTCTCCGTTTAACAAGGCAAAGTTCGGCACTCGCACTTGAACTGGAAGCGAGACTGAAAGAGAGGTTTTTTGATGCTGATCCAAATCCCAGCGGAGAGGCGGCGCATCGAGCGGGATGTGGTGCTGTGCAACCGAGCTGCAAGCACAACTCCATTAGCTGACATGCAAGAGACAAAACACAACAAATGAAGCTCTGTTTGTCTCATCCTCGAACCTGTCTGTCACTTAATTGGATGCGGTAGGCCACGTTTCTGAGGGTAGGGGGGGGGGGTTGTGCTTAAAGGGCGTTGATCAAAAGAGAGAGGTCAAGAGGTCAGTTCCCAAACAACCTGACATCATGTTCGGTCCTGTCAAAATAGCAGCAAGCAGTGGTTTTGAGGTATTTCTACTTTACTTATGTACTTAGATTGTGTGATACTTAAAGCTGCTAAAATGCCCCCGCCCTCTTCTCCTTCTTCGGTCTGTTGTGAGTTGTAGAACTTCCTTTTCTTAAAACAGGTGGACGTACCTGACAGTGCAGCTGCATATTTCAACCGACTCCCCTTAGAATTTACTTTGAGTCGAGGCAGGTCACAGCATTTGCATCAAGAAAAGTTTAATTACATATTTGAAGACTCTATTTTTAAAGTTTGTAGTGATATTTTTCCACCACCTAATAAATTAAAATTTTAACAATAACTTTATTCCTAAGCTGCGAACCAGCTGTAATGATGGATGACTGCTCCTGAACCCGTTTACCCCACATTATTGCTCTGAAAAGGACAATTCATCTGCGTGTCATCACCTCCTCACCTCTCTCACTGCACGCCCGTACCTGTGCGGCCACTTTCCTTTTGTCGTGGCTCGCGAACCGTTGTCATTGGCGGCAGTTTGGGGAAGTTTGGCGGCTGGTAGCGGGCCCGTGTCAGAGCCCGGTGATTTAAGCGCCTTTAATAACCTTTCACAAACACTCAGGAGAGTGATGTAAAGCTCAGCGGCTCCCATCACAGCCCTCACAGCCCGCGCTGGCCTCCCATTCATCATCCTGACAGCACCTGACAGCCCTGCTAACGGCGGCCCCCGCCCCCTTCTACTTCTATCCTCTCCTTCCTCCAAGCCTCTTTTTCTCCCACGTGCATTATTCCCTCGCCTTCCTTTCAGTTTCGCCTTGCTCTCCTGTACATATCTCTTCATCTGCTCTTAGTCTGCATCGCCTGCTTTTGTTCTAAACTGTTTTTTCTGTCTTTACATTTGTTTTTTTCCTCTACTTCCCTTTCTAAACTAACTTTCCTCATTTTTTTATTCATTTCGTGCCTACTCACTCTTGTCTTCATGAAGGAACAAGAAACTGCTGCTGCAAAACAACATTAGAATTTGTGCCAAGGTGTAGCACCTGTGAAGTTTGGGAGACTTCTGGGGTCTATGTGACACAGGTCCACAGCCTTTGTTCAAGAAAATCAGCATGCACAGCTCCTCCGAGAATGTGGAACAGCTTGTTACCTTGAGCAATGATTACATGGCGAGGGAAAGGGAACATGTCGGTTAACATGTAATTTGAAATAAGGCCACTGGATAACCAACCTATATCTGTGCTCAAATAAATATCAGCAGCAGGAATATGCTGTCAGACTGGGAGGATTGCTGGCCAGCACATCGCAGGAGTCAGACGCAATAGATACGGAAATAGAAAGCAAGAAACTGACATTGCACCATTGCGTTTAGGTCTGCAATCAAATTATTCGCACAGCAATGTCAGCAATGGCGACACATATTCTGACACAATAACCATCTTTTGTTTGCATATTCTTTTCACCGTCGTCCTCAGAATCTGAATCAACCTTAGTCTGCACAGTATCACAAGGTGATACACAGGGCGAGTGATGTGTTTTGCAGTTGAAATTCAGATTGTAGAAAACAATGAAAAGCAACAATGTGAGTTTTAATGTTACTTCTCTTCGTTCTGCCTGCAACAAACCTAACTATGTGAATATACAGGTGATCACAATGTTATCTGTATTCACCTCCACTTTCATTAAAATTAAAATATGACGGGAAACACGAAGAACATTTGAAAATCTTTTCCATGAATTTTTAAATCAATATTAAAACAATTGTCAAGGTTTGTCACTTGCTTTAACAGGCCTTAAACCAGGAATACCACACATAGAAACTGATGAATCAGTGAATATGAACTAAAGATTATTTAGACCTAACAGTAGGACACAGTAAAGGTAGTTTAGTAGATGCATTTTTCACAATAAAAGACGCCCCATGTTTAACCAGTTGAATGCTTTTAATGTGTAGCAGCAGCAGGAAATGTTGTGTTTAGCAGTAGCTTGGTACAGTATGAAGACATTAAACTGATAGGAGTCAAATAAAATCATCCTCATCACATAAATGCTTCATCCTGTAACCTTCACGTGTCCTGTTAGTCAATCGGAATTCAGGACGGGAATGAAAAACTTTGCCACTACTGCTGGTTGTTACCATAAAAGCATAATAAATTTAAAACACATAAAGAGTATGTAGTATTTTACCATCTGTGCCAGTGAAAAACAGCAAAGTCAAGAAAGCAGCAGGGGGGATAGAAAGGATCTGCCACGCTACAGCAGATAGACCTTTTCAGTAAGCTTTGTAGCAAGGTGATCTACTGAATTTGAGTTCAGACATCCCATTACTGACACGTTGCAGAACCAATTGCCGAATTGGGCCCTCATGTTTTCACAGGGGAGCTCTCACTGTGACGTCTGCCTGCAGCCTCAGTTATGTGTGCAACCATCATTTTGGCTGCACCCGCAGGTGGTACAGAGGCCTGCGCCGGGAAGGTTCGATCTGCTGGTAATTGCGTTCCTCCAAAATCAAATCCAATCAGCGATAAGACAGTCATTCCCATTTCTTCTCGTTTTAAACCAGAAGGCGATACAGAGCAGGGGTTAGCTGAGAGAGTCAGGACCGGCAGATTGTTCTTCACTGTTACACAGCTCTGCTAATCACAGATCCTCATCACGTCATGAACTCTGCATCCTGAGGCCATATAACTACAATTTTTATGGCTGACATTATTGTCAACCATAAAAATCGTGATGTTATGAACAGCAGTGTGTGGGCGTTAAACTCAAATTCAACAAGTCTAATCTTCATTCAACACCTGTGCTTAATTTGGGCTCAACCTCCGCACCTGCAAAACCCTGCTCAACATTTCCTATCATATGTGAGTCAGATGTCACCTTTGGGCACATCTTCCTTTAATATTTCTTTTGATTCTGTCTCCTTTACAAATTTAATGTGATTGTAACTGCGTTGAAAGGTCACATTGGTGCTCATTAATGGGGCTCTGTGGGAATTTAGTGTGTAAGTTTGAATCTGCATCAAAATACTTCCTAACAATAAAACATGATGAGGTGAGTCCAACTTAAAGTTTTAAAGAGAATGTAAATAATGCAAAATAGATTTTTTTCTTTTATACATACACACAAATGTATTTAAATTACTTGTCATTTAAATAGTCCTTCACATGACCTTCATTAAAAATTCTCATGTATTTATATTAATATTTGAAAGCAATTGTCTTCCTCTAAGAGAGGCCTTAGGAAAACAATATTTTATTCTCTTATGAGGCACATTGCGAGACAGAGCTGTCCTTCTTTTACCAACATCTCACATACTGAACCCTCTGGGCACAGACTCCTAGTGGTTTCATTTCAGCCCCCTGATCACACAATGGTTTACACCTGAGTTGGCAGGTGAATACAATTAACTAGCTGGTAGGAGAGGAAACCAACAGGCCTCCAGGTGTGTGAGGTGAACTGAGAACAGCTTTTAGTGGTTTTACTCTCTCTACCGACCTGCCACCCCCAGTTGAAGAATTATAACTATGTAAGTATAACCAGTCATACAAAACAGTTAACAATGTCAACATAACCTACTGTACCATCACAATGATAACCAGTGCTGTTAAGACTAGTAGAAAACAATTTTAATAAATGGTGAAAGTGTTTCAAGCCAATATATATTTGTTCTGTAACAGTCAGGGACAAAGAAGGTGAGTTTGATAACAAATGAATTAGATTTCACTGATTTCTTTGCAGTATGATGTTACGCGGACGATACTTTACTCACTTCAACAATCAGGACTTATTCTTTTAAGAAAACTGTCTCCAATATTTGTCCTGATGAAGACGAACATTTACCCAAATGTACAGAACGCTCTTCTGCTTATCTCATACATGTATATTGCATTTGGTCGTCTGGCACATTAGCATTTCAGTCATGAACTGTCGACTTCTAAAACTTGGCAGCCTGTAAGATCAGAGAGTGCCTGCAGGTTTCAGTACCAATATGTGGAGGTTCCTACTACTTTAACCTCTCTCAGATCTGTATTACTGATGGCGTCATGTTTATATGTTTATGCCTTTGTGTGGAGGAGCTCTGGGTTTAGGTCTGGGGGGAGATATACCTTGAAGCAAAATGCTAAATGGTCCAGTTTTGGAGCTTCTCTAGAGGTTGTTTGAAGCCTCCAGCTATTCCTCTGTGTACTTACCTCTGCAAAAACACCTATACAGATAGCTTCTCTCCTCCTGGGCTGGAGTCGCTGAGAATTTTGTTTATATCCTCTTAGGAGGATGTTTGATCCTGATTGCCACAGTAACTAGCTTGTTAAAGTGCATTTTTTGACCTGAAATCATGTAGACTGTTCAAATAACTGGCACATCGTTAACAACAACTGACTATTTTTAGGTTTATGTGTTGTTTTGTTTCCCCCTGTGGACAGAGTTTGACTCGTATGTCATTAGTAATGATGTGGCACAAAGTCATGTGACAATTAAAGTGAGCATAAAGTAGCAGCTGGTTGATGCAGGTTTTTGTGCTTTCGTAGAGACTAATCGCTGCTGAGTGTCCTGAAGGTACTCGCTGAAAGGCCGATAGGCTCAAAGGTGATGACATCATCTGGTCTCATGATAAGGCCCAGAATAATATCCCATTTCAATTTTAATATGCTCTAAAGTGTCACGACTGCATGCTCACGTAGCCACTCTAATCACTCGAAACTACACCTGCTAATTGTAATTGTGTTAACAGGTACATCAAAAGATGGGAACATTTCCCTTGTGAGCATTCTTATATGCTAATCTATAAAGCACACTGTCACAGTCTGTACAAAAGAAATAACACAACACTGTTAATATTACAGAGAGAGTGGGTGAGCCCAGATGCCCAGAGATGCATGCCTGCCAGCACCCAAGACATACATTTGGTCCTGGAGAGTGATAAAAATCTCAACATAGATCACTGTCACGCTCTCAAGCGGCGTCTGTATTATTGCTCTGCAGCATAACGCTGCAAACGAGATGAGTTACAGAGTTACATGTCTAGTTGGTATTCTTTTAGTATCAGTCAACAGAAGTGAGTGTGGAATTACACGGGCATGACTTCGAGGCGAGGAAAAGCAACGACTTAGTTCACCATGAATCAAGATGCAGAAAGTCATACTTCTAGTTTGCTGTGTGCCTTCTTTTGATCAATGTTTCTATTTTCTGTGCAGAAGGAGATTGCCCTGGAGAGGACGCCGGTCAGCGGAAAGCAGCCGGGCTCTCTGGACCTCTCTCTAGAGTCCCTGAACAAGCTGAATCACAGCAGCAGCACCGGTTTAGGCGGCCGCAGAGGTGACTGCCACGCCAGTGCGGGGAATAGCATGGAGGACTGCGGCAAGGTGGACGAGCCATCCTCCTCCAGCTTCTCCAGCAAACCTGGGGCAGATCCTGTGGGTTCCCTGAGCGACTCGCTGTATGACAGCTTCTCCTCCTGCACCAGTCATGGCTCTAACGATGTGTAGAGGCAAACAGTCGCTCGTCGGACATCTTGGACTTGTCTCTCTTGGCCATTACCACCTCTTTCCTGCCTTCTCTTCTTTTTCAAATGGCATGCATGGATTGACTGGATGCTGAAGTGTACCACAGGCCTCAGGAGTGGATTTAAGGTACTCTTGACTACAGCCCCGCCCCATCATAAGGAGCCTCGTCCTGTCATCATACAAACAGTAGCACTTAGTGGAGCTGGACACCTCAACCTAAACACCAAACCAAGACATTTAATATTTAGACTCTGGATGTGGTGGACTGCACAGCAATACTCAACGTTTTCCCCCATGCTGGGGAATTTCTTATCATTGCACTGTAACTAATACTGTACAAAGTTTGTAAGGAGTGTAAAGTAAACCATTATTCAAGCAGCGATAAGCAGGAAATCTCCTCAATGCAGTTGTTGCTTTATTTTGTTGTTTTCTGTTTTGCTGCTAAGTACGTTGCCCTATGAAAAAATGCCCATGTGGCGTCAAAACCCATAGAAATACACCTAGTTCATCTTTATCTACTTTTTTAAAGCAATAATTTTAAAAAAAAATCACATTTTCTTTTGTTTCTGTTCATTTTAAAGATTTTTACAGGAAAAACTTGTTGCCAATCTTGTCTTTGTGTGTGATCTTTGAGCAGTCGCAGCCGATAACGGCAAACAAAACAGAAAATAGTAAAAAACTGTCCGATGAGAGGAACGTTCCCACCGTTCATCTAACAGAACTCATTTTTAACAGCAGATTATCTAATGATGTCAATTGAAGCAAAGCATTTTGGGTTCTAGTGTGGTACATTAACTAATAGGACTGATAAGGAGTTACAGAAACAACTAGCTTTTCTGGCTCGAACGCGCCCGGTGTCATTGTTGGTAGCTCAGGGAACACACTGGACTAATGCAGATTGTAAGAATAAAAAAGCATCCATCAGGAAAATGTTGACAAGTGAAAGAGTTCCTGCAACTCCACAATCCCAACAGTCTAGTAGTGTCATGGTAGCATAACAAACCTACACTCTTCAAACCTCAGTTTCCTTTCATAGTTGTATATTATGTTGTATATAAAATGATTGCTATAAGTTAAACTTGGAGTGGGCATTGCTGATGGATATATGCAAAAAAAACAAAAAACAAAAACAAAACAAAAAAAGGAAATTGTCTGCCAATCATTTAACCAAGGTTTTAAGTCTACTGTTGGAAAGTGGCGTCTTTTCTTATGGAATTCTTTCGGGGTTCTTGTTTTGAAAAAATAAAAGTCTTTATTTTGATCGATAAGAGCTAAGACTAAAATATTTTATCACTTTATTTTAAAGACATATTTGAACTTTAGGGTGAGGTTAATGCCAAATTTCTACCTGGAATTTGACCAGCTGGTGCTAATCAACAGAGCCGACTGTGTGTTTTTCTATGAAACTGTTAATATTGTATGAAGAGAGTCTAAAGAGGACTTGTGTATTTTTCTAGATGTCCAGTATTTATACCCACATTTTGTACTGTCAGACTGTAGTGTGATTGTCATGCTTCACCTCTTTCCTTAAATGTTCCTTTGTAAAGAGAAATGGTTACCAGCAGTGTTACTTTGGTAATTATTATTATTATTATTATTATTATTATTATTACTCTGTGCAATTTTGTCTGTTACACTAGACTTTAATGCTCTATTTTATGTAACTATTTCCTAATTAAATATGAGAAATCCTATTTCCAACTGAGCTGCAGAGTGTGTGTGTTTCATTTGCGCAGCAGGTCGTTCCTTCAGTCTTTCTTTGGATGTGGAAATAAAGGATCGGAAGAAAACCCCAAATCTGTGGCCCCCCAAGGGCCAAGTGTGTAATCACCGCTTCCCACTCACACTCTGTCAGAGTAGGAGCTCCGAGCCGGCGACAGTCGCTCTCTGCGCAGGGATTTAGAACCATTAGTCCCTCGATGGGTAATTATGTGCGTGTAAATAAAAGCAGTCGTGCGGTTTCTTTGTGTGCGTGAGAGTTTCTGCGTGACCATCACAGACTGAGTGAGCTCGTATTGAACAGAATGAGTCTGTTTAAAGGTAAAATTCATGCTGGAGAAGAACTTTACAGGAGAAGACGTAGTTTATTAACACACTAATCCATCAAATAAACTCAAAGGAGCAGAATTTGTTCCCTAAATGTCACGAAAAGGTCATTAAAATAAAGTTAAAGTACTATAATAATATTATTAGAACATGAAGTACTGCAGGCTGAGGGCTGTATCAATGTCGGTAGGAGGTGACATGTAGGTTTTTACTGTCACCACAGGAGTAGAGGAAGTATTATTTAGGATTTATTTATTTATTATATGAGGAATTAAAAAGCACCATGAAGTCACATTCTGTGTGGAATAAGAAGAAATCTGATGTGAGATCAACTCCAACACTCAATAACAGAGCAGCTCCCACGTCGAAATGAGCTGTGGGGATAAAACAAATTCTACCATGAACCCAGCAAAGTGCCAAAATCCTCCGCAGGAATCCTAATGTGTTGTTCATCAGTGCTCGACGAGCTCACAGACATTTGGAAACACAGACTGGGAGCTCCCATCACGTGGTGCGCTTTATAATTCCTTCGCTCCGGATCACTCGCACTTTGCGCGGAGCCTCTTCTCTCACCTCAGCCAGACGAGAGCATGAGCAGCGGGTCCCTGTCCTGGTCTCCTCCGCGGCGGTTCGTCCCCCACGCCTCCGTCTGAACAAGTTCGTTGGGTCTGATGTTTCCCCTCCGAGAGTCATTTTGGAGACAATGCGTCTTCTCGTTTTGGCCACTTTATTTGGAGTCCTTCTCGACGCAGGTAGGTGCAACTTGGAGAGACTGGCTGCCGCGTTTTAGTGAGAGTGTGGTGGCACAGGTTGGAGCGCTCGTCCCTCAGCCTCTGTGCAACAAACCAGGAGCTTTGGGCTAAAACGAATCTACATTCATGCGCAACAGAGTGGAAAACGCCAAAATGACAAAATGATTAGACCGATGCGCAGCATTTAACATTTTTATGACAGGGTTTGTGCTCCAAAATGTTTAAAGCTTTATTTTGAAGTATGCACATTCTCTGCTTGCGTGAAATCCAACATTTGCACCACTGCTGCAGTTTTGATGCTTTTTTACGCGCCGGTGGAGCTGGTTTTCGACTCCTCTGCGCCAAACTGTTGTAGCATCGCTTCAAGCCAGCACATCAACTCTGGACTGTTCAAACCTGTTTCAGATGTCCATGTCTTCTACCTTTGTGCTGATCCGAGGAAACTGAAAACAGTTCTGCAGCTTTTCATACACTTGTGTCTGATTTTTTATTTTATTTAGTTGTAGTTTTGTGGTGTCAAAGTCTTTATAGAGATATATTATGTTGCAGTTGTTCACCTGGGTGCACAGGCTGTCCAACATTTGATGCATTGTTTCTTATCAGCCACAGTTCCTGCTGTGAAACTTGGAAATAGATTTAGAATAACTTCCTAAACCTGATAAGCTGAGCTCAGCTGCTGGATGTTGGCCTCCAGTATGACGGATATTGCCAGAAAATAAGAAAGTTCCTTGTTGTCAGAGCCTCCTTCCAGATGATGGATGGAGGTTTCAGGCATGTGCTTGGCTCTCAGTAATTAAGCTGAGGTTGTGATGTTGTGATGTGATGTGGACCTTTATCAGTTTGGGTTTGATGGTGCTGAGTCTGAGTCCGAGCTAAGATTAATGATTGGTGCCATTTCAATAATTACACCAGTAATATCTGTCAGTGGGGACGGATAGCCTGTCTGTGGGATATTTAGGAAGGAAAGGGCAGGCGTGTTTGCAGGACTTGGGAGTTTTTGATTGAATACCTGTGACGCTGCCACGATGAAGATGTCGTATAGAAATACTAACTGAGCCAGGCAGGTGTAGTCTGTGTATTAATTAATGTGTCGTGTATTTACTCATGTAAAGAGGAACAGTTTGTTATGAGCATAGTGGTGAAATTTACATTTCTCTGCAGCTTTGAAGCAACTTCACTATTAATTATAGAGGAAATTGGAAATGTGTCATGAAGGCTGCACATGTGTATTACACACGATACTGTCTGCAGAGATGCTGTTAAGACTATAGATCATTTGCTTTCCAGTTTTCCAGTTTTCCAAGCTTTAACTCTCATTTAAATAGCAGAGGTCAGTTTTAATGGACATTGACAGCGTAACATTGATTCTAAGCCTTTACTCTTCATTGCAGGTCTTACAGCTTGTTTTCTGTGCAGTGTAACGACCTCAGCTTCATGAGGTTCTAGGTACTAAACTCATCCAGAATTAAAAGCAGCAGATGGAATAACAAAAGCTCTGTATGTTATAAACTGCCTGTTTATTGTATATGGATCTTTATCACCTTTGGTTAAAAGGGAATTTAAGGAGACCAGTCTGTGACTCTTTACACCTCATCACCACCTTATGAATCTATAACCTCTATGTTGACACTCAGTCGAGCACTAAAACAGGTGAGAAACGCAGATTAGACCTCGGTGAAGGTCTTCCTTACAGTGCTTTGTTAAGCCATGAAACCTCGGTGCAGAGTGTCATAACACCGCAGAAGCTAGAAAAGATGGCACCGCATCCTCGTGGAGACATTAGTCTCGTTCGGAGATGTAGCACTAGCAAAGGTGCTCACACAAGAGCCAAATTTATAAAAGCTTCTGCTGCCGCTTGACTCAAGGAAAACAAATGTACAATTTAGATTTAAAAGAAATGTGTGGAAAGAGAATAGTTTGAGCAAATGTCAGTAATGTGCACTGCACACTGGGGAAATAATGTATGAAAGAACAGAACCTGATATTGAGCCTGTGCACAGAGAAGCAAACATGTAAGAACGAGGGCGATATAATACTTTTAATGTAAAAATAACCAAGACTCCAGCGTCGTCTCGGAGGAATAGTTTGACATTTGGAGAAATGTGCTTATTGACTTTTGTGCTGAGAGTTGGATTGATACCACTATCATGTGCGGACGACATTAACTCTTTTTGGGGGTTTTCAAACACATTTAAACACCCTAAAAAAAATCTAATTTGTTATTAATTAATGTTTTTTTAGAATTAGAGAGCTTGTTAAAGACAGAGGACAAACAATTACACGTTCAGATAGTTTTAGTACAGGTTTAATAGTCTGGATTCTTTATAAAGTCAAGATGTCTGGACATAAAATAGCCGGAGCACACGCTGATATCTCTAACTGTTGTGTTCATGTACATTCCTCTTTCTGAACAAATGAAAGAAAATTCAATTTAGAATTATTTTTCTACTCAATTAAAAGTAAAAGTCCTTCACTAAGAAAAGATGACTTCGATAACATTGATGTAGAACTCAAAGGTGAACATTAAAATGAGTTGCTAACTGAGTTGTGGAACAAGAAGCTCAAAATTGTAATTAAATACAGGATCTATTGAAATGTACTTAGTTACTTACCACCTCTGTAAAAAGATCGGGTTTGAGGATGAATTGGGTCAATTCTAAAACTCTTTTTTTATTATTATTCATTCATTGTTTAAACCTCATTAGTTGTTCAGCTCTTATAAAGTACAATAATTCACCACCACACAACTAACTAGGTGAAAGTAACTCTGTGTACAGTACATCAGTTTATTTGAGGGTGTGAAATACTTCATATTTTTATATTATTTAATTATACATGGAGGAATATATGAGCAGTATTCAGTGTCATGGTGTGAGGTGAGTGACTCAGCACTGGACGTCTGATCCTGGATTCATCCTGGATTCATCCCTGGTTCACTGTTGGTTAGAACCGGCTGCCCCCTTGTTTCCAGGCTGTATGCTAAGCTAAGCTAACTGGCCACTTGTTCTAACTTCACATTTGTGGTAATAATAATGTGAGTTCATCTAATTCTCAGCAAAAAGAAAACAAAGTGTGTTTTTTTCCCAAAACATCAAAATATTCATCAAACCTCAAATTCACATATTTGACAAACAGAAATGTGATGTGAAAGACTGATTATCTCTCAGTCGTAAAACCGGTTCTCTCTGTACTGTCCTGTGTCCCGGGACAGGAGGTTCCCTGCAGATCCAGTGCTACCAGTGTGAGGAGATGAAGCACAACGACTGCTCCACACCAGAGTACATCGTCAACTGCACGGTCAACGTACAGGACATGTGCCAGAAGGAGGTGCTGGTCAAACCCGATGGTGAGGACAATTTACTGTTACGGATGTTTGTTTTGCATTTAATAGGATAAAAAACAAAAAAACAAAAAAATCAGGTTTTGAGAAACTGGAGAATCTGACTTGAAATCTAAAGGAAGTAAAACCACTTATCAACATCTTTTGGTGGCTGTAAATAGCTCACTGTCATCTCAGAATAATCAAAGAGCCCCAAAGAAACCAGGATAAGAAAACAAATACATAATAGATTGTGGAATGAAACTATTGCTCATGAAATCCTGCACTCGCTTGAATGAAGATGGAGGAAATCTGATGCACGCAGCCCATCACTGTCAATCCTGTCGAGGGTAGGCTATGATGTGGATCTAAATTGAAGTGTATTCTATTATTAAAAACTAATTTGGAGGATTATGCAACCTTGGTGGCAGCACAGGCTTTTTAGGTTTTTTTATTTGCTGGTTTCCGAGTCGGAGTCTGTGATGATTGATATCTGAGGACGGCAAAGCACAGGCTGGGTCAGCCAAAAGTGTCCGAGTAGAAAGCTGGAGGTCCTATTTATCTGCAGAACAAAGGTGACTGTCTGGAAAGCGGAGACAGAGCCGCACACGGACCTTCCAGCACAAGATTTGTTGTCTTTGCCATTGAGATGCACGTAGGCCACATCATTAGACCACTAACCAGGACAGAAAATTAACAGAAATACTGACGTCTCGACGGCAGCGAGTCCTAAAACGACTGTCTGGACACCAGGTCAAGGAAATATCACGTTGAAAAAGACTTTCTTGCTGTGATGTGACATTTAATTTCAAGTCATGCGAGCACATAAACAAATTAAAGCAGTCGTGATGTTTGCACCTGTTGACATTTTGTCTCTTTTTCTCAAATAAGACCGAACACCGAGGAAAGCAAACGATCCCTTTTTCCTTCCTCCAAAAACCTTTAATCCTCATGTGTCTGACTTTTTGACCCCGCTGAAGAGGCAGCGGGGTCAAAACAGCCTCCTGTGATTTTCAGTGTAATAGACGTTGTTATCTATTATTTTCCTTTTACTTGGATTCAAAGAAACAGAGACGAGCAACGTGTTGTTGTTGTTGTTGGATGGATTAAACAGTGTTTACTGCCTAATACTGCATTAGCGTTTCAGCTAACTAGCTTCCAACAACAAAAACAACAACAACAACAACAACAACAACAACAACAAAGCCTCATTCACAAATCACACGTGTTTTATGTGAAATCTAGTTGTCGATGCTATCAGGCTAAAGTGAGCGACTCCATTCTCCATTTGGAAATGTTTAATTCTTTAACCCAACAATTCAACGTTACATTAGATGGTGTTCCCTAGTTGTATTATAATTCTTTGTTTTGCCATGTTGAACGTAAAAACAGCTTGAAAAGATGGAAGCTAAGCTAATCTAAGCTAAACTGAGCTGCAAGGACGCATGTTCTCATCTGTGAATCATGTTTTAAGTATGAAAAAGTTCAAAGTTCAAAAAAGATCAATGCTATTTAAAATTTCCTGACATGTTAGCTTGTTTAAACTTATGATATAGCGAGTTTATTAGCTGTAACTGACAACGTTGATTTTGTTAAACTTTGGTCTGATCAACACGTTGTTTAATTCTAGCTGCGTGTTAGATGTTTTTATTATTGCATCCAGCACGGCCACTGTACATTTATATTTAGACATTTACATCAAATTCTGCAGGATGAAGCACCTTAAAGTAAAGTTCACAGTTTGGCAACGCGACTATCTCAGTGTGTGTTGTGAAGGATGTCAGGCAGCAGCTGCCCTGTTCGTTTCACCTGTCTTGTAATTGGAGGTGCACACGTTACACGTTCAGCGCCTGCAACAATAACTTGTGTCATGTCCTTGACTGAGACGTTGACCCTGCACAGGTGCTGGACATGTTAATTTTATTCTCGTCCTCGGCAGAAACAGCAGCAGAGAAACAAACGGCCGATCACAGAGGAAACATGCTCAGTTGTATTTATCTTCCACATCAATAAAACACACTCCCACATAATGGATTGTTATGTCTTCAGAGACCGGATTTATCACAGTTTGATTTAATCTGAACTTTTTTTCTTGTCCAGTAAAGGAGAAAATTTCATTTGCAGAGAAAAGAAAAAACAACAACAGAATAAAAATGCCACATAAATGATAAAACACCTGCTTTAACATACTGTAGAAACAAACAACAGCAATATATATGCTGGATGGAGACACCTCACTCAGTTGGTGGCTCTGGATTGTAATACAGCAGGAATATGAGTGTCGTTCCCTCATTCAAACATAAATTGTAGGAACATATAACGCACTGACAAACGTCAGCTAATAGGAGCAGACAGGAAGTCAATCCCTTCATTGCTCGAGCTCAATAAAACTCTGCAGCACTGCATCTTCAGGATAAATAACTTCATTATAACAGGAAAGAATTCATCATAGTTCGATGCTGTATTCTTCAGCATGGCCAACATGTTGAAGCTGGTCAGTAGCTTATCCCGAGCCTTACAATTCCCTTTGGACTGTCAGTTGTTTTTTGTTGCAGGAATACATTACAGGAAGTCCTGTGCATCGTCCGGGGCCTGCCTCATCGCCTCCTCCGGCTACCAGCAGTTCTGCACCGGCCGGCTGAACTCGGTGTGCATCTCCTGCTGTAACACCCCGTTGTGCAACGGGCCCAAGAGGAAACGCCCCGTGCCCTCTGCGGCCGTGTCGTGCATGCAGATGAACCGGCAGCTTCTCCTCCTCCTGACCTTCGTTCTGCCACCGCTGATGTTCCTCCCGCTGACACAGATCCTCCTCTAGGTCGCAGCACATCTTCATCCTCACTGTGCACTTCTTTACATTTGTGCAACCTGAGCCATAGAGAAGAACAACATCTAATGTCATTTTATTTACAGTTAGATTACCGTCCCTGCAACCTCAGCTAAACAGAATAAAGCTGTTTGTTAAACGTTCTCTATACAAAGAAGACAGACAGAAGACAGATTGTCCACTCACTTTTCTTTAGCCATTAGTTTCTGTTAAGGGAAATCTTATCTATCATGTCCGTAAATATTCACCTACAGCTTCTAAAAACTAAATAAACCTCTCTTATAAATCCCTAATCAACACTTTAAATTGTCATTTAATTCATCTGAAAATCAAAGTGTAAAAGCAACAATTAAGTGCTGGACTTATTCTTGGCTGAGAGTAGATGCGTGGAGCCAGTGAAACCTCCAGTAGGTTACTGCTCCTATATAATTATAATTATAATTATAATAATTATTATAATTATAAAATATTCTTTTTTTTAATTTAAACAAATGAGACTCAACATTTTGTGAACTTTGGTGAAGCTAGTATTCGCAGACTCAGCATCGCTAACTTTGAGTGTTTGTGCTAAGCTAAGCTAATATTAGCTCGTTACTGCTGGTGGAAAACCAGGAATCATAAAAGTCGAGGCTTTGAATGCAGCATTTCACCGTTTTAAAGATGAATGAATGAATCCTGTCTTTTTTTTTTTTTGCCACAGGTTCGCCCTTGAGCCAGGACCTGTGATCACTGCTGTGAAAGACAGAAGGAGCTGATCTGAACACCACAATGACTTTAAAGCTTCTCCGCAGACTGTTAGTCGGATCAATGTGACACCACAACCACTGGGAATGACTCTGCAGAACTGGAATATGCAGAGATTTCTGAGGCATCTTTCAACTCTTTAGCTTTTTGTGACGTGGAGCATTTTGTGAAGAAGCTGCTCTGAAGTCATTTTCTGGTTGTTCCACGCTGTAAAAGTAGAAAAATAAGATTTTCAGCTTTTAATTTGTGGGCTTTTGTTCTGGATGTATGATTTGAAACAGGGCTGTTTGTTTATTCCTTGTTGACCCTGTAGCTGTTGTTGCTCAGAATACAGTTTACTGACCATATGAAACTATAATTATATTTTTTCATATCTCATGCTGAAGAAGGCACTTTTGATTCAGGCAAAGAGGGATCGAATATGAAGGTTGCGACGCCTTGTCCTGTCCTAGTTATGCACATTTTCCACTGCTGTACAGTACTGACTGACTGAAATGGTTTTGAAATGCTGCTTTTTATTATTGCTTATTCATAAATTGGTTGTTAGCGACATCCAGTGAGATTTAAGGCACTTGACTGCGTTTGAGCTCAACATGGAAACACAGTGAATTATACAGTCAAATGTGTATTAGATATAATAGCAGGCTATAAGCACAAATTCTCACTTAAGAGTTGCTTCAGGATCCGTGAACCATATTTCTGTCTCTTCACAACTTGTAAGAATTAAACACATGCACCAGTCGCTGCTGCTAATACAAGTCGACCACATGCTGTATTTTACAAACCAACCAGTTTGACTGAATGGACCATGAAGCGTAGATTCCCATGTAAGTGATTTATTCATCATTTGTCCATTCACACAGTATTATACTAGTGAATGTGCTGTAGATATCAACGCACACATTCTCACTGTATTTTAATCGAGAGGAAAGCAGAAGCTGAGAATGTGCAGTGGTTCAACATTGTTTTCACCTTATTATAATATTGTTTTCATATTATAAAGAATGTTGGATATTGATTACGACTATATAACTGATGTTGGAGCGTCGTAGACTGTTCTGGAAACAGACAGTGATGGACCATCCGATAAATGTTCAATGCAGTTTTCTGACTGGTCTTCTGTGAAGAGTAACACTGTAATGTGCTGACATGTAATGTAAATAAATGTTGCTGAGAAATGGACCTGTCATGTGGCTGGACGGCATGTTTTCAGTCACTAGCAGAAGCTGTTGCATCATCTCTTACACTGCAGCAAATACGAAATAGCCTATGATTCTAAAACGCTGCTGGTCCTCCCAGAAAGAACTGTCACGGGAGTTCATTAGATGTGTTTCTGTGAGCATCTCCATTTTCCTCCAATTTCAATTATTAGAAAATGTGTATTTTCAAGGAATCCTTCTGTAAATGTGTCATTTTATATAATAGAAAATTATTATTACTATGGAAATTGTGAAATCTGCAATAGCCCACTGATAATGGTGTAAATTTCCTGTTTATTCAAGATAAAACCAAAAGAAACCAACATGAAATGTTACTGCAACAACTTCCATGCAACTTTCCACCTTCATGCTTAACATGAAAATTCCCCAGCATGAGGTTTGGAGACGTTTGTGAAGACGGGGGTGAATTTATTTAACTCTCTGGGAAATTAAATCCAACTCTGTTGGGGGTCCCTGTGAGGGTTTTTAGGTCTAAACGCTCATTCTCTCTCTCTCTGACCTTCACACAGCCACATGAAGGCGTTCGCCACACTTTAGTCTAATATCATCTCTTTTATTGCTCATTGATTGTTTTAGTGGCTCTTTCTTCCTGTTTTCTGCATTTTTTGGTTAATAAAATGCTGTAATTGCCACAGTGCAATGAAGCTGACAATAGGTACTTCAGCAGAGAGATGTGACAAATATACAGAGCTCGGACATGTTGTGATGCTGATCTGTTTAAGCTTTCAGTGAAAAGACCCATAGACGACATGTGAAACAGTCGGCTCATTTTCTGGTTAAGATAGTTTTTTAAAGAGTGAGACAGTCCAGCTGATTGACGGCTGATTGTACAGTAAATGCCTTAATAGTGTTTCCAAGTAACCACTTTCAATTATGTACCAAACGCTGCAGCGGTGCATTGTTAGAAACACAATAGAGCAGCTCCCAGTGGATAAATCTTGCAGGCCACAGCAAAATTTACAGACTTTGTGCAACGAGATAAAGAAGCATTCAATGTTTAACACAGTTAAAAGGTTCAATCAGATAAATAAAGGAGTTAAGAGGCGTTTGTGCGTCTAATGCAGGTTAAACTTTGGGTCTATTAGCAGTAAATGCATCGTGCAGGGTGAGGCAGCGCCTGCATGACAGAGCATCATTAGGCTTGAACACAGAGAAAGAGGTGGTGGCAGGAGTCAGGACTGACGATCACAGAGAGGAAGTGCCGACTGCAGCTCTCCTGGGGTTAAGAAGCAGCAAAAACAGGAGATTATTAAAAATAATAAGGCCCACCTCTGCCTAACGCTAACGACATGCACGCAAACACTCATATTAGAACTGTGGTGGTGGAAATACTTCAGTTGATGAGGGAGCTCAACTCATCTACTTTGTTTACTGTGTAGGCTAAGTGTATGGAAAATGAGGGTGGGGGGGTAGGGGGTTATATATTCTAGTGTAGGTGGAGAGTGTTTCAGGTACAGAGCTCACAGGACTAACAGAGGACAGCAAGATCAGAAACCACCAGAGAGCCAATTAACCTGAGTCCAGCTGTATTAAATACTGCATGTTGTATATAGCTGTAATGAATCAGAGCTGAATCACTCGAATGGTTTTTATTTATTTATTTAGTTATTGATTAAATGGCCAAATTAAAATGAAACTCTATTAGATTATAAATTCCATTACACATATTAGACTGGATAGGAATAGTCCTGATGAAAGCATGTTTTCCTTTAAGCATCATTCTGAACCTGAAGACTTAGCAGCCGTCCTGATACGAGCTACTTCACCACACTTTATTTTCTAATCCACTTTAGTGCACTCGCACAAATCTCCACTCCAGTTAAGGAGGGCCAATAAAGAAAAGTAAACACAATTTTAAAAAGTTACAGCAGCACAAAAGGGAAATTATTCTGCAGCTGTGGGGACGTTAACAAGCATCAGACTCACGTTAAACACGTTACAGCTCTGCAAAAGAATTTCAAAATAAAAGCAATGTGGCTTGGTGAATGGTAGTAGAAATCACACTGAGTGCTCCGTTCCAGAAAGGATGTTTTATAGATGTAGTATTGGAACTGCTAGAAACAAATGGTTTTATTTTGTATCACTGCAGCAACTGAATGACTGGATTTTGCTTTGTAAGCATCAGAGGCATCTGCAGGCTTTTAAAAATGAGAGCACTGGTGCCCTCTAGTATTTAAAACATGACACACAGCAGCGTGAAGTACCTTCACAAACCAGCAGCTGGCTATATAATAATCATATTAATGCTGCTTTGTGACATTAAAACACAAAAACCTGTGTCAAAGTTCCAGTTTTCCCAAAATACCTTAAACACTATTAAAAGGAGAGACATTAAAATGTTTTCTGTTGCTTTATCTCTTCATTTTATATTCACTGTTCTTTAGAAAGTAACAGTATTTGCCTTACAGGAGCAGTTCTTGTGTTTTAGGATCACTGTGAAATGATGTTATTGCTCAGTTCCACTTAAAAGAGAGGACAAAAGACACCACTGTGCTCAGTATCATTTATCTCCATGATGTAAAAAGAAAGTCCTTCATTGATGGTGGGCTCCTGTTGAATCTTTGCTCCAGCACTGACAATGTTGAAACAAATTGTTTCACCTATAGCTCCCGATAGAGAGTTTCCATCAAGCGGCCCCGGCTCCACAACAGGAAGATGTTTCTATCAGCAGCAGCAGAGCCAAGGGCTTTTCTAGGAGACTGTGTGGGGAAGAGGCTCCGGAGTGAGTGATGATTCTGCCCGGGGACAAAGGGCCAATGTATCCAGGCCCTGCCACTGACTCTAATGTTGTAAGGCTCTCTGGAGCCAGAATCAAGCCCCACGGCTCCTTCTTGCTCATATATCGTCTTTATCAGTGGTCCTCCATGCAGTTGTGGAGGCTGAGGACCATTTTGTCTGGCCTCTGATGGCACTTAAATCACTGATATCTAGTGGAGTCGCAGGGGTGAGATGAAGTTGGTGAAATTTTTTGTGCAATGAACAAACACTTTAACAGGTAAACACAAAATAGAGGATATAACTTACATATATGTAGTTTTGTAGCACAAATTTACATTTAAATGTAGTCATTTAGCAGACGCTTTTATCCAAAGCAACTTACAAGTGAGGAACAAGGCAAGCAAACAAAATCTAAGTCGAGAAGAAACAACATCAAAACAAAGTGCTGTCAAAAAAGTGTTTGTTTCAAGAAATGTGAGAACAAAAGAGTAGAAAAGTTTTTTTTTTGTTTTTTTAATTTAAATGCAAAGGAAGATGTGGAAGAGTTCTGTTTTCAGCAGTTTTTTAAATATTAAAGTGAGGTGGCTGAGCGTGCAGAGACAGGCAGCTCATTCCACCATCGAGGGATCACTGAGCTGATCAGTTTTCCTTGGTGTCGACTGTGTGGTGCTGGTACCACCAGTCCACGTTCCCTGGTTGAGCGCAGTAGAGGATGTAGACCTGAATGATCGAATTGAGATAAGATGGAGCTGTGGAGTTGACCACTCTGTAGGCAAGAGAATAACGACAACGATATATCAGACAAATAACGATATTGTCTACTAATAATAAAACAAAAATCTGAATACACAGTTAAAATATAATGTAGCATTTTAATTCGTTTGAATAACTTGTACTTTTGTTTCTAATAATATATTTTACTCTTATTCTACTAATTATTAGTAGTAGCAGTAGCAGTCTCCGTCCACTCGAGGGCGCTAATGCGCATGCGACGGTGCTGACGCTGCACTAGAAGAAATCTCACCGAACCCGGAAGTATCCCAGAGTCGACCGTCCCTGCTTTTCATTCAGGCTCCTGCGGGTTAAATCAGCCACTAATAAGGTCTCCGCTCACATCGGGCGCCTGATTTATACATCTGTAGGTAGCTTAAAGGATAGCAAACATGGCCAGTCGGCTACCGGCTTGTGTTGTTGACTGCGGCACCGGGTAAGTGAGAAAAATGAAATGCTAGTTAGCGTTAGCCTGGATTTCATTGACCACATAAGTGGCTGTCAAACTTCCAGCTAACGCCCTGATATTTAGCTGTTTAGTCTGTGAGGTGCTGACGATACGTAGCCCCATCTGCTCATTTTCTATTCTTATTTTCTGTCTAAATGCATGCTAAATGTTACAAAACAGCACGCCAATTCCCGACTGGTTTATTATGTGTGCATTTATAATGAGTAACTGCTTTATCATTGCACTTAGCTGCTGCTAGCTACTGAAGCTAATGTTACTTCCTGGACAATCCTCACAGCAGAAAGCGTTTCATCTGGATTATTTCGGCTCTTGTTGTCTGTAATTGAAGTGCAATTGTAAATTAGCGTTTATATTGATTTGGTTGTTTTTTTTTTTGCAGGTACACAAAGCTTGGTTATGCAGGAAACACTGAACCACAGTTCATCATGCCTTCATGTAAGTCAGTCAGAAGATGTATAAACTGCATTTGAGAGTTAATGCAACTATTTCTAATGTTTATCACGGATATTATATATATTTTAACATTGTGAACTGTTTCATCGTAAATGTAATAATAAGCTGCAACAGGGAATTATTTGTTTTAGGAATTTGTTAAATATTTAGTTTGTAATTTATCTCATGAGAATTTGATGCTTGAACAATGAACAGTGAACTCAATCTCTTTGGGGTTCGGGTTGTTTCTCTGACAAGACGAGACAATTCAAGGTCTCATTGTATGTAGAGAATGAAAGTTTCAGTTTTTCTACATATTTTCTGGTATTTTTGAGACAAAATAAATAGAAAAATTGAAAAAGTAATCCTCAGATTTAGTGATGGTGAATACAATTGTACGTTGTAGATCAACAAGAAAACAACAACGTCAGTATTTACTTCTAATTATAGTGCATCACGCTGGTTTAAGGTTTCTTTTAATACCTGAAACCTATACTGGGTACATCTGAAAGTTGAGTCATGGCAACTGGACTTCCTTCTTGTTAAGTCGAAACATTTCATAACTTCAACAAGTTGCTTCTTCAGTCAGACTGAACTAAATTTCACCTGGAAAAGCACAAAGTACCATGAGATTTTCCTGTTTCACGATAAAGTAAAAACTCCCTCCAGATGGATGATTCTAAACAAATTGAATGAAATTAATGAAAACATTGAAATAGTTTGTCTAGTCATTTTATACA
This sequence comes from Anabas testudineus, assembly GCF_900324465.2. NCBI lineage: Eukaryota > Metazoa > Chordata > Actinopteri > Anabantiformes > Anabantidae > Anabas > Anabas testudineus. The sequence goes on from NC_046611.1 coordinate 3,776,430, forward strand.
AATAAAGTTTTAAAAGGAGATTAAAGAAGATTCAATGGCACAGTACATTATCTCCTGCTGATGGATTCTGGGAACATAATAGTCTCCACTTGGACTTATATTCTTAACTTTATCTGCAGTTTCACTCTGACAGCCCTTGTTTTTGACCATTATTATTATTATTCTATTCTGATAAACATTTGCTGATACCCACAGTGCTCATCTACATAAGGAAGACCCTGAGCTTTAAAACAGTCCTTAATGTTAGTGACTTTAGTAGGAAGTGAGACAGACGTAGATAGGAAATCAGAAAATGCTGAGTTTGTTTGGTCCTGGAAATGTGCTGACAGTAAGAAAAACATGCAATAACACACAGGTTGTAGTTTAACTTGATATTTTATTACTATAAGGTCCTCCTCTCTCAGGATCATAACACGAGAGACTCTTGCATCATGGAGTTGTCCTAACTACACCTCTTTACCCATGTCTGAATCCAGGTCTAGTGATTTGTTCTTTTCTGTTTTATATCTTACCCCTGTGATCGTCTTCAGGTATTGCAATCAAAGAATCGGCCAAGGTTGGAGACCAGGCCCAGCGCCGGATGATGAAGGGTGTTGATGACCTGGACTTCTTCATCGGGGATGAAGCCATCGACAAACCATCATATGCAACAAAGGTAGACAGAACAAAACTAGCAAAATAAGGTTTTTTGTATAAGATCTGGGCCACTTTGATGCGTGGTCCTCGATTTGCTCTTAGAGTGCAACTGCTTTCAGATGAATCATATCAAAACAGGTCAGAATTGGATACGTAAATGGATCCAATTGGAATACAGAGCAGAAGGACCAGTAGTCTGTTACAAAATGAAGAGATAAAGCAAAAGAAAACTTAGTCTGCATGAAGCGTTTGACATTTCCACCATCTTTCCTGCTCATTTCCAGTGGCCCATTCGTCACGGGATAGTGGAAGACTGGGACCTGATGGAGAGATTTATGGAGCAGATCATCTTCAAGTATCTGCGGGCAGAACCTGAAGACCATTATTTCCTTTTGGTGAGACCAGGTTTTATTACACAGGGCTTTCTTTAAACTTATTTGTCTTCTGTAAGCAAGAATTAAGTAGTGGTGGTAGTCATAGTAATAAACAAATGGCATATGTGAGCAGAGGTGAAAACAATTCTGCCTCTCACAAACAGAAGTTTAGAGTCAATTTGTTTTTCAGTGGTTGTACTGTTACTACTACTAATACTGATGACACTGTTTCTATTTAAAAACGGTAGAAGCTGTTATGGTTTGCAATCAGTAAAACAAAGGAATTAGCACAAACTGAAGTTTGTGGAAACAAGAAACACTTTTCTTTATATTAAGTAAAGTTGTTCCACAATAGCAGTGAGCTGGAAGCAGCAGCACTCGAGTAATGACTACATGTGAGCCACATGTGTTTAGAAAAATAAATTGTATTGGCACAAAATAATTGACTGAAAATACTGAGCTGGTGTAAAAGAGGGTCTCAAGTGTTTATATTGTAAAACTGTGCCAGTCCTTTGTAGTCATGTTGTACATGAGTGTTCTGTGTCTCTCTTAATCCAGACAGAGCCTCCTCTCAACACACCAGAAAACAGAGAGTACACAGCAGAGATCATGTTCGAGTCATTCAACGTTCCCGGGCTCTACATTGCTGTTCAGGTGAGTGTTCAGCAGCCAATCAGTACGTGTGAGTAAAAAACCTTTGATAAAAGCTGAAACTGGACGAAGGCCACAGCACTCCGCCTACACGTGAAGTAAGGCTGGTCGGCTGGTCACAGAAATAGATTTAACTCCTTGACTCTGTCTGTGATGAGATTATGAGGATGTTATAAAGGGAAGCACCTCTTTTCACTTCTGCTTTCTAAGTTTCACATTGTGCATTAATCTGTTCTGCACAGTTGTTGTTAGTCGTTACCTGCAGAGGATTGATTTTTTCTGAATGATGTGTGTCCCTACTTGACCCCATGATCTCATATTGCTTTGTTAAACATGATTAAAGTTTGTTTTCTGCATCAGGCTGTCCTGGCGCTGGCTGCCTCCTGGACATCCAGACAGGTGGGAGAACGGACACTGACGGGCACCGTGATCGACAGCGGAGACGGAGTCACACACGTCATCCCAGTGGTGAGCGTCAACTTTTATTTTTTTATTATTGTTGCCATTTCTTCCTCATTCTCCTCCCTCAACTGATGCACACTTGTGTCCCAGGCTGAAGGCTACGTCATTGGCAGCTGCATTAAGCACATTCCCATCGCTGGTCGAGACATCACATACTTCACCCAACAGCTGCTGAGGGAGCGAGAGGTGGGGATCCCTCCAGAACAGTCTCTGGAGACGGCTAAAGCTGTCAAGGTCAGTGTTGAACTGTTGTGTCCGTTATTGCAGTTTTAAGCTGTCTCCACTATTTTAGCATCACACCTCACAGCGGCTGTGCTGTGGTCAGTTTGAAGATGTGCTTGCACATTGACTTAGTCTATTTCTGTATTGAAACTGGCCCCAGTAAAGGAACTGATACCCACAGAGATGAGTTGTTCAGGTTGTGTTGTTCAGTTATCAGTTTTGGCCACTAGAGGTCAGTGCAGCTGCTCGTGAAGGCACTGAAACATGAACATCAGTGGTTTGAAACAGAAACATGTCCACTTTAAAATAACAGTTGTACTTTATTGTCTTCTCTTTTTAGGAGCGCTTCAGTTACGTCTGCCCTGACCTCGTGAAGGAGTTCAATAAATACGACACAGACGGCTCCAAGTGGATCAAACAGTACACAGGTATCAATGCCGTCACCAAGAAGGAGTTCACTATCGATGTTGGATACGAGCGCTTCCTCGGGCCTGAGATCTTCTTCCATCCTGAGGTACAGTGTGTTGCTTTTCAGAGATGTCGTGATCATGCTGCTTCTGCTGATGATTAATGTAGATAAAAATATTATGTTCCTGAAGCCTGAAGTCTGAATAGATCTGAAACAGTTATTCAGTATAAACCTGCAAGGATTGCTATTTGCTGTCCTATCATGATTCTTTTTTTTAAATATTTTGTTTACTGTTATTGTTTTTGCACAGTTTGCCAACCCAGATTTCACTCAGCCAATCTCAGAGGTGGTGGATGAAGTCATCCAGAACTGCCCCATCGATGTCAGACGTCCACTGTACAAGGTACAAGAGCAAATCTTATGCATATGCTCGTGCTAACGGTTAATCTGTGCATCAGTTTGCTCTAACGTGCACTTGTTCCTCATGTCACAGAACATCGTGCTCTCTGGAGGCTCCACCATGTTCAGGGACTTTGGCAGACGCCTGCAGAGGGACCTCAAGAGGACTGTGGACGCACGGCTGAAGATGAGCGAAGAGCTGAGTGGCGGCAAGTTGAAGGTGAAGAAAAAAGGAGGACGACGATTGTTCTGGGGTCTAAAATAGACCTGTCTGCTGTTATTTTAAAAAAATTACACTTTATTTCTGCAGATGTTTTCACAGGAAGTCGTTTTCTTTTGTCTCTTATTTAAAATACTGAGTGTGAATCGTCTTTGTTTGCAGCCCAAGCCCATTGATGTGCAAGTCATCACTCATCACATGCAGAGGTACGCTGTCTGGTTCGGAGGATCAATGCTGGCATCTACTGTGAGTATTAAAACTGTATTTTCAGCGTCGAACAACACATAATCATCCCTCCTGCAGCTTTTTATATATATTTTTGTCATGAACAAACACAGAATTGAAGTTTTCTTGATGGGAGTTTCAATAAAACGGATCAGGAATAAAGAGCAGAGTGAAAGTTTTTCCATATGTCCAATACTTGGCTTCACTTTTTTGTTTGACTAAACACTTTTTTTTATTTATGGAAAAAAACTGTAAACAGAAATTAAAAATCTATTTTATTTTGGCAGCCTGAGTTTTATCAAGTGTGCCACACGAAGAAAGACTACGAGGAGATCGGACCGAGCATCTGCCGCCACAACCCCGTGTTCGGAGTCATGTCTTAGGCACCGGGTGAGAGCAATCATCCGAGGCTGAGGAAAATGGAGGAAGCGCCCCAAGACCTCACATGCTGTGGAAGTCCCATGAGCCTTTGCAAGGATGCTCCGACAGACCTGTTCATTCAGATAGAGCGACGGCGGACCAAACAAACTGCTAAAAGTGGGGCGATATCCTCACTAATTAGAGGAAAGAGGTGACTCAGTCTAAAGGATCCTCAAATAAAACATGTTTACTGCAAGTAGGTTAATAATAGGTGATCAAATGTGATTTCTGCGTGCCTCATATGTACTTCTTACAGTATATCCTCACAGGGTTGTAATATGTCATTAATCAATGAGTCCTGTATAAATGCACTTGTGTGTACATGGGTTGGGTTCTTGCTATACTATATGTTATATACTCTAAAACATGAATTTGGTTCAAGAAGCCGGCCATGTTTAACTAAATCATAGATGTCCCACAAACCTCATTGAATAAATCACCTTTTTGATCAGTAACTTATCAAATAGGTGAAAAATACAAGATGTGATAAAACAAAAAATCACCAGAGCATTCCTGATTTTTCTTCTTTTTGTATATGTCTAATTTCTTAAGCCCCTCAGTACCTGGAACAAATATTTGTTTGAAATTGAAGAGTGGATTATCTGTTCAGATATTTGTTCCAGGTCACTGAGACAGGTCCTGTCCTCTGTGTTCACGCAGCATCACTTTCCTTTGACCTTTTTTATTTGTATTAATCATCTCTTGAGAAAAAAAAGTCATATTAATATATGAACATGCAGTTTGAATGACTGTTGTTGGACCGTCACTGTTGCCTAGATCTCAGTTTTACTGGATAGCCTTGTACTGTACCAAATCTGGATTTCAATGCTGGCATTCCAATAAATGCCAAGGAGATATTTCTCCAGTTGTGATTTCTGTTTCTGTACGTGCAAGAATCATGTTTGTGTTGGGGGAAATGTGACGTGCCTCTGTGTTTCATGTGCCATCTAACGTACGGCTATTTTTGTGAGTGAACTCCACTGTAACTGTAGCTCAGTGACCAACACGTGATGTAAGTGCTTATTTTTGTTCTGTAAGAAACGCTGTTGACAGCAAAGACGGACCGAAAGTACAGACTCACTATGGAAAACAACTAATAAAACAGAAAAGTCTGTTCAGACAGACAGTCTGAGACATGTCTCGTGTCTCCGAGAGGCTGAAGCTGCTCCTTTTCTTGGCTTTGTTCTTTGGAGCAGTTGGATTTTTGTTTACGCTGCTCTCCTGTGGGACGGAGTACTGGCTCCTGGCTGCAGAGTCCTGCAGCCGGTCAGAGGACAGAAAAGGGGTAAGTGGAGTGGCCTGAGAAGAGAAGAGCAAAACAGTTAAAACAACAAGGTAACAAAACCACATTTAACCTAAAATAACGTGTTTTTAGATACGGTATCTAAAAACGTAGCATTTTAAAGGGGAGAGTGAATAAAAAAAAGAATTACACCAAAATAAAACCTGCACTCTAAGAAGAAACAAATACACGACAGAGAGGTGATGGAGCCCAAATGTCTCGGCCTCTGTGTGAGTTGATTGTATTTCTTGTTCTAAAGTGTAAGACACCATGTGACCATAAAGAGAAGAAGAAGAACCAACAACAAATCATGTAAAACAGCACATACATAAAACTACTAAAGAAACACAGGGTCCTACAGTCTGTCAAGGTGAGGGGGGCGTTAATAATACATTTCTATTTTTATACAGTTATACTACAAGAATAACGTGTAATTAATCATATTAATCTGCTATTCTAAGATTATTAACATATTATCAACATAAAAGTTACAGATTCAATTCAGTTTTATTTGTATAGCTCCAAATCACAGAACCAGGCTCATAGTGGGCGGCCATCTGCCTCGACCGGTTGGGGTGAGTGGAAAGAGAAGAGAGAAAAGAACAGGAAACAAAAACAACAACAAGCAGCAAGAACATTGGGCAGGTCAACTGGATTCTGGAGATGTACAGCTCCAGGCCGAGGATACCTGAAGAAAAGTACAGAGAGGAGGAAACACAACTACAGGAGGGAGAAGACACAAAGTTAATGATGTGCAATGGTAGAATTTGAATGGATAGAGGAGAAAGGAGAGAGGAGAGGAGCTCAGTGTATCAATGGAGGTCCTCCAGCAGACTAACCTAATGCGGCCTGGTGGCTCAATGGGTAGATCATTGGCCTTAGATGCAGAAGATTTGTCACAGACACCAGTTGTGTCCTTGAGCAAGACACTTGCTCTATAGAAGGCTTCTTCTATAGCAGCAGAACTAAGAGATGGTTCAAAGTCACCTGATCCATCTCTAACTATAAGCTTTATAAAAAAGGAAAGTTTTAAGTCTAGTCTCAAATGTGGAGAGGGTGTCTGCCTCCCAATACACGCTTCTTATTCTCCTTCATTCAGTTGCATTAACACATATTTCAGTAATTTTTTTAATTATAAAGATGAAGCAGACTCCTTCAGTCGTTCCTTCTTTGTCTTGAATCCATTCATTCACATGTTCAGTCTGCACTTCACAGTTAACATCACATTTTCACTTCTTCTTTTTTTAATTCACCAGGCTGTGGATGACATAAGGATCTTCCATGAGGGTCTGTTCTGGCGCTGCTCTTTCATGGCGGGTTCTCCTGAAAGCTCCTTATGGGACCTGTGGATCAGTGAGAACACACACTGAGCGTTAGAACTGATCCTGTCAGTTGTTCTTACTGAGTTTAACATCACATCTGCATTTTGCCCCTCAGCATCACAGCCATCACCAAAGATCTGCCAGGCGGCATTCCTCTTCCCGTTCCCTCTGAATGAGCCACGACCGTGGGTGGAGCACAGAGTACCCACAGAACCCCACGAACACCACTCTGCTATTGGTTGGTGTTCTGACACTGCACACATTTTATTTTGTTAAGTTGCTGATGTATCGTTCAGACGTCGTCTTCCTTCAGTTTTCAGGACCTTCTGGAGCATCTTCCTCGTCACAGGCGTCGCCTCTGTGGTCATTGGAGGGTTTGTTGTCATCTGTGCCGCCCCCCTGACCAACCACCAACTCTACAGGGTGGGTGGAGCCCTTCACCTTTGTGGCGGTAAGATTTTATCACAAACACATGTACGGTTCATTTTATTTTCATGCTCAGTTCTTTTTCACAGCAAAATAATGTTGAATTGTTTGATGTCGATTTTAACTCAACGTCCACTTACAATTTATTTTTCAGAGCTTTATGTGATAATTATGTGTTGACATCATATGAAAAAGTTGCATACATCAAAGTTATTCATTCATTATCATTTTGGGTTTTAAATGTATTTTTTTAAATAGAACAATGCAGCTTGTGTCGTAAAGTAAAGATGATATGACCAGAAGTAACTTCTGAAACGTCACCTGAAACTCGACTCGTTTCAGGTGACGGCCTACAGCTGACGTCCTCAGGTGTTCTGTGTTTGACCTCGTCAACACTTCCCTCACTGAGAGCTCAAAGAACCCGTTAAAAAAAAAAAACATGAGGAAATATGCTGCAGGAAAATAAAACAACATCAAAAAATAAGGAAAAAACATGAGAAAGTATAAAACTTAAATGTTTCCAAAACCACTGGACTCTAGTAGCTGAGTGAGCCAAGACAAAAAACAGGTTGCAGTGCGTCGACGGCTCAGGGCCACCGTACGTTTTCCCTGCTCACTAAACCCAAACTAGAACGTGGGACACAAAAGGATTTTAGATGAGGTTAAAGCTCAAAAATAAAATAAAAAATACAGTATGTGTGCAAGAAGAAGCCTCAAATTTTTCAACTCTTAGAACTGAAGTTGGTTGGGACACAACAAATTGTCTTTACTGATTAAATGCGACATTTAAGATGCTAAAAGCAGCAAAACAGAATAGAAACAAAGTTTGTTCTCTAAATAAACTCAAAAAATAAATTTCTCCCAGGAGGAGACATTCAACTACATTTAAACCTGGTTATCTGCACAGTTAAAATTCTGTCTTTGAGTTTTACATTTCTTAAATGAAGTTACTCTGTGACAGGATAATATTTTAATTATACGTAGAATCTTTTTGGTTTCTGCAGTGTTGTGGTGTTTTGCTATATATATATATATATGTTTTGCTATATATATATATATATATATATATATATATATATATATATATATATATATATATATATATATATATATATATATATATATATATATATCTAAATAATAATATATACGCTGTATAGTTGGCGTTTTTTGATTTATAGATTCATAGATTATAGATAATTCAGCTTAAACAGTCAGATTTTAATGTAAATTGGTGACTTTCAGTTTGATTGGCTCTATTACTGGGGGCTGGTTCAAACTCGTTAGACCACATTGCCCACAGCAGGGTGTAGCTCTTAAAAAGCCTCGGTGCCTCTGAGGAGGTTTGGTCATTGTGATTGTGTGTTGGTGACGAGGACACAGCGTCAGTCTCACTTTGTGTGTTTGTGCTTGGTTTTTCCTGTTTTGTTCTGTTCAAAAGTTCCATTGGAAAATGTTTGTTTTTAGGTTTCCATGTTGCAGCTCACGACTGAGCCTGTTTCTGTTTCCCACCGAGCTTCACTTTGGGAAAAATAGAAAACCTTCCCAGAATCTTAGATATGTACTGTTGAGGACATGGAAAGTATTGTGGACAACAACAATGCTCACAGTTAAGCTTTTGGAAAGTCATGAAGCTGACCTCAAAACAACCCATCAGCCTTAATCAATATCTTGAGTCTGAACATGTCCAAGCATCTGCTGTGTCGCGGCTGCCAAACCATCAGAATGTCTCCGTTCGCTGTCTCTGACTATAAATCAAACTTCGTTCCTAATCTTCACACAGAGAGGGCATTGTTTGTGAGCCAGCGCTCGTTTTGAATGTGTTGTAATGTCAAAAGTACAAACGATGCCTAGATTTATATTTAAAGCGTGATGTGACTCTGAAGAGCTTCTTTAATACATCATAAATAACTACGGTGGTGTTTGCACAAGCTTCCATTTCATGCAAAATAAAAGTTTGAAAGTTGATTATTGAACCATAAAATCGAACACATAATGTAAACCCACAAGTCATTCTTTATCCTCGACAGAGGAAACGGCACTGAAAACATAATAAAACACCTGTTTACCTGCTGGGATTCACTTCTGCAGGTCTCCGTTTAGCTGCCACAGCTTCGCTAGTTCAAGGCCGTTTTCTACGACCTGCCCCAGACTGCAGCAGAGTTTTCTTTAGCTTTCTCTGGTCCACGTTGACTCCATGAGTGATTACTTTTATGTATTTATCTAAACAACAGTAACTGGGCATAGTTTGGTCCAGAGGAAGACGTCCATGAGCTGGACAATCAGAACAGAGTGGAATGGGGGGAAGACCTCAGACCTTTTTAGACTTAAGGCCAGGAGGTGTAGCATAAATATAACATGTATTTGAATTTTGTTTTTACCTGAAAGTCCTAAACTTGTATCAGTGGAGCCACTTAAACTAAGGATTTGAACAATATTAGACCAATACAACCACGTCACCCTTTGTCTGCCTGTGTTCTCTCAGGCCTGTGTCTGCTGGCCGTGCTGGTGATGTACCTGATGTGGGTCCAGGTCCTGGACACTCTGGAGCAGTTTGCCCTCCATCAGAGAGTCCTCAGCTGCCCCTCCTTCCATCTCAGCATCCAGCACGGCCCCTCATTCCTCCTGGCTCCAGTTGCTGTTTTCTTCTGCCTGCTGTCTGGTCTGTTTTTCATTCTCATTGGACGACGTGTTGAGAGACTGGAGCTGGACAAAAAGAAAACTCCTGAACTATCAGCACCTGATACTGATCTGTGATGTTTCCTGAAATATATGGATCCAGCATATTCAAATTACTATTTGTTGTTTAGTATTCAGTCCTCTGTCAGACCCAGACCACCAGACACACCACTACTATCATCTTATGGAGTCCGTTCCTACAGTAGCTCTTTGTTTTGTACTTTTTCTATAATCTAACACTTATGCGGCTGCTTTTTATTTTTTTATTTCTTTAAATGTGGAAAATGTCTTGGTATCCTTCCATCCCTGAATACCCTGAAACTGACAGAAGTAATAAAAAAGAAATAAAAGTCAGACTTTGCCTTTGTCATTTTTGATTCAACTGAATTCTTTAATAACACGTCTGTAAATCTCTGCACCTGTCTGAGTTTTGAGGTTTTGACTTGTTTACACTGCAGGTTTCCATAGATGCTCAACAGATTTTGTGGTTTGGGTCATTATCTTGGTTGAGGACCTGTCACTGAGTTTTCTGTGGTGTGTTTCGTTCCAGAACTCTTTCATAGTCTTGGGTTTTTGCTGTGTCCTGCACAGATCCATGAAACCCAGTGCCAGACGCAGCAGAGCATCTCCCAAAACATAACCGAGCCACGTCCATGTTCCACGGCAGCCACAGTGTCCTTTCCTGTGAAACCTTAATTCTTTTCTCCTTTTTATGAACTTTGAGCTGATGACTTTCCAAAAAGCTCCAGCTGTGACATTCCAGCAGCACCGCGACTTTCAGTCTGCATTTGAGCAAATTCCAGTTTGTCTTGTGTTTTTCTTTCAACAGCAGAATCTTCATAGTGACCAATGGTGCCGATATCTATCAGTTTGAAAGTTGTTTGTGGCTCTTCGTCTACCATCTGCACTTTCCTTCTGTTCAGTCTGATAATTTTCCTCTTGCAGCCACATCCAGACAGGTTGGCTTTAGTCTTATGCACCTTGAAGTTCTTAATATTTGCACCTGATATCACAGGGACATCAAAGTGGTTGGAGGTGATCTTAAAACCTTCGTCTTATCTAGTTTCTTTTTCTCTCCATTTGGTTTCTCTGGTCCACGTTCAGTGTGGTGCACCTGATTATTCCAAACGGCAGAGTGGCTGCTTTCCTTCATTTACCTAAACTTTGAAATCATTTTTCTTCGAAATACTCAAAATTCAAAGTCTGATTACTACTCTGTGTCTGATGTATCAGGATCAATATATTGTTGGTTTTGGTCTTGTCACTGAACTTGTTGGTAACTTAAATTATAAGTTTATGTCACATAAGGTGGTTTTTACAGTTCTTTTGCTAATATAATGATAGGTGACTTAAATTCAGTCTGTAACCATTTTAAGAAGCTGCTGTGTGTCAAGAAGCTCTTTCTCTGCTCGGAAACAATTGATATAAATTACTGTGAATAAGGCTTTTTAAAAAATCACCACAGTGGCCACATGGCACAGTTGACAGGTGTTCACCAAAGATCAAAAACACACGTAGATCTTTCTGGTTGCTTCCAACAGTGACGATAATTGGAATCCTTAATTTGAAGTTGCTCGTTAATAAATGATTTTTCTAATCTATTTAACAGATCCCTTTGTGATTAATACTCTGATAGTCCCACTCTGCTTTTATTATAACTGATAAATTAATTTTGACAAAAGTGGAGAGAGGAAGGCTGCCTCGCTTGCTGGTGTGTACGTTAAAGGATTGAGTGCATTGGGTGTGAGCGGGCCTGCCTGTCATTAGCACATCAGGTTGAAGCTCTGAAATACTGGGTCATCGGGACGGAGATAATAATAAATTAGACTGTCATAATCCATTTTGTGACAGCAGAGCCACTTCATGGGCTGTAAAACATAACACAGCCACTAGAGGACAGTGTTGTCTCAGGTTAACGTTTCACTTCATCCTAAGCTCGATGATGTCCAACAACACAACAGCAAAATGCAAAGTTGCAGTGTTTGCATGAGATTAGGCCTGCAGAGGATGGAACCAGGAGGGAAATTTGTAAGTGATAATTAATTCAATTTTCCCGAGAAACAAAAGAAAGGTGCACTATAGGTAACATCATATTTGAAGGAGGGAGGGTTGTGGAAGCCCGTAGTCACACCTTGATAATTGGAAAAGGCAAACAGAAGTGAGACCCTGAGATGATACAGTGACAAAAGGGAGAAAAAGGGGGAGAGGGGGGTTGACACTGCTCATCAGCGACTATTCAATATTCTTTCATGTCTGGCGCTCGTGTGCGTGCCTCTCCATCCCTTCTCCCCTTAATCTCCGCTGTGAACTAGGTGAGTATAATTACACCCGAGCGTGTCACATCCACTTCCCCGGCCCTCACCGACTTTAAACATCTCTGTCACCTCCCCTTCGTCGTCACAACGCCACCGCCAGCAGCCAACGCAGCCATGGGTTTAAAAGGGTGATCTTTAGTTTCTAACAAATACAGGGAGGTCCACTGACATCGCTTGGTTTCAATCTTCGAGAGCAGCATCGTGGCAGATTCATTACCAGCGTCCAAAAGTGGATGTGGTGCTGTTGTAGCTGTCACACACTCCTTTACTAGGACATCACATCGTCCCACCGGGACTTTGTCCTCAGTAGATAGAACTGTCCACTGTAGTTAGCGGAGAAATGACATCTGTGGAAGCATCTTAAGACAAAACATCTAGGAAACCATCATCAAAAAGTATTTTAACTCAGTTTTACATGTGAACATCAATGTAAGATGCTACATGGTTAGCTAGCTAAGAAACAGTCTACATTAGTTTGTGGAGTTAAACATATATTGGCTTACTAGCAATTACAAAATTAACATTTCTTTACGTTCATTCAAAGGTGTTGTTGACAGTTATTGTCATTCGCAGACTTTGGGGGTTTGACTGTTCATGTCCCTGAGCTCTAGGCAGATCTTGTAGCTTGCTAACTTGCTAACTTTTGCCTGTAATTCTACTGTTTTGGTTCAGTTTCAGTGCTCTTGTTGTTATTTCAGCCTATTTACGGTGGAAAAGCTTAGAAAAGTGAATTCTTTGTCCAGCACAACGTGACAGAATTAGCTCCTACCTGTGGCGCAGGAAGCGGCCATCTACCCGTCCATTATCCTAACCTCTGTCTCTCTTGAGGGTCGTGGGGGCCGTGCACAGGTTGCCAGTCTATCACAGGACTGTCGGGGCTTCCCCTAACCCTAACCACCCCACTCCACCTTATTTCCTAAACTGTTGTCAACCACTTCCTGCCAGGATGGTTAGTTTGCCATCTATGTCCAGAACCAACCAGATGATTTTAAAAAACACAGGAGCCATGCAAACATAAAAATACTGTTCTTGAAATGACTTAATGTTGCTCCACAGTTAGAACTTACACCTCTTCAATATGTGCAACTAAGCACATGTTTGTGCTGTGAAGTGATGCTCTTCTCTTCTCTATGAAATATTAGTGTTGCTTACATGTAACTAAGGAGCGTACAGGAAGGTTCAGGTTAATGTATGAACGTGATGCCACAGGCATAAAACACAAATAATGATGCACAGCACCGTACACAGATTTTTCCACCTCAAGAACATTAAAGCAAATACAATGAGCGACCATTAAAAGCTGGACACAACCTTTTGTGATCCCACCGCCTTCGTTAAACCTCCCCCTGTTCACTTTCTTTGTCGGTGTGCTCTACCTCCACATTACCCACAGGCCAAACCAGGGGGTGCAATTATTCAGGCCTTTGCTCAGCCAAGTAGAAGAAATTAGCCTCTTCTCCCAAACCAAGACCTTCTAACCTGCACCAGGACCTCGGGCTGCCTCTCTGACTAGCATGACCCCCTGTGACTTCCCTCTCCAGACCGTGTGTTTTCCATACATATGAGCCCGAGCTGGCCAGAGCCACGCTTGGCTGCCATACGGGCTCTCCTTTCCCCAGCTGGCAAAAGTGGGGCTGGGGAGCTGCGGGCTATGAAGTCCAACACCCCCACACCTTCACTAACACCGTGCACCCCTCCTGGGAGGATGCTGGTGTCCTCAGGCTGATGATGTGCTTTTACCACAATTGAACAGAAAAGTCAAGATGGTGAGTAGCTGGACAGAGAAGTGTCATTCTGCGTGGTCTTAAACACTGTGATTAGAAAAGCAATATTGGAAATTTAATTTAGGAACAAGACTGGAACCTATAGTCTACCTTTCTAATTTTCAAATTACTGTGGGTCAATATCTAAAAGAGCAATTACGGGAAATAAATTATACAATGAATTTTATTATAAAGGACTATGTTCTCAGGGTGTAAGGGCTCCGAATGAGAGCCTCCTTTTTATTCTTCACTCGATCATTTCTGTAATTTGCCCAATTCTTTTTCTTTCATTAAAATCGTTTTGAGTCATGTCTGTGCTGTTAGATCCTCTATTTTTCTTTCCCCTCTTCTCCACCTGTCTGTCTTTGCCTTTTTCCACCTGCAATTTCATCTATTCAGGCCAGTCAGTGGTGGACAATGAGGTGCGTGTGGCTCGGCACCGTGCTCCCTGACTCTGTGCACACAGTAAGGACATACTCAAGGATTTGCAGTTGCATCACAAACTCTTTCAGCGACCTTGGCTGCTGTTACACTGGAGAAAAGCCAGTGCCAGTAACCAAAAAACACCACAATCGTGCAAGAAAAAAGTGCTGCTTGAGAAAAATGGATTCAGTTTGCAGCAAAGCAACAGAGGTTTGCATATATTTACATACATTTGTGGAGGTCATGTTAGTAGATGGGTGTGTAGCACTTTTTCATGCAAGAGAGTGGGATTTGTGTCCAATAACCAGTATATGCAATTAATGCCTTCATGCCTTTTCATGAATTGCAAATGTTAAGTTGCCATAATATTTTACTTAAAATAGAGTACATGGGCACATACATACTGTAGAAGACATTAAACATACTTGTCCAACATTGATGTTGCTTCCATGGTTCCAAGCAGCAGTCACAAAGACCTGGTGACAAAGTTTACAGCTTCATGTAATACAAATTTTAATCAAATCTGTGAAAGGATCTCATCAATATTAGTAATGACGTGCACTCTTCTAAAGATTTATAATGGAATAAAAGATTATAATTCCATCCGTGAAAATATAACCATTTACCCCTCTCATTAAAAAAACTTCATTTGTCCTGTAGATTATTTTACAAATCAAACTTCTTATATTGAACTTTGTACTACTGAACCGTAATCGTGAATTTTACATACAGTGCAGTGTATGCAGTGGCCTAAACGGTGACTTTACTGAAGCACTAAACCTACCACATCTGGCAAATGGGTGACATCGGGTGGATTCAATATGAGCTGTTAACACTGTCTTATTTCTTATGCTGAGTGAATATCCCTCTTACCTCCTTGCATTCACCGCTCTTCCTCAGTTCACTCTGTCATCGCTCTATCTCCCCTTTATGACAAGCCTCTTACCTTGTGACTACAGATACCTGAGAGGTGAAGGCCTTATCGTGGCGAGGGCCAATTGAGGCACAGGAGGAAGTGATGGCTTCGCTTTATCTGTGGCCTCTATCCCTCTCTCCAGGCCACCATTTCATCAGGTCACTGTGTACATTCAGAAGGGTAAACTGATTCTATTTAACTACTTCACCGCCTTGCCTCACTTGGGTCTCCAAATGGGCTTACCCCATTTCTATTTTCTCCCCTCATTCCCATCTATTTCCTCCACACTTCTCTCTCTCCTCCTGAAGAAAACGATCACACTGTGTACTGGAAGAGGAGACGGGGAAAGATTAAATTCAAGTTTCTTTCATCCATGAATGCTTTCATCTCTCCTTCTTTTTCCCAAACAGATGGAATTATCAGCGCTGTAACCGACACAGGCTTTTGACGAGGGCGATGGCGTAGGAAAAGAAGGGGTGGGGCGACGTAGGGAGAAGTGGGAGATGTAGAGAAAGCGGGAGGCGGGGTGGGAAGTTAGGTGGTTACCCATCGGAGAGGGAATCCACTTTCCATGCATCCTGAGTTTATCTACTGAGGACCAGGGTGCTCCTCTTTGTCTCATCTCACCATTTCTTACCTTAAGAGCGTTTGATATTGAATTAACGCTCAAGTGTCGCAGACGCTCTTAAAATACCTTCAGGAAAGGAGAAGCTCTCCTTCGCTTCTGCCTTCTACTATATACTGAATGTAAAAGAGTCACAATTATTGGAGTAGGCACAGTGCTAATCCACTCTTCCAAAAATGTCACCAAAACAAAATAGATGATCCCCCCCACCGGTTCCTCACTTCTGTGATACTTGGTATGATGTCTAATCTCCACTGTTCTGAGTGTTTTTTTCATTAAATTTGTGTCAGGACTAATTTCGAAAGGAATGAATACAGATGTCAGGATGGCATCGAATCCCATCGAGGGGCCTTTAATGAGATAACAGGCTTTAGTCAAAGAATTAGCACTAAAAAAAAAAAAAAAAAAAAAAGAAAAAATGAATGAGATTAGTTCAATGAGATGTGGATAGAGAGTGGAACGGGGACTTTGGCTTTGAGAGAGAGAGAGAGGGGAGACCAGAGTCAGACCTGCCCTGCCAAATCGCAAATCTATTTCCGACACTGGTATTAATTATCAAACTAAAGCTGCTGTTGCGTATTGATTCATCAGGGTGCACACTTGTATTATCTCCTATTAAGCAGGAAAAAAGGAAAGATTATATGAAGCCTTCGGGGGCGTTTTAAGGATCCTGTGAGACTGTTAAACCATGTCGCTGACTGCAGAGCAACAAGACAAGATGCCTGTTTTCCTGTGTGTGTGTGTGTGTGTGCCCTCATGATGCTTCTTATGTGGGCTTGAATGCATTCTTAAGCTTTAAATTTGATTATTTTGGTGAACATTTTTCAATTAGCCCTGCAATGGTGAATATATTTCAGTGCACAGGAACATGTCTGTGTGCAAACATGTCTACATATATTTGAGCTGCAGGCGCAGGCGGTGATATTTAAAGCTCAGTGTGTGTTTGGAGGATGGGTTAGGGTTCTCTTAACATGGTCATCGGTATGAGGTGTGTTCCTGGCCACGGTGGGGCACAGAGCACATTGCAGTACAGGATAAAATCATTATTTTGTGTGATGATTTACTGCCTAACAAACATTGTTCATCAATGTTTCAGCTTAAAACAACAAATTGTCTTGGTGAGGTTGCAGCAACTCAAGTTAACTCATCAACCCTGACACCTTCAGGTCCCTATGGTTGATTTTACTAACCTCTCAGTTTGCTGTCAAATAGACATATACACTGCATTTATATATATGCTTCCTGTGAAAAGTCATCACATGTGCTCCAGCTTTCTAAAATCTCCACAATGGTGAATTGTAAGCTTAAATTAGTGCAGCCTAACTGCCTTCAAATACAAATAATTTGCTGAAGTTTTCTTTGTTAAGTAGATGTTTTTGATTAAGTTCAGAGTTGCGCCGACCCCACGTTAGCTGAGAAGTTTCTTAAAGACATAACAACTAAAACCAACCGTTTCGGACAGAGAGTGACAACAGATGCTAAATAAAGCCTTGTTGTAAACAAAAATAATAAAGTGTTTGGAATTTTGAAATCACCCAAAACTATTTCAGCAGAGCCCAAAGTGAAAATATGAATCCAAATATGACATCTTCAATCCTCATGTCCTCATACAATCAAAGGCAAATCCTGTGCACTTAAACCACCACAAGTTTAATTTATTTCCTGCCAAAAGAAAAACACAGTGCTTGCAAGGTGTCGGGAGATTACTCAGTGAACAGAGCTCATCTGCTGATGTCCAGCAGAATCATAAATCTGTCCACATTGACCAGTGTATTCCCACAGGAGGAAGGGATTTGATTCGCACCTTGTGTTGAACAAAGATTGTTGGAAATAGAATACATGACGCTCGGCATGCAAAAGCCCTGCTCGAGATTATGAGCAGACGAGGTATATTACATAGTCACTGTTACCTGTGTGGGTGGCAGCCCAAGTGTTGACATACACATGCGCACTCGGGCCACAAATAATGAGACCTCCAATGGTGTGACACCCATTTCACACATGGATGGCATCTGTGATTGGGAGACATATGTTTGTATTGATGTATAATTATGAGCATTGAGTTCCTCTACTTCCTCTAAGTTGGTGGAAATGACTCTGTGGTGTGTATGATTGAGTATGTGTGATAGAAAAGACAACGAGAGCACGGGAGAGAAGGGGTGATGGAGAAAGAGCATCAACACCCTGCTGACTGCACTCAATCACTTTCTTAATTATACAGCGAGAACACAAGTCGCTGTCTGTCCGGAACCAAAGTCGAGAGATATCATCTTTATCTGTATCACTTCCTCACCTTTTCCCCGTCTACTGTTCAGGTGTTGCACAGGTAGCGAAGCTGGAAAGTCGGCGATTAAATGGGGGGGGTGAGGACTGACGTTTTCCCGCCGTGTGACTCGGCTGTTGTGGGTGTCCCTGTTTCGCCACGAGAAGAAGGTGTGAGAGAAACAAAAAAAGAAAGGAGCAGAGGAGGAAACCTGAAAGATTAACAAATTTAAGAGCGAAGTGGGATGGAAATGGAAAGAGACAGAGCGATTGGAAAGGGGGAAGGGTGGCGGCAGTTATAAAGGGAGGGAAAGGCTGAGGGGGAGGCGTCGAGGAGGACGAAATGAGACCAAATTTTCTTTGGCAATCTCCGTGTTCCTGCTGCAGGTGCTGGGGCCATTTCACTAAAGCAGGGCCAGACGCGAATGTCATTAGTTCCTGAGCCCCAGGTGAATTTGCCACAGTTCCACATGATTAACCCAGATAATTGTGTGTTGATAGCGAGCATGGTCGATGGAATACAATTTTCAGGCCCAGATTCCTAAACAAACAGCTCAGCAGCAGCCGCCGCGGTGAGCCAAGGAGACGGGATAACGTCAGCGGTGGCGGCAACACTTGTGATGCCGGCTGTGTACACGTACTGAGGTTTACAAAGGGAGCGAAGGGGGGCACAGAGGAACTAAGCTTCTTGAAGAGAAAGAGGAGGCAGGTCAGCCATGAATGACACTGAGAGGAAGTGGCCAGAAACAGCATCATGTCGTTCAGTTTCCTTTCATTGGCTCCTGTCATTTTAGCATTAAATGTACCATTACTGTGAAATCAGGCAGGTCCCTCCCCTCTACCCAAAATAATTTAACCAGCGTCAAAACATCGCTCAAACTGTTTATTTGGATTTCCAGCTGATTTAATTTTTTTAAATTAGATTGTAAACGCTACATCAAAATTTCAGATACTTATTTATCGTCATCTTTGATTCTATAATATGTGTTTTGGGGCAGTTTTCTTTAAATGTCTGTGGCGCTAATGCTAACTCGTTCATATTATAGCCTGATTCTCTCCAGCTTCACTGTGAGTGAACCATTCACGTACAAATATCCTGTTATTCTAAGTACTAATAACCTTAAAGGGTAACATCTTAGTTTTTGAATGTAGTGTCCTTCGTGCCACCTTTAATCATACATAAAATAATTGAATAAGTAAAGTAAATATTACCACTGGCTTTATAAATATCTGTATTTTTGCTGTCTGCAATCATCCTTGCAATTTTCTTTCAAACAAAACTTGCTGAGGAAGCATGAAAACCATGATGCCTACTCTGTATTCTCTGGCTTATGTGATCTTCTTCTCTTTTTTTTTTTTTTTTTTTTTTGCCTGGCGTGTCGCACAATGGAATTCATCAGCAGGGTGTGAGAATTAGCCAGAGGTGAGAGACTAACTTGATCCGCTGAGTAAACACACAGAAGATACAAAGATACAATCTGCAAGGTGAAGAAAAGATAGAAAATTGATGTTGTGAACATAAAATTCAGTCTTTTTTTGCTCATAGCGTACATGCAGCACTTCTCCGAGACTGATGTGCACTCCTCCACAGTTACACTCAGTAGCTGGATGGACACAGTGAAACAGAAGAAGTTCTTACAAAACTGCAAGTTGTTTTCACACTCTGATTTATTACAGAACAAACAAGGTATAAAAGTGTTAAGTAGTGAGCTTTATGTAACTGGTTGAGGTAGAACTGCTTTACACGGGGTATATTTGTTTAATCTCAGTGCTGTCTTGTTTGTTGAGCCTCTGAAATGTGGTGAAGACCCATTGAAATACCTTATTATATATATATATATATATAGGACTGTATTTACTGTATATAAAATCTCAGAATATAGTTTCTTATAGTCCTAGATGACACCGTAAAGTGTCCAAAACTGAAGATATTTACTTACATTGATAAAAAATGTGTGCAAATCAAAACAAAACTATTTAATCATTGCAGTCGCTGAGAAAAACTTAAATTACTTGTTGTCAAGTGGAACCAATTTAACATGATTTTGTACAAGCACAGGGGAAACTCTATCAAATCTTTAAGAAACATTAGACTTTTTTGATTTTTCATGAGGAGTAAAATGAATGTTTCTGTGAATAAAACCTACTGCTCAGTCTCATTGGTGTTAAATGAATTCATGATTGCATCAGGTAGGGGAAAAAGAGCCTGTTAGATGCCGACAACACCTGTTTTATGAGAGGTATGCACCTTAATCTTGTTTTTAGGCACATGTGTGCAACCTTGAGTCCCAGGAATGCAGCTCTGTAGTCTGCCAGGTGAATTTGTAAAACATCATCAAAGAAAAGGATGAGGAGAAAGGAACACTGGGGGTTGTGTTCCCACCAGCAGAGAGATAAAACAAGTCAGGGAGCCAGGTATGGAGGGGATGAGAGAATGAACAAGCAAAAGAGAGACTGGCAAGAGAAAGAAAAGGAGTAGAGACAGCCAATCTCCCTGGTGCATTCTGGGAGTTGAACCTGGCAGGAGAAATTAGCAGTGTGTGCACTAAGTGAAAGGGATAATCCTTCTCTGATGGAGAGGAGGGGAGTGCAGTGCAGTGCAGCAGTGATCCCTCCTGCGTTCATGTGATTTTAGGTTCCAGGTTTATTTATTTAGAGGATGAACTCTTCTTCTGTACGGTAAGAGGGTCTGTTGGATGCTGGCTGCAGACCCAGACAAGGTACAGCAGAGGTGTTTCTGTGGATGTAGTTAGATCCTCATCAAAAAGTTACAGGACAGACTTAAAAAAGAACAACGGAACAGTTCTCGAACACATCACATCACACTGATAATTTAAAGACTATAAATTGAAGCTTTAGCCTGAATATGAAGCTGGTTTATGAAGAGTTTACTTGATGAAAAAGCAAAGTGACAAAGTGAGAGTAGCAACAGAAAGTCACTGCAAAAGGCAGGAAAACTCACAAGCAGGGAAACAAAGTCCCGAAAACTAAGGGCAAAGTCCAGGGTGTAACAAAGTGGTGAATCCGTGTAACAGTCCAAGCATGTGTGACAATCCATGTGCAGGAATCTGTGTACAACAATCTGGCACCAGGTAGAGGACTGAGGGGAGCTTTTAAAGGAAAGGGAAACACAGGGGAAACCGATCCGTAATTAAGGTACAGAAGAGTGGAGCGTGAGGTGGTCATCAGGAAGTGGCAGAGCCCCAGGAGTGAGACCAGGTGAAAACAGAAAAGAGACAGAAACAACACTAACTGAACTGTGAAGGGTGGCCTGTGCCCCCTTTTGGCTCAGCCCCTGCACATTTTGTCTCCAGGAAGTGAGAAAATAAAGTCACACAGAAACTGACATCATGATTACAGCACAGTTCATTATTTTTAACTTTATATCTCATGACCATGTTGCTGATTTGTGTCTTTTTCAATCTGATATTATCTCTATAGTATGATAATAGATAGTTTTTGTGTATGTACACGTGTTCGCTGGACTCACAGCAGGAGTGCTGATCTTCAATTGTGTCCACCTGCTTTGTTATACAGAAAAAGATGTGAAGTCACAGTGAATCAGTAAGAAGCATACTGAGAGCTCATGTTCAGAAGGATTCACATACAGTGAGATGAACATGGCCACCAGCTGTTCTGTACCTCTAAGTGCCTAAAATGTCAGCTTTTGGCAAACTTAAAGGAATAAAGCTAATTTTCACATGAACACCCCCAGATTCAGTGTTGATGTAACGATATCAAAGGCTAACGACACGAGATCAACCTTCCTGCACATATTTATAAGTACATTTTGCTCTCTAAGTGTTTTTTCTTCTATAGAACATAAAATATGACAAACCACTGTATAAATTATGTGACAAGAGAAGAACTAATGAGAAATGGATGCATTACTTGGCAAACCCAATCTATTGAAACCGAAAGAGCATATCAACTGCATTAATATGTTTACTACGCAGCCGTTCTGTTAAAGTCACGTCTGAGTGCCTATCTGTCCACGTCTGCTCTAACTACAACTAAAAGCACCGAGATCAAATGTGTACTTTTCCAAAGTTTGCGAATGTGATTATCTATCCAAATGGAACCATTATTCACTGGAAATCGGGTTTAAAAAAAAAACACAAATCATTATAAAAATGGTTACACCTTCTTTCCCTCAACGTCAAATACATATTCATGCTCTGAATCCCTCTTTGTGCCCCTGTAGCCAGTTCCACTCGTGTGAAATGGTGAGCGAGTGATAAAACATTGTGATGAAATGTGAGGGAACTGTTCTTCATAGTCCAACCAGCTGTTTTTTCTTTTAAAGCCTCAGGTTCATTTGAAACACAGGGTTCCATATGTCAGGTTTGTTGTGAGAGCTATAGAGACTTGGTTCTTGGAACACCTTGTTGGTTACCCACTTCACTTTGCAAATCATGATACCGAATGAGAATTATCCGTTCTGCATCTCTACAATGTGATAATGGAGCTAAAGGGGCAAAGAGCAGATCTGTTTGAGGTTTTTTGATGCTCCACTTCTGGAGCTGTTTGTCCACGCAGGCCTGCTGAATGCTTGTGTTTGAGAGCAAAGTGAGCCTCAGTTTGCCCCATCTATACATTTTGTTTTCCTGTTCTAGGCCAATCTCTTCTGCGAGCACTCGCCGATGAACATCCCTAGGCTAATGAGCGCCTCATCGATTCGTTCAGGACAAGGAGAGATAAGAGAACAAGCAGGTTGAGAGGCAAGAGAAGGGGGGATGGTGATGGTGGAGTAGAGAGACGGAGGAAAAGGAGGCGAGAAGAACGGCAGCAAGAACTACAAATTCAGACAATCTGTGCCTTCACCATGTTGTAGAGCTAAAAGGTCTTGGGTTCATTCCACCTGCAAATCGCCTCCAAAGGAGATCCAGATGAAACACCTTAGTATGTGTTAAATGTCAGGGCTGTATCGTTAACAGGCTGCTCACTTGTGTGACTGAACAATATGCACCCAACTGGAACTGTTTCTGGTGACACCACAATGTTAATGTCACATTACTGCTGTACCTGTGAGGAGCATTCATGCTGCTGAATGGTTCCTAATAAAATCATCTCTCTTTTCTTCTACAGGGAATCCTCTCGCTACCAGTGAGCTGAACGTATCTGTCTTACTAAATGACATCTTTTTCTTTCAACTGCAAACACTTGATTAGCTTAAGCAAAAACCACAACAAAGGGAAGTTACACTATCGACTTAAAAGGGGCCAAATCTGCTTGACTGCATGAAATTACATCAAATTGGTGTAAAAGTGAATGGAGTTTGGTCAGAGAACAAGCATCTGGCATTCTAACAATGGTTTTAGTTGACTTGTGAACCTCTAGTAGATATGAAAATGAATTTGTATTTTGTACTTTTTCAAATGCCATGAATAAAATAAGAATCCAGAATGTTAATGATTTCTGCAAGAAGAAGTGAGGTAAAAGTGATGGCTGTACTTTGGAGCTCTGTCACACTCATTTTCATGAGGAAGAAACATGTCAACCAGTGCAGCAGCGTGGTTCACTGATGTGGTTTTAATGCTCTATGGCTCATCTGGATTCATGTTCCAGTGACTAGATGCACTTCATTGTTTGTTTTAGTCTTTTTACTTATTTGTTGGAAATAACAAAATATATAAAATCAAATATCTGCAGATAAACGTGTCTTCAGTTGGTGACTTTGATTCATGTGGAGGGAGTACGCCTTGTTATGTATGTGCTGTTATATACGGTGTATGCTATCACCTATAATAAAGGATACTTTAAATTTTGAATGAATT
Organism: Anabas testudineus; assembly: GCF_900324465.2. Taxonomy (NCBI): domain Eukaryota; kingdom Metazoa; phylum Chordata; class Actinopteri; order Anabantiformes; family Anabantidae; genus Anabas; species Anabas testudineus. The sequence continues at coordinate 3,800,238 of NC_046611.1, forward strand.
GTTATTTTATTTTATGCTGTTGAGTGATTGATTGAAGTGATAAATTTTCTCATGTTTCTGTCTTACTTTTTAAAATTGGAGGATGCTAACAATACTGCTGTCAAACAAAATCACATGACCATTCTCTGCCTTCCATGTCACGAATACGCCAACTATATTTCAGAGAAGTTCTTCACACTATTTTATTACACACAAGTTAGGCTCAGTGTTAAAATTTTAATAAATGCAACCTTACAGCATGTGCATCATTTCTTAATCTTGGCAGCCAACAAAATGATTAAAACCAAAGGATTTATTTTGTCCTTTTCCCATTTAGATGGATGTAAATTAATTAGTGCTGTGCCTTGTTGGAACACGACAAACCTGATCCTTCCATTATGCCACACAGATCCAGAAAAGGGAATTAGATCCTTTGTAAATATCTAACTAAGACCTCCCAGTCACAACAAGGACTCTCCTTGATAGCTGTCTCACGAGCTATCAAATGAGGCGGGTTGCTTGTTTGGGGGTGGTGGAAGGAGGGACTAGGATGAGAGCCAATTCTCCATAGTTTCAGCGATAAAAATCCATCTGATTGAAATTGCAGGCTATTATGATATGAGAAGTAGAGTGCTACAGAGATGGGTAGAGACAGGGAGAAAGACAGAGTGGCTGCACAATTGCTGAGGTGCTCCTTTCTTTTCATTTTCAGATGAAAGCTAATTACGCGGTGTGGTGAGAAGACGGGGCGGTGTGCACGATGCAGGAAACGGGAAGCCGAGGTGGTTAATTGGGGTATGTGATTACACAGGGCTGCAGTTAGAGGGAATTAGGCAACAACACACTCGGCAGCACAGCTCATCATGGGGAGAGTGAAAGGAGCAGGCGATAATGCTGATATCCTCTGCACTCAGCAGACCTCGTCCTCAGCAGGCGCTCTATGAGGCAGACAGAGATTTAACTTTTACATTTGGCATATGCTGAATGATTGTAGTTTTGACCTACATATGATTACTTTTTTGGTCTATTTACAGTATTTGGTAATAAAACTGTACAAGTTCTGCTGACTACTGCTGCTCAGGAATCTCTGAGGATGTGACTAGAACAGCCCGACCAGCTACAAACAGGACTATAATTTTATTAAAATCACGTAAAAGCCTAAAAGTTCACAACAGTAAATGTGTAACTGAAGTTGTTGTTTATATTTTTAATCCTATTTACTGTGCATAAACAACTACCACAGTACAAACACATGAGACACTGATGTTAACTATAATGCTGTTAAAGGAAGACTTTAGGATAGCAGTTTCTCAACCAGTTGCAAATAGCACATTTTAAAATCTAACTTATTTATTTCATTTAAGAAAAGATTCTTTGGAAATGCATAGCAGTTATTTATGAGTTATTGCTTAAAACTGAACCTGTATTTCTTCACTTAACATATTACATTTCATTGATGCCGCTTTGTATCGGCTTGTACAAAGACATCTTGGTATTCCACTGACTCCCAAAGTCTGAATTCAGCATAATTTTCATTATTATGAAAGGAAACAAACGTCTTAATGTGTCTTAAAGACACACAGCTAGTTTCCTTCAACAATATTTCATGTAAACTATTAAAAATTAGTGTGTGGGGAACTTCAATTCTCAGACAACACATGCTGAGAAGTTTAATAAGAAAATGAAAAGTCGAGTTAATTCACTTAAATCATTATTTTAAGTTGAACGACCTAATATGACCAGGATGATTAGGTTATGGCAATAAAAAAAAATACAAATTTATATTGAATCAGAATGAAAACATAAAACATTTATTCTACAAAATTCAAAATATAATGATTTTCAGAGAGGGCGTCTGTGTCTCAGGAGGTAACACAGGTTGTTTGTTGCCCCAGCTCCTGATTATTTTTCCTTAAAATCATTCAAAAGTTGTTCATTTGCCTTTTTTATTATTAATTTTTAACCCAAACTTACCCAAAGACACCAGCTATCCAACAAGTTGAGCACCTTCCTCAATTTCTACCACTGGTTTACAAGTCAAACCATCAACATTCCTCTAACCTTGAGGTTTCTACCAAGAGTTAAACACCATCAATGACAACATTTGTACTGGTCCTGACAGAACTGCACCTTTACTCTTACATGGTGAAATCAGGCGAAGCAGCAGACGACCTACAGCGTGAACCCTTTCTCTCCATGAGCTCTATCGATGACACTTCAACGACCTGCACTCTAAACTCCCCTACATGATGTCTATGCTAGATGGTCTTTATTGATCAGCATGCTATTCAAAGTGTCTCCCTGCCTCTCCACGTAGAGCCTTCTGCTTTTATGCTGAAGAACAAAAGGAGTGACCATGAAAAGACACTGGAAGGCTGAGTTAAGGGCTTTTACCTCCCTGCTACGAAGCGTAAACGAGTGTTCGACTGGCTGTCACTGACCATAAGCACTAAGTTCTGCCAAAGACATATTTATGAGTCTAAGGAGAAGGAAGTGCGGCAGCAGAAGCATCCATCTCCCTGTGCCTTTATCTTTTACCTTTAAATGCTTTCCCTGGCATCACTCAACTTAGGTCAATGTGGATCACCTCTGAATGCTTTAGGAAAGAGTCCATTCATTAGTGCCCCGGGTTTGCATGAATAGAATACTGTAGCTAGGCTAACCTTCAAGGTTTGGATTCATAAGAGTTTAGTCTGCAGCACCCTAAAACAGAGGAAAAATAGAAACATCCAGTTCAAATTGTACTTTTTTATCACCTGTCCACCAACAGGATGCTATGTAGAACTTTTACTCTACAGAAATGCCGGGATTTAATAAGACGCAATCTCTCAAAGTCAGGTATAGATCTTACACACCCTGGAAATATGGGTTCTCCAGTGTCTCAAGGGGCCTTGTTCTAAATCTATGAGATGATTAACAAAGTAGGACTGAAGAGACTATTAATTACTAAAATTACTATTATTATTTTCCAAATGTTTCAAACTTTTCCTCAACTTTTCCTTTTTTAAAAAACTTGCTTAAACCAGAACTCTTCCGCAACTTTCTCTGCTCTTAAATAAAATAAAAAAAAATCTTGCACTTACACCTCATGAAACGAAAACGGCTCTTCTTAGGGCACATTTACTAAACTAAATAAAAGCATCTGCCAAATAACTAAATGTGAAAGTGAAACTACGATAGTGAAGTTCCTCTGTCATCATCCCCCATTCCCTGTTTTGTGCTTTTATTTTGCCCCACTTCCGTTTTTTTTCAGTCCCCTCTCTGACGTTTGGAACAATAGAAGTTCTCAAAACCTCTGGACCTGCTTTCTGCTCTCAGGGGTGGGTCCCGACTAGACTGAAATTATAAAACCTTCAAAGTCTCTTTTGTAAAATCCACATTTTCGCAGATCTAGTTTGGTGAATATTTTGCCCCCTGTAAGAGTTCGAAGGCTCAGATTAGCAATGGCAGGGGATATTTGTTTTTAACAGTGATGTCATTTATTCCATGATGCACTAGGCAGAGTTGCAGGGGTTTCCCATCCTTTTTTCCTCATAAAAAAGAAACCAGCCCCAGCAGGGGAAGAGGAGGGACAGATGAAACATGGCTTCGCTCTCTGGAGGTGATAAAAAAGCCTACGACCAGGTGGAGTTAAGCCGGGTAGGAAGTCAATAGCACCATCGTATGGATGCTGAAGTGGCAAAGAGGTGGCCTTATGCTCATCAAAAACCTTCTTGAGGAATGTCTCTGACTCAGAGGTTGTGCTTCTCCCAATGGGAGGAGCCGATTTCAGACATGCCTTCATGCAGAAGGAGCCCCAGCCCAGGATGCGGCCGGAAGGCCAATCTACATGGGCGTTATGTTGAGTGAGCGCTGGGGTCGAGAATCCCTATCAGGCTCCATAACACTGTTCTGAAGGTAAACTAGCTGAGTGATAGCTGGATTTGTAGAGTTCTGTTAAAGCTTTTGGAAATATCAAGTCAAACAGCAAAAGTCAGAGATGAGAAAAACCGACTTTAGTTTGGACTCAACTAATTCAGACTTGAGTACTACAGCCCTGGATTAGGCAGTAAACTAGGGACTCGACTCTAAACCACACTGCCTTTGTTTCAGGTCTGGTTGGGCACCTTTGTTACATCTAACTCTTTCTGTCTGTAATAAAGGCTTAAATATGCCAAGACGTTTGATTTATAGCTAATGTGCTAGCTGCTAATCAGATGAGAATTGTGCACAAAACTGACGAGAGGTGATGTTTGATGTTGTGACTTATCAGCTATGTTAGTAAAGACATGCTTGATGCTTCTACTCCTTTATTACCACCTGCAACATATGCAGGTCATAATTACAATCACCCCAGATGTAGCTGCAAACATGAAGCTGGTTAGTGTTAGCATAGCTTCCAGGGATCAGTATGTGTACTTTTAAAAATGCAGCACTAAATAAAGTGTTCATAGAATCATCTCATTAATTAGACGGTGAATTGTGTAGTTACTCAGAAGTTTCAACATGGCTACCGTTATTTTCTCCACGGCTTCTGTACATGTGTGATGTTGTGTGATCTTTGCATGAATATAAATTTTTGGCCACTCGAGCGTTCTAGTGTCCAGTTCTTGCTCCTCTCCTGTTGTGACCCGGACGCTCCCTTTTCCCAGAGGCCCGTTGTGTTCGGTGAGCCCTCTCAGCCAGTCGAGGTGACCTCTTGTATCAAAGCCGCATGTGCAGCAGAAGTAGTACACATCAAAGCCGGCGGGCCTCCTGAAATGAAACCGTGTGTTGTTGCCGGACGGCCGTTTCGCCTTTGAACCTCCCCCGCCCCAATCTGCGTGACAAAGCTTCAATTAGCCAACATCAGAACACTTGGCAAACATAGGAAGTGGCGGTCCCCCCTCTTTCTGCCTCTCTCATCGCCGGCCTTCTTGATTCACAGATGCTTTGTTTTTGGGTGCATTATTCCTGCCCAGTCAGCTGCTGTTATTGTTAATCAATCTTAACCACCCACACGGCGATGAAGGTAACTCACAGATGAGAGCAAACATAGGCAGATTAGGCTGAATGTATTTAAGGTGTCGGTGGATGTATGAAAAGACAGGAAGCATGACGTTGTGGGTTGGTTTTAGCTTTTTAAAAATAGTTTTCTTTATTAAAAACAGTTCAGCAGAGACCTGAACTAAGGTAAGAACCTGGAGGTCAGGTTCTAATTATTTTTAAAGTGTTGTGTCTGTGGATGGATCATGAGAAAAGGTGAAAGCCTACCCCACACCCCAATTATAGAGGAACCCCAACATTGAAATGAATATAAAATCACTACATCATTTACAGTCTTTCTGTATGTCTTTTTGGTTCGTTTTAGTCTCTTTTGGATCTTTGTCCTATTTTGTGCTCATCCTGTGTTTATTTTCAGTATTTTCATTTGTTTGTGGTCATTGTTTGTCTTTTTGGTCAAATTATGTTTCTGAGGTTTAGATTTATTTGCCATTTTGTGTCTCTTGGTTTTCTTTTGCCTCCTATTGGCTATTTCAAACTGTTTGCGGCCATGGAGTTTGCCTTTTTTGGTATTTTTGCATCTTTGTGGTGATTTTTGTTGACCCAATGGGCCCAGTCGGCCTGTTCAGTTATCCTGTGGTGTAATGTTTGCAGTTACACTAACTGGATTGATGTTATTGTGTAAAAGATGTCCACACTGTAAGTTGTGCTTCTGTTGCTGCTTGGTAAAAATGTTTATGCTCCTAAATGGCCATTAACCCCAAATAAATAAGAATTCATCAGTCTTTGGGAAACATTATTAAAAATGATGTTATAAAAAACATTTCACTTATTATTTATGGAATAATTCTGTATTGATTTAAATAAACAAACAGAATTATTCAGAAAAGCTCAGAAAACTAGCTGTCAACTGGAATTTCAAAATATTAAAGACACCTAACAGCACTGCAGTGCATGTTGGGCTTCATGTGGGCTTGTGGTGTCATGATGTAAACAGCCACTAGATGTCACTCTAAGACGTCCTAAAAATATTTAGTGTGCTTGCTGCGTTGCCTCCAGACAGAAGTAAATAGAACATTGATTCTTTAATGAAATATCAGCAAGTTGCAGGTGCAAAATAATAATCAGAACTCAATAAATCCTAATATTTATCAAACACTTCTGATTGCAAGCATTACTTAAATACTTAATAGTATAAAGACTAAAAAGAAAGCATGGATTTAGCACAATTAATTTTTTCTTCTTCTTAGTTTTAGTTAAATGCTTCTGTTTTAACACCTGTCAGTTTGACTGACATCACTGTTTTGGGTGAAAATCCTGCAAATCGTAATAAGCATAATTTCAAAACACTGTAAATATTTCATATCATTACTTAACATTTAACATGTCATGCATTTTGAGGGCAAGTAAACAATCTGTTGTTGCAACATTCCCAGATGCACAGTTTGGAGTTTTAATTTGTTGGTCAAAACGAGGGAGAAAAAAAATCTAAATAGTGTCTGTCTCTGTTGGAATAAAACGTTTTGCACTGGTTACTATAATAAATGCCTATAAGAACAGATGCCTTTATTATCCATTTTTACCTAGTGCCACCTCTCCTCAACAGATTGCCATTCAACCTAATTTATGCAGGGTAACCTTTTGTAAAATGTCCATATGCTTGATATGCCTCCCTTCACAGAGGCGTGTGCTAAGCAGCTCACTGTAAACACAGATGGACCAAACTGCTGCAGAAATTGAGGTGAACATCTGTATGGAAGAGATCTAATGTACCCTATTGCTATTATATTGCTTTCCCATATGGAAACAATTCTCAGAGTGTGTATGAAATAGAAGGCGGGCAATGTGTGCGCTAATGCAAATGCATGATGCAGGAAAATCGCTTGTGTAAGGAAAAAAAAGACATTTGATTGCTGTATTTATAGCTACGTTTATCTTTACAGCCCATTCATAAAAAAGAAAAGTTAGTTTTATTTAATCTGAAAATACACGGACATTATTGGCGATGTCGGGGTGTTTTCAGTACTTTTAATATCTAAATGCACATTTTAATAGAGAGTTCCCGCTTTCTTTGCATGATGAGGGACTACTTTGTGTCCCTGCACACATAAGCAGCGATGATTGAGTTCAAACATCTTCCCCTCAGAAAGCTGACTCAAAACACACAAAGGCCACTGATGAGGTAAACGAGTTTCCCTCTCCTCTATAATCTCCTTGTTTTGCTGCTATTATGAAAAAGACATTCAAGGGGCTCTTTCCCTCTCCATTCACCGCTGCATTGACACTTTTTACTTCGCTGAATGAGGATTCCTGTATTATAATTTGGCCAGAAAATTATTAGGCAATAGATTGCTGGCTATCAGGAGACACTGAGCTACTATGAATGGCAGGAATGGTATTATCTCAGCCTTTTCAAGGAGCTGCAGGTTTGAAACTGCCAGCTAATGATTGAATTAATTCAACAAAAGCAAATTATGTTTCTCTCAATTTTAATGGCAGCCTCACTAGGAAAATTCAAAGAGCAATTCTTCAGGTGCCATGTCATCTTGGGGAGAGAATAGTGGGTAAATAAAACAGAAAGGAAGGAAGCGTTTACAATTTAAATAGACATTAGTAAGTCATAACCCTCGGAGCACGTCTCTCATTCTAGCTCCCGCAATCCATGTTTAGGATTCACCAAATTTAATATAATAAATGCACTGTTTATAAATTTAGATAAACCCATGTGACATTTAAGTGTAATTCTCATTTAAATGGGACACTTTGCCTCCAAGTAAGCAAACGTGTTAGAATAACATGAAATCTGCATTCTATTACACACACACCGAGTGCCATTGAGAGCGTGTTTTACATAATTTCACTGACTGTCTGAGAAAAATGAATAAACAAAGAATTATGTAAAATGTTGTGATCTGAATTACTGAAATAATGCACATGATTAGGAAGCGTGTAAGGGGGTGGTGTGCAGGCGCTGGCACTGTGCAGAGTGTTGGTGGAAGGAAAAAAGCAGGGCAGCAACAACTCCTGGTACAAACTCATATTTATAGAGAAGAAACACCCACATTTGATTACTATGAGCAGCCAGCCACAATGCATTACACTGTAAGCTATACATTTGGAAACGGTAGATAATGAACAGGTAATTCAGGTTATTTAGTGTTTTTATTTGTTGTATTTCTCTTTTAAATGAATGTTTGCAAGAACATCTGTAGAAATCACTCTTATTTTGAAGGTGTCCCAAAGCTAAAACTGAAGAAAAGTTAAGTCCTACTGGAAGCTTTCTGGTATATTATACAAATAAATGTTACTTTATGCACATGATCTTTTTAAAATCATGCACTACCTGTGTACTCTGCGTCCTCAGTGGCAGCTGGAGTCTAGCTGAACTTGTTGTACTACATCAAGGTGATATCCAAAACAAGATGAGTGAACTCTGCCATTGGCCCCGCTGTTGTTTTAATGGTGATGCATGGATTTTCTTTAACGTGCTGCCAAGGGACTCACATTAGCATGCCATTTAGAACCTGCATTCTTGCCTGAAATAACACTTATTGCATAATATCCCGGTGAACAATCTCCAGTAATATGCCACAATTAAACTGGAAAGCGTTTTGCATCTGCCAACCCTCCACTAGCCGCGATTATTTGGCAGCAAGTACACAAAGGGTTATGGGCAGTCGTTTGATGGACACACGGGCCTTTTGATTTTTAATTGTAATTGTAATCCCTTCCACTTCAGGACTTGGAAATGCATCGTTTCAACTCCCCCCCCCCCTTCCATCCCTCTATCCCTCTGCTGCCACCACCTCCCTCTCCTCCTCCTATGGTTGGAGATGTGGAGTATTCAGTGGCTGCCCACTTCTCGCTCGGGTGTAGCATTAAAAGGTGTAATCCCACTGAAATGTAAATCACAGTTCTTGAAAACAAATTACGCACAAAGATAACAGGGCCAGCACTCTATCAATAAGGAGTGCGGGAGGACCGGAGCAGGACCGGAGCAGTTTCTCCACGTATGGTTGTTTGTCTTTTTTTTTTTTTTTAATATATATTTTCTTTCGGGGGCCAAATTGCAGCAGGCCTGTTATCAGGGGTAATGGTGAACTGTCAACCAAGCCAGGTTGATTACAAGGTTATAGTAAACAAGCCTGCCTAACTGCTGTGGACAGACTGAACAGGGGGACAGATGAGGAGCGAACATCACATTCATCAAGCAGATTTAAATGAACGCTCAGGGTTGTTCGATGGTTGCCATCACCAGGCTCTGCCGTCTCTCTAACTCATGATAATTGCCCCTATTTCTGCTTCTCCTCTGGTGATTTTTCTCTGCAGACCTTCACTTAGTTATCCCATCTCTCCATCAAGCTGGCTGTAATGAAATTTGGGAAAGTGACTGTCAATTTGTCAGCTGCTAGGCTTCGGAACGGATGTTGAATATTGGAAAAAGCTTCATCAGAAAGTGATGGTAAAACCTGTTGAAAGGTGTAAATGGCTTGTAACAGATAAGCATGCCAAGCAAAGAGAACATTTAGTTTCTAGCTTTGTAGATACATGTTATATACCTGCGATGCCCAAGACAACATTTCTATCCTGTTAGAGCTTTTAGACGTGTCTTTTCTTCAAACCTATTTTGCCATTTACCACTAAGGTGAATGTATTTAAAGGCAGAACCAGACTTGGCCTCTGCTCCAGCATTTCTGCCTTCAACAGTGTCGTTATTGAGCCCAATCAGCTCCTTGTTAGCACCAAGTCATCCAATTAAAGGGAGCTGGAGAAACAAATTTGCTACAAATGGGGCTCGTTGACGTCCTGTGCAGATGAGAAAGGGACACGGGGAGAAAGGTGGGTCAGTGGGAGGGGTAAAGGGAGTGAGGATTCATTTCGTCGAGGTTGCCCCCTGTCCTGAGTCAGAGTCCTGATAGTAAAGATACACAGCCGGTCAGGGGAAGAGGCCAGGCTTTCTTGAGCCTTCTCCATTAAGGGGTGGGTGGAACAATTGGCTCTGTTGTTCGGGCCGGGAAAGTGATGAGGTTGCAAATGGAATCCCGCACAGGGAAACAAAAGACGAGGAGATCGTTTTGTGCAACCGGACTCTCAGGTAGGTGCCCCTCTTGGACACGTTAATTGATCTCATTTGTTACCTATACCTGCCCAATCAAGCAGCTATCATTGCCGGGTGGAGGAGTGGGGGCAACTAAGCCTTGCATGGGCTTGCGGTGTCACGTCCTGTTAGGGTACCGAAAGAGATAATGAAGACGTAACAAAGACAGCAAATAAATGGTAAATGGTGAACAAGGTAGAGCAAGAAACAGAAAATGAGTAGGAAAAGAGGTGAGGAGGGCGATGGTGAAGAAAGGAGAGTGCCGTAAAAGTGACACACAGAGTGCAGAGGCGAGTGAGAGGGCAGCCTCTCTTGCCAGTCCAATGCTCTAGTCTTACAGGCTTCATTTCACTGTCGCTCCGATGGGCCCTGAAACTAAACACTCCCAAATATCCCAATTACACCTGCACTTCTTGTCCTTTTGTAATGGGAATTCGGCTTTTTTTCCCCTCCTCTCTGAATCTCTGTGAATACAAAGTGGACAATTGTCCAGCGTGGAGCTGAGACGACCTGCTCAAGCATCCATGTCTGTTTTACTGGAGGCAGGCGGATCGGATGTGCTTTTAATGGCCCTGATTGGACACTGTATTAGTCTGCAGTTATCTAAACTGTGTATTCTTTCTCCAGTCGCTGGTCTCTGCATAGGAAGTATTTAATTCACATTGCACATTTCATTTTGAGAGTACATTCCTGTTGCCTTTTATGTGATCCCAGCGCTGCATGTGCTCTTTAATACATGGTGGACAAACTCACATATTTCTGTAAGTCACATGACAATCGGGGGCTCAGAGGGAAAAATAAAGCTTCAAAGCTCCAAAATAGTAAAGTGTAAGCTGCAGATTTTCATGTTAAAATGTGAATTTTTGCACTGACAAGTGCACTGTGGAGGCTTGATTTGTGGCATCATTGATATTCTTTCCACATTCCAGTTCCCTTATATTGCTATTTGTGTTCAATTCAACATTTTATTACCCATTGAGAATGATGTACTGACTATGCACAGGCCAAGGAGGCAGAGTAAGTCTCTGAGGACTTTGCCCCCTCTGTTTTTGTGAGCTGATTTTCTACCTTCTGCTTGAGTGATGATGTGCGTATCTTCTTGCCCTCAGCGAGACAAAGTGGAAGTTTGTTTGTTCAAGGTCTCCGAAAAGTGAGCATGCGATGTCTAGCTGTGCTCTTTTGTCTCAGCATGTCTTTTGCAACCTCGCCCCCCTCCTGCCGGCATGTCTTCTGAGCTGGCATGGCAGGGTGAGAGCTCTCCAAGCTGCCCGCAGCTTCTCATGCATCCTGCTTGGCTGTCACAAGACGAGATGGGCGCCATTCAACCCAATTAGTGAAATCCACTCTGATGTTGGAAAGAGGGGAAAAAAAGAGAAAGAAATCACATTTTTTATTTCGCCCCCTGTCCGTCATCTGCCAATTTCACTGGAAGTAAGAGAGTGGCACCAATTAATGACTGTGGGCCGCAGGCGGCACCGGCTCTGGCACAAGAACAGCATGTTTCAAGCGTCGGGTGGCATCATGCAAGGCCTGCTTCTCTACCGACGCTAAAGCAAATGAAATGAGACTAATAAGGAGCTCGTTTCCAGTCACTGATTAAAAGGCCTGGGAGCTCCTGAGGCATCGCCCATGTCCAGGTCTAGGCCGGCATCACGGGGCCTTCACATTGCTCCTGTAATGTCATTTTGGACATCAGCACGTCTGTCTCCCTGAGGTCATCCTTCTTCAGACTCTCTCATTTTGTTTGTTCTGCAGCAAAGGCGGGCTAGGAAATCTACACTTTCCTTTGGGGTGTTAATTAAGGGGAGCATCCAAAATTAATCAGCAAATTCACTAGGGCGAAGGGCGATGTGTCTGAAGGCCTGGAAACAAAGTCCGTGAAGCGCCCGCAGAGAAAGAAGCCCACGGCTATGGCCAGGCAGATAAACAAGTGCACAGACGGCGATGTGACACAAAAATTCATGTAAGTATAAAATTTTACACTCATTTTCCCTGTCAGCTTGTCACAATGAATTATAAAGGTTGATTCGCTTATCTGGCTAAGTGAGATCACACACGCCCGGTCATCTGAACACCATCATATGGTCAGTGTCTGCTGGTGGAGGCCTGTGCTAACCACCAAGCTAAAGCTACAAGGTTTGGACCACGGGAGGTCGGCTGCTTAGCTCACTCATGTCGATGATTCTCATCCAAGAGCGCGCAGACGATTTCAACATGGTGCAGCAGTTACGAGTTCAAACTGCTCTTTTGTTTTAGGTATCTAGCTTCAATAAATTTAAATTTCTTTTGCAAGGTTCAGCCACTTCCTTTCTCCTTTCATTCACCTTATCCCCACTTTCATTACACCAGCACACTTAGATAACTCTCCATTTTTGTCTTTCAATTTATCTTTGGAGTTTTTTTTGCCACATTCTCTAATTAGCACTGTGCCTGCAGGCTATTTGTGACCTTTCCATATGTAAATAGATGGATGCTTCCCTCCCTCTCCCCTCTTTCTCTCTCCCTCTCTGTGACTTGCAGTGACAGGATGAGTGCAGTCGCAGTGAGCCAGTGCTCATGTGTGGATGGATGACACCACTCAAGGCATGTTTGGCAGAGGCTTCGGCGATATCAGGGAGCGAGGTGTTCGGGAGGATGGTGATTGACAGCTGCCAGGTGTGACACTGGCAGCATGACACAGTGTGTAGCAACTGTCTCCTGTCACTTCCTCTCTCCTCATCGCCCCTCGCGCCGAGGCACTGCGTCACTCACGCCGTCCTCTTAGCCCCCTCGCCCAGGGTGCTTCAGCTACCACACGGCTGAAGTGCACTAACTGCAGAGTGCATTTCAGGGAGAGGCCTAGCAACCACACGGTTATAGTTTCTCAATACAGGACAGGAGCTTGTGTTTTACCTCAGAGCAGTTGTATTTGTCAGTTTTGTGTGAGGTGCCAGTGGGAGGAGGCTTAAACTTGGAATAAGTTAAAGTTAAAGGAATGAGTTTAATTAAAACGTAGACAACCTTTTAGGCCCCTAATAAAAAACAAAACAAAAACGGCCTCAAAGAATGAGCTTCGTTAAAGCCGACTGGCCATATTTATACATATTAGTTTTATACTTATACTACTATACTGATGCAGGTTGGTCATCTGTCATGACTCAGTTGCCTGATCACCACTATTGAACATAAACTGTATATGTTTGACAACATTTCTGTTGTGCTGTAATGTTGCTAAACCGAGTTTTTACTCTTTAAAAGTTGCAGTTGACCATTTTGCAAAGACTATAGCTGAAGGCCAGGTGACATATTTACTAATTTTCTTATGCTGTCATTGAAAATACTAAATTCACTAAATGTCAGCCAGCGAATGTGGAAAAAAAAAAGCATGTGCTGTGGCACAATGATTTAAAGTTTCTAATAGTGGCTTACAGTTCACTTAATAATAAAACAAATTATTAACAAAGGGACAGAGTACATTAACATTTCTGTAAATGCAGAATTAGGCAGAGGCAAACTTTCATTTGCAATCTGTTGCCAGATGCTTTAAGGCCTAAACACAATCCAAAAAAAATTACCAGTAATAACAATATCAAATTAACCATATTACAAATAATGCTAATTAATATTAATGCAGAAGAATTTAAAAGGTAGAAACAGAAACATCAGCATTACATAAATCATTTGAAACATAACATAAACTAATTAACACAACTAGATTATATCACATTCAATGTTTTAAGTACAATAGAAAAACAAACTGAATTATAATAAATACATAATACAATTTTAAAAGTGAATAAAATAAAATGTAAAATAATGTCTATAAGGCAGCAAGGAAGAACAAATCGACTGATGATTACAGTCTTGTCTTGCTGTACATGTCATAGTCTGATTTTTTTTTTTTAGCTGGTTAGTAATATAACTGAATGATGATGGTGCAGGATAACATAACAACATGCAACTATACACAGGATTTGAACCAAGGAGCTGTAAGGCAACATAACATGCAGGTATTTAGAAATAAGACATTGTAAACATTGTACATTTTGTGTACCAATGCCCATATCTAATAAAAATACATGTACAGTCTGCTTCATCAGCTTACTTGCTTCACGCATTGGTTTGACACAAGCTATTCTTTTATTTGTTCTCACAGCTGATGTCTTTCCTGTGCTTCCAGTGCAGTTGGGTGAATGAATTAAAAATACATATATATCAAAGGGACTTGTGAGCAAACACTGGCAGAGCCCCTGCTGTTTTTGGGGTGAATACTAACAACTCCTTCTCACTGGTGAAGTTGAATTATACACAAGTTAATGTAATTCAGTCATAAACTGGTGTCAGGACCCCAGTTTGAATAATGGGTTCTTTGGCTACTCACCAGGCTCCGCTCACAGAGACAACTTTGGGGAAACAATATGAAAAGAATATATGTGAAATTGGTGAGACACCCTGGCTGCTGTGGAACTTTTCTCAGCACCAAAAATGGAATACGCTGCTGGTATGAGTCCCAACATGGATTGATATTCCTCAGAGACAAACCTAAGTGTTTTCACTCACATTAGCATATATTATAGAAGACGCGGCTAGATTGCCAAACCAGATCACTTTAAAAGACAAATGCATACAGCGAATATGAAAGTGAACCCAGTTATTATGGCATATTAATTGATGATAATCTTTTGTGCCAGTTCACCACTTAGAAATGGATGATCTCTGACCTGTGCTGCTGTTAAATATAGATTTACTGCAGGAAAGGCAGCTGATAAACACAAATGAGTGCACGCACGCACTGCAAATAACTTAGGAGGCTTGTCAGCCTCCGTGCACACACACCACTCTGCAGACAAGACGCGGAAAGTAAATAAAGCTGAAATCTATGTGACATAATTGTTTTACCCAGGCATTACACTTAATGCATGAATAATGTCTACAAATGGCAGGTCTCTTCCTTTCATTTTCTGTAGAGAAGTGTATTTACGGACTGCTGGTGGTCCCTGGAGGCCCCCCTTTTCCCCCTCAGCAGTATTTAATACCTCTAAAGTGCATAATTGCTGATCAGAGAGTTTGCGATGCTGTGTTTGGTGTGTAAAAGACTTCTTTCAACAAGGAATGGAGAAGGGAAGGGGGAAGGAATGCTACACCTCTGGTATCATGTGCCATATTTGTCTGCAGTGTCTGGTAGTAGCAGGGACGACAACAACAGCAGAGTGGCTGTCTCAATAGTGGCCAGGTATCTCTTTACTGGGGTGTTTTTGTGCGAGGGAACAGGCTTGGTTGTTGTGTACTGCTGTCTAACCATGGTGTGCACAGAAAGCCACTTAATAAGTAAAGGCTCACAGTGCGATTCTGATCTGGCACGGTGACCTCTAGAGAGGCACACCCACAGGCTCTCTGTGTCCCTTGGTGTTCATGCCCACCCCCCACCACCACCACAATGGGTGGTGGGGACGTGACATCAACATTATTCCCCCCACCGCTCCCTAACTGAGCACCTGCTCGGCCGCCAACCACCACCACAGCCCCCTCCGTTCAACCCCCAGAGTGGTGTCCCCATCCAGGGCCACGGCACATTCCAGCCCGACACTGATGCGAGGTGACCGGACTGGCCGGTTCACACGGCCCCTCCAGTGGCGTTGGGGCCGCAGCCAGAGTCGCATGCAGACAGCTGGAGGAGACGGGAGAGGAGGAGGAGGATGCAGGGCACAAACAGCCATAAAGGAGAACAAGTGGAGTGAAAGTTGACAGGTTCAGCAGAGCGGCTGAATGTCAGGAACAGCGGCCAAGGCTGTGCTTGAAAAGTGAACAGACAAAACTTGTTAAAGTGATAATCCATGAGGTTTTTATTTCAGGTTTTTCCACAATGCACTTCCTCAGATTGTTTTCTGGTTCTGTTTTTTTAAGTGCATCCGCTGCATGTATGTATTATTTCAAGGTAAACCAATGAAGTTTTGCAGGAACTGGCTAAAAATGTGTTGTTTTAAACAGCAGATATTTGAAGCAACTTAAAATGTTTCTTGTTTGTTTATTAGGAGACACATTAGCTCTCACAACAGCAGTAGCTAATTTTTCTGAAGGTCCACACCTTTTAAAATACACTCAAATAGAAAAATGCATTCACATAAAACAACGTTCGATTTGACAAATAAATTTGCCATATAGTGGACCCAAAGTGTTTTACATGAACATGAATTAACATTAAAAAACTAAAGCTAAAGTTAGCTTAGCTTTTTTCAAGCTAACACTTCACTACACAATACATTTTACCTGCTTTCTTATTCAATAAGGCCCATCCAGCAAAACTAAACATGTAGCTAGATTAGCTTGACATGAGGCTAAAATGTTTGATTTGATGATTTTCAATACAGATAATACACACTGCCAATACACAAGGCTGAACATGTAAATTAGCTTGTCGTAAAGTTAAAATTTAACTGTTCTGCTGTTGGTGTCAAACTAAAATTAGAAAAACTTAAAGAACTTAAAAAAAGCAACTTTAATAAATGGGTTAGAAAGTGGAAATATGTTGAATCAAAATTGTTTTTATACGTTTATAACAGGGAGTAGCATACGTGGAGTTTTTTATTTCAATATTGCAGCTAACCATGTAGCATGTCTGTTTAAATGCGAAGCTAAAATGTTTCAATCTTCATTTTGGAAAAATATTCAAAAGGATGAGACTTTTCTTAATCCATCAAATACTTTCCAAGTATATTAGTTTTATAGTAAAATTACGTTTTAAAGGGAATAACTTAGCTAATCTGCTACAGTTGTCAAGCTAAAAAGTCAAACACACGTCCTTTCAACTTTCAAAGTGCGATAACTCTCACGAAGGGGCCGCAAAGTGGATTCAGGTCAGGCAATTTGTTTTAACGTAACACACAACAGAAGGGATAAGAAATAAATATTCATAATTAATAATTATAATTTCAAAGCTAACGACTTTGCTTATCTGCCCCCGAAATTAAGCTAAAATGTCAAACTTTAAACTCACCCTGTGTCCTTGTTCTTTGTCCACTTCAGAAATCCCAAATTCAAGAGGCTAAGTTCTTTTTTATTTTTTAGCAGCTGATTCATTTGAATCTTGGAAATATCACACTCATATTGTTAGTCCCTGCTTTAGTGTTGAGTAGAGCTGTTGACTGGAGAGGATAATCTTGAGAAGAGGATAAAACATGGAGACGGTGGCGCGTTAAAGTAGCGCTTTGCACTTATTCAGTGGTGCATTTAAATATTTGCAGTCAGGAGGTGTATTAATTCTTTATTTCTACTAATAAAAAAAATACTTTATGGCCTTTACACATGAAAATGATCAATGTATTGCAATATTTGAATAATTAATTAATAACGAGCATCCAAAGATCCACAAGATCTATGTCTTAATTAAATATAACTGCTCTCAGGCATATTCTGCCACCCTGACAAATATTTCACTCGTTCTCAGATGTGAGGATGAGTAGCTTGTGTTATCGGGAAAGTGTTAATTAATGAAAGACATACCTTCTTCAGCTTGGTGCACATATTGAGGCATAACCCCCGCGCTCCACTTATGCAACCTTATTAGCTGTTGCTCCATTTTTTTTTCTGCAGGAGGAGAAACAGAACGAAAGGAAGAGGTATGAAATTATTTATTTAATTTGGAGCAGCTCCCAACGCAGCAGGTAAGAGGAAGGGGGAGAAGGACTGTGTGTTTTCTTTTTGTGTGCGGCTCATCTCATCTTATGCGTGGGTTTGGGAGGGGTCAGGATCTCACTTCATTTGCCCCAGCTGCAGACCCTCGGTTTAGTGGTTTGGGTCATGATAACATGTTGAAACCAACCCCCCCCCCCTATTCAATGCTACCTCCTACCTCACTCTTCCTCTGTCCCCCGACCCTCCAGCACCCCCTTCCCCTGACCTCCGCTCCCAACAAACCCAACTCCTAATTATCTCTGAATAGCAATTTTATTGAACCCTAATTTGTGGTAATGAATTGTGATAGGTGGCGAGGCAGCAAGAAAGAAAAGAAAAACTTCACCCCCCCTTTACCTAACTTGCACACACACACCTCCCTTTGTTAATTGTTAGGGCACTCACTCTTAGCCAGAGCCGCTGCAGATAATCAGTGTTATTCTGTGTGTGAGTGACCCTCGCTGACTCGATAAGATGTTCAATTCAGGTTCAGTTACATCAGAACAAGTACAAGTGAGCCACAGGATGAGTCAGTTTACCTGGAAAAAGGGGGTGACGGCACAAAATAATCATTATCTATCTATTTATCTAGCTCGAGTTTTTATCACAACGCTTTTCCTGTTTGATGATATCCTGCATCCAACAGCAACATGAATACAAGCAGTCATATGCAGATCAGTTGCTTTCCCGTCTATGGACACTCTGGATCCTGGATCTCTCTTTTGGGATCACTCGGTCGCTTGAAAAGCAGCGGGTGGAGCGGTTGAAGGGCACTTGAGCCGCGGTTGCAGCTGAGGATGAGGCGATGCTTCGTCAAGAGAAACAAGGGTTCTCATCAGACAGACACGGGGTCACGGGGTCAAATCGCCCGGCTACGATACAGATGAGTCTGTCCTCTAAGTCTTTCTCTCTAGGAGAATGACATGACTGGGAGTTGTCCAACAGAACAAGTGTGTGGGCCTTGTTTGAATATGTGCAGCAGGAATAAAAGGGGGAATTTCTGGTGCATTTCTGGTGTGATTTCCTTTATTTGAAGGGTTTAATTTCAACTTAAAATGTCTGCAGGCTTGTTGAAAACTCTCTGGACTTTGTCTTTTGACTTTATCACATCTGCAGCGTTTTATTTTTTTTTTATCTTTCGAATCCTTTGTCAAAATCTAGTTTAATGCAAACCTATATATACCTCAATAAATATGTTTAAAAAAGCTATAGCAGATCACACACAGAGGCCCTAATTAGCAGTATTCACCCAGGATGACTCAGGTGATCCAGCTTCATTTCAAAAGAATATCCCTTCAGATAAAACATATTTATTTGCAAATCATCTTAAAGCACATTATCTCAAGCTATATGACGTTTAAAAACAAAATAATGACCACTGGCTTTTAGATGGATGTCAAAAAAGATCCAAATAGATGAAGCACTAGTTTTGTTGTCGTTCTTCTCCTACCTATTCCCAGAGCGAACAGAGCCTCACCAACTTTCTCCTCATGATTGCAGGGGATCTCCAGCCTATATCTGGTCATACAAACACTGTTTGCTCTGGGCTTCCTGTCTGTGGACTTACATTACAATGTGTAGATTTAGAGATTGGGAAACTAAAGTCGCTAGGCTTTTCAGTTGGATAACGCCCCCCCCCCCATCTCTCTCTCGAAGCTCCCCCTCCCGTCCTCATCTCCTCCTACTGCTTTCCTCCTTCTCCAGCCCTCTGTCTGTCACACTGTCGTCCAATACCAGATGGTAGGCGTTCAACGGGGAGACCAGCACCGCTAAGCTAAAATACCTGATTACAATTCCCCAGTACAATTCAAATATCATGGGCAGGCTTAAGGATAATACCTCGGTAACAATATCATTTATTTTTTTCCCTGTTCCCTTTATCCTTGTTTTACTGGGAGAGGAGACTGCAAAGCCCTTTCTCAAACAGATAAAAGGAAAGAGAACCACCTTCTTTTTTATTTTTCTGTCCTCTTCCTGTGTTCCTCTGAGGATTATGTGTTTCTTTCACCCTCCTCGTGATCTGATGCGTTTCTCATAAAGTGCCAATAAAAATAAAACCGATAAGAAAATAATATTTTATCAAGTCTTTGCTTTAGTTTAACTAAATAATTGAGTTGAAAATATTTATAGGATGTAAATTGTGACCTAGCTGACATTTTGGAGCCATGACAATAATGAATGAAAATATAATTCCAAATTCATATTTATGCTGTTTATTCATATTTGACCAATTTATTCAACTGTAGCACAGTCATACATATACATTGTGTTCTTGAAAATGCATGAAGTACACTATTAATTAAGCTTCATATTAGTGGTGACATATTAAACAAACCTAAGGGCAGTTTGACTATGTATAAAAGAAAAATACAGCTGTAATCTAATTTTACATAATAATCTAATATAACCTGATGAGACACAGCAGAGCCTGATGGAAATTCACATTTTAAGGATGTTTTATTCAACAGATTCGGCTTGAAAATAAATGTGTATCTCATTTTATTTATTATTCTTTCCTTGAAATTAACAGTAGAAACACTTTTTTATGGATTGTTTTGTGTCTGCGTTTGTTTCATGATCTCCATGTGAAATCATTTTGTCTTTTCTATTCTATCTCTGTGTTTTTACTGACAAATTAAATAGTAATTCATACACTGCTTATGTTTCTTTTGATCTTTGAGGGCAAATCAAATACATAAAACCCATTTTAATAATCAGTACAGTGACACGAGATTCATGATGCACTGGTGTTGGATGTCATGGTCTTCTTTGCAGTATACTTTAAATATTGATTTGTAGTGCTGTGTTTTATACACAGTATGTTTGAATGTATCCAGTTAGTTAAAGTGTAAAATAACTACAGTCTAGTGTTGTAATAAATAAAGAACAGAAACAAACCACAGTGAAGATGGTGGTCATGTTTTCTTTTAAGAGGTTTTAAGTTATTAAAGTGGACAATAAATCATTAATAAAGTTATTTTCTTCTACTGAATGATCTTATAAACACTGAATCATTTTCACATGTTTATTCTTTATTATTACAGGATTTAATATTAGTTTACCTCATCATTATATCATAACATACAAGCTTTAAACATGTGAAAATGTGATTTACATGTACAAAACAGTGATTTGTTTTGTCTGAACTGCAAAACTTGAATTAGTAATTTCTGCATACATTTCAGTATGTAGCTCTTTCTAACCTCGCTGCAAACCCAACTTTAAAAAGAGCGATTTAAAAATACACAAACTGGTTTCCCGATCGATGCGACCTTCAACCTCTTTTAGTGACTTAATGCTTTAAGGAAACACGCACACAGTTTGCTGCATGTGTCGCTGCTGCAATGTGGAAACCTCGTGTCTTTAAAGTGAAAAACAGTTTTCAGCTTGACCCCAACATGCATGTTTCTTTTCTTTTTTTTTTTTTTTTTAAGTTTATCCAGCTGGTTTGGAAAAGTGTTTCATGATTTGAAGGGTTGCAGGAATTTCCCATCACCCAGAGGAGCATGATGGGCTTCAAATGAACACACGAAACCTCCCTCCCTCTCCAAACTGGAGTTGGGAGGTTTTTCAACCGCAGCGGTTGCTCACTCTTTGGAGGCGAGTATGTTATTCTTCCATGGCCAGAGTGTGTTTTTCTCTCAGAGTGTGATCTCTGGTGTGGGCAGAGGTGCGTCTAGCCGCCCACACCACTGGCACTCCTGCCCATGTAGCACCCATAACACCGAACCATTAGTGGCATGGCAGTCTACCCACATCTCAACCACCTTCATTAGTCATTCAGCTCCTTATTTTTGTTTGGTTTCCCCTCTGGCTCCTAATTAATGCTTAATCGAAACTGCTGAACTGAGCTGGTAGAAAATTCATGAATATTAAAATCGACCCTGACGGTTTTTCACGCTTTCTCCTCGTTTTTTTCTCCTTGTGTTTTTTTTTTATTTTCGTTTGGCTTGTCGACAGTAGTAGCCAGGCGCCACTTATTTTTGTTGCTGTCAGAGATTTAAGGCGTCATGTTTCTTTCCCACTTTTTTACTGTTGGAACAATGATGGAGAATAATAGGCAACATAGTCGTATATTTTGCCAATCTGAAGTGAACCGAGAGAGTTTTGTGCCACTTTGATGTATGTTTTTTGAAATCGAGGACACTTGAGTGGAGTTTCACTTTGACAGAGGACTGTAAGTGGAGCA
Organism: Anabas testudineus; assembly: GCF_900324465.2. Taxonomy (NCBI): domain Eukaryota; kingdom Metazoa; phylum Chordata; class Actinopteri; order Anabantiformes; family Anabantidae; genus Anabas; species Anabas testudineus. The sequence continues at coordinate 3,822,116 of NC_046611.1, forward strand.
GACGGACGAGTTATGTGGGTTTAAGAGATTCAAGATTGCTGTGATCATAAACAGATAAATGTGGTAACCTTTAATTCACAGAGGAAACTTGTTAAAGAAGTTGTGTTCCAAATTGCATCCCATAAATAGATTTCTATTGACCCGTGCTGACAGGGCTGCAAACTGTGCAACATCCTGCAACTCAATATTTGCAGTTTTAAACTGCAGACTCAGCATCAGCTCTGTTATATGACCAAGGTTACTAAGTTAATTTCCACTTAAATCTCCTAAATATTAGTTTCTGGATTGATCAGGTTTTGAAGATGACTTGGAGACCGGTGTTGTCTTGAAGAATAAAGGATTAAAGGAAGTTTCCAGGCTCGAATTGACATTCAGAGATTAGTTCATATGATGAAAAAGGCATGTTTAATATTTAATATTACTTTATATCTGAAAAGTTACCAAGCAGTTTGTTTGGGAGACGCTGGAGTCCCCTGCCTACTCCATAACTGTGATCAGGTTTTTATTTATAAGTCATAAACTTTATTGTGATCGCACAGCCACGCGAGCAAGGCACCTTTTATTTTGAAGAGGAAATCTACAAATTAGATCTGTCAACATATTTACAATTATCAAGTTATTCATGCAGCTTACAGAAGATCACTTCTAAATGGGTTTTCTTGTTACCTCTAATGGAACATGATTATTAATGTTTCCTGTGAGGATGCCCTGTCAACTCGTTTCGAGCACAGTGAGTTTCTGAGCAGAAAATCCTTTAAAATATACACTAACCACTGCTGTTTATCATATTTTATTAAAAGATCCCAATCTGAGAGGAATTTATTCAGCTGCTAAACTTTTGGTTCTTTCATCTTTCAACATCTTGCACATGATGTACTTAATGTATATAATAATATATGGTTATGTACAACAACACAGTCACGTTGTTCTTTGTAAAGAAATAAACATGTCTGTGTTTGTTCTGACTAGATTGATGGTGGCATCGCAGGAAAACCAAATTGAAATCTTAGTGACAATTTCTGTGAAGTTACTCAAATACAATTTGACTTCTGACAAGGGGATGCAATTTATAAAACAGAACATGCCATCAGTGGAACCCAGCATTTGCATAATGAGGATACTTCCATTTCCGCCAGCAATGTTTTTGACAGCCTCTAACTAAAAGCAGCGGTGGAGAGGAGTGAGAAATGTCGATACAAATAATCCAGAAGAGGCAGAAAGAGGGGTGATCAGGGCAGCCACCGGATCCATCAAAGAGCCGACAAACAAAACAAATGGAGTTTGGCAAAAAAACAACAGTGTGCTCAAGCTGCAGTGATGCTAGGTGACCCTGGCAGAAAAGGGACGGAGGGGCCTTCTGCCCTGAGCTACAGTCTTGACTTTGAACGCACCGGAGAGGAGTTGGACCGTAGGAGAAACTACTCCAGAGGTTGCTCTGATAGGTTGACAAATATGACTGAACTGACGCTAATGCCATGTAGCTCTTTTGCTCTAATTGTTGATTCAATTTGCTAATGACTAATTTGATTTAAGTGGCAGGCACATCTCCATGTGTGCAGGACATGGAGAGGAGGAACAAAAAAAAAAAAAAAAAAAAATGGACTGGAGGTGGCGTGATGGCTTGTCACGCAAAGGCTGCTCGCCTATGAATATTCCATGAGAGTTCACACTTAATTGTTTCTGATTTGTTTATTTTTTTCAATACAGTGCTTTAGCGCACACTCCATCAGTCCCTGTGTTGACACCCCGTGTACCCCCTCCCACCCCCCACCCCGTCTCTCCCCTCCCGCTCATGCCACCCTCTCCTCACCATCCCCCACACTTTCACAAGTGGTGCTCAGATGTCCATCAAACACAGCAATGAAGGATCACTATAAGTTGTTGGAGCCTGTCAACAAAAGCACTCCACCACTTTGTTTCACTCTGTTCTCCCTCGTTGAGCCCGCTGGAGATCTCTGATGTGAAGGAGCAGATGAATTTCTAACCAGACATTTTCAGGCCCCTATTGAGCGCCGCTACCTGTTGCCAATGCAAATGGATTCAAACTGCAAAGGATCCAAAGGAAGCGTATTGTTCCACCACCGAGTGTTTGAGTCCACTTGCATGTTGTTTTGCCTCCTGGAGTGGACGTGTTGCTTCAGCTACATCTAGAGTAAAGTCTGAACGTGACCCTGCAGTTCCACCCCGGCGCTGCGTTCGGGTGCATTTTGAGCAAGTGGCTGCACATCGCAGTTCAAAGTGTTTCCAGTTCCCACAAATGATGAGAGTCAGAGTAAATGTTTCAACAGTGAAATCTGTTTATGGCAACACGGCTTGAAACGTGTTCCAATAGAAAAACTGTGACATATGGAGAGTATGAAGACAGGAGTACTTACCCTCGTGAGAGCCACGACGGGTGACCTCAGTCTGAGCTCTTCTCCTCTTGCTTACTGCATTGGCGTCCGGCCGTTTGTAACCGCTCCAAAGTCAATGTTGAATGTTCTCCTGTAGTTTTTTTCAATCCCTCTCTGCCCTGGCTCTCCTATACCTTTGCCTTGTTCTGGCCAGACTTGTAAAGAAGTGAATCTCTTTCCTTTATGCCTTTTATCCTCTCCCTTGATGGCTGTTCTGAGCTGCATGACTTGCAAATCACGCTGTGATATTGAATGGCATTGACATTTTCAAATGTAAATACATAGAATATTTCATATTTGGTAATAGGCAATGGAAAGTGGATGGAAGTCTAATTATTGTATAATGATATTTTCCCTCTCTGCTGTGGCCGCTGAATGTGTTGCTATGGAGATTATGAATAAATACAGCCATGTATTTATGTATTAATTCATCTGTGTGTATGTTTATTTGGTGTTTGCTCATGTATTCATGTATTAATTTATACATTTGGGTCGTTGTTTTGTCTGGACAAACAAGGCTGCTGTGATATGAGGAGCTTTGAATTACCGGAAGTTGGAGGGAAACAGCCAATTAGATGAGATGTCACGTGTTTTAGGACTTTGGAAAAACAAACAAACAAACAAAAAAAAAAAAAGAGACACTGACAAACTAACTTTGCTAATTTCTCCAAGTTTTTCTTCTAGTTCTACTGTTGGATGTGAGTTACTGATGCAAAGCCTGGAGAAAGCGAGGCAGGTCACAGGAGAGTGACAGTTTAGGGCAGTTTATATTAGTATTGATAAATAAACATTATTTAAAACATCTGTCAGGCCCGGTTAAATATCCTCTGTGTGGTTCAGTAGACTCACCAACCCAGGGCATCGAATATTTAATTATTGTACTAACTGAATAATGAAAAAGTCAATTTCCAGATCGGCGCCCCATATGCAGAAGACAATTGCATTTCTAATATCTGCATGTGAAATCTTCTTCACACACCCTCCCCTTCCCACGTCCCGTCTCGATGCCTCGCAGGCTGCGAAGTCTCCTGCATTACCATAGCTCTCTTCCTGACTAAGTCTGTTCCTCATATTCGCTTGTCGTGGCTAATTACGTGTTTAACCCTGTGCTGGTGAGCTTGTTTTACATTCAAATTTATGTGGACCTCGCTGATCTGAAGAAGCAGGAATGAGCGGGGACGCGACAGCAAAGATCAGTCTTCTGGTAATTGATTATCCTCTTAGAAAAAGGGACAGCTTCCAGAGGACTGCCATCTTGGAGTTGTTGACCTTTGACCTCTGACGGGTTGAAAACATAAAATGCAGAGGTCCCAGGTGAATGGTGGGTGGAGGAGATATATTGAAATGAACAAAACAGTGGATTTACTGTATTTATCACTACTGTTTCCATAATAATGATTATTATTATATTTGCTGTTCTATAATGTGATTTGTGTTTTTATTACGAGCTAATGCAAACATTTCTGTTTTCATATTAACATGATGCTGTAGCAATAATTTTCTAATCTTGTTGCTTGTGGAATAAATAATTATGCATATGTTGTCAATATTTACATTTCCACTGTTTAATTTAATTCTAATGGAAGTCCCTGGGCAATACGAGCAGCAGCTAATAGAAGAGAAATGATTAAAGCTTTCTCCATAATAACTCTGCTGAAGCACAACTTGCAGTACTTTAATCTCATGTAGCATTCAGTGTTTACACAGTAGGAAAACTTTGATCACTTCTCTTGTTGATTTAATTTCCTGATAGGACATTTTCTCTGTTAGGTTTTATTAGTTTTGGAGCTAAATAAAAACCAAACAAGTGTTGTGTGTGTGCTCCTGCATTGTAAATCTATTCCTAGACTGTGTAAGTAACGGCTTGGACTGGTTTTTTAATAATTACCAAACACTCTACCCTCTGTACAGTGCTTCCATTGTGTGTATGGCCTGTGTTCTTGTGTGTGTGTTTGGCTTGCAGTACCAGGCCGGGTCAAAGCAGCTTAGTTCCGATCTGTTGGGTGACCTGCCCGGTACCCGCCGGCCTCACTGACCCGCATGATTCCATTATGGAGAGGTGAGGCACATAGCCTCTGCCCACACATGCGCGCACACACAATCACCACATACTTGGAGGTATAGCTGTAGATGTGCACAAATACCTCACATACCTTCTGTGTGGGACTGTGTGTGTAAAGCATATATACGCACACTGGTGCGCACATCCATTATACAAAAATCTACACGTATAAAATTTATTGTGGAAAAAGTGTTTTTTTCTATTTTCTTTTAATTCAATTTAATATAATTTGTATATTTATTTAACCTAGTTTACAGTGTTACTGTGTAAAGATCCACAAGTTCTTGATTTTTTAAAATATTTTTGTCCAATTTCAGTAATTTTCAAGGTCAGTAGTCTATTCAAAATTGCATTGACAAAAAGCCAAAAACTGGCTTGTATTTTATAAACAGCATCATACAAAAACAAAAACAAGCTGTAGGCTCGTATCTGCATGATACAAAAATGCATTGACAAGGACACAAATGCTGAATAATTTTAAAAAATACAAGCTGTGACAACATGTCCCAAAATAAGTGTTAGCATCTGACTACACTCACAAGAATCTAAAAACAAGGCTGTATTTTTAACATCTTAAATACTGAAACTAAGTGTTCCATTCAAAAAACAAACAAGAAAAGAACAAGCAGAACAATACCAAACTGCATTGGGAAAAAGCCAAATTCTGAATAATTTTGAAAATACAAGATTTAACACCACATCAGACACACGCCAGAACTATCAGATCCAATAAGCACTGCACGACAATAAGCCAAAAACAAGACTGCAGTTCTGATATGTAAATAAATAAAATAATTTAAAGTACACAGTAGTGACAACATAAACAAAAATCCAGCTGCATGATTTGCCACTCAAAGCTACATCAGCAAATAGGGAAACATTTTATTATTTTTATGCAAGACAATGAGAATATGATTCACCAAAAACAAGCTACAGTTACTCATTCATTCAAAACTACATTCACAAAGAGCTCAAAAATAACTCAGGTTAATAAAAATAATTTTGTAAAGAAAAAAAACAAACAACAAAAACAAAAACAATATCAACAACAAGCTACAGAGTTTAAAAATGCATAAAAAAAACAAGGTTGTATTATTAAACTCCTTTAACACTTTTGAACATAGTCTATTGCAATAAAGCATATTACAACACTACCGTAGAAACAAAATGTCAGGAAGCAGACAAAGCTCATAAATACATGCAAGTCACATGCAATGTTTCCTAGAAAACCGTTCCTGAAAAGGAACAACTGAAAAGAAACAACAAGAACCACGCATTGATCCTCAGTCTAAAAGCAAGTCAACTTTCTCCGATTATTAGATGATCGCATAAATACACCTTTTAAAAAACTGATTTTATTTGTGACAACTGTCTCAGCAAAAACAATTCCTGCCATTAGGCTTAAACACACTTAAATATACACTTAAATCCAAAACACCTAAAATCTCATACAGACATCCTGCTGATAGAAAACATTTATTCGATCTGTTCCAACATAGAAATGTTTGTGCAGCGGATGTCGGAGGAGTCGTACTGAACATGTTCACTAGATGGCGATCTAGGTTAAAGCAGTGCGCTGTGGGGGACCCTTGAATGGCAGAAACACAGGACTTGTCAGCAGTCTACTGTTCTGTGACAAGTGATCCTCCTTATTGAAGTGTACACACTCATAGCATGTAGAGCTATGGAATATGGAATAGGATTTGGTTTCACTTTTGCTGGGATTGAGGATTTTCTTTCATGCTTGTGAGAGATGCATGTTCAGAGCCTGAAAGCACAAAAACAACGCAGTTTGGAGATTCTGAACAAATTTATCACCCAGGGTGAGATCACACCACAGATCATTTCTGATTCTTAATTAGGTAAGACTGTATTTTGACCCCAGCTAGCCCAATTAAGCCTAAGCAAGATATGGGTGGCAAATTCATGTCTGACTTCTAGTTCAGTGTGTTTATTCTTGCTACAAATAACGAGGAGCAGATATTAAAACACGATAATGAAACACATGAATTAAAAATAAATTTAGGTTGTAAAGATGGAGAATGATAAGAAATGTTGTCCCAAGATGTGCGGGTGAAAAAGTCCTGTTAATGCTAAATAACGTTGCATAAGAAAAAAATAAAAAATTAATAATAAAATATTATTTTAAAAGGAAATCAATACATGTGGCTATACAACAGGTATAAAACAGCAAAACAACAGGAGGATAACGTTACATAATCTAAACCACTGTGTTGTATCCAGAAATTTTAAATAAAGTAAAAATAAAGTGACACAAAGTAAACTAAACCCTTGAAAAAAAAAGAAAACTATATATTGGAAAAGAAGGTATAACCAGAGCTGATTGTAGATTACATCATTATTAGACACAAAATCATTTTAAATGGTCCATATAGTGGTAAAATTAAAATATATTATGCTAAGACAGGAAGAAAAAAAAACTTATATAGGATTTATCTGGGTTCAGTATGTCAACACTAAAATCAGCAAATAATCAGATGCAGCTGAAAAATCTGTCGACACATGAGACACAAACAGACCTCACCGGTTGAGTTTCACCTAAATGGTTGGAGCTACAGGTGTTCGGTGGCTAATACACCTGATATTGTAGGTGTATTAGTCTAGATGTATGATATCTATACATATGACATGGTATAGATTCTGGGACCACGGTGGTAGGATTGTGCCAGATGAGGAACTTATGGAACTGTTACTGTTAATTATTATTTACACCTGTGTGTTTGTTATGTCATCTGTCAAAGTGGATCGTTAGTTTATACATACGTCATTTTCTGTGCTATAGTTGTTTTTAATCTGATTCTCAGACTTATTCTGAGACAGACACATCATCTTCACCACTCATTGTCCAACACTCGTGGTGAACAGGTACACAATACAAAAATCCATATTGCTAATAGCTTAACATCTCTTACAAGTTTTAAAAAGTTATCACACTTGGTTTGAGTTGTGACCTTTCCACTCACATTTGTTCCGTTATCTTTTGCTTCTTTCTTTCTCATCAATAATAAATGAGTAAAGGTCAAACATTGGTTTCACATGATGAAAGCGTCGTGCTGCAGCAGCTGTTTGACAACAATATGAGAAAGCTAAATGTGAATGTTGCTATGTTTAAGTTTAGCTTGGCCAACTAGCTAACACAAAAAACTAGTTAGCTTTTCAACCTGTAGGTTGAATTTCTTTCTTTTTTATTTTTTATGTGAAGACAGACATTAAAACAATTTTGCATCCAGACATAAAACCTAACAAGCTAATTAGCTAATGAAATTAAGACAAACCCTAATTCTAGATAATTCAAATTATCACTGAATTTAATCCATGCTGTTTATTATAGGTAATTATAATATCTCTTACTAGGCACATAACGGCTGGTTAAATACTCTATATAAATACTTTATATAAATTAGCCAGTCCAACTAGCTAACACATCATCTCATCTCATCTTGACCTTTTTGTCAACCTTTTCTGATTTTACACCTAAAGTTTAACATGCTAATAAGCTAATGTTGAAATTGAGACAAAATCCAATACAAGACATTTCTAATACTTAATTTAATCTGTGCATCACGATATCGCAGACTAGACACATCAAAACTCTTTTTGATTTTCTTATTATCTATTCTATTATCTCTTGTCTTTCCTATTTTTCCTTATTGTGTAAACTGCTCAACTGCTTTGGTAACTTGTTTTTAGAGTTTACTGAAGTAAGTTGAACAACACTCAGTACTCAGCAGTGCCGGGCTCTATACCTGACATCTGATGCATGTAAAGCACTTTGTGGCCAATCCCATTTGATTACATACCATACGAAAACACTTCACATGTAATCCATCCTTTAGCTTGTCCAGAAACAAACTGATGTTTCAACTACTTGTCTGAACAAAAACGCAGGAGATGAAACCATGAGGGACAGTTAAGAGAAAAGAAAACAATAAGAGGGAGACTATGTTTAAGGCCAGAGAATCAAAGCGCTTTAATTTGCATAACCTACATGCATGCATTTACAATACAAACACGCATACATCCCATCATCGTAGGATCTCTTCTATCTCCGCCTCTCTCCAATCTTCCTAGACTTCTTTACACCAGTTTTTTTTCCAGCCTTCTCTTGTATTTGCTCCTCTCTCCTCGTGCTTTCTACCTATGCAAGTTGTCATTCTCTCTCCATAATAGTGCTTCTGTGCCTTCATGTTGCTGGTTGTTTGCTTGAAACGTAATCTGCAGATGTAACAGAGGAAGAAATTGAGTCTAACAAATGGCTTGAAAGGCTCACACAGCATATCAAGCCCGAACCAACAAAGGCAGACAAAACGCCCGTCTTTTTTCCACCCCTCAACATCTGAAGTTGATATTTTCAACAGAATAGTGCTCGGCTGACGTTCCCTGAATAAAGAACGCAGCGTTTGCTGCTGTTGTGTTGTGTTACGCTGTCATTCTGACTTGAATGGGAAAGTTGAGGCCCGTTTGTTTGCTTTAGCTGTTGAGGAGAAATGGGTTTGTTTGATTAACATTTTGCTTGCGCATGTCAGTTGCAGCAGTGTCATTTCTATGGGGAAATGAAAAAGAGCTGGGGCTGTGTAGCAATGCATCTATCTATCTATCTATCTATCTATCTATCTATCTATCTATCTATCTATCTATCTAGTAAAATAAAATGGCTTTTTGGTTGCATTGTGCACATAAAATCTATCTGGAATTAGCTTAACAACAACTGTGATTATGGCTATTACTGCACACCATGACCCACACATTACTAGACATTACCTCAATATGCGTGTGCATGTGTGTGTGTAACCTCGACCATAGGTTCTCCAGGAGCAGGAATAATCTCCTGGTCTCACTAATGTGCAGTGAAAAACCAAAATTGCAAAATTGCCTCCCAGTTCACAAAAATCACATTACACATCCACGTAGCGTTCCATGGTGCTAGCTTTACAGCTTAGACACGTGCTACATTGAATCTCTTGTAATTCGCTGTAATTTAGGACCCTAGAAAAGGCTTTTTTCATAGTGCAAAATGGTAAAATTGCTCCTTGTTAAGAAATGAACACCCTACAGTGACCCACAATACGGTGGACTGACTTAATTTAGACTGTATGACGACGAAATGAACAGTGGAAAGAATCGCTTTCAACATTTGGTTTGCCAATCTTCCTCATATCCTTTTTGCATTTTGCAGATTCCTAAACAAATACTTATCCTTGGGTTACACCTAGCCGCTATATGCATTGCTATTCAGTGAATACCTGCCTCAATTTAATGCTCCCCTTTTTATATTCCCACGTTTCATGTCCACAGGTTAATAATCCTGAAAAATATTGAATTATCAATACAAAAACTTTTTATACAAACCAAAGTTGTAGTGGTGGCATATTTTTATTCAGAGCTTATATTTACTGTGAATGTGTCACATTAGAGTGACTTTCCTGCTTTGTTTGTGTTCGACCTGCACAGAGGTCGATGTACTCCGATGCTTTTGCCCACGTGGCTTAATGGACAAGACGCCTGACTTCAGGTCAGAAGATTGAGGGTTTGAATCCCTTCACAGTTGGAGTTTCCTTCACATTTTTCCGTGCTTCAAATGAGCTGGAAAATCTTCTTTGGTAACAGCACGTATACTTTGCTTCGCAGAAGTATACGTAACAGTATATTCTTCCACTTCTACAGATGTGTGAAACTCATTGAACATGTGTAATGGGACCAGTTCTGTTTGTGCGTTGGCTGTGGTTCAGGAGATTAAGCACTTAGTCCACTAATTGTGCGGTTAGCTGTTTGAGTCAAGGCTCCCCCAGTCGATGTGCCTTTGGGAACTGAACCTTGAATGTGCACTCGCCCTTTAAGTCACTTTACTACTGTACATCTAACCTGTCCCATATTTTACAGTACAAAGCGTTACAGTTACATTCTTCTTATAGGTTTATCTTACTAAACTAAGTAAAACACATCCTCCAGACTCCCATATACTCTAGTTTCAACAGTACTGCACATGGTAATCATGTTGTTCACAACAATGTAATCCTAAGTACCATAGTCATTTAGTTATCTGAACAACATGAACAACAGACATGCTAAATTACAAACATACTACTAAAAGCTCTAAATTTAAATTCATGTTTTGGCAAGAATGCTTAAGTAACAGCTTAAAATATTCTTTAAATGTTGAAAATACTGTAATGTGTAGTATCAAGTATTTAGAGTTGGTCATTTGGTTTATGATATTCCTGCAGCCCAGAGTCTAGTGCTGAATGGGGTAAAACTGTGTGTGGCTTTACTTTAAAAGGTGATTTTTAAAAAGTGCAATTAAAGCTTCTTGAAACTAGCAATTCAACCAATATGACAAAAACTTGCTCATAAAAGATGATTGTGGCATTATTAGATAATAATGATGTGGGTATTGTGATTTTCTTTTCTTTTATATCTCTGCATACATAATATTATCTGTCATTTAATAAAAGAAACTAAAAAATAGTATCTGGTCCATTTCATAGCCATCAGCTTTTCCATCTGATAACATTTTGGTGAGCTGCTCCTTTGACCCATGAATTTCAATAGCCAGTGGGATGGAGGATGCAGAATGCAGCCTTTAATGACTGGCTGACTGTGCAACAAGCCAAGTCTTTTAAAGGGTTCACTTAAAGGTACAGTGCAGCTGGAACACTGCAAGGGAGCTTTATTCTCAGCACCGACGTTTGAATTTTTAAAAACGAGGGGAAAAAGGATTATAGAGTGCAGCCAAGCATCACGAAACAAAAAATAAAAAAACAAAAGTCTGGCTCCTCTAAACTGACCGGTTGCTTAGCTTTTACAGCTCACATGGCAAAACCTATTGAAAGACATTATTAGGAAATGATCTGAATGTTTCTAAATATTGAGAGACGTCATTAGAAGTCATTTACCTTCAGGGATCATTAGTTAATCTTAATTCTGATTTATACGCAGTTCACACCCTATCCTGAGCCGCATGTTGAGCCCACACTCACACTGGATCTTGTTTCCTTTTTGAATACACAGTAATCTGTAAGATGGCTCTGAGGTGACCCACCCCTAGACCCCTTGACCACCTCCACTGCCTGTGACGCAGGCAGCATAGTGGGGATCGTCCGTGGCCCTCTACTCCTCATTAACCTCGTCTAATTAGATGGCAACGAAGTCCATTGTTCGCCCTAATGAAGCCTCAATGGAAAGACAGGGCCTCGGCTGGCTCTACTGACACTGCTGTGAAATTACAATCCCCTTTCCTCGCCACCCTCCGCCTCCGCCCTAGCCCACCCCGCAGGCTTGATTTCTCCTTCTCCCTTCTCCGTTATACCTTCTCCTCCTCTGTCTGTAGGGTTTGGATTTCTTGGAGACCTTCCGCTGAAGCTGGGGGTTCGGAAAGATTGAGAGACAGTTGCAGAAACAGATCAGTGAGAAAGTCAGATAATGATGGCCCCACACATTCCCATACTGCTAATTTTGTACCAGCAGCAGAGCCCAGGATAGCTTTAGCTCTGCTTAGCGCCCCCAGTATGGATCCCGTCCACTAATTACTTGAGCTGCCGTGGTTCGCTGAGATTTAAGTACCACCTCAATCCCATTATCTCCCATCCCTACAGCTAGCCCCTGTCACCCGGGCCCTTTGTAGTGGAGGAGCAGAGGCTGTAGGGTTACTGATACAGGCCTTCTGTGCAGATAAGATCCACGATGGTGTGCAGTACTACTGTATCCTATGGATGGTAAGGGAGGTGAATGGCCTTGGATCAGCACCGGAAGGAGAAACAAATAGTGCCGAAGGCCGGAGGGAGTGTGTATATACACCTATGTGAAGAAATCAAGGGCGGCGACAGCAGCACAAGGTGATGATTGGGGGGTTAAAATTGGTTGGGGTAGTTGGAAAGATTATTCACCCTCCAGTGTTTCTTCCTTTTTTGGTTCTGTTCTCTTTTTTTGTGGAGGGAGAGATGGGGGTTTCGCTCTCTGCTCACCCCAGAGCGACTAATTACAATTCACATGTCACACACTCCACACATAATAAGAGTTAGGAAACAGAATTAGAATATTCCAAAGGCCTGCAGGGGGTGTCATCTCAGGAGAAAGAGGGGAAAGTGTGTCTCTTTTTTTTTCTTTCAATCGGGGAGGGGAGAGAAAAATGGGGTGAGGAGCGAGGAGAGAATAGACTGCGCATGTGTTTATGTGCCACTGCATGTGGCATGTGCGTAGTGTTTGTAAGGAAGAGGTGGGTGGCGTGGGGGCACGGGGGGAGGCGATGGAGGGAGTGCGAAAAATCGACAACGCTCCCACACTGTGCATTCCTCCCCGCCACCCACCCCTCCCCCTCTCCTGCCCTCGCCGTCCTGTCGATACGCCTGCCACCCCTCTCTATTCGCACGTCGGGTGTCGCCTGCTTGGCACGCCGACACGGCTGCCTGTTAGGGTGGTGGTGGCGATGGAGTTTTCAAGGGAGGTGGAGGGCAACTGAGTGACATCTGCTCTGCTGAGACGAGGGGCAGGCGGGCTCCTGGCTTTGGCGGCTGCAATGTCGGAGGCGTTGGCATGAGGCTGGCTGGGTACAGCAGGGGTGGCGGCGCCGGCAGCAGGCGGTGGATGGCCTTAACGGAGAACCGTTTGCTCAAACAGCATGACATCTCCTGGAATGAAAGCACCCATATACACACATACACGCTCCTGGCAACACACACCGGTCTATGCTTCCATGCACACAAACTGGCACTCTGTCCTCCTGCTCCGTCTCGTCACTATACTTGACTATTTCTCACCTCACACTTCAGGTTTTCTCAAAGCCGCCATGTCCAGCACAGATTTGCCATTCAAAGGCGGTTTCATCTGCAGTCTACTAACGTGGACAGTGACACCGGGGTTCATTTATGTTGCCAATTACTTTCCTCGCCGCCTAGTCCCTTCCATCTCTACCTGTCTTTTCGTCTTTTATCCTCTTTCTCTTCAGGTTTTCCCGAAACCAAACACCGTTAATGAACCATGAAGCTGACATCTGCAAGAAAGCAACAACTACATTAATGTGAGCGGCAGCAACATCCCAAATCTCTGCCTTGTCACCTGCCACCTGCCAAAGAGAATACATAAGTAAACGGGACAAGAAAAGGGACGGGAAAGTGAAAGCACACTGAAGGAATGAGGTTCAGTCATTTACAGTGGGATGAGGATAAACACGCTCATAACTAGCTAGCACTGTACTTTAGTTGCTATTAAAGCTTAGCTGTTTTTTCAAAGTGTATATAAAAGTTATTAGCAAATAGTAATTTCCTCTGGAGGACAATGGATTCAGGTAACCCAGGGGTGATGGAAAAGAAAAAAAACAAGATGAGTGACGTTTATTAGATTGTATCTAAACGAATCTACCACTCTACTGTGTCTTTCTCTCAGAAGTTGTTTCCCTCCTCTTTCATATCACCGCTGTTGTCGAGGCACTGTGACGCTGATGCGGTGTAAATTGATTTCCCGGAAGATGTGATGGATGAATAGAGAATGAACATCTTCATCGCTGACCCCGGCGCCGATTGCTTCTCCCCCTGCCCGCTCCGATGATTGACAAGGCTGCTAACGAGTGCCGTCGCCGGTCGTGTTATAATTTTGCTGTGTTGAAAACAGCCGAGACTCGGTCCCAAGGTAATGAGCTTCTGGAAGAGAGGGAGGAGAAAGGAGAGGAGAGGCTCACCCCGGGAGAGGTGAAATAAAAGAGTGGGAGTAAATAAAAAAAAAGGAGACAAAGCACATGAAAGTAGATTAGAAAGAAGTTGAGGTTATCATCGACTTGAGAGGGGCCGTTTCATTGTTTATCTGCTGTCTTGATGGATGTCTTTCAAGCTGGGGTTTCTTAACTGTGTTCATTTCTCAATCGCTGAGAGGCAAGAAATTTCAAAAGGCCCCAGAAAACGTGTTATTTGCATTAAATCTATTTGATGTAAAAGTGCTGCGTGCGGCAGATTGCATATCTGAGCGTGCGCGTGTGTAGACGTTCCGGCTTCAGTGCACGTGTTTTAAAGCACATCCTGTGTACGTACGCCCTGGCGTGCGTGTTAACTGTTTGCACACGCACTTAGGCATGTGTAACACTCACGCGTGTGCTCGTGTGTGCATGTAATTTATTCCTCCACGTGGGGGCTGAGGGCAGGTCTCTCTGTGTTTATTTGGATGATTAGGAGGTGACAATATGTTGCTGATGATCAGGTTTATAATCAGCTACCATCACAGATTATTCTAACCTTGATTAAAGACCTGCAGTCTCCCTATCATCTCTCAGCTCAGCCTAACAAGATAGGACGACGCTCTGATTAATGCCAGAGAGCGCCTAGTCATGACACAAAGGACAGGCCTGCATCACCGCAGGAGGACTCGCCGAAACTGTCACGCATCATACTTTGTTGTCTTTCTGATTTGTCTGCTTGATACAGGACCTTTGTCTTAATTATTTTCCTTTTACAAATTAATCTGTGTGAGACTGATTCAGTTTTCATTATCGCAATAATAAGGACGACGTTGTTGACGTCTGCCGTGATTAGACATCAAAAGAAACGTTACGCTAGAATCTTACTGCTGTGCATCCATCTGCTAATGCAGCCGCCATCTCTCCCCTTTCAGAAGAAGTCATAAACTCGTCAGCAAACTTTCTTTTGTCTTTGCTGACAATCATTAGTGTGACACGCGCGCATGCATGTGCGTGTGTTTATGCGGGGGTTTGTTGTTTTTTTGTTTTTTTGCCTGGCACAGCGTTTGATTCATTATGCTGCGAGGTGTTGTTGAGGTCCCGGAGGTGTGTAGGAGAGGATTGAATGAATGAGTCGCTCTCACAGGTTGTCAGATGATGAAGGCACTGATCCAGGGTCTCTGGCAATCAACCGGCTGGAGGCAGACGCACGCAGCCTCTGGCCTTTGATTCAGTTTAGCACTGAACAGCGTGGCCCGGCCTCTCTCTTTCTCTCCAGCCCTCCTCCGCCAGAGTGGGATCATCACACACTGCTGGCGAAAACAAACCTCCAGTTTAGCAGCAGTGTCATGTTGAGGAGGAGGTTCACTGATCCACTGTTATTACTAAGCAAAAGTTGCTTACTGCTTTCTTCCCTGAATTACAATAAAGGTCAAGTCTTTTATCTTTGTTGTTTGACTTTGAGAAGGAGAATTGAATATTCCTGGAAACCTAAAGTTTTCTTTTTTCTAGAATAATTCCAGCCAACACATAACACTGGGTTTAATCGATGCCCCCATTAACAAATCGCCAATTTAAATCATTTAGATTAAAGTAGCTGGTGTCATCAACCAATGAAGGTGCAGAATGGTTTCCCTTAATGATCTGTTCAAGTCCCAGAAACCCCAACACCTCATGATGTTTTCTAATTTTGACTGAATCGACGATTTGAGAAGTCCTCTGCAGAAACAGGTAAACACACTGAATGCTCCTGGTAAATGGAAAAAGTATCTATTTGACCACATCGTTTTATTGAGCTGAGCTTATTTAGTTATCATAGCTATGAACACTACAACTCTGTTTCACAGTTTGGTTTCCAGTAATGATCCATGCTGTACTGTTCTTTTTCACTACATGTACCATCTGTCAACCAAATATAGACTTCTGCAAGTCATATTATACTAATTATACTATATATCCTTATAATTTATGTGACCAAATCAATTACATCTTACTTTTACTACATAAACTATGATCACAGTATGATTCCATTGCTACTGCTCCCGTAATTACATTTAGGGAACTTTATGTCCAGTCCAAGTACAGTGCAGTGTAGTGTAATGTACTCTATTTGTCTAAGTGGTCCTGTGTCCAGGTGCTCTTTGGACAAGGTGCTTTATGTGGCGCCACACTGAGCTGTGGGACAGTCTAAATGGAGGACATCCAGCCACTCATTGTTCCTTTCCTCTTTGATATTGAAGGCATTCTACTGAGAAAAATTTGTGTTTAGTGCCCTGCTGTGGATAGAACCGTCCTGTTTGACCAACGAAGCTGACCTAATTCATCCTCTCCTTGTGTCTGTGTGTGTGTGTGTGTGTGTACTTGTATTGGTGCTAAATGCAGAATAGCTGTTGTGACTAGCTGGCCGCACACAGAGCCTTGTTGTTGTTGCTGAGAGAGCCTGTGTGTGCGTTTGAGGGCCACTGAGTATGTGACCTCTCCTCTAGCGTCCCCAAAACAGCAGCTCAGCAGGCGGGTAATTCATGCCAAAGCCCGGCTGCCCCGCTGCTCAGAGCACGTGCCCTTCCCAAGCGCCCTCCCCCGCATGCCCTCTGACCCATGTCTCCGTGGCGATGGGGTGTCCCATCACAGAGAGCACCTGGCACCTGGCCACCCCCTCATCTCTTCTTCTCTCCTTTCTCTCTCTGTCTCCCCTTCACGGGCCTCACTGGGGGTGGGTGGGGGTCCATAATGAAGTTTTACATCTTCATTCAGGAAGGAGTCCGGGCTCAGAGCGCGGTCAAACTGCTGCATCAACACACTTTGAAGGATATTTCAGTTGTGGGATCGAGCTCCAGAAGACAAATACTGTAGCTGTAGCTGCAGGACAGAAAGTAGAAGCTGCTGTTTGTTTGATTTCCTCTGGTTCAGCCCACACAGTCCTGTGCAGTGAGGGTTACTTAAACATTTGAAAACAGTAAACAGAAACCTATTAGTAGCTTTTTTCCACATCCACAGTTGTAACATAAAAATAATATGAAACGTGCCAAGAGCTGAATGAGAAGGGATCCAAACGTCATAGATAACTAGATCATTTTGACACTTTTTGTTTTAGTCTGGATTAAACAGTTAAGATGTTATTTAAGGTTTGTTTCTGCTGCAGGACCAGGAGCTGTTCTGAAGTTTAGTTCCTCTGCCAGCGTTTCCACTGAAGGAAACAAGGTTTAAATTTAGTTCTGGGGTAGAAGTCCTTAGTCGGGTCGGGGGTTAGTCATTTCCTAAGGTCTAGGAACTATTGTGGTGGGATCCGCAGTGCTGAACGTCTGTCCTAGTAAACCTGTCTTGTTTGCTACAAAATATGGAGCAAGCTTAGATATTTCAGGGGCGATGGACCAACTACACAAAAAGTGACCGTTTGATAAATCAGAAGGCTAATTTGTTTAATCTTCCCTTTTCTTTGGTCTGTAGTAAATATGCAAGTCAAAAATCCTAAGAAGAAGGAGAAGGTTGCTGGATCTTCTGGAAAAGAAAAGTACCAGGAAGTGGAAACACACCACAGGCAGATTTTGTTACCACAGAGCTAAAGAGAGAAAGCTAATGTTTTCTCCTGTTTCCAGTAATTATGCTAAGCTAACCTGCTGCTTATAGTCATTTTATACTTGTGTGAAGATATGAGCATCAAGTCTGCTGTTTGTCTTAATATGAATTATGAAAGTGACATTAGCCGGTGCAAAGGTTCAGCCACATACTGTTACATTAAACATCCCCGTTCTCGTCCTGTCACCTTGTTCTTTTTCAATTTTAGTCCGTCTTCTTGTTCTTTTTTGCCTCCACCTCCAGACATGACATCACACGGCCACTGACTCAGCGAATCACTCAGCTCCTGTCTCTTCTCTCTCCTTATTACATGCGAATTAGCTGCACAAAGTGATATAAAAAGGTGTCTAATGCAATTACCCTAGTTAGGATGTTTTAATAGTGTGCTGTGCCTCAGAGATGTATGTGCCAGCTAGCCGCTGACATTAAATCAATAATCATCCTGTCACGCCTGCTTGTTAATTCAGTGCTTTGCATTTTATTCCGCAACATGGTAAGATTGATTTTTGGTAGCAGGGGTTTTGAAGTAGGGCAGGGGTTTATAATGATATGTGTAATGGAGTATGGGCTGCGTTGCTTTAATTTGCATGGTAGATACTAACTGAGATTTCATCTGTGGGATACTCGCAGCCTCTAATTTGTTCGGATAAATTGCTTTATGAAAGAACAGTAGTTTTATTGAGTGTGTGATTGTCTCCTAGTGCATAAGTGTGTGTGTGTGTGTGTGTGTGTGTGTGTGCGTGTGTGTCATGAGCGAGTGACAGCACTTTCTTTATTTCTGTGTCTATTTTCAAGTCTCCACCACAATCATAATGTATTACTCAGCACTCATTTCAATATAATAGGACTTATTATTCCCTAAAAGCAGAAACCAATTATATCACTTTTCTATTTTATTCCCTACATGGCTGTTTCTTCTCTCATTTTAAAAAAGGATAAATGTCAAATCTTTGTTACCATTTCCTTTATAAAATCACCACTTAGTTCTGGGAAAATGTAGGAAGACCTCAGGTCTGACCACCCAAACATGCCCCCAACACATGCGTTAAGTCAGCCAACCAAACCAGAACTCACAGCTCCTGTGGGAGGTGTGAGTTCACAGGGTGCCCTCAGTAGACCTGCATCATTGTGTTCTATTAGTTTTAATTAGGTCTCTATTAGGAAGGGCAGCTCACTATGCCAGCACATATTAGCCAGCCATTGAGTACACATGCTCTTTGGCCTCATGCTCACAGTGACCAGGCCTTCTGTGTGGACTACACCACACGTCCTCATTACTGTAAACTTCATTTGAATCCCATTTATGCGCAGACACACCCTGACATTCCCCTTCCTGCAACTCCAAGAAAAAAAAACAAACCCTTACATTTGTTGCTGAGTTGCACCCCTACTTCCCAAAAGCTGAAAGGTAAGAAAAATGTGTAAATTTACTCTTATCATTTATCACATTATAACTGAAATGCAAGGCGCAAAACTACCTGCTCAACCTTGGAGGATCGGCATGGAAATCAAGATGGGGCTTTCATGATTGTGACAAAGTTTCAACACTTTCCTCTGATGCATAACGTATAAGTTTCGCCCACGCAATTCAAGGTTGTGAATAATGTGTTTTCACTAAACATTTTAATTAAAAAACATCCGTATATGGCGATTCAAAGAATTATGGTGCTGCTTTCTCATCCCCTCAGTCTTTTCCCCCTCCCTTCTAAGCCAAAGTAATTCTACTGCGATGCAATGATGCCTCCGTTTCCTTCAAGGAGATCGCTGAAAGCAGTATTAATCATTGTCTGGTGCCGGCCCACCTTCCCTTGGTGTTTTGCATCCTGCGACATCACTTTCAAAGTGTACCTCCAAACTGGGGAGCGTGACAAAGTCAAAGCCAATCCAGTAAAGAAAGAGGAAGAAATGGGGGACAGGAGGAGAGGAAAGGAGAGCGGAGAAAGGAATGCAGAAATGAAGATTATCATTTACAAGTAGAATCTCTTGTGTTTGTTTCACACTTTACTTTTTGCCCTTCGCAAACAACTCCTTCGTAAACTCTCTCTCTTCCTTTAGCTGTGCAAATACACATTTACCTACTTGAAAAAACAAGCTTACTTTTGCAGAGGCTGAAAAAATACTAAACAAAAGCAATTGCACCTAATAATTCTATTTTCCACAGCTTCTGTTACAAGCTGAAGAATTGTCATAATAAAGTACAGCACTCTGACCGGTACACGCATTAATAAATCAAACACTGATTTGGTGCTAAGTACCTGGCGAGTGTTTACCTCGCAAACAAATGAATGCCTCGCCAGGTTCTCGTTTCCTGGCTGCCTCTGATTGGTTCTGACAGATATTCAGGCTTTTGGTGGAGTAATTAGAGAGCCTCGGGGTGTGAGCAGAGGAGAGGCCTTCAGTGCTGGGTTACTTCAGTCTTTCCTCTCGCTCTCAGGTAATTGCTAGCAGCTGCACAGCCAGGGAACTGAGCCTAAAAGAGCCTTGCCTCGATTCTCTCTCCTCCTCTCTGTCCTCCTCTCCTCTTGCCATCGCTGCCTCCCTGATGCCTCAGATCCTGCAGACCACTCAGATGTACCTGATGCTGAAACAAGCCGGAGCCACTACTGACAAGTACCCGGGTGACTGCAACCAAGTAAACATTACAAATTTTGTTTACCTACAGTGTCCTAAAGGGGAAAAGCCCCAGAGTTAGAGAGCGGCGAGTACAGAAGAAGTAGCTTTATGCTGTTTTTGCATGAAAGAAAACTGCACTCCCTGCTCTTTCTCTCTGGAGAACACAAACAGAGGCAGAGAGACCAGGTCTCTCTTTAAAAAGAGGTTGCTAACCTCGGTGGGATTTTACCAGGTTTAAGTGAAGTCTGACCAAGCGTTCTTTACCACCTACAGCTTCATCCAGGTCTGTGGAGCTTTAGGCCACTTATGTTCCCTGTCAGAGTTGCTTTCTTGATTCTTTTTTAACTGTGCTTGCTTTATCTCACATTTGGTAGCTTACCCTTCAGGCTGGATAAGCGTGAGCAGTCTGAACCGAAATGAGCATGGGCGTTTATGCTGCAAAAATCATAACTGCAAAAGCCCAAAAATAAGCAAAACTTTCCAAAGTGGTCAAGGTTAGACTAAAACTTTGGCTAAGATTTGGCAAATTTAACACTCAGTGAAGGCAATCTCGAGTTAAATGTAATATTTTCACACAAAATTAAATAACTCACATAACTCCTTTGCATGACTCTGGAGTTCAACCAAGGTCACTGCATTGGCTGATCCATCCACCCAATCCACCTCCTCACCCTGCTTTCCACAGCAGTGCTTTAATGTCAACTAATATCTGTTTTTATTCTCATCTTCTTCATGTATTTCTTCTCTGGTGGGTGCACATAGATTGTATTTCACACTCATTTCAGAAGACAGAATTGATCGTTTTCCTGGTGGGCACTTGTATTTTGTAACACATCTATTTCCAGTGATTTCAGTGATTGTTCACTCTTTACTCAAGATAGGTCTCTCTTCTAAAGAGGCACTGAAGAAACAGTTTGTGGTTGAAATACTAATTTTCAAAGTAGTAATTAGACACATGCACATTTCGACACTTGAGAAATTCACCCCGCACCGAACAAAAGGCAGTATGAGCTCTATTTGCAGATGAATACACTTTCTTCAACCTTCAACCTTCTTTCAACTGTGAGTTTACAGAACCTGCCATTACTGTCCATCATCCTGATTTTGATGCAGTGTGTGCTTTGAGCTTGTTATGTTGACAGGGAGTTAGTAGGGCTGAACTGAAAGGAAAAAGGTCAGTGTTTGGTCAGATGATAACTTATGAATACTATTCTGTTAACCATAGAGCAAAAGGAAATTGTTTTGTTTTGTTACGCGACTGCAGAGGATGCGTAAAATGGGCCACCATGTTATTTGTATTGTTGTCAATCTGTTATGCTAGTGCAAACCCGACTTCACAGACCCTGATGGATGGAAACAGTCGAACATCTGAACTGAAGTTAATAAATTAAAGTTATTAAAATGACTCCGGCTAACTAAGGTGTCAGGAATCACCAAAGTCAACAGAATTAATCATTTATTGTTTTCCTTTCAATAGTTATGTGAAATTTCAGTCTGGAACAAAAAAGACTGGCATTATCATACTGACTGGCCACTAACACAGCTAGAAAGCCAGATATGGTCATAAAACATGGCTGCAGCAGCTGCTGTAATAGTTACACATGCAGGCAGCTCTGTAAATGGACTAGGTGTATGTGCAGCAATCAGTGGGAGTCATAAGTCTGATTCCTCTGCACAGTGGAATTACAACTGAGGGGAAATTAGGTTATTTCACATGTGCACCCCATGGTGCAAGTGCTTTTCATTCAAGAAGTTTCTATATTTCAAAATGTTAATGCCTCTGTTCACACCATCAAGTGGATTCATGCACAGCAGGAGCAAGTCAAATGTCACGTCCCTGTGAATCTCCACATCTTATTGAGTCTTTACCAAATTAGAATTCTCAAATGAACTGTAATATCCTCCAAAAGGGTTTAATATACTGCGCCTGAGAGCCATTAAGAACATATCTTTATGAATTCGTGTTTATGGACTGACTGGTGATTCTGTTGTTTCCTCCCTGTATATGCCCACACATACAGCTTGAAGAGATCAGAAATAATCTGACAAAAGAATTGTTTGGAGACACTGAAGTCTGTCGTAATGCATTCATCCTGCCAATGAAAACAAGATAGAAACTGACAGAATGCAAGCCTGACATCCACCAACACCCAAATACTTGAAGGCAAATGCACAGATTGGCTTACAGTATTTACATGCTCAGTGATACAGCACATCAAAACTATAAATTTTCTTGACGCGAAACAAAACAAACCCTAAGGGTCTTAAAAAAAAATCACACATCATCTCTTTTAAAACAGATGACAAGCTAAGACAAAGCTGAGTTGGATAACAGAGACTTAAATGACAACAAACACACAGGAGTGTGATATACAACACCAGTAACAAAATGCTTAAATGACAAACAAAGGACATAAAATGAAACGCAGTGTAACGCTTCACCTCCCATAAACACATCGCCACGTACTGTAAGCCTGGATGCACGTGGAAATGGCAGAAAAGTGACATTTCATCTTAAAGCTTCTCATTGAAGAGGAACGTCAAGCCTGCACAGGGTTGGTATGGATTACATTCCTCTTCGTACACAATAGCCTATTGTTTTGCTTCGGTGAAACATTGCCGAATGAACTCTTTCTCTTATTTTAATTAACATCACGGGCATGTCATAATGTCACCACTTTTCCCTTTTGTCGCCCAAGTGACACCCCATTCTCTGTCTCTATAAAAAACGTTTTTCTTCCGCAGACTCTTGGTGGGAAGGCCTGTGAAAGGCAGAAACTGGGGACTGTCGTGGAGGAAATATTGTAGTAAAATAACAGCAGGGGCAGGTGTTTTGTTTGAGCGGTCCTCTTTGGCATTTCCCAGCCACTGAAGAACACCACTGCAATTATAAGTGACAATAGCGGCACAGACACAGGTATAGATTCATTACCTTTAACAACCGGGCTTTCTTTCTCCAGATCCTATCAGTTGATCCTTTCTTTTCATTTACTCCCCCTTTTTCTTCTCCATTCTTGTCCACTAATGCATTCACAAAACGCAGAACAACACAAAAAGAATAGTTTCCTGGAAACAGCATACACACTCACATAAATTCACACCAAACTCCTGTGCAAACAGATGTCCACATCTGACAGCTATACTGTCAATCTGTAAGAGACAGGAAGTCATTTTAAAGTACTTTAAACTAAGTGAGGTTACAACAGGAAAGTTGAGATGCTTCATCTTCATTCTAATGTGCTGCGAGAGTTAAAATCAGAAAGAGTTTGTTAATAGACCCACTGACGCTGAATAAGATGCTCTTTGATTCTGGGAAACCATCTTTAAGACACGCTGCAAAGTGTTTTCATTGTGTCTCATTCATCTTGTCTCTCACCATGTTGTCCCCCTGTGGGTGGTTTCAGATCCTGCTCCACCTCCTCTTCATTTCACCAAGACCACGCCCACACTCACCTGTTCCTGATCATCGTTGGCCTGAGTATTTATACGTCCTCTTGTTTTCTTGAACAGGTTGGATTCTCTTCTCTGCTGTTCTTGTTCTCTTTTCTTATTGTTGTTGAAAAGTTAGTTTAAACATCAGCTGCCCCTCAAGTTTGTGACCGACTTCTTTATTGTAGTTTTGCCTCTGTCCTGCTGCTCTTTCTTACTTTTTTGTGGAGAATTATGTTAACACCACACTAAGAATAAGAACTCTCTCAGGGGACCTGTTTTGTTGTGTGTGTTGTACACATTTTATTTATCATTCACACTAAACTTCTGGAGTTTGAAGCGAACCTTCACTACCCAATTTTAGATGCAAAATTAACTCATATAAATCTGACAAAAGGTCAAGAGTGATTTATTTGCAAGATATGAAAT
This sequence comes from Anabas testudineus, assembly GCF_900324465.2. NCBI lineage: Eukaryota > Metazoa > Chordata > Actinopteri > Anabantiformes > Anabantidae > Anabas > Anabas testudineus. The sequence goes on from NC_046611.1 coordinate 3,846,297, forward strand.
ATATATATATTAATATTTTGCAGCCATATGATTAAGTTTAAAAGTTGAGTTTTTCACCGAACTGGCTGCAAATGCTGTTGTTGTATTTTTATTGTCAAGTAATATAAATTAGAAAAACTAAAAAGGAAAATGCAGCTGCCTCACAATTGCATTGAAGCATGCGTGTACATGTACCACTAATATGAACTGTGCCAAAAACTGAATTTATACGTGTCATGGACCCACTTGGTTCCTGGTAAACAAATCAACAAATGAACTCATGAACTTCAGGGATAAACATAAATCAACACTTTGTTGACATGTTTTGTCTTTTAAGCCTGCCTTATGTCCAATAAATGCCCCCTGCCTTCTGAGGTTGAGGTCAACCAAAAACAGACAGGACTCAGACGGGTTTCCCCTGCAGGGGCAGGTGTGGAGATAAAATTCTAATCTGCAGCCCAGCATGGCTCTGGAAAGGCTGGAAAAAGGGATTCTTTCCAAATGGAGTCAGGTTCTAGTAAAGTGTGCATCATGGTGGTATTGTAACGTGTTTTGGATTATAATTACATTTACATTTAGTCATTTAGCTGACGCTTTTACCCAAAGCGACTTACAAGTAGGGTACAATGGTAGGCAGGGTAAGCTAGTCTCCCACATGGGCGGTGATGTTACCACTATACCACCCATGCAATGCCATGCTACTGTAGTTCATGTAGGTGTAGGATAGTGCACAACTGAAAAAGCTCGACTGTTTGACACCGACTTCAGTAACACAGTAACGTATCACCTGAACATTTTCCTTGACCTAAACTAAGAGCAATAAAAGATGCGACTTCATGTTATCCATTAGCACAGTAATGATGTAAACTACAAGCATATGCAGTATGTTTATATCATCCACTGGTAATATGTATATGTTCCAGACATGAACTCTTTCTCAAATGACCCCTGAACAGTCACTGTTGCAGTGCATTGTGGGTGACAAAGAGCAAAGCAGCCAGCAGATAGCTGTTATCACGTCCCACCTCACTTCTCGTTACCCCTCTGGCTAAATGGGGACACACTCAAATGTGAAATGGTTTAAAACTAAATTAAATTTCACTTTATTTCTTGAACCTGACCACCAGAGGGGGAGTTTTAGGGGTTGGGATTGTAGGAAGGGTTCACTCAGTGAGATCTGCAGCACGAGATGTCTCGAGAGGACGATCACGGTGGAGAGAGGGCAGACAAAGCTTTCTCAGGCCTGATGCTGCACCTTGTGCAGTAGCCGTCATTTAGTCATTCGTTCCAACACTCCTCGTACTGAAGAGGAAATCTCTAATCTGTGTCGATGTCAGATGAGGAGCGCTTCTCCTGAGACCGAGAACAGCTGATTCTATTCTGAGAACAAGTTTTTCTCTTTATCTCTGATGCTTGTTTACTTGCTGACACACACGCTGTGATTGGCAGGTTGAGTAGCCACGTATGGTTACATGGAACAAATCTGGCACCAAAATGCACCAGTTGTGTTCTTTCACATTTTAAAGTCTTGATGTAAACAAGACCTAAAGAAATTTGTCCACAACTTTAAAAAAATACTGTTGTGTATTAAAATCCATTAAAACCATTTGTGGAATGTTAACATAATCTTTTTAAAGTACTATCTTTAACAGCAAAGCCCGTCATAACATTTACTTCAGATTTTAACAACTACCTCAGCAAACCAGTAACCATGTTGTTTTGGAGCTGAACCTAAAGACAGTTCCTGTTTGATTCATGTGAAAGTTTCACCAGGTATCAAGTTATTTTTTGATAAATCTCCTCCAACCTAAATCTAGAACATCAGCTGCTGAGCAGACGTACAGACGGACCATTAGGTCGACACACAGGCAACCTTCTGTCTCTGTTTACCCTGCAAAGGCAACAAGACAATTGGAAGGTCAGAGGTCAAACGGCTGTCTGGGGTCAACTCCCATGTCTGGGCAGGGGCATTAATTTTAACACCAGGAGGTAGTTTAAGACCCGCTTAGGGAGAAATGATATGTGCTGAGAACGTTAAACTGCCCCTGGGGCCTGAACATTTGTGTGACAGGTAATTATTTTGAAGTAAACAGAAAAATCTCAGACAATCTGAAGATTAAAAAAAAAAAAGCAGGTATGAAAATCAGAGCAATTAACATAGATGTTCAAATAAGTCTGCAACACAATCAACCACCTCAGAGAGATTTTTAGTCTTAAATGTACATAGCAATTAGGAGCTAAATCCTGTGCAACAGGACAGGTGTAAATTATGTTTCCTTAGTCAAACAATACCTTAATGATTAGCACTACTACAGCCTCCATACTCCAGAAACAAACCATCACAATGTGAATAATTACATGTTGTAATTATGGGTTTATAATACTGTAAAATTCAGTTTATACCTGCAGCCGTTGAATCATAACGTTTCACCAGGGGCACAGATTTGATTGGAAACAATAAGTGGCTGTTCATTTAGCTTCATCACCTTGAAAACTGACTTTAATGTTTGCTTGAGTCTTAGAGCCTTTACAAAAAAGCCAAGAGAGGTTTTACACCTGTGAATTAGACAGGTACAGTAGTATATGACCTATCAGAGCTCACACCTGAAGATCATCAGAGGTCGGTGAGGGTGGAGAGAAGCAGCTGTTTGGTGTCGAATGCGGGGGACATCTTCAGGAGTCTGGTATCTCCACGTGTTGAAGGCCTGCAAATTCCTTTTTTTCCCCAGATGTTTCTCACTTGTATACTTTTAGTGTGTGAATCCTTGCAGCAGAGCTGCTGTCGCGTTTCACTAGAATGAGCATCTGCATGCAGCTGGGCTGTGATGGCACATGATTAAAGTGTGACTCGAACCTTTTTAAAATCTTACTCTGCTATAATACCGACTGAGTCTGAGCACAAAAAGCTTTAGTTGCTGCTTCCTGCGTCCATTTAGTGATGTGTAAAGTCGTATAACATAACCATTTAATCTTGGTATTAATAGTTAAATATACAAATCAAAAGGATTGAGTATGGTGTTTAATGAGACATGCTTCGTATGAGTATGTTTGTAAAGAACCACTCGCAAATAGAGATTAGCTCAGATAATATTTAATCAAATGCAGGTAGTATGATTAACAGAAGAGTCAAATATGAAGTTTGGAGTTATGTTTCAGAACCTCTGGTCAAAGATGGTGAAGACCATTCAAATCTAATGCACATTAGATTGTAGGTCGTTCAACTTTAGTGATGTTGTTAAGGAATTCATTTGTGACATTTCAAGTGGTTTTTAATATGTATCTTCGCTCTTTTTCACATTGGTGACCAACAAAAACTGATGTAGAAATGACCACAATCATTCTCTTTTCATTGGCTGCCAGTGAGGCTGTCTTGTGCACAACTCATCATTTTGAAACCATCTGAATCTAAATGGTATTTTCATGTGTTATATGCATTAAATGTATTAGAATAATTTCAAGGTTTTTGTACAAAACATACTGTATGCATCCATGAAATATGCTATCAGGGAGAGATAATGTGTTTAAACTAAATTCAAGACTTTATTGCATCATTACTTTCACTTTCGTTACTTACTTCTATAGAATCTTGTCTCGTCTAACTTTTTTAGGCACAGGCTACATTTAAATTTACATTGAGCTATTTGTCAGATGCTTTTATCCAAAGCGACTTACAAGTGAGGAACAAAACACGCAAAATATCTGAGCCAGGGAGACGAACTTTAAGGTAAAGTGCTCTAGTAAGAGCTGTTTCAGTTTCATGGGGTTTAAGTGCAGAGAAAGATTCGGAAGAGTTCTGCTTTCAGTAAGTTTCTGAAAAAGTAGAGTGAGGCAGCTTAGTGTGCAGAGGTGGGTACTCGTTCCACCATTGTGGAACCACAGAACTTAAAGGGTCCTTTTGTGGTGAGGTGAGGGAACCACAATATGTCGTTTGCTTGTAGAGCTCAGTGAGCGAGAGGGATTGTAGACCAGGATGAGGGAGTTCACGTAGACTTACACAGAATCCGCTCGTTTTACATTTCTGTTGCAACGACCTTGCAGCACATGTCTTTGAAAAAACTCCTGGTGTTGAAACACATGCAGGAAACTCTACAGCTCTACACTGTGCAAAGTCTACACGTGTTAGGTACTGTATGCTAATAACCACTGTTAAAATGAGCACACCTCCAAAACTGATCAGTGTTATTTTTAAAAGTTGGCTAGAAATAAGTGTTGGTGTTGGTGCAGGGCAGTGTAAGCTGATGCATGCATGTCCTCCCTGCAGCTCAGCATGATGGGAAAAACACTCCCCGTGACCAGTAACTGCACAAAAAAAGCCTCACTGACATTATTTGTTCTCGCCCGTGATTCCCACTGAATGCGGCACAGGCAGCGCAAACAGCCCTGCTTGTTACTCGGTTGTGCCTCTGCCAGGTATGTCAGGCTGAGTAGTGTTTGCAGAGTTGACTTCAAGTCCCGAAAAGCAGCCTCCCTGTGACAACCTGTCAATCACTACCTGTGGCGGCTTGCCTGGCGCAGTGCACTGACACACTCTGCCAACATCGATGGTTCAAACTGTTCCGTGCTGCTAGTTTGTCCTTACAGACGTATCTGTCATTTTACTCCCAACCAGCTCCTCTTGAACTTTTATTTTCAGCTTCTCCGTCTGTGTATTCGACCCCGCTGCACTGTAAATCTGACATTCCTACCCAAACACCATCTCAACTAACAACTCCACTCTACATACTATGAACAATTCCCATCAATTACTATCAATCTTCACCAGCCAATTACAACCCAGTGACGCCATTATCACTTCAAAACCAGACAAAAAGAGAAGGAGAAAGGAAGGGATGGAGGCATGGAGGGAGGGAAGTAGAGGGGAGAGATCCAGCCCGTAATTAGTGGTCCTAACTGGAAGAGAGAACAGGGGGCCACATGGTTAGGGCATCTGTGGCCGAGCGCACACACTCACTCACACACACACACGCACATGGTCCCGCTGGCGTCTGGGGGTCCGGTGGTGTCAACCCTACACTGGGCCAGCGGCCAGCGCCTCTGTCCCTGTCATGTGGTCCCGTTAATGAGGAAGTCACATATGGACTAGGGACCCTCGTTAGGCAGGCGGGCAGGGAAACACACACGCTCGCGCCATACTGTGGGAGGACACACACACACACACACACACACACACACAAACAGGTGCAGGTGAGGGCACACACACACACACACACAGACACACAAATTGATGGACACGAGGCAACGTGAGCAAGCTTGGGGCAGAGAGAGTACATGCTGTCACGGACGACACGAGGGCAGCACCAGACGGCCTTCACACACACACACACACACACACACACACACACACACACACACACACATCATCAGTTCTCAGTCAAACACACACAATACTACAGGACTCCGAGCAACACAAGCTCCCCCTTGTTAATGAACTGAACTGACTAGAGAGCTGCGCTGAGAGCAAACCAGCTACTGTACTTTAGGGAGGGCAGTTGGATCAAGTAGGTGGATACTGTGGAGCCTCGTTGAAATGCGCCAAGCAAGTTAAAATTGTTCCAGGTTACGGTAAATGATGGTCCGAGTTATAATCCTTGACATTTCTACACAAATAAATGTGTTTTTGTGCTTCAGTGTTACCGAAGTGTCCACACAGTTAGAACTTTGTGGCGACAATGGTGAGGTTCATAGTTTATATTTTACATTTTTAATCAGGAAATATCCAGATTGTCTGTGGTTTCTCTCTGATTTCATGCATTTCAAACTCTTCAAATAGAAGAGTTATGAAACCTAAATGTGATTTTCCACATTTTTGTTCATGATACCAGTTTAGATCCCAAACTATGTGCTGGGACTCCTGCATGAGGTCCAAAGAAAACAAAAGGAATAATGACTTATTTCACTTTAACATTTAAAACAATTATCTTTATTATTCAAAGTAAGCTTGATTAGCTAAATGATTGTATTTAGAAAAAAAACAATCAGACACTGTGCTTAACGTTAGCCGCCAAGAGCTAATGGTTGGACCAGATCAACTTTTATTTCTAAATAGTTTGCACCTATAGATACTTTTGCTTTAACGTGAACAACAGGAGCTGTATCGGGCATCAGAAACTGTTGAGCCCACGTGGTTTGACTGGCGGCTGAGCTTTGTGTAGTATTACAGCAGCGGTGGCCACGAAGCCAAAGATGTCACCGAAACCACAAAATGAATCATAGATTGACACCTCAAAATGGCAGCTACCTGTTTTTCTTGTCCTGGGACTGTTCTTGGAGGCTCGAAGTGAGAGAAGGACACAAGGGGGATGAGACGGCTCAGCTGCTGCCCAGCCCTTCGGCCCTGCCTTAGCTCCGTGTGTGTGTACGGTTAGAGGAGGGGTGGTGGTGGAGGCATCACGGGGGCAACGCTCTTTCACACGGGCCTCTCACCAGCTGTCACCCCCAGCACACCGCTGAATGGGGCCTGTCACTCTGCCGGCTCCTTCGGGATTTAACTGGTCAAGAGAGAGAGGAGAGGAAAGAGGGAGTGGAGGAGAGAAAAGAGGATGGAGGGCGAGGAGGTGGAGGGCGGGGGGGAGAGGAAGATGAAATACAAAAGCAGCTCAGAAAGAGCTGGAGAGCAGGGATTAGGGCGCACATGTGTAGAAGACACTAATGCATCTTACACCAACTTCAACCTCAGCCCCTTCCCCTTGCGTCCTCGTCTCAAAGCCCAGGATTAGAGATGCCGGGTGGGCATGGGAGAAACGTAAAGGCCCAGGTCTCCACATCTCCTACTCCGGGTTATTATCCACACAACCCTTTAGCTTATTACAGGCCTCATCCTGCTATTTATCTTCTCCTTGTGTCACATTATTTTCAGCCTTTGGAATACATTATATGTGCCTTAAGATGCGGCTTTAGGAGACTTGACTTGGTGGTTGTGCGTTTGCCACATCTGCTCGCTGCTGTTTTACCAGACAAGGGTTAAGAAGTGAAACAGAGTAGTTGCTTCAGAATCTGAACTTGGGTACCCTCACTCCCTTTCTCTCTCCTCCACTTCGTCTTTCTCTGTCTGCTTTTTCTTTTTTTTCTTTTGTCTTGACAGAATAAGAGCGGCAGGTTTCGGCTCAGGCAAAGTCCTCTTTTCTGCAGACCTGAGGGAGGTGAAACAGGAGGGGAGGTGGGTGCTGTTCGCTGCTGATACTGCTGCTGTCATCCTCCTTATTCCCTCACTCGCGTACACGCACTCCCAGTCATTATTAGTACAGTATTCGCAAACAAGGTTGTACAGAGGTTAAAATGCAACAATAATAGAAACTCATTTATAACTGAGTGTATTAAGAGTTTGTGTTTTATTTTGGTGATTAACTTCCTTCGTTAGGTTGTAGATTAGAATGAATGTTGACACATCTCTGCTTCTTGTGATCTCTGGGTTGCCAGGTTTGTCTTTGTGCACTAATCTTACGTCACTCTAGTCTTTCACTGTTTCCAGTTGCTCATGATCCTCAGATATTCTGTCCTACTGGTTTCTGTTCAGTGCAACTTCTTGTCTGTTGACCATTTGACTCTTCACAGTCAAAACCTGAGGAATTAAGAGCAAAAAATAGTTACAGTCTTTGTAACTGAGTCACTTTGACTTTATCTTTTACAGTTGTTGTACAGTTATCGTTGGAAAACTCAAAAAGAAGCAAGAACGTTACACCAGCAGCTCATTTCTACAGCTTTGCTCCACTTTGAACAGTTTTTTCTGCTGTTGCAAACCCTGGCGCTGTGTCAGAAAGGTTTCAACATGGCATGTGCGTGTTGTTTTTTTTCCTCCTCTCTCTCTCTTTCCGTTGGGTGAGTGCAAATTCAGCCATGCACATCATGAATAGCCAAAAATCACAGCTTCTTGCCCATAGGGGTCACTAGCACTTCACCAAATGACTGAGGATTTGCAATGGAAAAGAGCTGCTGGGTTGTCAGAGTGTAGCCATGTGCACGCGTGTGGGCCTTCACACACACACACACACACACACACACACACACACACACACACACACACACACATACACACCTGATACCGCCCCATATGCTGAACTCCTAGCTAACATGTATGTAGTATTTTCCCAGCATGCCTTTCTCTCCGTAGCGTGCACCATTATCTGCATTTCTTCACATGGCGAGCCTCAGCTAGTTGGCCGTGGCTCAAGCCGGCCCTGATTGGGGGGGGGGGGGGGGCTACATGGATGTGACACGTCCTCTTTGCCAGTGCGATCCCCCCCTCCCTCCATGATGCCACACCACACACACACTCACTCACACACTCACACACACACACACCAGTCTACTGCCTGGAAGAGTAGACAGGCCTTGAGCGAAATCCAAACCCCTACACCCGCCCCCCCACAACCCCACCCCACCCCTTCCCCGTCACCCCACACACACACCGCTAATGCAAATGAGCTCTCTGGTCAGCCAGGCTGAAAAGGCAAGAGAAGGCAGGAGCGTATGGCCAAACAGCGGGGCTACCACCTAAACCACCCCCCCTTCCACCACCACCATCACCACCACCTCCTCCTCAGCCCCCTCCATCACTCGCACACATGCACAAACCAACACACAATATCTTCCTCGTCAACACACAACCGATTCCCCCCTCTTCTCTCACTCGAACCCCCCCAACACCACACACACACACACACACACACGTTCTGTGCTGCCTCACACTTACATATTTATCATGCGTGGTTTTGCACTAAGATTCGCTCTTAAAGGCTGAAACTGCATCTCAGCAAGACTGAGGTCTGTGATGAGGAAGTTTGATCATTGTTTGGTGCATCACTGACATTTAATGAAAATACAGAGGTTCTTATTGTGTGCGGTGCATTGTGGCTAATTTAACCCATGGAAGTAAACACAAGAGACATAAAGGAGTGAGGAACATACACTGAAGGATTTATCAGTTTATTCTCTAATGCAAACATGTGATAAACTGAATTAAAATAAAACTAATATATAAGGTGTAATTTACAAATGTACTGTCAAAGTAACAAGAGAAGCAAAAGGACTAAATCATATTTTCTTGGCTAGTTTGTAAAACAATCACACACTCCAATAATCGTGAATATAATGAGGAAATAAAACATAATCATTGGTGTTGCATTGTGTGACACAGTAATTGGAGTTCAGACTAATGGAAATCGAGAAGCACATAAAAGTAATGTTTGTTTTTTTCTACATGTACCATTGTAGTTTAAGACAGTTTGTCCATATGTTAGTTGACAGTTTGTGTCTGTTCGTTATAATTGAAAGGTTCTGTTTAATAAAGTGTTCAGACAGTGAGGTTGAGGTAAAACACAACAACATCAGTGTTTTTCTATTATTGGGAACTAGAGGTGAAGTCAGTTAGGTTTAGCTATAAGTGAGTGTTTGAAACATATTTGAAAATCTAAGAAGATTTTATTTAATGCAAACTTGGATGCTACCTTAGAGTTTTTTGAATTATAAACATTTAAAGAGAAACATGTGGAAATTGTTCTGATCTCTAAGGGGTTAAGAGGTTTTAAATGCCTGAGCCATGAGTCAGTTTTCCTCTAATACTAAAATTATCCAGCAATGAAATGTTCAGCAGCTTGACGTTATGGTCTGTCTTTATTGTTTAGGTAATCACACAAGTCATAACTTATTTACTGTCTTTTTTATCTTTTATTTAACCGTAAGTCTGGCACCTACTCTTCTTCTGCAGCCTCTTCTATCACTCTTCACAGTGACACAAATGTTTGTTCACGTAATTACATGAGTGGAGTGGACATTGATATTGTAGGTTATATCAATCACTCGAGTCTTGATTGTTGATTCACGACGATAAAGGTTGTAGAGCATCACAAGTGCGCCAGTGGCTAGCACTGAATGAGCCGCTGTGCACACGTTCCTTCGAGGCCCTAGCACAACGTTTGAGTTCATGCACAAGCTCGCTAACAAAGCAAGTGGCCTAATTTTCACTCTCTTTCGCTCTTTAGATTCACTTGCAGCATCAATTTCTGCCTCTAATTCTGAATCCCGGCAGAGAGACTTTTATTCTTTCATTACACTGGCATTGTCTTCAGCTCTCATTAGGCGGCCTCTCCCTCTCTCGCTTTCTCTCTCCTCCTTGGGAAACACCCATTCTGTTGACTACACAGTGAGGTCTGCAATCATCAATCAACACTTAGCAAAGAGCGAACGAGAGAAAGAGCAGAGACACTAAGTTGAGTCCAGAGATGAAGGAGAGAGTTTTTTATTTAGCTGGGCTCTCTGTGGTCAGTATTTCCCTACCAGACTTCATTAGATTTTTTAAATATTTTATTCTAAACTTTAAATTAGAGTCTTTTCTTTGTTATTTTGGTAATATTTTAATTCATAGTGACCTTATTCCAGATGTAATCAGGGGTGTAGCTGCACTGTGAGGTATGTTAAAGGTGTTATTGCAATAATAATTCAGTTGAATAAGACAGATGTTGTTTCCACTAATATCACCAGCAGCAAAAGAGTGTTTGCAACAGAAGAGTGACTATTTGTATGCATGAATAAATATAATCTTTGATATTATAATTACATGGTCAATGGTGACCTTGTAGCAATTACAGTACGTAAGTTACTCTAACCTAAAACCACATGGTGCATGTTTTGCAGCTTGAATCAGCAGCCATTTAGTTAAATGTATCTATATATACCATGCTTTTTATTCTGCATATGCAAAACTCAATTCAAATTATTTCATTTTTTCTTTTTATACATGCATTACATCGTGTTTCTTCTGATGCAGAATTATGACATAACAAGAAAAGTGTGTTTGCAGAAAAATAAGTTAATAATAGTAACAGTCATAAAGAGTATCCCTAGTAACTCAGCTGTAATGTGAAGGAACCCTGATGATCAGAGATTTACTATCAAAGTGTATGAAAATGACGTGCAGATATTTTTATTTGCATTCAAAACAATATCAAAGTCAAGATCAGAACTGCAAACGTGCTAATGACTGAAAATATGTGACACCTACTGCAGCAGCATTTCAATATTATGACAGAGCAAAAGGTCAAAACAAGAACACATGCTGTTTATTGTAAGGCACATACGCCGCTGTTCAATCATCCTTTATATCACTGAAGGGAAAATATATATAATTTCACCCAGGTCAGGGTCAACAATCCACATCTTAGCGAGGTTGTGAACTTGACCCTGAAGCAGCGATCCAGCAGTTCCCAATGAAAACCTGGAACGTTGCTCGGTGAGCGTTTACACTCAGTCTTCACCCTCCGTCCCACGAGCTGCAGTACACGCTCCGTCCTGCTCAGCTCCTACAGTAGGTGTGCAGCTGCCCGGTGATAAAAATGTTACAGCAACATCAGGGGTTGTCAGGGAAGTGGAGGCGAGAGGGGAGGAATAGGGGGTCGGGGGTTGGAGGGGGCGGGATGGGAGGTTTTCACTCAGCGGAGGAAAGAAAGAGGGCAGAGAAGAGGAAAAAAAAACACACAATAACCGATGAAAAGATGAGATGTGAAGAGGGAAAAATGTTACTTCTGGAGGCATTTTTCTCAAACCAATGAGAACAGAGCTTTTCACCTTTGTGGTGCAAAGGTCAGGTTTCGCCTCAGGCCAAGTCAGCCCAGACTTAGAGAAGCAACTTTGCCTTTTTTTTCCTCCACAGAGGGATAAAAGTGAGAGTGTGTGTGTGTGTGTGTGTGTGCGCATGTGTGTGTGGGCGAGAGTCTGTCTGCATCTGTGTGTGTGTGAAAGCTAAAATCGGGCTCACACAAAATAGACCCTGTACATTATCCTGCTGTTAATGGGGCTGTTTAATGGCCACAGGGGGGTGTTAGCTCAAAGTGCCACCCAGACCCTTTGCTCTTTGTCTCCTGAACCATCTCTTCTTCATGTTTTTTTAAACCAGTAGGTTTCTACTCTCCTGGTTTGAAGAGACCACTGTGCTGTGAGCTGTGTGAAGCTCTACCTGGATAAACAGTTTTCAACTGTTGCATAAAGACAAACACAGTGACGTCATGTTATTTTAAATCCATCGGAAAAAAACTGTATTTTAAACATTTGGAATGATTTTATACAGAGTTTCAGTCATAAATATAAACCAGTAAAGTGAAGCTAATCCATTTTAGTCTTATGTGAACTAGTACCAGGCCACAGTGAAACATTAATTTGTCACGACCATCTGCAAAACTTGATTAACTTAAACATGTATTCAAAAATATTAATTCTTTGACAGTTAAAGGATTTTAAATACACAGATTTAGTTTATTTGAACAGGTTTAAATTTGGACATACATCGTTGTAGGTCTCGAGCAAAAACATTATCATTAGACAGTACATCTGCATGTACTGTTCCTTACGTTATCACAGCTGGAAAATTAGTTTAAAGTTTCTTTAGGGGAAGTAAAACATAAAACAACACGAACTGACGTAATATCCTGTTAGCTTGTGCTAAAAAGTTTGTAACTTGAAATTGTTCACATTGCAAAATAAGTAACAGAAAAGTAGAGGAGTAGTTAGTACATCACATTACAGACATATTATTCATATTACACTTGAAAAAGCTTTATTAGAACTAGAATCTATATTATATAATAATACACTATAACAGACCAGCTAAGACTGTTTAACTCTAGTAAATATCCTGCATTTGTATTTTTTTAAGCATAAAATAAAAAAGTATATTGCACACAATACTTCACCAGTAAGTAGTGTAGCAAAAGTAAAAGTACTCCTGGTACTGCTGTACAATTGTATATGATATAACACAGGATTACTAATAGTATAAAGAAGATTCACATACTGTAAGTAAAACTCAAACGTCTGTGTAGATCTCCGTCCATTGGTCCTGCAGGCAGCTGCTCATCACTTTATTCACTTTTAATTAACTTTTATATTTGACCAAAGCTTTCGTGAGACACCTTTCCTTCCTGTTTAAAGACCGGAGACCTGAGCCTCTTTTTATTTGTGACTGTGGTTTGAAAATCTCTCTCTTCTGCCTTTTCTACCTAACAGACTTCAGTGTGTGTGTGGTGCTTTAAAAACCACTGCACTAGTGAAACAGGGGGGAGGAAAAGAAAGCGATGGAGAAAGAAGGGAGCACTTTGACTAACTGATGAATAGAGTGAAGGAGAGAGTGAGTGAAAGGGGAAGAAAAAAGAGAGAAGTCTGATTAATAATTGCGAGGCTGCTAGGTGCCGAACTTCTGGCTTCTCACTTCAGTGGGCCGGCGCGGGGATCTCGCCTTCGGCCGTGTCGGTGGGGCTCATTAGGGAACCTCTAGGGACCTGACAGAAATTGTTAGCGGGATGTGATGGCCGAATCAGACACACCCCCCCCTCCTGCTCCACTACCACTGCTACTCCCTCCACCCTTGCTTCCTCCCTAATTCCCTCCACCCACCCACCAGCGTGCTCCTCATCCGGACAGGAAAAGGAGTAAAAGAAGGAGAAGGGGACCACCATTCCTCCCAAACGCCCCCTCCATCCACCGGGCTGTAACAAGGCACTACACCTGTAATCAAAAAAAAAAAAAAAAAGGAGCACCAGAGGAGTGTGACTAGCTACAGGCCTCACTCTGATTGGAGCTGGTGGAGGCGAGGAGTATCAGAGCCTCGATCCATAATTGATGTGTGTGCACAATTACAGGCCTCCAGACATCAGCAAAGTGTTGCACAAGCGCGCCTCAAGGATAGTTGAATTTTGAGCAGGCGTTGCATAAAAATCAAGGATCACTCTTTTTTTTTTTTTTCTTCTGACTGCCCACCCCCACCTCCACCTCCACCTCCACCTCTTCCCCTCCTCACTACATCTCTCTCTTTCTAGAATTTTGATACCTACTATCTGTCCAGTGTGTGTGTGTGTGTGTGTGTGTGTGTGTCTAAAATGTGCCAAGCTAGTATAATGGATGAGTGAATGTGGGCTCACTTCGCTGGATATGCATACGATTTCTCCGTCTAGTGCATATTTTTTGACTTTAAGGGGATTCATTTGCACTTGTCTACTCCCATGAGCTGCATGCAGTTGATCTATTTATTTTCTGCAGACAACCGGCAGCATGATCACAACCCATGTTTACCTAAAACTAAAAAAACATAAAGGATTAAATTTGCCTCTTTGCAAAACTCCACAGCTTGTGCTATTACACTTTACAGGATTTGAGTTAAAGCCATGTTACTCTGAATAATCTGTGTTTTCTTTGGTTTCATTTAGTTGAAAACATTAGTCGTGATTAAAATTTTCCCAATTTGTCACTGTCGTTGAGATTTAAAGGTTTTAATTTGTTTTTTAAATTAATTATTTAGCTCTTTGAGGCCAAATATCAACAATTTCAAAGCAGCATGATTTAAAATAACACGTGCACAAGTTACTTAACAACGTAGTTTTATTAAAAATAAGACTTTTATGACAAAACTGAGAGAAAAATCACAATGTGCTTTGAAACACAATTCAACTTTGAGGTCACTCGACCTTCACAGTGGTTCAAATGATCTAATTCAGAAAATGTTTTAATTATTCACCCACAGTTCACAGGAAATGATCACAATTCTATAATTCGCCTTCTTGAAAGCAGATTTTACCACAATAGACAAAAGACACCACAGTGGCTCAGACCTACTGTACATTAGTAGTGTTTTTCTGTGCACATTCACAAAAGGCCGCGCTGAATAATCTCTCGGAGCAGTGAGAAGATTCTCGATGATGAAGTCTGTGTATGTCTGGACGCCCCAACACTGATTTTACAGTTCAGCAAAAAAAATAAAAAATAAAAAGTTTACATAAACCTCATTTTTCAAGCGGTTGTGAACATGAAGTGAAGAGAGTGTGTGAGAGTGTTTAGAGGTTATTCACTTCCTCATAATCCATTGTGACTACGATCCCGCGCTCGCTGAGTGTGTGCCAAACAAACTTTTTCGTGCTTTTTCTACATATAATAAACAACATTTGAAGGTGCAATTAGCAGGTTCTTGTGATTGACATATTTTTCTGCAGCTGCATCTGTTTCCATTTTGTTGTGAACCTTTCACCAAAAGACAATAAACCGTGTGTGCACGACAGCCAGGAATACATTATCATCCGTGTTGTTAAAGAAGAAAGTTCGGAGGAATTAATAAGTTAAACTCTTGCATTGGGAATGAAAGTGTTGGAATTCAGTAGGTGAACTTGTTCAGTAATCAGTTGACGACCTTAGAAGTTTTTTTCACAATCAGCCGCACACTTAAGTAAAATGTTTTAGCTCGATTGTGCCTCTGTGTGGGAGTAGGGTGGGAAAGAAAATATTCTAATGATACATTCACACACCAGGCTGACCTCTGAGTTCAGGTGAAAAAGCTGTTGCATTATTTTTTGGAATGTAACCAAACGACTTCAGACGCGAGCAGTCGAATCCGCCCGAGTGAACAAAACCAATCTGCATCTCGACGCCTCGGCGGAGAGATTTACAGCGGAATGAAGAGAGACGAGGAGAAGAAGGAGAAGAAGGAGAAGAAGGAGAAGGAGAAGAACGTGGAGCCTTGCAGCTCACAGCGCTGAATCTAGTGTCTTCACCCTTGAGTGTCAACAGGTGAAAGTGGGCGATAACACTGTTTGATGTTGCCAGACAGAATTTCTACCACCCAACTTCACTTCTTCTTCTGCTAGACCTCTCAGCAGACTTCAAAGCCCCCCCCACCCCACCCTCGTCTATCTCTCTCTTCTCACTTTAATCCACTGCAGCAGAACCCTTCAGTTCAAAGCGCTCAGGAACAGCCCCTCTGCACTCAAAAAAAATAAAAAAAAAACTGCAACCCAAACTTTTTCTTCAGCCTCCCCCTCCTCCTCCTCCCTCTGCTGAGTAGCAATTACAGCTCTGCTAGCGCGCTGACCAGCTCCAGCTATTAATTAATCCCACAAAGAGCGTTCATTTCCTGGCTTTCTCAGATTGACAAGAGATGAAGGGCAGAGGGAGAGGAGCGGGGGGGGTGGGGGAGCAGAGATGCCTGTTTCAAAGGCAATTCAGTCTGACCAAGCCAAAGAGAGGAGAGAAGAAGAGAGTAAAAAGGGAGACGAGAAGAAAGACCTGCTCTGCTAAAGTAGGTGGAGGTGGAGGGCGCATTTGATACAGGGGCCTACTTGAATGTGATTGAATGCTTTGTTGCCGAGGGCTCTTTGCTAATCTTTACCTGCACAAAAATTCACAGCGCTAGAAAATGCCTGCTGAAGGGCTTGTGAGTTGAGAGGCTTTGGCCTGGGTGGGCGAGACGGTTGGGAAGAGGTTTCATGTCCTGCCTGCACGCTCTCTCTTCCTGTCGTCCGTTGGACTTTCTTCTCTGAAAGAAAGGGAACTCCTCTCCCTCTAAACAGACAGTCCGTTAGGTGGGTGGTGTTTGAAGAAGGATGAAACCAAGCTGAATGAAAGGAGAGAAAAGGGAGATTGAGAGAGGAGAGGCAGAGGAGAAGGGGTGGAGCAGGAGAGGAACGCCGCCAGCCGAGAGCGGAGCAAATGACAGTAAAGGGTTTGAGGCGTTTCATTCATGGCCTGTGTCGTGTGATGTTTGAATGGTGTGGCCGGATTAATCATATTGTCAGCTGAGAAGCTGAGAGAGAAACTAGGGAGGCCGTTACAAATCTGGATGAAGGTTTGAAACTGTACCTGGATGAGCAGTTACAGCCTCAAGTGAAGCTCAAACTGTAAATAACAAGCTTTTTCTGATGTGCTTTTTCTCTATTGTCCATAATGTGGACCAACTATTTTGCATCATTGCATGTGTATTGATCCTGAGAGAAACCTCCTGTGTTGCTCTTCCTGAGGTTTCTTCTGTATATTTCCCATTTAAAGTTATATTCAGGACTTTTTCCTCATCTGATGTAGGACAGATATACTTCAAAACCCTCTTGAGGGAAATTTTTCATTTGTAGTTTTGGGCTAAATGAAAACTTTAATAAATACTTTAAATAACTACATTTCAATGCACACTGCATCAAAGTTAACACTTTGTACCTTTAAGTAAGGTAAACCGGTAAAAGCCTTCTTCTCTCAGGTTAAGCTCTTCGTCCAGACTTTAAACATCATCTTATTGTTCCCCAAACAGGTGGTGGAGGTCTCATGGCATTTTACTTGTATTTGTCTGGACAAAAGTTCTATTTGCCATTTACTTCAATCCTTTTCCCTGCTTGTTCTGCATAGAGCAGAACCAGAAATATTATTCTCACCATTTCTTCTTGTTTTCTGTGGCTGGCCTCCACATGTGCTCATGTTTTAAGGTGGCGGGAGGTAAATGCAGGAAAGACTGAAACGTTTCTGTGGGTTCTTAAAATGTCTAAAATGTTGTAGGGCTGACTTTAAGGTCAGTTTGTCTTCTTTCTCTGAGATAAGTTTACACTTCACAAAGTAGTCTTTTAAACCATTTGCACATAAAACAAATTTTCTAAGCCTAAAACCTAAAAAGGCTTAAATTGACTTATTGGAATTTGCAGGAACTCATAATTTTTGGCATAAAAACATAAATGTACAGTCTTTCACCAAGTGCATAAACACTTTAATTTACACCACACTGCCGTCCATTGATGTCCTGTGTTAATAAATGTGCTGTCAAACCAAATTGTTGCTTTTTTATGTCAGTCATGTTGAACTTTTCTCAACTTACAGTATGTCAGTGGCTTTGGAGGCCATAGCCCGATGCAGCATCAATAAACCCTTCACTCACCTGATGCAGCATCAATATTTCACATAATCAATATCTTTGAAGGTGATTGATTGAGAGGCTGAAATACGTTTTGAGACATCGCAGTCGATGCATTTTAAAATTTTAAACCACAGTCAGCTTCTCTTTGTTTGTTGCGTCCATGAGGGATGAATAAGAAATAGCTGTTCAGTCTTTATCTGGCCTTAACCATTACACAGCGTATTCACAGTCAACTGCCGCTCAAGCCTGGTGTTTCTATTCTTCTGTTTGTCGATATCAGAGGCTCAGTTGAGTTCTTTATGGCCACAAATGGTATCGTACCACTCTTGGCTTTGTTTACCCTGCGATACACCTTCTCCCACTCCAAACTGTGTGAGCTGATCTGCGATTTGTGGAAAAATGATTACAGGTTTGCAGTTCAGATTATTGTTGCACTGTTCAATGACTGTCTTCAGGTCCTGACTCACTAAACATGGTTTTAAAGCAAAGTTTTCACACAGCAACACCCAACATTTACATATGAACACAGTGTCTGATTGTGGCTTTGATGCTTGTTGGAAGAAAAAAAGAAGAAGTAAATGCCGGGTGACTTTGCCCTTGTTCGCTGAACAAAATCACATGTTAGCAGTAGATCATGTTTCTACATCCAAGGGCAAAGCACTGGCAGGTGCGACGGGAGCAAAACCCCTGCGTTAGAGGAAGTGAAAATTTAAATATTTACCCAGAGGGTGGAGAGACGGGGGCGGGAGTAAAGGCCATTTTCACTGACCCCAAATGTCTGCAGGTCCAGTACTGGTCCCTTTTGAGATGAGGCCAGATGTTCTCACACATATTTTGGAGCGAGCATTAAAACACGCACCAAAATCTGATCTCCAAAAAGTGCCTGAGCTGGAGCTGGAGGAGAGCTGCTTGTTTTTCTATCATTCATCACCCGGATGTCAAAAGTCATTATTTAGCAGTTGTTTTCATAGATGAAGGGCAGAATATGAATAGCCACACCTGATTGGAAGTGATCTCCACTTCCTGGCGAATGTGTGGCCAGACCTTAGAGTTTGTTTTTCTTTTATTAGGGTTGAGACATTTTCTAATTTCGAGTGGGATTTCTGCACCTCAAACTCAGCTGTGACTCAGACAATGACGAAGATATATTCCACTCGTGGTTGGAGCTGCCAATTTACCAATAGTAGGACTGTTTCAAAGCTCCACGTTGTGTGGGTGTTTGCCCCTTCTGCAAAATCTGAGCTGGCACTCTGCAAACAGAGCGCTTCCTTCAGGATAATTTGGTCCTCAGGGATGGACTTATGAGCCATTAACAAACTCCCCTCTGCTGTTCCAACGAGCCCTGATTGTAAGAAAAACTAACACTTTAAAAACTTAATTTTCCCTCCTTGTTTGGTCGACCTGATTAGTAGACTGCTAATTCTCCTCCCTGGTGCAATTAATCACATTGACACCTGTACTCCAGTCTTCATTCTCACTCTCTGTCAAGCGGCATGTACGTGTGTGTGTGTGTGTGTGTGTGTGTGTGTGTGTGTGTGTGTGTGTGTGTGTGTGTGTGTGTGTGTGTTTGCTGTAGGCACATCACAAAGTGTTATTTTTGTCATCTCATTACAAAGGTTCAGATAACTGCTAAACAAAAGTCCAGGATGTTACATAGGAATAAAATTCATTTCATTAGCAGCTGAGTTTTGCCATTTTCTAGAATCAAACTTGGTTTCAGAGATAAACAAAAAAAAAAAAAAGCGATTTCTGCTGTCGAATGGAAATCTTTATAAGAGCATGTAAGCATGCTCGAGGCTATCTTGCTTTCTGAATATACCCATTAAATCTCATTAGAATAAAGATTTGAGAAATTGTATTTGATCAAGTGTTGCCTTTTTGCTTCTTCACAGTGAGAATACCCAGCAGAAACTGCACTTTAGTGTTGGAGTGATCTCATTTATTTCATGTTATTGGCATCAAATGATGTGAAACCATATAAAAATCATATTAAATGTTCTCACCATTTAACTAGCTTTAATAAAATCTGGTTTCAGAAAAATAACATTTTCAGAGCTTGTGTGGGACCCGAGAAGATCAGTAATAAGTGTTTTATGGAAACCAATGGAGATCTAAATAAATTATAAAGAACAATTAATAAAATATGGAAAATATGAGGAAGCTGACTTGACAAACCTCCCATCATAACCAAATTAATTTAATCAGATCCTTAAGTGTTAGCAGAGACCTAGGGTGGATTACTGAACACTATTAGCTGCACAGGCCCAATGACCTGAGAGGTCAGGGATAACTACATAACTAGTTTCTGAATGCTTCAGCTTTTATACAAAAAATCAATTGTCCAAACATGAATAGTTTGGACAATTGGTTGCCCTACTCATCATCATCATCTCAGTAACTCCTGTTCTTTAAACAGGAGGTCAGTTTGAAGGTAATGACCGGTAATAAACGGACGACAAGCTTCACTGAGATGCATGAACACAAAACATTAATTCAGAAAAAGAAAGTGTAGGGACTAAAGTTCTGAGTAGTTTCAAAGAACTGCATGAATCTCAACTTGTATCAAATGATCCACTCGTCAAAGTCAGTGTGATCTTTCACTCCTGAAAGTATATTCATGATCCTAGAACGTTATGCTGTTACAAATGTCACCTCTCACATTCATGGTTGCACCCTCAATGATACCCACAATGCTAATCTAGTCACTGTGGGAACAAGTAGTTCAGCGACATCAGAGTTGTCGTTTGGTATCGCAACTTTTGTATGATTATGGTGAGAAGTTGCCCAAAGGTTTTTATCTGGGAGTTGGAAAACGTTTGTAAAGGCTTGTTTTGTGGCCTTTGAATTTCACACAGTCTTTTTATTTTAATTCTCAGTGAATTGCGTCACTCTACAGTACTCAAAATGGCAGGCCTGCTGTTGTTTGAAGGGTCAGGGGCCAATCTGGGCATCAGAATGTCCTGGAAGACTAATGTGACAGTGCACCTGCCTTGCATTTCAATCCTTGCACCCCGAACCTCGCACCAGACCTTGCCATCAAAGAGCTCGGCCCGCACTGACTCACATGCAGCAACAGCCAGGACATCTGTGGAGCTTTGGCAGCTTGCACGTGTGTGTACATGTGTGCACGTCCACTCGTGTGTGTGTGTGTGTGTGTTTGCATCCAGACAGTGTGTGAGACCTCCTATTCCAGCCAACACTGACTCTTAGTCAGGCTGTGTTTGGCCAGCGAGCCAGTGGGAGCCACACTGCGTGTTACAAGCGGCGGCCATGTCGGAAGCAGAGGCCTGTGGGTGCATCCTGAGAGTCTGTTGGGGAATCACTTTAACAGGAACCTACAAAAAAACAAAAGAACAACAACAACGACAAAACTACTCCAAACTCACACCATGCACACACACTTTTTTCTGTCTTTGTTGCACTAAAAACAGGCACACACGTAAATACTTTACACACAGGCGCCCTCCACTGCATGAATATTCATTTGCAACTGTGATGAGCTGTGACATGCTTTCCTGGCAGGGCCTGGGACCACATGGCCGGGGTGTTAGAGGAAGAGAAAGGCCGTGTCGGAGCGTGTTACTCAGGCCTGCCTCATTCAATTGGATCCAACCATGAGTTGGATTTCTCAATCTCAGATGGGTTCCAGACGTTCCCTTAAATCCACTCCACCCTTTCCTTTGCTCTTTGATTTCAAAAGAGGGACGTTGGGGTTGGTTGAGGCTGCAGGGTGAGGGGATATCTGCGTCTGTGCGCACACATGTTCAAGAGAAGTGAGAAAATGGAAACCATGTTGGTGAAATGCCGCACCTTGCTCAACATCTCTAGTAGATTTCTCAAATATGAACCATCGCTTCTGGGTGAAATTTCATCCGAGTCAGGCCACTTTAACGAGTTGTTGCTTTTATGCAACGTCGGCACGGGGAAGCTGGCATGGCCGATCATGGAGGAACAATGCCGCCTTTCCACGGCTGCCCATTGTGCACAGATCTTTGCATTGTTCTGTCCCTCCTCGCCCCCTTCGCCACTCACACCCGGCCAGCTGGCACGGAGATGGCAGCGCCGTTGACAAGGTTCACAATACCTCCTCTAGTCCACACCACAATAGAGGGACATGGACACAGGCACCTCTATAGCACACAAGAGGCTGAGGAGGGGATGCTGGGGCCTCACAGGCAGGTGGTGCTGCCAACGTCTCTGCGATGTGTTGGTAGCTTTCAGCGCTGACAAGGGGCTGGCAGAGTGGTTTCTTCTTTTAAAATCCACATTGTTCACAGGAGACTCTAGAGGATGAGTGTTTGTGCTGTTTTTTTTTTCTCAGAGAGATGGGGAGCTTAGTCTCTTCTCATTCTCACTGCACACACACACACAGAGGTGCGCACACACATCCTCGAAATCCAGCTTCTTCCCCTCTCTGTCTTTCTGCTCTGTTTGCTTCAGCTTATTGCATTATTGCACTGACTTTAGACTTTTGTCAAGGCTTATCAATAAGAGAGAAGTGGCACATTCACATGTTTTGGCAAACTGGTGGGAAAGGAAAGGGGTTTTATTTTCTGAGAGAGGTATTTCAAGTCTGAGTGACAGCTGGATGCCAGCGTGCTGTTCCTCAAGACACGATACGGTGTTTGCAGCGGGTGTCGTATTTGTCTGGGTGCTGTTGCCGGTGCCTGAGCTGCTGGTTTGTCATTTCATGAGGGGCTTTAGTGTCTCTGGGAAGCTCTGACTGGGTTACACACAACTGATGGCGGGATGACAGCACAGTCAAGGTGCCTGAAGGTCACGGTAAAAATAACTACTTCTAAATTAAGTGTAACATATAAAAAAACATAGGTTCAGTTTCCCTTGATATGTTATATTAATGGAATAATTGTCAAATAAAGTAAACTATCGTGATTATAAACAATTCTTTTCATAGAAGAAGAAGTTTACACCCATGTTTTTTTTAGATATGAGGATATAAAACACTTTAAATACAAACAACATAAGAAATAAGTGTCTACTCTTTTGTGTTCCTTCCTTTCATGAGTACAGTAGGAGTCACTGTTACAGGTCATAAACATCCCATAATGTCTCTCAGTACAAAAAACAGCTTGTTTTATGTTATTTATTTATTTCCTTTAATGACAGGCTGCAATTTAGAACCTTTTCACCCATGGACATACAATGTCAAATGTTAATGTATGTGCTTGCATAAATTCGGAGCAGTTCTCTTGTCAGACGACGGCTGTGTGTGAATTTCATTACTGTCAGGGAGGTAAACAGCAGGCCAGTGGCAGCGCCAAGATGGTTTGGATGTTGATGCTGTTCCACTGCTTCCTGTTTTGCTGCACGGCCATGTGGTTCCAGTGACATCAAGGGATACCTTCGTGAAGGCAGAGGCAGCCATCGCCTGCTATAGATGTAAATGAAATTAATAGTAACTCAGTTCGGTTTGAAGAGTTTGACTTTTTAGTCATGTTTGGACCTGAGTGGATGTCGATTGTTTAAGTGTTTGGTTGATAAATCCAGGACTTTGGTCCAAACTGAAATAACTTCAGGGTCAGTTGCTAACAAATGTGATTCACTAGCTTATGTCACAAACTAGGTAGAAATACTTCACCAAAAAAACTCAATTAGTGTGTTTACACGCTAAATTAAGACGATGAACCAGGTAATTAGCACATTAACTTTGTTGAGGCTTTAGCATTTAGCTCAAAGCTGTTAGCATGGCTGTAGATTCATTCAAATCTCATAGATAGAAAAACACTGTCACATTATAAAGTTTTCAAATTCTACATGTTCATATTTTTATGATATATTTTATGATGAACAATGAGGTTGCTCATATGCTAACTGTACCCAGTAGCTACCTGCTAAACAATACCTCCTTGGTCCTTCCAGTTCAAAGTCTACTTCAAGTTTAATTTAGTTTTTAATCAGTCCATCCCAGTGGACCCCCAACCCTCCTTCCCCCCTTTTCCATTCAACCCCTGCAGCCCCATCCCCAAGGTTCTTGCCGCTGTCAGTTCAGCACTTTTAAGGAAATTGGTGCTCTTTGAAATGCATATTCCACAAGCCCCAACACTGGCATGTGTACACTGCTGAGTAATTGTGGAGGCCAAATGTTTAATTACACATGGCAGGCCAAGCAGCGGGAGGCCACACCGCAGCAGGGCTCAAAAACAACGGCCTAGCCTCCCTTCTCTTGAACGGACGCGCCAATATCAACCAGTCCCCCCCTCCACAAAAAACATACTGAGGGTACAGATGGTAGGCCGTGAGGAAGTGAAGTGAAGGGAGGGAGGGACATTTGTTTTCATGTTTATTTGTGTAACAGGAGATTTAGAAGTTAAATTAAACCGCTCTTTATGTTTGATCCGTTGCAAGGTGAAGCTGTTCTTCAGTGAGATGTTAAGAAACCAAACTGAGCAACGTTCACCTACAGTACAAGGTGTGCAAACACTTAACCTGAATTTATTCTTCTGCTGAATGCACTTAAGCTTTGCATTAGTCCAACGGTGGTCTTTGGTCTTCTCAGCAGGTCTGGGGTTTGCCCTGGTTCTGCTAATGGACCCAGACTGGTCCTGGGGAGCTGGGTGGAGGAGGTGAGAACAGGAGAGGCAGAGAGACTGGGGCCCAAAGCCTGTGACCCCTGGGTGGTGGGGTCAGCAGGAGGAAATGCAGAGCAGCAGGGGAAGTGGGAGCACCTGTGCAGGTCAGTGGCAGCCCGTCAAGCTTAACTAATTTTGAAATTGACCTCCGACCTCGATTCCCACGTTGCACCGGAGCACAGCCTGAGAAAGGTCTGGTCCTCTCCTCCAGCTTGACTCCTGCTTCTAATTACTGGCTATAACAAAGTTGTTATCTGATTAAGCCTCCTTACAAAACCATATCATTGCTTGTATCCATTGCTTGGTGTCGGTACAAATTAGTCCATTAATGCACAACAGGGACGTAGCGAGCAATTTAATAAAATGGAGCTAAAGCTGATAATGGCTGCAGCTCTTTGAGTGGTTGACCTACTGTGAAGGATTAGCAGCCCTACACTGATACCAACACTGCACATGCACACATCCAGGCACAGTTAGCTGCAAGAATATCTCTAGTTCCCCCGTTCTTCTTCTTCTTCTTCTTTTTATGTATATCAACTTATTTGGATGGATTCTCTTCCACATGGTTACAGCTGACGGATTTACAGCTCGTTGATTAATCCTCCACGTCAAAATCAATGACGTGCTGAATCAGTCTCATCTGTCTGAGCTGTTCAAACTCTCCCACATGCAGAAACCTTTATGTACAGTGCATACAGTGTGTGTGTGTGTGCAAACACCTGTGAACATGCGTTCCTGTGTGGTCTGTGTCTATGTCCCTACAAGCTGTAACATGCACAAACAATCACATGACGATTACACTGCAGCGGCCCCACAATTTTCTGCCACACTCAGTGTCACGGGGAAAACCGTCTGCTGAAGGAAGCACAACCAGATGCTAGTTGTTTAATATAGCAGAAGGAAAGAAAAAAGCATTTACTCGTGTCCTGCAGGTTATCTTTAGATTATGCAGCAATAAATACGTGCTTCATTTCTGGAAGACACATGCATTCATGTGTGGTTCTTAATCGTTCTGCGATTAAGGCTGCAACTAATCATTTTCAATTAAAATTAACGTGTTGGCTGTTTTTTTGTTTTCAATTAATTCTCTGTAAAATTGCAGACAACGGTGAAAAATGGTCATCACCGCTTCCAATAGCCCAAGGCAACGTCTTCAAGTAGTTGTAACTGAATTGTCCAACAGACTGATATGGAAAGTTTAATTTACAAAGATGTAGAATAAACAAAAGCACCAATATTCAGAAAATATTCACTCCTTTTGAAATCAGACTTTTTGATGCAGTGTGAATCCAGTGCTCTTAAACTGACTCATCACCTGTGAGTCAAACAGTCTGAACTGATCAATGAGGTTTCAGTGTATATGGGTGTAATTATTCATGCTACATATGATATTTTCTTATGTTTGATGCAAACCACCTACCAGAAGGACACTGTCCTCTCCTAAGAAAACAACCCTTTTTACAATAAAACTTACCTAGAGGTCCTCAGTAGTAGCTGCACAGAGGACCTCTAGGTATGTTTTATTGTGAAAAGGTCAGGTAGTGTAAAATACAGGGTGACAAAGTCTGTGTAGGGAGGAGGTTTAAGTAGATTTCATTGCACTTGATGCATCAATCAGTTTCATGTATCATTCAATCAAGGTTTCATCCATGTGTTTTAAGGTGGACTGACTGGAGAGCATTTCAGTTGGAGGGCACCTGAAGGATGGCAGCCAACATCCAGCAACATCCAGCAGCGGGATTATTTGTCATCCTAATTGTCGGAGCCCTTTGTTACATGTACAATATACAAGTAATGCTACATATTTTATCAAATATTAAAGACGAGCCATCAGAGAGTTCAAAGAGTCACTTTTGGAAATATCTTTTAAAGCTTTAAAAAGCATTATGTTGTGAGTACCGAGGTTTTTGCTGATTCTCACACATCCTGCACAAGATCAATGGTCAAAACTAAATTCTGGTACAGGCTCCTTGACTTTTGCAGTATTTCTAAAACATCACTTCTTCATGCCTGTCTCTTCCTGACCATCATATGTAACAGGTAACCCAACATGTGTCTTAGGGTTAAAAACGTGCATCACTTTGACAATGTTTGCTCACTTTGGGCAATGTGAAATATGAAAAAAAGAATTAACCAGCAGAGTTTTATTTTTTAATTTCAGAGATATGAGGGTTTCACCCATCAGTGACACACTAACAGAAACTCTCATGCACCGTCTCCATTTCCCACAGCCATAACCCCTGAATCCCTGCCTTCTCCCTCCATTGTTCCTCCACTGCTAGTCATTACCATCATAAAGGCTGTGAGGATATGCATGGTTTCATTCACAAAATCATGTCCCAGTGCATGGGCGATGAAATCTAGGGAGGAGTAGGAAGAAGGAAAAAGCTGCCCCAGGAGCAACAACTAAATGAAAACAGCAGTCTCAACCCAAAGCGTGTTCACTCAAGCAGGAACTCCAAGAACAAAGGGGCTGTTGTGTGTTTTCAACAACCCCGGTGTTGTACGGGGGCCTTGACCTTAGCTGAGCTTGACCTTAACCTGTAAGAGAAGGGGTTGTTTGTTTGGAGATGACACATTACACCTCACGTGTTGGACGACAGAGATGCTGTCAGTCACAGCATCGTGCAAAATACGTGTGAGCTGGTAAATTTTAAGCTTCTACTATGTCATGATGTGTTATTTTATGGTAGTGTTTCAGAAATCATACTGACATGCTGAGAATGGGACATCGTGGTGTAACTCAGCTACAGGCCGCTAGTTTAGTTTTTTTTAGCCGTTTTGTTTATTAGTGTGTTGGTTGCTGTGATTTTTTTCTTTGGTCGTCTCTGGATTTGTTTTGTATCTATTTTATGTCTCTTTTAGGTAATTTTCATACTTTGTTGTGTTATATAAAGTATATAAACTGTTTTTTGGTGATTTCTTGTGTTTTGGGGATAGTTTTTCATATGTTTGTTGTTATTTTAAACATTGTAACTGAGTTATGTGAAAATAAATATTAACTTCACTTCACACAGCTCAGGAGTCAGGGGCCCTCGGTGTGTGCCCGAAGTAGGACGTATTGGACACTGTATGCTCAGTGATTCAAGTAGAATAAAAACATGATTCGTCATTTGCTGAAATAACATTAACGTCATTAGTTGCTGAACTGTAAATATCTTGCTATAGTTGTCCTAGCTGCTGTCCACTTTACACCAGTGAGTGAGGATCCCCCACTGTCCTAAATGACTGTGAACACGAGGCGGCACTCAGTGCATGCTGGGCCTTCAGGTCTGCTGGGAAACGCTAAGCATGACCTCCTCACAAGAGTAAATTAAGCTGCAAACAGTTCAAGCTCACAGAATGAAAAAAGAACAATGAGAGAATATTGGTTAAAACATACTACATCCTACAGGATATCCTGATCGTTTGTTTGTGATGCCTATCGACGTCCACATTAAAGAGTTTCAGCATCTAGACAGGCTCCTGCAAGCACTTAGACAAATGCAATTTCAGTTTATCAGGCAGAGCATACTTTAGCAATTATCTCATCTTCCACTTGGTCTCACTCTCACGTTCCCAATCTATTTTATTTTCACATAACAATATGGTGATCATACAGCTCATCTACTGGAGAAAGAGAGAGAGGGATTTCTGAAGTTCTCATGATGATTGTTGAGCCTGAGCCACGAGTGCAGGGCAACACAAGTGCAACTACATATTGTGTATTCATACATACAGAACTACATTTTAATTGTTTCATAAACATGTGGCCTCCACTTGCAAAGGGAAAAACAAATACACAAAATATAGTATGTAGTGAGAACATTACATGAGATCACTGGTAAACACTAAACAGCTGATGTAATACACGTTTCTTACAGTAAACATGAATTTTCATTCATAAAAAATCTGATGAGCCTGAAGTGTTACTCAACAGGAACACCACCAGTACTTTGTCTCGTCTTTGTCTATTACCCAAAGAATCATCGGGCCCGTCCTTGTTTCTTGTAAAGTGTGGAGGTTTTTACCTTGTAGCAGTTGGAAACAGCAACATCTGGATGCAGAGAAATATAAATCAGTGAAACTCAGCTTTGATTAATCTGACACGTTGAAAAAAACTTGGTGCTGTTGATTGAAAAGTTGCATAAACACGGTATCTGACGCCTGCTCACACCGACACACACACACTGACCAAATACACAAAATACAGTTCGTGCTCGTTCTGCCTCCCTCACAGATACATTCCACATTAAAACTCTCTTGTAATAATAATTGATTTCCACTTGTTGTCCCGCAGCCTCAGTAAAGCTCCTTTTGATTACCTAGCCGATCGTTTCAATAGACATGCTTGTTTAAATATTACAGCAGTGAAACAGCCCTCAGATGATCAACTTGACAGTTTGCGGGTGCAGGCTTCTCTCCCTTCTCCTGGTTTTGCACCTTGCAGACCCACATTTACCGCTGACTTCTGAATGCCTTTGTTAAACAGCCATTTACACCCGCGTCCTGTGAATACATTTCCTCGGGGTGAATTCCATAATTTTTCATGTGCCAACGTGATGGATCGTCCCGATTTCTAGATCCCAACTTTGACAAGCAGCCGAGGAGGGACCACACCACTATGGAGTGGCCTTTGTTTTGCATTGCAGCCCATTTACTGATAGACAATAAATCTTCTCCATGCAAATTTTTATCTCCCCTAAGTGTATGATGCTTCCTGAAGGTTAACATGGATTGTGATGAAATTTAGCATTTTAACCACAAAATGGTGTCCGTGCTTGTCCTCACGAGGAAATAAGCCATGCAGATAAACTGGCAATACAGTCGGGGATTAGTGACGATGAGTGATTTTATGTTGGTTGTTACAATTTGATGGCTCTTCGGCTGTGAATGCTTGAAATAAAACCCATTAAAGTTTTTAGTGTACACTGTGTCTACACTCTCCCATACTTTCACAAAACTATCTAAAATTGCCCCTTCAGGATTCCTCTGAGCTATTATGCATTATGTGTGTGTAGCTATGTGTGCATATGATTAAAATGAACCCACCAGCTTGAGTACCTGCAACCGGCGAGCCTGCGCACAGAAGGAGGCACAACAAAAGCAGGCGGGCCATTCTCCCTCTGATAAACAGACATAATTCAAATGTCAGCATTTGAATGTCATCCTCAAAGAGCCCTCTCCATCAGTGCTTGAGTCATTACAGACGATAGGGGGAGAAAAAAAGGAGGGGGACATTGTTTCATCTGTTTGAGCTTTCTACCCCTCTAATTATTATAGCGCCTTTCTTCCTCTCCCCCTCTTTTGAAAACGCACAGAGGGAGAAAGAGATTAGAAGTATTGTTGCCTTTTGACAATTCTATCCCCCCCTCCTCACCGCACAGGTTGAGTTTTAATTTGTGGCCGTTGAAGAAACAGAGCCCAGATGGCGAGGCGCAACTCGTCATCCCTCTGTCTATCTTTCCCCTCTACCTTTCTCTCCCTCAGAACCAGCACCGGATAACAAAGATATGCAGATGAGGCTGAGGCGGTGAGCTCTGGATCGGCGCCAGAGAGATCGTCTCTCACAATAGCGGGGAACAAATTGATGTGTCCTGCAAACTGTGCCACAGTAGCAGCGGGTTACTCCACGGCCTGCCAAAACCGTCAGTCTAGCGTGCCAGGCGGTGTGCCCCCGATGGCAAAGTGGGGACATCAGCTGCTGAGAGATTGCCAGAGGCCTGTGACACAATATGTAGCATCAGTGTCAACGATGTCATTAGACACAGAAAGATGCTGCCAGCAAACTCATTAGCCCGAGTGGAAGTGACCCAGCTCATCGTATAGCCACAATACGAGCAACAAACGCACTTCAGAAGGACGCGTTGATAGTTTTCGAGAGCTGTGATTCCTCCTAGTTTGGGGGTCACGGGGTCAGACTGATAAGATGAACCAAACATTATGGAATTATAGTGTGCCGCGTATTATGCCAAGTGGTGCAGAAAGGTTTGAAAAAACATGTGTACTAAGAACTGCAAAAAGTTCCACTGAGTAAGTAATTTACTGGTACTTTTTAAAGAGACATTAATCACTGCTTCAGTCCATGACGTCATGTTTTCATAGCAGGAAGAATCTGGAACAAAAGTCTGCATTCAGAGACCTTAAGTCACAACTTTATCGACTCTAAATACTTCACTAAAACAGAAAATGACATGAAAATATGATACCACCTCCAGAAGGTGGAGGTCAAAGGTGAACTTTGAGTGTGAAAAGACACAGATGTTTCCAAGCAGAGAGAAAGCTGCAAGATGGATTTTTGGAATCACGTTTTTGAAGTAAATAGAAAACTCGACTGTTGAATCATCAGTATTCATCAACTTCATTAGCCCCAGCAGATATAATTTATTATAATCTTTTTGGGCTACAGGGCAGCGCAAATCATATTTATTGTCTCATGAAAACAATTAGATCTTGGAGTAGATAAATAATTCCCCATAGCACCACTTGTTTCTGAATTTGTATTTCATTGGGCATTTTATGCTGTTATAGTTTACAGCACAGACATGACCGGAAACGAGAGGGAGAGAGAAAACCTGAGGATGCTGCAGCCCAATAATAAACAGTGTAATAACCTGTTAACCAAGTTGTTTACTATCACATGAAGCTGAATTACCCCAGTGTGTTAGCAGATTAACAAGTTACAGTGTATTTTTCCAGCTCTTGTGAGGGTTGGTCGTCCATCTAACTATTCATCCATAGAGACGAAGCTGGTGACACCAACAGGCCCCTGGTGGGCTCTCTGTGTCTCTGCCTCTGTGTTCGATGCGTAATGAGTCTCCACGCTTTCTCACAATCAGCACCAATCAATATACCGGCACATGGAACAAACACGCCTCATCCCAGCCAGGCTGGACTAGGATGTGTTGGGGGACAGTAAGAGAATGTAGAAAAATGGGGAGATGAGGGGATAGAAGAGGGGAGGAGAGATAATCATATCTCCACCCTCAGTCAATAAGCCTACGCCTCATTACCAATGCATGAGAGAGAGATGTGAGGGGAGGAAGAGATGGAGACAGTATGCACTCACATACTCATACTGTCATTACCTTAAATTAGCGGCAGAACATGATTATCCGCAACTTAATGCCACTCTATTCATATATGTAGCCTGGTGTCATCCACTCTTTGCCTGAGGAGAGAATATGCTGGACCAAACCTGTTCTGTCATTAAAGAGTACATTGGCAAAACATTTTTTAAAAAGCATATTCCATAGAATATTTATGTGTTGGCAAAAATTTTCAGTACTCTAGCAGGAGTTGAAAAATAACTCTCAGCTTGTGTTTTAGCAGTGTAATAGGTCAAAACTGCAAGATGTTCCCTCCCACGGTGGTTTAAAGTTTCTAACTACAACATATTATTATGACTCACGTCTAAAAATGGCTCTTTTTGGAAGTAGGAGAGAGAGAGCTGACTTAATTGCAGGGATTTAAGATATCATGCATTGGCCTGAACTGAATCCTCATCACTGACAGTTTGACAGCTAACAAAATGTGAGGTAGAAAATAATACGGTCACTTCCCAGAAACAGTGGAACCGCTCGAGTCAGAGGTCGATCAGAAAGTGTGATCTGGACTGTGATCTTGTTTTCCTACATTTCCTGAAGTTTAATTTCACATTTTTGTCTTTTTTATGACGTATACTGGCATCGGCCAGTGACAGCTGGGATTGACTCCAGCACCTCAGAGTCCTTAAAAATAAATAATAATAACACAATAAGTAAATAATCCATAATAAAATGGATGAATGGATGGATATTGACATGGTGTAAATCCAAGTGAATCGATAAATATACAGTAAAGAAACAATTTCACACCAATATTAAAATGAAGGTACAAATGTGTCATTTTCCAGACAGTCTTCACACATAAGCTGCAAACGTGCAAACACCACAAGCCCTTTAAATTGCCTGAATGTAAAATAAATATAATATTAAAGGTGTAATGAACTCTGGCTTCAGTCTGCAGCATTTTGATCATTAATTGTTGACATTTTTTCATTATTTGGAAGCTGTTTTTTTACTTTTATGTTATTTGTTTTATCTATATCGTACATGTTTTTTCACCTGTAGCCTAGAATGCATCGTTTAATGTTCACCACATTTAAAGGAACTGCACTTTATGCAGAGTTGAGGTTCTTCGGGCTTGTTCTTGTGCACTTCTGGTGCATTTGCTGATAGTTCCTACAGAGTCTTCATCTTGTCTTTCGGGGTTTTAACTGTCACAGCTTCCAGGGCTCATCCCTCCTGGTGGTTTTACAGGGGCAGCCAAGTTCCCCCCAAAGGGCTGCTGATCCAGAGAGCCCCCAGAGTTTGGATCTTTCAGCCAGATACTAATAGTGTGGATGCCTCTCATCCCATGGAGACGGCCTATTAGGGCAGAGAGCCGAGGGGAGACCAGGAAACTAGCCAACTAGCATCTGACTTATGAGGGGGATTGGCTAGCATGTACACCGCTGCGCCGATATGCAAATGTCACACCGTCCTCTTCTCCAGTCACTCCTCCAACTTCTTCATCCATCGTCTACTCCTATCTTCCATCAGCCTATTCCCTCTCCTCATCGCCTCTACTGCGCCTCTGCCTCCTCTGCTTATACACTCATCACTCCTTCCACTCCTGCTGCCTCGCCTCCCCCCTCCTGCTGGAGGGCAGGTCCCCTTTCTAATTGATCTGTGGAGATTTCGTGTAGCCTTCTTCCTCTTTCAAAGAGAGATGAGAGAGCGGAGATTAAAGGTGGAAAAAGGGGAGTGGACTAGAAAGATGGATGGATACTCTTTATGCCACCGCTGATATAGTAAGAGTACGACACAACAGATCCATTATGTAAACAATGTAGAAAGAAATGTTTTTTAATAAGTGACCACAGTGTTCTTGGTTTTTAATTCATGTCTTTGTTTCCTCCAGTTTGAATGACTGTGAAATGGACTCAATAGCAATAATACCTTCTCATCATTTGAAGTGAAGATGAGGATTTACTGTTAATAAACAAAAGAGGAAGAAAAGAAAGACATAGAGGATGTCCCTGAATGGCTCTGGCTTTTGCCCCTTTAGAAACCAGTGAGGTGATAAGCGGAACCATTATACAGACGATCGATGGAAGGAGGACCGTGATTAATGTCACCCCAAGCCTGCATGTCCCAAGGCTAGGCCACAGGGACTACTACTGTACCACTATAGTGGCTCATAACAGGCTTTATGGACAAGCCAGTTACTGTGCTGTTGCTTTATTATGGATGATTTACAGTGAGCTCACACTTAGATCTCTTCATACTAGTTTACTAGTTACTTATTTTTTTACACTATTTTTTGTGTAATAGTATCTGTTGGATTTTGTTTCAGCAAATAAAGGAGTTTAATCACAGGAATTAGTTTAAATACTGGCACTTTTGCTCACACAGTCTCAACTGATGGTTTTTAAGCATCTGTAGAGTTAAACCCATGACACACCACACATCAGCTTTTGGCCAACGTGGGCTGTTGGTGAACGTTCGTTATCCTAGTTTTTGCAGTGTCTCAAACAGTTCGCCATGTTGAATCAGTGGAAAACCCTATCAGTGAGAGAGACCGCTGTGATTGGCTTTTTATGAATGAATGAGAAGAGAAACAAACGCCTCAAAATTTACAACTTGTTTTCGGACATATTCTATTAGTGTTGGGTGAGAGCGGTGTGGAGATGGTAAACAAACATTATTATATTCATGTACGGTTGAATGTGCGTGCTAGGTATCTGGCTGTTGGCTGGTTATGGTGTCCTCATGTGCCAACTTGATTGAATAGTCAGCCTTCAACGTCACTGCTTCTCTGATGAGAACTTTGAAAGTTGCTGTTCACAGTAGATTGAGGTGGAGTGGTCTTTCTAAAGTAACCATGATCGCGACTCCAAAAGACTGAGGACCACACAAGGATGAAACCCCTTCTCATGTCTGCACAGTAAATCAAGAATGCTTCCTTAAGATGTGTGTTTCCTTGGAAACAGTCTGTTCTGTTACGTACATGGCTGCCAACTGACACATTGGCATTTATTGATGATTTCACAGAATGAATGCAGAGGTGTACAGGAACATTCAGTGAACCTAGTTTCAGCCAAATGCATCAGAACTGACTGGATGACATGTTAACAGTTAAAAATACAGCATCACAGTCACCAGGGAAGATATAAAGAGACCGCAAAGAATGTAAATGACCCAATTTCTTAACCATAGTTTGTCGTAACCATAAATTTATCATAGTCTTCAACTTTCTAATGTTTGAATTTGATGTTTTTACAGATTCTTAACAGGGCAGAAATCAATCCTAACATACTGATGCTCCTCAGCAATGCATACCAACAAGTCTTTTACTTTTTGTACTTGAAGCGAGCAGAGTTTTTGGAAACATGTGGAAACAAGTGCTTTCTTATTACAAGCAATTATCCTGCAGTATCATGTTTGATATGGCAACATACTGTGTAGCAGCATCAGCTTAAACTGTGTTCACTTACAATGATCCAACTCATGCATCAATCCATCCATCCGTCCATCCATCCATCCACTTCCCTTCCACTTAGCTATCTTCAGTGTCACTCAGCGATCAGCTGAGACCAGCTCTCTCCTCTCTCTTCCATCCAGCTATTATTTACAGGATTAGAGTGGTAGAGATCTTAGCACGAACACTCCTCTAGTGAGAGTGGAGAAAAAAGACAGGCAAATTACCAGCTAATGGACCACCGGGCACTAATATCTAAATCCCCAATCTGTCTGTAATTGCTGCAAAATGCTCCGGCTTGTGCTTTATAGGAGACTTCTAAGCGACTCTCCCTTTCCCCCCTCTCTCATTCCTTTCCTTGCTTTATTAAAGCAACAAGGAACAGGGGAAGAAAAAAAAAGCGAGTAGTGCTCTCATTTTCCCTTTGAGTCCTTCCACTTTCCCTTGTGGAATCCCCAAGACATCATTAATGTCTCTCCTCTCTTTCATATCTCAACAGAAAGAGAGTGAAGTAACCGTCCCGCAGCTGGCTGCTTTCCTTCGCCGTCTTGCCCTCCATGGAGGAATGAGTGATTAATTTCCTTGTAAGGAGAGATACAGAGAGGGAGAGCGAGAGGGAGAGCTCTGTTTGAAAGGTGCTTTATTTGCATTAGCATTCATAATTACTTAATGGCGAATCAGATATGGTTCATTGCGACTAAGTGCAGAAACAAGCTGTCAGAATCATGTATTTCAATTAGAATACCACTAAAACATGGTCCTCCATGACCGTCCAATGTAAGGAGGACTTTATTTATTTAACTGGGGAATTATTAATAGGGGATGAGGAGGCCCTGTTTCATCCTCCATCGTTGCACTAGAAGACAATGTTCTAATTAAAAGAACAGTGTAAGTCATTGAAGTCGATTTGGAACGTAATAATTGGAGATGGAGGACATTACAAGGCACATTTGTAGGACCTGGTGTAACACTTTAAATCACAGTGTGCCATTTGTATTCAGTTTTATATTTAATTAGCTTGTATATTCTCAAGGGTTTCCCACATGATGATGTCACGATAGCTTGTGTAGGTGCACATTTGTGAATAGTTAGAGAAAAGAGGACAAACAGTGGCTTTGCGTGGCACTCTTTTAAAATATATTACTGTATGGCAATTTGATAGATATCTATCGGCTTTACTAGCCAATCTGATATAGTGCATTCAATTCCAATAAGAGGCAGCTTTTATTAGCAATAACAATACTCACAAAGTGAGCTCATAAATTATATGTGAAATAAACTGTGTCTCAAATATTCATGCAAAAGAAGTTGTTTCCCATGTTGTTCTTGAATGCGTCACCTGAACAAGCATGTGCTGCAGACTTAGCGTTGCTGCTATGGGCACATAGCAGGAGAATCAGACCTTATGTGTTCAAGTTACCTTTCTCATGAACAGCTACCGATTCAATGAAGTTCTAGCTAAATGCAACTGAAAACTGAAATAGTTTTTTTTCCTCCTTCTGTGAAGCAGCGCTGCATGTTAGTTCACAGACAACATGTTTGTTTACTACCACGGTCGGTGAAACATTATGTGGTGACTTTGTGGACTGAACTTCTACTGTTAGAACCTTTTCAGCACGATCTCAGTTGTATTTCAACGGTGACGATTTATGGCAGATGATGCTCTGTTCTGCAAATGAAAAGTTTAGTTTAGTCAGGTCTGCTCTGCCCCTGAACATAGAGAATATAAGTTAACCTGCTGACATCTCTATAAACACCTAATCATTGAATCTGGGTGCAGTCTCTGGATCAACACTATTTCCTTGTCCTCGTAGATGATGGACTACAGCTAGCAGGCTTGGTTTTAATAAAAGAACCCACTCTGATAATATCTTTCTGGATCCAAAGAGCCACCTAAACTTGCAGTACTTCACAAAAAGAACAAGGGAAAGTCCTTCACAACAAAGTAACTTCTCTTTCTTCTTTCGTAGTGTGAAAAAGTGCCTCCTTTGCAATATCCCTTTTAATCAAGCCAAGCCACAACAGGAGACAGTGGGAAGTGTGTGTAAATAATGCATTAATAACCATCCCATCCATGCTCCTGGAGGCAGCGCCGGCATGTAGGGAGTTTAAATATCTCTAAGGGGTACCTTCATCTGCAAAGTGCTCAGCTCTCTGCTCAGAGCCTCTGCTGGAAAGAAAGGGAAAAAAATGCCATACTAATTGTGTGGGGTTCAATGGCAGTTCAGCATAGAGTGCACTTTCCAAGGCCTTAGCAGCGAGCGATGACTGACCACGTCCACATCACCCTCAGTGAAGGCTGTTTTAGAGGGCTGGAACCTTCGATGATGAGCTTTTGACAATGGTTTTACAGTTTTGTTCCACTTGATACTGACATTAAGAGAAAACACGGCTATACTGTATGTACTGCACCACTGAATATAATAAAACAGATCAGTCTTAGATCCCAAGATGAATGAAAACTATAAAATACTTCACCCTGTGACGTGTATATGCATTTTCTAGTTGCTCTTGATGTTTCATAGTGATGTTTTAAACTTCCATCTAATTTCAATCTTGATAAATAAAATCTAAATTCTGACCGGGATGTGTTGTTCGGTACTGCAACACCTGGTAGAGGTCAGTTAGGTTTGATCTCTATTGTAAACTCGAACAATTTCATTGCCATTGCATGCTGATAAATCTATTTTATGGTAACTAACAACAAATTGATAGCAGTTAAACAAAGAGGGCACTTTCTAAGGCCTTGACAGATGAAGGTGCGTATGTTTCCATTGGCTAAAGAAAGTTTTTATACAGAAAACAGCTGTGTTACCTGCAAACCTGATTTAGATTGAGGTCAAAAGTCAAGGTTAACTGACATGTTAACATGTCAATAAAAAGTCTTGGTTCACACTAGTAATGTATCAATTAGGGGGGGTTTATTCCATTTATAAACAGAAACATGAGCGGTTCACTTCAAGTACAAATAAACAACTGCTGGAGTGTGTTGGCCTTGCCTTTGCTCCTTGAGCCTTGATGAGAAGCCCGATCAATGTGCTGAATCTTCAACCAAAGCTGCCTCTAGTCCAATACTATTCACGTCTCCTGCAGTCGATAGCCCGTAATGTTAGACATTTTTTTTTCACCGCTGTCATCATGCAGATATCTCATAACTGCAATTTTGCCTGGTTTTTGTGTTTTCACCTCAGCTGAAAAGAGCACGTGCTTTGCTGTGGTTTGGGAAAAACTGCAAACGTATTGAAACTCTTTCAAAGCCAGTCAGGCGACATCAAAAAAACACTGTCATCATGCTGAATCTGAGGCTGTTCCTCAGACTTGCTGAAAAGTTGCCATTTTAGAAGTACAAGGTTTTTACCCTACAGCGATGATACAGTATCCTGCTGTGGAAGCCTGTTGTGTGAATGAGAACATCTGGTCAGAGAGCGAGACAGTGAGTGTGTGTGTGTGTGTTTGTGAACAGATGCATGTTCAAGTACACAATGACACATACCCACTCAATCCCTGCTAAATCTTTGGTATATGAAACCCCCATACGAGTTCCCCCAGTGGTCCTATTCAACACGGGGTGCAGCAGGCGCCTCGGCTCACTACCAACGAGGACCCTCTGCCAGTGTTAAGCCCTTTTAATGACTGGATTTCCTCCCGATTGCCAAGTTCCCGTGTAATTGCTTGATGGTCAGCCCGGTGCTGTGCCAAAGCTGGGGGGTGCGCTTGGCAGTGGGTTTGGTGTTGGCTTGGACAAGGGTGAGCAGAAATAGCTCCAGCGGAAGCTTTCTCGGACGCCCTTCGGACAGTCACAGCCCAGGGTTTTCACACTGAGAAGGACCGGAATGAAACAGCGCCTTGTAGTCAGAGAAAGGAAGGAATAATGGAGAGATTGTGTCTGTTTACTGAACCCAACAAGGATCGTGTTACCCCAAAAGCATCATTTTACACACACACACACACACACACACACACACACACACACACACACACACACACACACACACACACACACACACACACCAAATCTCCCTGTGTTCCTCTTTCCTCCCTTTTACTTGCTGTTACACAATCATTATTATTGTTCCTTTTAATCACCAGGCTTTCATCTTCATCTGCACTAAATTCTTAAAATAGAAAATGCAGGTTAGCAGAAACAGGATAAGTAAATAAAACACAGCAAGAACAGAAATTCTGCTACGGTGTTCAAAATGGAATCGGCTTCACCTACCCTGGCTGGAGACTGTCAGTCGCTTTTGAGAATGTCAACTAGAGAAGGGAATCGCTCCCCTTTATGCACATATCAGTGACCTTAAACCCAGCACACTTAGCCGCCTTTTGTCTTAGCACACAAAGATATCCAGGAGACTGAAAAAGAAGGAAGGAAAAAAAAGCAAACATGTATGGTAATGTCCTGTCCGGCTGCACTGGCGCTGCCGCTGTGCCGAACAAAACAGTCTCTAAAAGACCCATAGAGGGAGAGATGTAAGGAGATACATCAATCAATTAACAATTACCCCTGCTGCTAATCAGCTGTCCCCGGCCTGCACTGGCCGGCCCTTTTGTAATCCCGTTGGCAGCATCAATTAAATTCTTAAGGTTAGTCTATTGAATTTTCCAGATAGTGGAAGATGGGGGTGGGGGGTGGAGGTATTCGAGGCGAAGGACAAACTGTAGCCCAAACCTTCACTTCATTCTCTTTTATCCTGTCTCTCCTCCTATATGCTTATGTGGGTTTTTAACAAAGACACATTGGAACTCGAAATACAGCAGAATTATTAGAATCAGCTGGTACAATGCTACGAGAGGACACAAAAAGACATAATAAGGCAGGAAAGACTAACCGTGTATGATAGAGTAGGGCAGGAGAGGCCAGTGGAATACAGTGAAGTGTAATACAACACGACAGAGCAGGACTACAGGACAGGAGAGGTGAATTCTCAAGTGTAAAACCACCATAGGCTGAAATAAAAGCGAACAGGGTGACGGTCTCGTAAGCTGAAGGGTAAGAGGGTGCGATTTCATGAAGTGAGGTAGTGAAGTGAGACCACGAAGCAATGTGGGTCTGTCTGTGTGCCTGTGGAGGTTTAGGCCTTGAAAGACGATTTTACAAGTAACTCTAGAAAATCTCGTACAGCAAGTAAAGTGGAGATGGACATAAAGGTTTAACACACATTTTACCTGGCCAGTTATTTGGACAAAACCAGGAGATAAATTAGAGTCAGGATCAGCTTCTTTTTCTAATCAACAATTTATCAGAACCTGTACTGAACAGACACATTGTCCTCTTTCTGCACAGGTATGCCCTGTCCTGTTCTGATGTCTAGTTTTTTGTAGTGTGCTGGGACCCAACTTCACACTAAAAAACAGTAACTAGGGGCAAAACCTTCAGTCAGACATTGGGTGGACTCCAAAAACACATTATTTGAGGTTTTATCAGTATAAGCTCACATTACGATGTGCAAACACCTCACATACAGTCTCACATATACAGATAATGTTTTTACCTTATGATATCAAATCTTTATTCTTTTTATGTTAGTGGGGACATGACGACCTGTCCTCTGCTATTAGCAAAGGGGTATATGACCCATAAACTAATATCTTCAGTCCACACTTTGTTTTTACCAAGTTACATGAAACGTTTGTAAGAGGAAATGATGATGAACTTTTTTTTATCTGTTGCTGGAGAAATGACACCACCATCCACATTTTTGTTCCTTTTTATTCCATCAGTGAGTAGCTCTTCATGTCCTGTGTGAAGCAACATGTCCTTCAACTGCTCATTTACTACGACATCTTTAGTCTATTTTATACATATGGTCGCAGACACACAGCACTTATTAAAAACTAGTTTGAAGCATATCCTGTCCCGTCTAACCTCAGGTTTTGATTACCTTGATTAGGGTTAGTTGGCCAGAAAACATTATTTAAGTCAACCAGGGTCCAAATGTGTGCGAATCTGCTTTTGTGGAGTCGGCACAAACATGTAGTGATGAACCTACACACGGATAAAACAAAAGGTGGAGGAGAATCTGTGATCAGTCCATAATGAGGAAAAACCAGGAATCCCATCATTACGTTAGAACAATCCCCTTCCATACACATTTGCTGACCATACTAATTACCCATCATGCAATCAATACATTATTTAATCTCCTTCCCTGTAACACAAAGCCCTGTGGAAAAAAATGTTGTTTTTTCCTGCTGTTCTTTTATTGCTCGCTGTTTATTGCCCACTTCCTCAAAAGGCTTTTTGTAATTTAAACCAGGATGCATGTGAACCTGATAGGAGCAGCGTTTCAGCCTGCTGGAGGATGAGAGGGAAGAATGCTGACAGCGCTCCTATTTCCTCGAGTGAAACTTTAACTGGATGACCCCCGGCGGCCTCTGGCGTCTCATTGAACTGCTGCTCCGTGCGATTGATTTGGATGGTGAACTTATCATCGAGTGAGATGTGATGAAGGAACTGAAGAAGTATTTTAAGGTGTAGTTGTTTATGATAGCATCCTTAACCTTTGCACTTAAGCTTAGCTTTATGCCTCAACTCCCTTGTGTTTTGGGGCTGTCCATCAATCATGAACGTGATGTCACAGTCATGTCTGGCACAAAACATCTCATTTGAAAGTTGAACTGATGAGGTGTTGATGATCAAAAGTCACCTTACGTATGTCTATCCGTTTCTTATCAGTGCTTATCTTAGCAACGCCTGTAGAGAATTTCATTACACGTGGCACAAACATCCGCTTTTACTGAAATATTAGTTTTTGAATTCAGTTGGGATAATTTGTCATCAATTAACCTGCACGAACCTTGGAAAATGTGATGATTTTTAGTTCCCTGCTTCCCAGTTTTGAGGTGTCTGACGGGTCAGAGAGATACTCAGGAATGTTTTAGTCCATCTGTTTCATGAAATCTCACCACATACATCTCCATCCATTAAACTGCAGGTCAAAAGAAAAGTGAGCTCAGTGTGTAGGTATTCAGACACCACAACTGTATTGTAACCGCCGTGATGAAAGACTTCACCAAAACAAAAGCAGAGGGTGTGTGCTCCTTCTGCAACATCTCCCCATCACGCGCCCTCCATCAGCGTGTCTGGCTGCGCGTCAGAGCATGAACGGGCAGATTTTCCGGTAGCACAAGCCTGAGATGGGCTCCTGCGTCTCGGTGAGCTCGTTTCGCTGGGCCTCCCGCCGAGTCCCCCTACTGCCGCTGCACAGAGACGAGGCTCTGCAGCCCCAGGACACAGTCACCATGGGGGGAAGAGGGGATATAAGGAGGCAGAGGGGGTACAAACAGAGGGAGGGGATGAAGAGAGATGAAGGGAGGGTGAAGAAAGGGATAGAGGAAAAAGATGCTAGTAGTGTAGGGGGAGATAATGAGAGGTAGAGAAGATGAAGGGACGGAGATGAGAAGGAAAGGAGTGAGGAGAGGGGAAGCAGAAAGAGGTAAACAGAAAGCAAGGAGAAGTCGACAAAGAAAACAGAGAAAGAGAGAGAGAGGGGTGGGGGGGGGGAGAAAATGATTGCTCGCGGCTCATTTCTCCACACATGAGCCCATCTGTACAGCGCCCAGGGTGGGACGGCACCACTGCTCTGTCTGAAATGACTGAGCGAGCCAAAGACACCCCAGCACCACAGGAAGCCAAATGCAATCCCATGAATCCTGGGTTCGCCTATTATTCTGCAGAAAGCCCTTTTAAAGTGCCATTTTTTCTCGCTGATGGTGCCTTGTTGATTTACTTTCTTTTCCATCAAGACTTTTTGACTTTTCATTGACCATAATGTCTTTGAAAGAGGATCACGGTGGAATATCATGTTCGAGAATATGTTGAACACTCATGTACTCCTATGTACACAATATATATACATATATATATATGTGTGTGTGTGTGTGTGTGTGTGTGTGTGTGTGTACTGCATATATACAGGGTTTCTCTCAGACTTGGTTCCATCAACACAGCAGCACCACAGGGGTAAAAAAGGAGAAATTGACTGGCAGAGAGCAAGAAATGGTGTTTGCAGTGAGCATCTTGTGGTATTGTAATATTTACTGTTAGCACCTCAGGCTACATGATACGCTCCACTGTCACCATCAAACAAGCAGCTCTCTGAAGGAGGGAGCACATCTGTTGTCACCCCTCCAACCCCCTCCCTCACTTGCTCCCCTCTTTCCTATCTCTGGAGTGAGAAAAAAAATGAGTAAGAAGAGAGAAAAGCAAAGGCAGAGGACCCTGGAGTGACAAAAATACACAACTTTCTGACCCGCTTCTCCTAGCATGCACACAAACACACACACAGACACACACACACACACACACACACACACACACACACACACACACACACACACACCATACCCTTCTTCTGCCTCTGACCATGGCTTAGGATGCAGCCGATTCAAATTGATCATTCCTCTGACCAATAATTCATTGTGATGGAGCAGACGTGGTGTGTGCATGGTGAGCGCCGGCCACGCAATGGCACCTGCATACTAAACAGCCCCGGTGGCCAATCGCACCGCAGCGATCCAGGTCAGGTGACCCACTATTTATCCTCTGATAAATGGCAGGTCAAGCCGGGTGGCGCTCACCGCCACATCCCTCAGCACCATGTCACCCGCACTCCCGACTGCTCATCAAAACCCCCTCGCTCCCGTTCCTCAAACCCCTCTCGGTTCCTCTCCACCCTTTAAACCCCTTCTGCAATCACAGCCCGCCCCGCCACCTCCACCCCACATCCCCCTCCCAGCTTTTGCCCCCGCATGCATCCATTATTCTCTGTGCTCGCTGCACCGTCAGCACAGTCATGATTGCTGACTTCTCCTTCCACGGCTGTCCTCCACTTTGAACACAATTAACTTAGTAATTGCATTTGTTTTAGGAGTATGGGAGTGATTATCAAAGCCACCTATGATCCTCCAAGCATACACATTCACTGCCTTACTTGTCTGTTGATGGCAGCTTGTGCAGGCGAGACCACCAGTGGGGTACACAGATAGAGCTGGGAGCACTTCAAAGCAAACCTCGCTTCCTTGCTCAACCTCATATACCTTATTAGAATCCCCTGATTACCAAAACTCTCTGTTG
This sequence comes from Anabas testudineus, assembly GCF_900324465.2. Classification (NCBI taxonomy): domain Eukaryota; kingdom Metazoa; phylum Chordata; class Actinopteri; order Anabantiformes; family Anabantidae; genus Anabas; species Anabas testudineus. The sequence goes on from NC_046611.1 coordinate 3,890,068, forward strand.
CTTTTGTTTATCTGTTTGTTTCTTGGGCGGCCAAGCCATCGAGCCTTTTGAAATCCAGGGGGTCATTTTCAGCAAAGCTGCCACTAACAATGCAAAATACGAAAAGAGACATAGTAATACAACTGCACTGCAGAAGCGCTTTCAATTTGAATTTGAAGTGGCTGATGTGAAAATATATGTTTGTGGTGAAGTGTTTTGCTTTGAAGTTAGTTGCAATCAAAGGAAGGAGTTGTCTGCATATAAAATATAACGTTATAGTGTAAAGTTATAGCGTGGTTCAGATGCTCTGAATTGTTTCCCTGCAAAAATTCCTTTATTCACAAACTCTGAATGTTCTGTTTTTACAAAGGAAGTGAAATAACAAGTCAGTTGTGTTTCCATGTGTAAAAATCAAACCCAGTTCTTGTAATGTCTGCGACTTTTATATGTTTTACTCTTAGAAAATAAAACATTTAAGACAACAAAAGACACAAACGTGTAGGTTTTAGCAAACTAGTCACATTTCCCTATCAACCACCAAGCTTTTGGAAAAAATACAAAATAGCCTCGTGAACTCATCAAAGTCTTCAACAATACATCCATTTGCTTCAATCATTTTGTTTTGCAGTGTAGTTATAACCTCCACTGTCCAGTCATGGACGTCCTTTTACATTAGAACATTGCTACCCGGCATTGTAAGTCCAAACGCCGGCTTGTGTGATGTCTCTGCATTATTACACATATACACAAAATACTCTATTCTGGCTGCATTTTGTGGATCCTTCTTACGACACTGACTTTGAATAAAAGACCAGCATTGCAGCCCTTTTTTAATTGAAATGCAAACTACATCAACGGCCAGGCCACGGAATTGGCAATACTCTCCTGGCGGCGTGATAAAGGCTTTTTTGCTGTTTCTGTGGCTATCGACTTGGTCATGTGTGTAATTGCCTAAAGCGTTTCTGAAGCCTCCGATGCACCAATGTAAATATTAAAGAGAGCGCTCAGCTTAATAAAATGCTGTTCAAACAATATGTGCCCTAAGTTATCTCTCTGCCTGTCCATTTTTCGAAGGGTACTGCACGGGAGACGGGGTCAGTATCAAGATGAGACCTGCTCATTCATAAGCGACGGTGAAAACGAAGGGGAGTGAGGCGACAACCGATTAAATGAATCCGCTAAAGAATGAATAAGGCTGAGGTAAGAAATAGGAGGTGAAAACAGAAGATATTATAGCCACTGAGAAGTGTACTAAAGGGGAAAACAGAGGAGAAGGAAACAGCGAGACAGCAGCAGGGAAGGCAGTGATAGATCAGACAGATTCTCTAATGGTATTGATCCTATCCAAGGCCATGGTGGAGATGAAGGCCTCCCTGCGCAGACACCCTGCTGTCACCTTGACCTTGGGCCAATCCCTGACCTCCGATGCTGTGACCCCTGCAGCCTTGGCTTTGCTGACCTCCCGTCACCTCCCTTGCTGGTCCCCACAGCCGCCACGCCACCATTTCTAATGAGAATTGACTTTGCTGCTCCGTGCAGGGTGGAAATGCGGGTTAAAGTGTGTCAATAATGTTTCACTAGAACAATTTCTCTGGCTGGTTTTGCGCATGGTATAACATTTTGACATTTGATCGCTGTGTGGATACCATAGTGTGTCCTGCGGGGCATTTGAAGGGAGTTGCGAGGCCACTAACTGCCTTTAGCTATTGATCTGTCAGTTAAATTGCATGCACACAAAGCTAGCAGAGAGGGAGCATTGAGAGTCAGCCGCTGTGGCGATGCACACTCGGCTCACGATAGTCACCATCTAATGGTAATTGCTTTCGATCTTTCCCCACAGACATACAATTTAAAGCCACTCTTCTCCTGAATAGGTGACACCAAATATTTAGTGTGTATGGTGTGTGTGTGTTTGTGTGTGGCGAGGAAGGAAACATGTATCACAGTAGTGTATCGCACTAGTGGTAGCTGAGGAACTGTACCAGAGAGAGAAAGAAGAGTTCATCGGCATCAGCGGGAAGGAAAAAAGAACAACGGCTGTGAAAACATGATAGTTGATCATCTCTAAAAGGGACACTTGGCTTTCTTCTCACCCTGCACTTCATCACTGTGTCGCTGCTGAATGGTGTTTAGGGAGCGGAGGAAGGGGCGGGCGATGCGCCTCTCACGGTCCCCAGGTGATTACACTGAATGGATTACACTAGGAAACGGCTGTCCTTCTTTCAAACTGCCAGGTGGCGTCCATTTTTCTCCCGGCCTCATTGTTCGGCTCTGTGTACAGGACAGATTTAGACGGCCCAATAAAGTCCCATCTTTAGACGAGACAGCTTGATGCAGCACCTTCTGATCTCAATGGGGATACAGTAGATCAACTGCCCCGCTGTTAACTCGGGCTACGCGAAGACAAAGGTAGAGCCTGAAACGATGCTCTGCACTCATGCACGCTTGGAAATTCTCCATAAGCTGTTAAAAACTGACCCACTGGATACTTTCCAAACTAATCAATCTTGTGCCCATTCACTCGTCTCTCACTTTTTTCCCCTCCGCTCGTCTCATTCCCTTGTTACAAACAGCAGCCGAGTTCATTAGCTGGTGTTTGCATCAGTCTATTCCCTACGGAGCAGGGAGCTGTTTGTATCCCTTGTAGCCTGTTACCTGCCAATGCTAATCCTGTTTACAGTAGCACTAAAACACAACTTAGTGGGCCATCGATCCCAAACATCCATTCCACCTGTCAATAGGCTTAACACGTCTACCAAATTTACATCACAGTCGTCGTACAGGATTATGTAAACCATTTGTACCACTTATCTCACTTTTTGCTGGCTGTTAACAAACAAATCACTGCTGAATCAGAACATCGTGTTTCCAACTGCGTTTAAAGGATTTAAGAAAAATACTCAACCAACAGCATTCATCAGTGTGATCTTTAGACTTTCAAACATGGTCAGAGGCTGTTTTGTCAATTTCGTCCTTCAATGTTCTAAAAGGAAAATTTAAGGTTTTCTTAAATATGACATTAAATACCAAGTTACATCTTCTTCTTAAATGTTCTAAATGGGACATGCTCTAACAGAATCTCATTCATTTCATAATCTAAGAGGAACATTTGTGATGTTTTCTGTGGGATACGACCTTTAATGTTCCAACAGGATTATGTTCTTTCCTTGTACAAAAGGAACTGTTTGATCATTTCCACACAGAGTGTACTGCAGCATTAGAAGACGGGTTAATGTTCCAAATGGATTTTGTAATGTTTACCTAGCCATATTCTTTTAACATTCTCACAGGAACATGTTTAATGGTAATATACAGTGGGAGTGGAGTGATCATATTGAAACCTGGTCTTTTATTGTACAAACAGAGACTAATAATATAGATCTACTGATCATAATCTAATTATGAGTTGAGAGTATTAGTTTATTATTTTAATTTATAAAATATTAAAACAAAATAATTCTTAAATTTTATTCTAATTTATTGAGAACAATAATAAAACCCTCATAGTCATAGTGAAAAGAACACACAGACTGTGTTGTAATATACTCACATGCATCTGCCCAGTGTTTATGCTGCTTGTAGTAGTTTTTTGTTGCCTGCATTTTTTTCACTCACCCCAACCGGTCGAGGCAGATGGCCGCCCACCCTGAGCCTGGTTCTGCTGTAGGTGAGTTCCTCTAAAGGGAGTTTTCCTCTCCCCTGTCTCCTAGTACTGCTCTAGTGGGATGGTTGGGTTTTCTATATAATTCATAATTCTGTATAGAATTATATAGTTTAAGGTCTTAAACAGTAAACTCTGTACATTGTCTTTAGAATAAAATTAAATGGAATCATTTTTTTAGATTCAAACAACAGCAGTGGAGAAGATTTGATGTTACAGATAAATACGTAACAGATGAAGCCACGTTTCCAGGGCCTGTGCGTCAAAATGTTTTACCCAGCAACACCAAAATAATGAGCTTGACAATTAGTCAGTGGCTGAAAGGGGGAGCTTGTTATCCATTATCCTTTAAAACTTGGATTTGTAGCTGCTTGTGAACAACTTTATAAAAAAAAACCTATGTCTGATCTAATTTACATTCATTTCTTGTATATTGTCTAGCAAAGGTTGTGTGAGATGGATGAAGTCCTGGTTCTGTCGTGGGTTTCATGAGGACCTGATGTGTCCTACTCCTGAGCGTTTGATTCACCTAGAGCTGATGTTAAAATACATTACTGGAACTTTTCCAGTGTTGTTTTGTTCTCTCCTTTGTTACAGTTGGAGTATTGTGTATGATAGAGGGACCGCTGGGACTGTTTGTCACAATGATCCTCTTATCCCTTTGTTTAAAGCAACAATTAAAACTGTTAAGCCACTGATTGTTGAGCAATTTTTTATCACTTCAAAGAGTTTTAGCCTTGATAAAAATACCATATTTTGAACAGCACTGATTTTTATGTGAACAAATAATGTCACTTTATATTATAAGGAGGGGAAGAGGGGTGCTGCAGGCAGATATGTGCAAATGAAATGTTTGTTATTGCCTTTATTTTAGTCTGGGCTGGACTGGACCCAGTAATTTTTTCATCCATAAAGAAAATGATGATGAACCAAAAATGCTTGTTGCATACTTTTGTATGCAAGTAACTTAACTTATTCATTTATGGCACAAACATAAAGCCTCTTACAGTTGTGATTTATAATGGCTCCCTCAGCTTGTGTGAGATTGTTCCAACTATCCAGTAAGTATCCAGTGATAATTCCCTCATAATGAAGCCATTTTCATTTTTTGGAGGATCCTTGGCCTTGCTCCAGGTTCCCTCAGATGGCGACCAGATGTCGAGACGTATCTCTAAAGACTCCCAACACTTCAACATTTAATTTTTACGGGATTCTTCTCTCGACATGTGGATCTGTCATTCAAACATGAGGGGCAAAAAGCATGGAATCAGTTTTAAGCTCAAGCTTATGTGTTTTTTTTTTTTCCTCCTCAGTGAAAACCCTTTAGACTCAAAAAATATTGATCGGCATCCATGAATCCTTTAAGTAAGAGGGTCTGATTGTTGGCAAAACATTAAAACATGCAATATGGTAGTATCTGCTTCTCTCATTAAGCCACTGCACAAGGCTGAATTTAAAGTGATGACAACTTAGTGGCGAGTGTAAACAGGCAGGATTTGCTTGCCAGCGGAGGCTAGTGTGTTAGTAAGAGGTCTAGAGAGCAAGAAATAGTCTTGAAATATTTATAGGGTTTGACTTGGATCCCTCCCCGAGGATCAAGAATTGAAAACTTGCAATCTGTGGATCGCCAAAGGCAAACTGATGCCGAGGTCAAGCCTATAGGTTTTTCTTTACATGAAAACAACTCGTAAAAGAGAAAGAGACAGAGCAAGGGGAGAAAATAATATATTCTCTACCCGGGAGCAGGATTTTAGCTTGAGAGGGTTGTGGATTTTTTTTTTCTCCTTCACAGTTTTTTGTTGTTACAGACATCTCCCCTCATTTTCCCGGGATCAAAAATCCATTTTGGATCATCCGTTCAATATTAAATCTGGCAGGTACTTGTATACACAACAAATTCAATTTGCCGAGGCGGTTTTGAGATCTTTCATAGATGTGTCAATGACAGACAACAAAGATCCTTTATTTCCTTTTTTAATACAACGGCAACAGGTCAAGTCAGATCTAGTCCTTCTATAAGGCACTGGGGAAAACAGACCCTGCTTTTGTCTTTCACTTAGTGTTTTTGGCCATTTTCCTCATTGCAAAGCACATTTTCTGAATACTGATAATGCTAATTATGTCAAACTTTTTGTACATTTATCTAAAAGAGTCTCAAGTCCATTGCAGACTAAAAATGGAGAACACTCCTCTGAACTGTCGCCCATGACTTCCACCAAAACAGAGAGGTCGGCTTCTCATTTCCTCATGGTTACCCAGTCAATGAGGCCAGGAAATTGGACAGTAGGAGGCAGCTTTTCAGTGCACCATCTGACATGCCTTGAAACCCTTTTAAGGAGTCCGTCAGTGAAGCCAGAAAAACGCCTGATTACTTTTACTGTCTTTATTTCAGCTTCTCCCTCAAATCTGAAATATCACCGTTTTTTGCAGAAAGCAATTATTTTTCACTCCAGCTACAAGAACTGTGTCTGCAATTGTGTGTCCAGTGCACGGTGTAATCTCCTGAAATGAGGCGAGACTTGTGTCCTGTGGTCTCAAGTGCTCTTGTGCACATATTCACAGGGCAAAATTGTAGCTATGTGGACTCAAACACAACACGTGAAGTAATTACGAGGCTGCAATTACCCTAGTGAGGCCAGACGTAATCGATAGGCCATCAGACAGACGGGTCACAGGCCAAATGTCAGGGGTCAAGGTGCAGCTTGTCTCTAACTCTGTGTGTATAAGTGTTAGTTTTTTGTCCTCGGGAGGAAGAGGATGCTGATTCATAACTAGCAGGGGGACGGACACTGAGGTGGAGTCCAGCTGTAGCTCCCTGATCTATTCTTCTTGAGGCAGTGAGTATTGATTAGTATCTACCGCATTATTGTAGCCCTGAGGATAGGCAATCCAAACAGCTGGGATAACACTCAAGGTCCCAACTCCAACACACCAGGGCAATGATACAATAAAACTGATAATATCACATGTGTGAAATACACACTAATAGATGTGCCTCACAAAGTGGGTCCACACTTCCTGATGTCCTTATTAATGCTTTATTGCTTAAAAGAATAAAAAAAAAAGCTAATGGAAGAATTCACTTTAAAACTGTAGTCAGGAGTTAAGTGTTGGGAGCGACAGCTAATATACACCAGGTGTGCTAGCTTATTGTTCTGTAACATCAATTAAGCTAATGATGCAATAAAAGAGGATTGTGTGTGGAGTACAACCAAAATAGCAAATCAGTAAGTCATTAGATATTCTGTCAAATATCCTAAAGAAGTCACCTTCTCAATGTAAAGAGTTTACCGGTGTGACTGATGTGCAACAAGCTATTTTCTTTATCATTATTATCTTTATTCCTCATGTTTTGGTGGCTAACTACTTTATATATTTAGGTTCTTTCCTAATGTCTGGATCTGTTAAAACATTTTGTGTCTGAGCAATCAGCTGACACACCTGGTGTGTATTAGCTGTTGATTCAATCACAACCAAACTCAAGGTGGTAAATCTGAGAGCGTGAAGCAGTCAATGTTTTTGGAAATAAAACTGCTTGAAGGTAAGATGATTTCCACTGCTAAAGAAATGTCTTTTTATCAATGTTATTTTGAGCAGTTTGGTCAGCTCAGGTCATCAGTGCAGAAGCAGGAACATCTGTGATGGAGCTAAAGGAGCTGGACTGTTGTTGTTTCTCTCCATCCACAGTATTTGTTGTCTTTAGATATATTATTTAAATTTGAGTGAGCAGGTTCCTGTTCCCCCCCGAGCTCTTTGTTAGCGATGATGCTCACAGCTGCTTTGGTGATGACAGCTTGAAAGCAAATGCAACTACACAGGTGGATCCAAAGTTAAGGTGACATCACCTGCAGTTTGAGGACATGTGGTTCTAGGACTCTACACCTGAATCTGATCATATAGACTTCTTTAAATGGATATAAGCTGTGAATTTTCCTGTGGTGGCTCTGTCATGCACATTTTAAACACTGTAAACTCTAAACTCTGCCCAGTTGGACAGATTTAGACACATGTGAACAAACCAAGAGATCCAGAACTGGCTGCAATGCACAGGAGGAAGAGGTGCAGTCCATCACGAGATTTCTCCTGTGCGAGGCCGCCCCCCTACTCTTTTTCCCTCCCTCCTCTTCCTCCCCGCTCTTACAGGGATGTGTCCATGAAATATGTGCAACTTCTCATTGAAATTAGAGGGCCCTGAACCATGAAAGGCACCACAGGTATCAGCGTGCGGCGGCAGCCCCGCTACATGTCTGGCCTCTGTGTTGTGAAGCTGCGATGGCAGAAAGACACATGACCACTCGTCTGTAACATATTAAAACCGAGGGAAATAAATTACGCCAGTGCTGTGATGAATTATGAGTTGTGTCTCAGGAGCTGGAAACGCCTCATAACTTGGAAATCTTTGGAATATGGTGAACATCACCTGATTTTCTTTCCCCGCTGGACTCCTCAGATCCGAGTTAATTACTCTGACTTGAACAGTGTAGTTCCTTCCTTAACTTTTTTCAGAATTCATTTAAAATTATTTCAGTAGTCTATAGTCTGCAACGATCTTCTTTATCTTCTCACTAATGTCATGTTTTAGTGAAAGCTGCATTTAAAGGTATTTGAAGGTCACCATACTCTGCATTAATTGTAATTTACTCCCCACAAAAAAGGCTAAAATTCTGGCTTCATGGCATTAATGTATTGATACATCAGAGAAAGTTTTGACGTCACACATTCATTGGCAGTAACACATCAGCACACATTTTATATTTCTCTGTTGGTAAATCAATGCAAGCTTGTGATACTAGATCAAGGTTTCTCCCCCTCTCTACATCATTAAGAGGTCTTATTTCGAGCACAGCAGCTTGTGGAAATGATTCTAAATGATGCAAAGCTCTGATGCTGTTCTGAACTTGCAACACTGAATGTGTAGGAGGAGAAATCCATAGGAGAGTAATGAGTTTAGGCCACTGGCAACACAGTAAATATTTGTGGAGTTAATAAAGCCAATCTATTGTCCAATTCAATTAAGAGGGAATCTTATTGCAATACTACCCCTCCCGTCAGGTCACCAGCTGCTATTGACTGGTACAGTGCAGCTTGAGGTGGTAGCTTAAAACATCTTCGTCACAAAACAGCAGATTGTGTATTGAACACTGGGATCTTGCAGCTTCCTTGAACAATCCGTCTTTTCAGGACACCTCTGACAAGCGGAGCATCCGTCTCTGCACTTTTTAAAGGTGAACGACTTTATCTTGCGCCACTTTACAGAACATCACCTCTGTGCAATCTCCTAAGATTGACAATGTCAGAAGTGAAACATTGTTGAGCCACATGACTGATGGGCTGCTCGGAGGAAAAGTAGAGCGCTTGATGAGATATTAATCAGGCGGCGGCGGGAGGGGTGGAGCAGCGTTATTGCATGTGGATCCTAAATGCGAGATGTGATGGAGATGTTGGAGATCTGAGGTGTCTTCGGCGAGGCGGAGCTAGTTGGAGGGGAATAATGAATCGGCCCATTAGCATATTGTCACCGGTTGTCTTGTTTACTCCGAGGTGTTTGCCAAGCAGCTCTCCCCAAGGAGAAACGGGCGCTTCACAGTAACTTCTGGAGTAAACAGTGATATGCTAATGTGCATGCAAATGCACACACATGCCCGCACACACATACTGTACGCTCGCAGACAGCAAACACACAATAAACTTTGCTTTTAACAACCTGTGACGGGGCGATGGCTCACGTTCTTTGTCAATATTTATTGCAAAAGGGGGAAGATGGGAGGACTCAACATGGAAATGCAAGGCCCCATACTTCTCAACTAATACTGCTTGTTATATGGAATCAAAGGGTACAAAACAGCCAAGTTTACCCACAGCAAACATCCGAGCTGCGCTTTCAGATGCTTGCATTACTCGCACAGGCAGAACAATCCAGCGCCATAGTGTTTCTAAAGCTATGCTCAGTGACGTTTTCATCACTTCCCATGACCTGTACATGATTCTATCATCATTCGTAGTTCATTACGACTGTATTTGCAAAAGAGGCCGGGATGTGCAGGATCAGACGCAGCTTTGTCAGTCCATTCAGTCAGTTTTTTCCTCCATCTCTCTTCCCACCTTTCTCTTTCTCTGCCATCTCTTTGTCTGTCTATATCCCTCTCCCTCCTAAACTCTCTGCCGGAGCTCACTCAGACTCTAGTAATTGCTGGTAGTCTGCTTAACAGTCACAATGCCTTACTGTAATCAAAGAACTGACAAAAAACCTCTTTCATTTCACTGTCTGCCTCTGTGTACAGTATAATAAGCTTCCATCCTGCTCACATGTCGAGAAGCCAGGGACCCGAGTACAGTAATTTTGCATTGAATGAGATGCAGGTGATCAAAGTCCGCATAGTCTTTTTGATTCTCCAGAATAGCCAGGCCCTCCCTCTGCTATGCCTTTTGAACATCTTAAGATTCCTTTGGAAAAAAGGACAAAAAATGCTATTCCTGCATTCTTCTTGTAGGTATTCCCGCTACACGTCTGCCTGGGAAAGCTGGCTCCCTGGCGTTTTTGGGGGAAACTTTGAAGGAAAGTAAAGGACAAGGAGCTTTTGGAGGAATGAAACCAAGGCTTTGCCTGTACATCTGTTCAAGTGCAATATGTAAAGCAGCAGTGAGAGGGACAGAATTTACTTAGTCTGGAATATATATATAATTTTTTTTCCAAGTAAATAACGTGCTTTTCTCCTTGTAAAGTAAAATTATTTATCGTGGATTTAGATTTTCTAAGCTGAGCTGTAAGGGGGCTTCTTATTTCCGGTACATTTTCCTTTTTGATCAACTGCTCAATATAAAGTGTGATCACTAAGACATGCATGAAAATGTTTTTACCTCCCTAACACTTAACAAAAGTGCCACTCTTCCTCTTGGGTTCTCTCAGTGATCAGAAACCTCCACTTCTTCTTCTTATTATTATTTTCTATCATCTGTTCTCTAAGCAAATGTCAGGTTCATGCATGGCGTGTGTTGTGGCAGTAGGTGGTGTCTGGCAGGCAGGGAGGCTGAACCAAGTTTGCAAATACCTGCAGAGCTGCACTCCGCGCTCCTACATTCAATTAGAGGATTTCTCAGGTGATAAGGCCAGCCAGCGGGGCAATATCCTGGGGATCCCAGCCGTCCCCTCTTCTCCTGTCCCTCTATCCGTCAGAGGCTCCAAATCCATTGTCAGAATTATGGTGAGCAGTTCAATAATTCAGATTAGAGCTCATGTTTATTAATGTCCTACATCTGTGCAAACAACGTGTCAAGCCGAGAGTTTATTGTAATTGCCTGAGCAAACAAAACCTGAAAGAAGCAATTTCCAGTTACAATGTGCTATGACAAGTAATGAGGCCATTGGCATTCCGCTCCCATCGTCGCCGCTGCTTCTTTTCATCGCCCCAGTATTGTGTGTGATAGATATTTTTATAAGGAATGAAGGTGCTGGATAATGTGGCGGCGCCACTAGAGGCAGGTTAGTGATTAAAGATAATCATCATTTTTTTCCCCCTCCTGCAAGATCTTATTAGGTTTCCCTTAGCATTACTTACTTTGACTTCCACGTGGGACTGAATGGCAGCACGGCCGTCCCCACAACAGCCGCAACTAGATGACAACTATTAATTTGCATTCTTGGATGGAGAAAAAAATAAAAAATAATATTGCCTTGTGCCACCTGAGGGACGCACACTGCCTCACAGTCACGCTGTTTTGAAAATAGCTGTTGCGTAATCTGCCAAAGCAGCTTTAAAGTAGACCTCTAAATAATTGGAATTGACACAGGATATCAACCCGGAGTTTCCTATCTGTGTCTAACATATTAGCCATCTCAGGAAATTAGCTATTATTGCCTAATTGAATTTTGGCTGCCAAATGTTTAATTAAATGGCAGTTGTAGGTTTATTGAATTCGCCCTGTATTTGTATAATGGCCAAGACCTGTGAGCAGATTATGGAAAGTGCTGTGGTTTGATACATTTTCCCTTCCCTCTATGGCGTTTTAATGTGATCACAGTCTTTGTTTTCAGTCACAGATGGTTGAGAGCAACCAGGGGCTTGTTCTCCAATAGACAGCCGTGCTGTTACACTGGAGCTGATGGACCCATGAGGACTCGGGATGCCAATTGATGTCTCTACTTAGTATTGTGTGATAACTCATCTCTTCTGGGCTAAATAGTTCAATACTGCTGAACTGTGAGCCTCTTCGTGTCTGCAAGACTAGTGAGATATGTTAATTTATGCACCTATTAGTTGTATAATTTCAGCTTTTAACAGGATAGAACAGATGATATTTGGCTCATGTGAGTTTATATGTGGGAAGCATTACATAATATACCTATTTTTCTTTAACAGTGTGGTCGCACAGCATCATCATCATCATCACTAAAGCCAAGCTGGCATCAAGCCGCTGCTGTATATTTAGTTTTACAGATTAAAATGTTAGAATAAAATCTCTGTTCCCATTTTTCTCCATTGTTTAAAAACAAAAAGAACAAAACTCGTTTTGTTAATGTGATGCTAAACTTTGGTCTTAACGTAGCTAAAGCACTCTGGCTCTGAGAGTGATTGTGCTTCTAGGTGTAGCAACCTGCTCTGTCGCTCAAAGTGCTGTGTTAACTATACTCTAAGTGTGTGTTTACAGCGAACAGGGGCCTCTCGCTCCGTGACAAAGTGTTTAGGTTGCAACTCTGTCTGATGGCTCGGGGATTAGAAAATCCCTCTTATGATTGATAGATTTATTTGTCACTGCTGTCTGGATGCGAGCAGCTTACATCCTGCCAAAGCTGGGGACCATTAATCAGTGTAAATAACGCTCTTCTTATACACCTATCAGGAGTCCGTACGTGGAGACATTTGACATGGGGAAACGGTGGCGAAGCATATTTGTGTGACCGGATGATCAGAAAAGTGGCGCGCAGATGTTAGTGAGGCGCTGACTCGCCGCTGGAGGAGTGCTGTGTGCTGCTGACACTAACTCAGAGGAAATTGTTTTTTTTTTTTTTATTGTGGGACTGAGGTTGTGCAGTTTGGGATTTGATTAATGGCTCAATCGGACGTCCCCGTGTTGAGGACGGCGTCTTACTTTTTGAAATATTGATGGATTTATAATTTTAGATTGCAGTTAGAAAGTTGGAGATAAGTTTGTTACTAACATCAAATTTCAATCTGCACTGAAAACACTATGAAACACGATTCACTCTTCGATAGCACGGCGCTTATTCCTCTATTAATTATCCTTCTAAATACATTCAGGGCAAATAGACAGTGTGATGATTATCACACATTTAATGCACTGCATAACAATGGTCAAACATGTCTGCTGGATGCATTTAATCTCAGTCCATTGTCGGCTAAAGAAATGATCTGATTGGGCAGCTTCTCTGGGGTATCGCCTCGCCCAAGGTTTGCTATTATCTTTGCATAAACGCACACCTTGTCATTATTTATTGCTTAATTAGCGCACCGCTTAATTAAATCGGCATTAATCAAGAAGACAGAGGTGGCGCTTAGGGAGCACTTTACACATGTTAGTGATACTGTACTTTATTATCCAAGGAAGCATAAATCAACTAACCCTCACTAGAATTAACTGATAACAGTTTGTTGTTAGGGAAGAAAAAAGCATTTCCTGACTTCAGGTATGAGCACAGTGTAACAGTTTGTCATAGAGAGGAAGTGGAGATGTTATCGCCTCATTTTTCACTAGTAATAGAAAGAAAATTAAGAAGTCTTGTGTTGCTGTTTGGGCCAAAGGACACAAAGGTACTAGAGGTGATAACATTGCAATCGGCGTTAGAAACCCAGGTGGTGTTGCTATTCTGACATCTGATCCGAAACATCACGCTCGCAGACTTCTTTTCATTCTAACTCTACTGTAAAGCAAAGTCCCAAAAACAGCTGGTTGGATTTTTTGAAATCATCATCTTCTTCACGTAAACACCAGCATGCTCAAACACATGAATCATTTTTAATTTACGTTGCAGATCAAAAATATGTCATTTACACGAAGGAAGAAATGTGAAAAAAGTGAAATAAATGAAACCAATCCGTGAAAAGACATTTGAAGCTGAAAATGGTATTTGCTCCCTGCTGCAAGTGTGGAAGTGGTAGACTCTGCAGGCTCCTCTCCGCTCACTCTCTCAATCTTAATGGAGAGGAGACAAGGAGTGCTCCCCTGTGGAGAGGAAGAGATAGGCGTGGGGAGGGGGGAGAGTGAGTGGAAGGAGCGGGGGAGGGGAACTGGAGGAGTCATCTCTGTGTAATTAAAGCTGTTTTAATGGGAGGTGCCCAGAGGTGGTAGGGAGGTCAGTCCCGACAGGGATGAGCCCCAGGACGACCAGCCCCATGCCTCCGCAGTCCCACGAGGCAAGGTGGGCGCAAACTCCTCTTTTAGCCTGCTGCCACTAAGAGGATTTTACCAGTGGTCCTCATGGGGAAGGTGAAGGGGGGTACGAATGGGAGCCCCTGCTACAGCACCATGGAAAGCCCTGATTAACTCCCTCCGTCAGTCCAAACCCAGCCATGCAAATGAAGTCAGCCCGGTGCTTTTATGAAGGGGGAAGCGCTTGTCAGTCAGGCTTGGCCGTCCCTTGATGTGCTTCCATTGTAATTCTAGGTGTGCTGGTTGTACCGTCTTAGATAGGAGTGCAAGGTTGATTCATCCCCATTGGATTGTTAAAAGGTGGATCTGCTAAGTTTTCAAAGTGACTCAAATGGGGGAAGGAGCGGGCCGGCTAGCACTCTCTTGTCAGCTCTTTCTTAGTCCATCACAGACATTGGTTTTGAAGATTTTGCTGTCTGACTTTGTGATAATACACAATGGGGATTCTTTGACAGTACAGTGGTCCCCTGAGGACAGGAAATATGTTTGCACCCTCAAGGTGTGGTGTGCATCGCCTATGCATCGTTCACAGTCATTTAAGTGCTTTATTGAGGGAGGCCTTTACCTTTTCATTAACTGTTTCCACAGCTATTTGTAGGCACTGTTAACTGCCTTGCTGTAAAGGAGGTCACTTCAAATTGTGCACCACGTAGCTGGAATAGGACCTTTTATAGATAAGTGCACAGTAAGTGCTGCTAAAGAAATCTTTAGGGTCATGGATTCCTGCAGTATTTTCAGCCAGATGTTAGTTCCACAGTATTCTGACGTTCTTTGGTTTTAGCCGAGCAGCATTTCTCATGAACCCTTTCCATACTGGGAGAGCTAATGTGGAGTTTTACTTAACCCTCCAAGTAGCCTGCAAATCCAGTGTGGGAGAAAAACAACTAAAGAACTACACTTCTTAAGAAAGCAGCCCACTGTAAATTAGGACCTGGAGGTATGTTGCAGTTTTCTGGGGTCACGCACATCATTTCGCTCATGCTATCCTGGTTCCTCTGCCTGTCACAGACTGTAGCATAGCAACGTTATTATGAGGCCTCTGACAGGGCTCTTCCTCCTGCTCCATCTTCCTCTTAATCACTGCCAATTCCCTCTAAATTTCACCATCATTAGAAGGAATATGGGAGCCAAATTTTAACTCTGCATTTTCCCACACATCAGTAATTTTTCAGACCCGTTGGCCATGTTGGGTCTACATTTTCTACCATCTTTCCTAAAACAACAGAGAACTATCGACATTATAGTGATAAAACTCTTATGCGTTCACTTTTTAGCCTTTCTTCATCTACTTTTCCTTATTCACGGTCTGAATAACAGTCATTTGTAAGAGTGAATTAGTTCTAAAAAGAGAAATCTGTGCTCTGCCTTCCTTGCAGAGCAATAGTCTTGATTTCAGGAGAGGAAAAGGACTGACTTGAAATGAATGGATGGTAACTCTCCCATCTCCTGCATTTGTCATTTGTTAACGCACTTGACCTCATAATCAGACTGCCGGCACAACAAGGCAGCAAACAAGTTATGTCATGTTATCAATTTATCCAACATGACAAAGTAATAACAGCAATAAATGAACATGTAGTTTGGAACGGCGGCGTTGCAAATTGAAATGCCGGAGTGTGAGATGTGCTTCTCGCCAAAAGAAGGAGCAATGAAGATGATGGAAAATCTAATATGAAAGAAGACAAGTGTTTACATTGCAGCTTTGTGCGTTTTACATCCTAAGTACTCTCCGTCTCTTTGTTAGCTGCTTTCACTGTTAGCAGAGCATATGCAACATAATTGAAATACAGCTGCAGTTCCAGAGAGCAGCACTGTGAACGCAGCAAATAAAACAAACACCGGTTGATATGAAGAAACGATGCTGCAAACGGAAAAGCTCGATGGTTATCATTTTAGTTGTATTTGCTTGATTTTGCGCAGTTAATGCCTGTTGGGGGTGGCTTTTCCCCTCATGGGGCAGTTCAGTTGGTTCAACTTTGAGAGTCTAAATCAATCCATCCATCACAGACAAAAAAAAGAATTTCAAAGACAGTTTGACTCGAGCTGAAATACATCTCGATACATATTTCATGCACTGGACCGAGCTCGAAAGTCACTCTCATTTGACGTCAATTCTCTGTGCACCTCACAAGGGCCTTGGGCAGTCCACCTGCACACAGGACAGACTGGCCGGTGCATATACCGTCAGTCCTTCTTTATTCTCTATGCCCCAGGCACTTCACACTTCAGCAGCTCTGCACACCAAACAGCACATCAGCTTGACAAATACAGAGGAGTGATAAAACACCATGTTCTCTGCTGTGAGAGACTGAGCAACAGGCCTGCAAGACAGCCTGGTGGAGTCACCTGGAATCATGAAAGGAGGCATCGTGGGAGCTTATAGCCAGCTGGAAGCCCCGTCACACCTGCAGGTCTGGGATCACGTTATAAGATAGATCTCTCTCCTCTAGTTTGTTCTTTGTAAGAGAGAAATGCAGTAAAGCAGAGTGAAACAATCGGAAAGTGTGGGGTACTCTTTTAAATCATTAAATCATTAGTGGATTTTCCTTTCTGGTAACAACATAGATAAATTAAGAAACTGAAAAGTATTTCTAAACAATGTTTAGTCATCTTCAAGCATCTTGTGTCTCTGCATATAACTATTGTCTTTAGGAGTTGAGCAGTAGTGGGAGAACGTCAGGATAGATGCTCGGGTGTAAAGGTTGTGACACCATGTACCATTAAGCACTGGTTCTAACCACACATTACACACACACATTACTTTTCCCTTAATGTAACCTTAATCATCAATCCATCCATATAGTAATGTCAGATTAGAAATCCCTCACATGAATCTCATTTGTAAACTTAATTTTGTTTAACTGTTAGTGAAGGCACTGATACCTGTTTTCATGTAGGATGGCAAAAGTCTAATTCAACAGGTTCTGGACATATCCAAGTATCAAATCATCTGTGATTTCCCTCCTTATTTGTCCATTTTTAGCTGTAACAATCTGAGAAGAAGCCCAATTGTTGTGTTGTTGGGCACCTGATTTCTTGGGGAATGCTTCCTTGAAACAGCCAAATCACCCTCAACTTGAATTACATAGCAGGTAGAACATGAATCAGGTTGAAAACTACTCAGCGATGAGAGTAATGACCATCAACAATGACCAATAACGTTGCATTTCACATGTTTAACACCTGCTCTCTCCCACTCATGCCACGAGCAGACCTCACTGATTCTGTCTCCTCCCAACTTTTATCCCCAGCGTCAAACAGGATCTGAAGCTAAAAGTATACCCTGTCATCTTTAGCTTGTAATTGCTCGACTTGCAGTTGCCCCTTCGTTCTCCCAGGCTCCAGCAATTACAGAAATACAATGAGGCTTGGCTTTTCTCGCGGGGTGTAGAATGTATATACTAATTTGCAATAAAGTGCTACAGCTGTCAGTGCATTTTCTGCTCGGTTACTTCAATAAATTGGAACTCCGAGTAGGGAAGAACGGGAATATCAGATTATGTGCTTCCCGCACTAGACGTGGGGGCCTCTGTTGCAAACTGAATCTGAACCATTTTCCTGCGATGAGAAAATGTGAGTTGTCATTTCAGAGACAAACGCTGATGCCTCGGCACTCTCATAATGGATTTCAGTTTTCAGGAAACAATTATTAGGGAACAGAAATAAAGCGGCACAGTTCTGTTTTTTTTTTTTTTTTCAGTGTACGTAAATGGATAGAAACAAAAGTGCTTGATTACAGTTGGTAATCCATCATCTTTGTGTGTTAGAAGTGACCCGTGTAACCTTATTACATACATTGTTAGAGGAGGTTAAGGCTGTGTGCACTCTGTGCTGTGTGATCTGTCCTGTGGCTTGACCTCTATCCACTGTGTTTAGAACAGCTTCCTCATTGTTTAGTATCAGTGATGGTCAGGGCCAGCTGGAGGGTCAAGCTAATCATCACTTCCAGATGATTAGCTATTTCCCCCCCAACCCCAGTTTCTCTTTCTGTCAGAGCTGCTGTCACTCACATCTTTCCCCAGCTCGGTCTGTCTTGGAATCCGAGGTGGCCAGTAGCCGGAAGCACTGCGGCCTCGGTCCAGAAACGGCGCCGGAAGCCTCTGAAATCTGGGCTCTAATGATGCCACTGCATAATGCAGAATCTGCAGGGTGATGACGATGCTGCAGGGAGGGGGGTAAAGGAGACGGGGGCAAACAAAATGTGAGGGAGGGTGGGGGAGGAAAAACAGGGGGGAACCCAGCGACCAAATGAAAACAGAAGGACTGAGAAGGAAGTGGAGCCAGAGTCTGTGTTAGCAGTGTTGCTCTGTAAGTGCATGGCGTTAACAGCTGCCCCTACCATTAACACAATGGGAGAGAGAAAGAGAGAGCTCCTTGTTAGGGATCATTTATTAACTGAGATCATCTTTTCGTTAGCCTTGGGGTAATGACTAATGTCAATGGCAAATTTCACAGTTGTCTAGAGAAATGAATTAGATTTGCAATAAAAGGCCCCTTGGCTTGCTGTACATGCTCATTTGCTAGAGTTGGTGAACTTGGAGAACTGTAAAGAAACCGAGGATCCTGGCTTAATACCCTGTCCCTCTTCCCCTCCTCCCCCTCACAAGACACTGACCTTTTTCTCTCATTATGAGGGGGGAAAAAAGCACGAAGGGATCTATAAAAAGAAACCTTACAGTATGTGCTGCAGCACAAGTAACATCATTACAACACATTCAGCTATGCAAATGAGACCTATAGATTCTAGTGTACAACAGCCGACGTGAACGTTTAGTGAGACACACACACAACTTGCGTGGGACGTGACCCTGACAGACTCGGTTCAGCTGTGTGTGTGTGTGTGTGTGTGTGTGTGTGTGCTTGTGCGTCTGTGTCTGTGCAGTTCAAAGATTAAGACTGAGGCGTTTTCTTTAATCCGCCCATTGAGCAGTAGCAGAGTGTGGCGACAGAATGGAGTGGGTACAATGACCCCCCGTTGGCGGCGACTCACGCCATCTCCAACGCTGTTGACGGCACCACAAAACCAACCTCACCTACCCTCACCCCCTCCACCACCACCACCACCACACCCACCTCCCTGGCACAAACTCCCCCTACTTAATAAAAGAACCTGTCAGGATGGACCCCCCCCACACACACACTCTTATTCCTGCACACATACACACACACAGAAACAAACCCTCCACCCTACACTGCTGTCATCGCCCCCGGGGGTACCCTGCTAAGAATAGTGGACCCCCAAAAAAACAGCTCTCTGTCTCCCTCTCTGTGTCTCATTCGCCTTTTCTCCCCACTCTTTTCTTTACAGGACAGAGGAGACAGTGCGGTGATTCACACCGAGCTGGGCACTCACGTACTGTAGGCCATCTCTATTGGCCCATGTGCCGTTGGCTCACAGCGTGGGGTTAATTGCGAGCGAGGTTAACAAAATAGGAGACAAAAATCAGTTTCAGAAGAGGCTGGGGACACAGGAGGCTGCAGTGAGATGAAGTGGAGCCTGAAACACTGTGTGTGTGTGTGTGTGTAGCCACAGACCTGGGTCATATATTGTTTGCAAATCATTCTTGCTGTTTGTCTTTCTGTGTGCATCTTTACAGAGATGAGGACAGTTCAGACAGCGTCATAAGATTTTTAAGAAGGAAAGAAAGAGAGTCAGTGTGAAGTGTCCAGAGGTTTTATTAGTTAATTAAAACCTTGATTGAAATTATTCACTGCAACTTTAAATGCAACGAAATGTCAAATATTGCCTTATTTCCAGATTCAGGAAACACCCAACGTTATATCATGATTCCCACCTGAGCAATTTAAGTCAATTGTTGACTTTCCTTTTAGCTCTGTTTGGTTCTACACCAGTCCAGTAATGTTTGGGCATTGGAGTTAAAGATGCTGGAAAGGCCTCTAAGATTTACACAACACTGCAGTCTGATAATTGTTACTGCAAAATAAGAATTACTGCAGCTTTAAGTATGTTATTAGCAAATCAGTTGAATGTCTTCTGTTTAAATATGTTTAGATTGAGCCTTGTGGTCACTTCAATATTCAATATATATATAAAAAAACAGGACTAATTGTCTGTTTACATGGTTAAAAAATGCAAATACCAAAAGAAAATATTCAGTAAAGCAGGTAGATGAAAACAAACTCATGATGTGATCTGCATGAATGGATGCCCCATACGGTATTACTACTACTACTACCAGTATTTGTGCCGCATTAGTACAGTGCACTGCCATAAAGCCTCAGCTGTGGGTTATTAGGAGCTCTATAGCAGTCAGTCACTTACTGTACAGTTTCTCCACAATCACATTTTTGAAAATGGATGTAACATTTAGCTGTTAATACCAGCTGCTGGAGTGTTCGTCTTCAGATGATTTAATTGCCCGGCAATTTTCTCCTGTCAAAAAAGCAATGTGCACCTCGGATGAAAACGAGCAAGCGCAAGTGGGAGAGTTAATTAGCGACCTCGTTAGGGACCTGGAAGTGTCTGGTGGGGCCTCTGTGTGTGTGTGTGTGTGTGTGTGTTTGTGCCTTGGTTTGTATCTGTGTCGCTTTTTGTCTGTGTGTGTGTGTGTGTGTGTGTGTGTGTGTGAGTGTGTTAGCTGATTACTAGGAAATCCAAGAAGGCATGTAATAAGGCCCTAATCTCTCTTTGTATGTATACACGACCAGCTTACACTGTGTGACTGACACCATGTTCACGCTGTGAGCCAATGGGCTGACGTGTGCATGAGCTGATGCATTGTGGGTGGAGGCGGAACACGGGTACCTGTAGACAGTGATCTGCAGCTAAAATAAACTGTGTATTGGTAGAGATCATTCATTTTGTTTTGCTTTCAGAGATTTATCTTTTAGATGTGTCAAACAGCCAGAAGTAGGAGGTGTATACTGTAAGTCACATTAACTGTAGAGAATCATGTGTAATCATGTGAGTGATGCTGCACATACTGTACATGTACATGGAAAACTTGAATTGAAATGACTCAGAAATAGTGTTTGTAACATCAACCAATGCCTAAACGTCACCAAGTGATTGCACTAACATACATGGTCATATATATATACATACATATTCAAAAGGACACCTAGCAGCAGGACAGTAGCTGGTTGACTTCAATAAGTAAATTTATTGATGATAACCAGACGTTTGGTTCATGATTTGTAGTAAATATGACAAAAATGAGAGCAGAATGTGGTGAATTAACTTTAAGCGACGGAAAGGAGAGAGAGAAGACACAACTTTTAAATAAGTGACATCAGTTCGACTGTTAATGAAAATTGTAATTCTAGTCAGTGCTGTAACTTCTTGTCAGCACAGACCATAACCTTTCTCCTAAACCCAACCAACGAGCACTGGTTCTAGCACAAGTTCAGACTTTGTTCCACTTCAGACCTTTTAAGACCCGGTTTGTTTTTCCACAGGCTAAAGGCTGAAGACAGAACCACGTCTTTGTCATTCTGTGCATCTGCTTATGTCTCGATTTTATTTTGACTGTTGTTCAAACTGAATATAGGATGTTAACATTGGCCTTTGTTAACTTTACCCTAAAGCTACCCAGTATCAACTACACTGGTAATAACAGTCACACTGCAGGTTTTTGTGCAGCTTTCCTGGCTGAGAGTTCTTTGTCTGTTGAAATGCAAACTGTGTTGGTGGAAATGGGCAGTTAGATTTGGGTTTTATGAGTTTTAGCACTGACATGAAGGTGATTCTTTTCTATGCTTAATTGTAAGAATGATTCTACCTGTGTTGTGTTTTCTCTGGAATAGACTTTATTTAGTTCACAAATGAAGCACATTTTACAAATTGGATCAAAAACAAAACAAAAAATAGTCTGTTCCGTGTGTCCCAGCTGCAGAAACTGCTGAGACATGACTCTCTTTCTTTCAGAATTATTGAATTATGCCTGAGATTTAGCATCTTGCAAAAATGTCACCATCATATTCATGTTGGGTAGTGGATGAACAGTCTGCGTGTGGCGCTCTGGCTGACTGAACTCTGTTTGTTTGGGGAGCAATGCAGTAATTTGTTAAGACTGGGCCCTTGAATTATTAAAGGCATATGAGTGTAAATAATTCACTGATCACCAAACAGCATGACAGGCCATTCATCAGCATGCGCTGCCGTTGTGTATGCGGGGAAACACGTTTGTGGCGTGAGTGTTAGTAGGTGGGAGGTGGGAGGTTGAGAGTGAGAAGTTGCAGGTAAGAGCTTAGGGTTGTGAAGAGGACGCTGGCCTGTAAACAAGTGCATAACATGTTTTGTGCACGCTCACAGCGATTTGTATCGTCTCAGTTATGTTACTGATACGAATTTCTGCACCAGTGTACCTTAATTACATCTCCATGAGCTAAAACCTTGCTAAGGAGAGGGTAAGCGTAAGGAGAAATCAGCATCATGTGAGTTTTTGCACTTTGTTGAATTATCTGAATGAAAGTGCTTCATCATAATGTGCTTTGAATTTTTATTCCTGGGAATCTTGCCCTGCGCTGCCTTTTCTTTCTTTCTTTTTTTTTTGGTGTCTTCTCAATGGCAAAGCGAGTATGGTGACAAATTGCCATAAATGGGCGGAAAGCATGCAAATGCAGCGAGGAGACAAATGTCCAACCTTGTGTTTAGTCGGAAGCTAAGGTCATCCACCCTCCCATCTATCACTGTTCTAATCAGCTCCACGCAGCCCCAATGCATAGCTCAGTACCTGCTGCACAGATAACACCCAGAGAGGGAGAAGAGGAGGAGAGAGATAAAAACAAAACTGATAAAAGATTCAACAAGTAAACATTCATATTGCTCGGGAGCAGCTTGTGTTTTGTTCGGGGTTTTGCTCTGTTCCATTTTTTTTTTTTAAGGTCTTGTGTTCCTCTCTCCACCACCATTAACCGCCTCCTTACACACTGCTATTCTGGTGTTTGCATGCTACTAAAGTGTGGAGTGTTTGTTTTGCTTTTCAGGTGTGGACAGAGGGGTTTTAACTTGGGATCAGAGAGTTGTGTTTGAAGGTGATTGGAGACGAGTTGTATTGAAATAATTTTTTTTTTCTCCCCTGTCAGCGGTTCATGGAGGAGGGGACGAGGCAAATCCAGATGTCTGGCTCAGTGGTAATTGCAGTTGCACTTGTCTTTTCAGATTGCAACACCCAGGTGCATAATTGAGCAGATAGACTGTCTAAAATTTTGATTTTACTTTCTATTATTCCCTTTTTGTTCTTCCTTTTACTTCATTTTCACATGAATTGAAACCTACACTGCTTCTTTTTCTTCCTGTTTTTCTGGAGTTGCGTTCGCCCCCATCAAGCGATCCAGAGATAGTTGAATTAGAGTCTTTGCCCCACACAATTAAAATCTTATTATTGCTCAAGTGTGACCCGGCCTAATTTAATTGCTGTACATGCTCAAAAATGATTAATAGATGGAGTTTGTAAATAGCCCGTGCAGTGATAACGCCAAAAGATATGGTTAGTTGAGTGCATTATTTCTGGCTTAAATAAACATTTGGAGAACATCCTTGGCTCGGCATGTTGGATTCCTGAAATGTAGCAGCAGAGGCGTCTGATTGTAATAACTCTAAATGAAAGATCAAAGGACACAGCAGCTTCCCGAGGGAGAAAGTTTACTCAGACTAGGGCGAACAGAAGAGTTGCGCCTCATGCATATAGCCTATTAATCATTCAGCTTTCCTACCATTACTACTCGCACACTCGTCTCCTTCCATCACTCTGTTGTTTTGCCTGGTTGACACAGCAGGAGCATATTCGCGATGAGACATTTTGTCCCCCAGACAAAATGCAAGTGTTGCCAAACCTTGCTAGACAGTTTTAGAACGTGCATGTGTGTGGATAATTATTGTCTGGATGGGATTTCAGTGCCCACTTCTAATTGCCGGGACTTGGGCTAGGTGTATGACAATAGTGTTTCAGAATAATTAATCAATAGATGTATTGTCATATAAATCTAAAAGTGTGCTTTTGTGCCTGCGCGTGTGTTTATGAGCCTTTATGTATCCCACTGTCCAGCAGTGCAAGGTAAATGGGTGGGTGCTCATTAATCTCCGAGTGTGTGATGGAGCAGAGTGGTCGGCCAAGCTGCTGAATGTCTAAGCAGGGCGCTGTGCATGTGATTTATTGGGAGGTGCGTGCATTAAGGCCCATTCGTAGCCATTAGCCTGGACAGCTAAGGACGCTGCCACCTCCTGCTACAGCCTTAGAGATGACGGGCAGGGCCTCTGGTTTACAGCTCAAGGCTTGTGTGGCAATAAGTGTGTGAGATTTTCTTGTTGTGGATACTAGTGTTGCACGACTTCCCAGGAATCGCCTATTATTCAGAATGCAGGCTTACTGTACATGTTTCTATTCTTGTAAAGGCATGAGCATTTCTATCTGTGGCCCAATTAATTTTTTTATGTCTAAAATACTACTACTCTTCTGTTTATCCCATAAGGAAAATCACAAATGTAAAGCCAGCACTTGTTGTTGTAGACTCCTCAAGTTCATGAACTAGCACAAGATAGAATCACTATTTGGGGACAATCAGCAGATTAAAGAGAAACACAAATGTACTGTATGTCACCCTAAAATTAATTCATCTGTACTGACTTTGAGAAAGTTCACAGCTCACATGCGAGCATTCAGTTTAAGAATAAGAAGAATAAAGATGCTAAACGATGCTAAAACAGATGAATGAAGGAAACCTGTGGAAGATAAGTCAGTAACTGAGCTTTAACGATCAGTAATATCATTGTCAGTATATTTCTAAGAGTTATGCAAAAGCTGAAACCACAACAGTTCAGGACTCAGACCTGTGATGATGTTTAATACAGAAAAGCTTCTGGGTTTTCATACGATCATTTAATATTTGTGTGCCTGTATCTGTCTGAATGTGCTGGAGCGCACTCCAGTCTATATCATCTGATGTCAGTTCGTGTCAGTGGCTGTGTGAATAAACGAAGTGGGCGGGTGGGGTTAGGGAGGAGGTGGTGGTGGATGGGGGTCACTCTATTTTGGCTGAGGTAATCCACCCATTGTGTTGAACTTCTTCATCTGTATCAATTCATTGAAAACACACCGGCCCTGTGGAGTGAAACTGAGCCTGCCCAGGCCTTTCTTGACAGGGCAACGAGAGAAAGAGAGAGAGAGCACCACGGCATTGAGGGGGCTAGATCTGGGGGTTTGGGTGGGGGTCTATGAGGAAGACTTCGTAGGGTGGGGGGGGGGTGTAGCAGACCATGGGAAAAACACAATCCCTGGCCCCTCTATAGCACTTGTTCCACCCCACTTCACCCGCACACCCACCCTGTGTGTGCCACTTGTCACTGACCCTTGCAACCCCCTTCTCATTCTCCCCAAACCTTTGAGCCTGTCTCTCTCCCCAGGCTGCAGATGTGTGTCAGCCTCCACTCCCCCCGAACCCACTACTACCACCACCACCAACACCCTTTTCCTCCTCCTCCTCCTGAGACCTGTGAACCTCCACACTCTAAGGCCCCTGCCTCTATCTCTCATGCCCAGGGATGGTGAAGCGTGGTGGGGCAGAGGCTGTGCCCGGACCCCCGTATCCAGTCCCAGTGAAGAATGGACCAAAAGAATAAAGAATAACAGAGAGGATCCCTTTTCTTTGTGTTTGCACAAAGGGGAAACAGGCTGGGGCAGGCGAGGGAAAGAGGAGAAAAAACAATGTGTCTGTGAGTGTTTGTGGTTATTGGACACATGCTCGGGCTGTGTGCATTAACTATACTGGGTACATGTGTAGTCTCAGGGATGTGGGAGAAGGGGGGGCATTATTGCTGCAACATACACCCTCAGTGTAGTAATTGGTCTAAGGCATCTGTTCCCTTTACCACCAGTCACAATTTGAGCTTTCAATAAAACATACGGCAAAAATACTTGAAATGAATCATTACCACGGACCATTAGCTCATCTTTCAATAATTGAATTTGTCAGCAGTATCCTTTTCAACCACAAAAGCCACCATCATGTTTTGATAAAGGCTATCACTAACACCTGCTACAGGAATATCTGTATTCCTTAATTATTCTCTTCCTTTTTCTTCAGCTTGTCAATCACTGCTGATGAACTGGAGTCAGATGATTAAACATCAACACTGACATTACAAGACTGATTTAATCTGTGATGAGGTGTTATCAATATCATTGATTAATCGTTCACTTGTGCCATTAGGTGGATGCCTCCATCTGACGTAATTACAGTACGATGAGAGGCTGTGTGTGTAACCTGGGTGGCCCCGTGGCAGTCTTAGTGCAACACTTTCAGCGTTCAGACGTGCGAGCTGTTAAGCAGCATTCGATTCTCCTTTGCCATGGAAAATGTAAAAATAATGGTAATTGCAACAGCACCCAGGGATTTCTGCATTTTTCCAAACTCATGACACAGCACATGGCGAAATGCAAATCTGCATTACAGCATCGCCCTGCTTTTTCTTTATGTTAAGCTCTTCCCAAGCTGTGATGCTGCAAAGCAAAGAGTCTTCAGAGGGAGGAGGAAAGAGAGAGGCAGCCAGCAGGGGGAGGTAAGACAAAAGAAAAAAGTGAAGGAGCGCAAGAGAGGGAGAGGGGACGTGGAAGAGAGTCAACAGAGGAAAGATGGGAGAGGGAAAGAGGACAGAGGAGGTTCAAGGGGGGAGGGAGGCTCTCTGCTGGGACTCCTATCGATCCCATTGGTGAGTGGCAGCCTGGCCGGACCTCCTCCTTTAGTGGTGCAAGGAGAGGAGGGCAGCGTGGCGGTGGCGCTCTGGCCTTTCCTGTGTCCAGCTGTGTGCTCTGCGGGGAGTACACTACTGTATTTTGGAGCTAATCGGAAGGGGAAAAACATCCTACTGTACTTTTACACCAATGACCTTTTAGAGGAGGAAGGGAGGAGATCCGTTGAGGACAGGGATGAGTGTGTGTGCCATCGATTCACATCACACGAGAAGCTCATTTGTTTACTTTACAGCTTTGCCATTAAAGAAAATTACTGCTAACTTGCATTACTCAAGTAGAGCGTCGTCATAAAACACTTTATATTCAACTTTAAGGGAATGCACAGAAAATTTCAAAACACAGTCTATTTCATCTGCTAAATTGGCATCATTTTCTCAGCCTGAGAACGGCTGATTGACTTCAGTAAAAAGACTTAGCGAGATACATGAGAATGATATTTTTCAAACGGTGCCTAGTATGTTTCAGTTTGCATTAGTGAGTAAGAAACGAGCAAGAAGTGTGCTCTCCCCCCTGGATCTGTAATATCAAACTGATGAATGTGTGCAGCTCCACAGAGAATCAATTGGAACAGAAAGAGAAGGAGGCTGTTAGAGCCCCCTGGGTTTTTGTTGTTGTTTTTTTTCTGCTGGGTTATGGTTGTATTTTGTCATTGGACATCCCTGAAACTTCTAAATTGTTGAGCGTTGCACGACTTCTATGATTTTCGGTGATTTATTGATCACCATCTGACTCTATAACAAACTTCACCTTCAGTCTTTCTAAGCTGACAGACAGCATTTAGAGGAAAAAGCTCTTGTAAGTCGAGCAGCATTTACCTCTAAATGGTGAGTTGGCTGTTATAAATAATATATCACTTAGTTCATTTTCAGTATCTAAGAGTCTAAGTTCACAGTCTATTTTCAGGGTGTGACACCAGGAAGGGCTGTGAAGTTTTCCCTTTGCAAGACTCTCACTCACTCAGCTGCTGTTGAACTGACATGGCGCTCAGCCATAAAACAAAAGAGGGGAGGGGGGGAAAGAAAGGTGTGCAGGCATTCAGTATGAGCTGTTGGTATAATTCTACTTTTGCTTTATCTGTCCTGCAGCTACTGTATCATAATATCACAGCAGCTGCAGCCTGTTCCTTTGTAACAGGGTAGAAACAGTGTCCTGTATATTTTACCTCAATAATTACCAACAAAATGCAGCTTGTTTTAACTGCATGCTTCTGCAAACACTTGCCAGTTGTTATATCTCTGAAAAGTCTTACTACTAAGTGCTTTTTTTTTAGTTTGTAAGGTGTTTTTTTATGTGCGGTAAAGAGAATGTCAGATTTAAAACACCTAAATACTGGCTTTTTCTAAAGTTTGGTACCCCTGTCTATTCTCCCTACGCACTCAGAATCAGATAAGCACAAGCTCAGTATTTTACGGCATCATTCATTACTGCAAACATGAAACCTCACGTTGGCTTTGTAAAAGTTTCTGTTTTATCACAATTCCACTGTACCAGCTTGGATGTTTGCACATCAGCGCAAGTATTACTTTACATTCTGCTTGCTGTCAATCACCTGACACCCACAGGAAGAAACTGAAGTCTCCTCCAGGAAATAATCCTTCAGAAACATGCTGCTTTACAAACTGTACTGTCACATCCAGGTCTTTTTATTTAGAAAGTCTTTGTTAGCTAGGACAGCAGTTACTTTTAGGGAAGATTTCAAACTAGATGCTGTAAAAATTCAATTGAAAGGAAAAGTAAATTTGCACTGAAGGTTTTGAGCAACTGATGTGTGTGTGTGTGTGTGTGTGTGTGGAGGTGAGTCATGCTTGCTTGCATGAGTGAATGGCGTTAGTGGTGATGGTGGAGAACAGATCAGGGAAAGTGTCCAAGGGCTCTCCAGTTTGCTTCGGCGCCCTGAGCTACCTCTATGCGTGCATGAGCCTCATTTTACTGAGATGAGGAGGAGGGAAAAAAACTAACGGATGTGGGGTTCGAGGGGGATGAGAAAGAAGAGGAGAGGTTGGAGAGGGCAGAAGAGAGGTGAAGGAGGGTAAGGGGGGCGTTGCTATAGCTGTCCGGTGAGATCCGCTCACAGCTGCCTCCCCTCCTCAACGGCTCCTCCGGTGAAAAGGGCCCTGAGTGGCGAGCGGATCTATTTCAGCGTGGAAACCCCACACACACAAAGCTCTGAAAGCTGCTCTTATGCCACGTCTCGGTATCTCTTACCTGTTAGCCCGATTAATTATTCCCCCAAGTACAGGAGCCAGGGAAAGGAGACACCGCGGATGGGCCAGCAAGATAGGGCTGCACTCTCTCAACTGAACGAGAGAGGCCAGATAAAGAGAGAGTGGGTGGTGGGGTGAAGGAGACGAAGAAGAGGGGGAGAGCGTTATGTTGTCTCTCTTTTTTTCCCTCTCCTACAGTAGGAGCCTTCAATCTCCAGTGGCTAATGTACTAGAAAGTTGTCCTTACAATGTACCCACACTTTCTTAGTCACAGTAGAGCGGGTCGAAAGAGCCAGTAGTGAGTTAATCACTAGTTTCTTCAGGTTTTTTCTCCCCATCTATCAACTTGAGCAGCAGTGTGCAGGACACGTGAAAGACCCCTCATCCCTTCTGAAAATAGAAGTGAAGTTGTGTCGTTTCCGTTGTTGGGGTTGCGCACGCTGGAGCATGTCGTGTGGATGGTGTTTTTGGCAGGAAAAACCACCAACGCAGTGACCAGGAACTCCATTAAACGTGGCACTCGCTGCATGCCCTGATTGCTCCGGCCACGAGGCAGCGGTGTGTCTTTGTGTGCGAGCTTACAGCCGGCTTGACGTCTGGTCAGCCGATTTCACTTTTTATTTGAGAGACAGTCCAGAAAACACACAGACGAATTTCAAACTTGAAATTCAAAGGCACAAAACTGCCCCAGCAGTGCTCACTGCAACGTCTTGACAACATCCATTCGCCTTAGGTCTGAGCATCCCGTTGCTTTCATGAACAAGCACTTCCTGGTTATGCAGAGCAGGGGTTTCCATGGATATCAATTAGCCAATAGCTGCGCGGATCCTCAGAGTAGTGCGTTGAGAGCAGGGGTCTCTGGGGCAGCCTGTCTTTTTAAACAAGGCCAGACACTTCACAGACAGGGAGAGGGCCAATTAATTCTGCCGGGGGCAACGCTCCTAGGTTAGCATTTGCTTATAGTGATAAATTGGTGCTTTGTATCCACAGTAAACTACCTAGACTCCCCCTGTTTGGGCTGGCTTGGCAGGTCCAGGAGTGATGTCATGGGGTCCAGGCTGATTAGTCGGGTATGCCTCGTCCTTTTTCACAGGGTCACTGCACTAGTGTGTGTGTAAAATTAATTAAAAGCCGGCTGGGGTTAGTGTCCACGCTAATTTCAGCTAGTCACTAACATCTGCTGAGGAAGGACCATCAGTGTGGATACAAGGTGAAAGAGAAACTGTGGTTAGCTGAATGGGAAGATCGGCTAACGTTTATTTTAGGATGGAGAACAAAAAAAAAAAAAAAAAAAAAAAAACTTAAAAAGGGTAATTGGAAATACAATTCTCAACATATGACTTTTTATGTAACATTAACATCATCAGTGTCTGTGAAACTCTGTGAAACACTGTCAGCAGTGATAATCTGAGACTGGATACCAGTATTCTCATGTTAACAGAATACATCTTCACCCCCGCTCTGCTTCCCTTTCTTATCCCAGTTTCATAATGCTACCGTGACTAGAAGCAGCCCCTGGTGACTCTATTTGTACAGCCATGTGGCCATGTGGTCTGAATTTAGCCATCCTTTATCTTCTTCTCCCATCCGGCTTCCTTTCCTTACTCAGGCTTTGCTAAGTGGTTGCATACATACATGTGTCTTCAGAGTCCAGTGAGCACCAAAGAAGCAAAATTCCAAATCAAATGGAGAAAGAAAGATGTGGCATTTTGGGTATTTTATTTAGTTATTTTATTTAGTTATTATTTTAATGCTTGTCTCAGTGCTGCAGCAGGTCAAACATCTTGCAGCTTCCCCCTTTAAAATGTTCCCAAAGTGAAAAAGGTGGATCTTTTTTTTTCTTTTAAGTGAGTGGTGATAATGAAACTCATGGAAAATTTCCTTTTCAACATGGGCACAGAAAAAAAACAACAACCAAACATCCTTCATTTGCCAAAGTGCGATCTTTGATTTGGCATATCAAAGGGGAGCGTGATCCTTGAGTTTGCTCCCAAGGTTGAAACATGCAGACCCAGTATGCCTGAATCCGATTGACTTTGCATAAGTGAAAGGACTCAATTAGAGTTCAAACTGTGAATTATTGTTAGTTTTAGGTGTTTGTTACTATAAATCATGATGAAATGGCGTGAAATCAATCAAGTCATTATTCTAATAATGTTAAAATGAATAAAGATTTAGTTAAAAATGTCATAGCATAACTTCAAACAACTAAACTGCACTGTCTTTATTAAATATGTGAACTTTGCCGTTTTCAATTGTGCAAACACACTCACATTTACTAAATAAATATCCTAAATAAAGAGTGGTTGTCTGAGATGAAATAAACACCTCGATTCCCTCCATGAGCACACATTAAGTTCAGCTGACTGGTTTATCAGAGCCGTTCTGTCTCGTCTGGATGCGAGCCGTGCAGGCGGAGGGAGCCACTGATCCTCCAGCGGATTGAAAAAGGGAAAGTTGATATCATTCCCACTGTTGGCTGAGCAGGGCCCAGAGGTTTCCCCTCATGGGGGGTCCTGAGAATGTCAACCTCACTCCCATAGTGGAAACCCTTCCTACTCCTCCTCCTCCCCTTCCACATCCTCATGCTTCTTCCTCTTGCCATTATAGTCACCTGCATTATCTCCAAATGTCAGTGAGAGTAGCAGGGAGAGTGTATCAAGGAGGTATTATCCTCTTTTGGGTACAAGATGGTTCATGAAGTCCTGTAGACAGAAGTCGAAGTGATTTTAGCTCTGTATGACACCTATTCATTACACAGACCTGTTGATTGGTAAGATATAATATTTTTATAACTTGTCATAGCCTTTTATGTTATTTATATGTTTATTACATACTATCCAGTGTCAATATATTCTTTGCATCAACACTGTGAATATACTTTATCTGTCCAAAGCAAATAGGTAAGAGAGTTATTATCAGCTGGTAACAAGTTACTTAACCCTAACTGATGCAGTGAGTAGCTTCTCATTCCTTAAACAACCATGCCTGAAGACACATCCTGTGGTGGTGATAAAGATGTTAATCTTTTTCAGGGATTGCGTCAAATTATTGGCATGAATCAAAGAAACCATCTAAGGAGATTGATGAAACTACTAAAATTGGGTTAAGAACTGCCCAATGCTCATCAGATTAAGAAGAGAGGAGGGTGAAGTGATGCGCCCATCCGGCGTAGTGCCTACTGTACAAGCCTGTGGGGGCAGTGCTATGATCTGGGGTTGCTGCAGTTGCTCATGTCTAGATTCAGCAACCTATCATGAGACATGATATGTGTCCAAAGAATGAGGTCAGCTGTGAAAAACTGTCAAACTGTGAAAGAGGTTCAGGGAGCATGACACATCATTTTCACACATGGATTGACAGAGTCCAGACCTTAACCCCACTGAGAATCTTTGGGATGTGCTGGACAAGACTTTGTGCAATGACCCGACTATCCCATCATCAAAATAAGATCTTGGTGAAAGATTTATGCAACTCTGAACAAGACCTAATATTGTGACATTGCAGAAGGTTATTGAAACAACACCACTGCAAAGATGAACAGTAATCAAAGCTAAAGGCAACAAAATATAAATGTGGGTGACTTCTTTTTTGGAAAGGCATTGTATATATGAAAATACCAAAACCAACAATCAACATATTATAAATAAACTATTGTTTAGCTAAATGTGCAATATTAGGAATTTTAACTGTTGTCCTAGAGACAAAAACTATTAAAAACACATTAATGAGGCATGCAGTTGCAGTGGGGGACATATATCCCTCCAGTGTTCAGCTCATTCACTACAAGGCATTTAATTAAACTCACTTGTTTAATTTAAGTTATTCCCTTACACACTGTTATGTTACTGTAAATACACACAAAAAATAGTCTCAACAAATGCACAGTTCATTCCAGTTTAAGCTAAAAGGTAGAGGTGCGAAGTAAATAAAACGTTAACTCAAATACTTTATGCAAAGTACAATTTACCATTTTATGTTACTGTTACTTCACAATTTAGAGAGGATTCCACATCAAGTCTCTGCAGAGACATTTGACTTTTCTTTGTCATGATTTTCACATTTTGAGACTTTGTCAAACTTATCTTCACTAGACTACACGTATACTTAATTTGTTGGGGTATTTCTACTTGTAAGTTACTGTGTAGTTACATGTAGTTACTATCAGAAAAATATAAAACATACTTGCTTTATTTTTTAACATGTAGCCCTGCTCTTTACCATTTGACCAACAGTCTAGTGCATTCACCTGCTTCACTTACAGTATTTCATATTGTATCCTTCAGGGGAAATAGTCGCTTTCTCAACACCATTTAACATGTTAAATACGGGATACACTCACATTTGCAGGGGGCTCCATCCCATCTTTGAGTACAACTACTGTCAGCATATTTCCTCTGTTGACTTGGCTCATTATAACTGCAGCTTTATGAAATGTGACACTGTGAATAGTGAAAAAAGTCTTTTTGCATGAGCCGCGAGTTCAATTGGAACAGTGGGATATGACGGATCTTTCCTGAAAGGCTACAAACACCTGGTGGTTATGGTTTTGGACAGCAGACATGTCATATTGACGGCTTCCCCGCACTTCAGCAGCACCCCAAGCTCCGGCTTTTGTGGATTTTTTTAACACTCTGAAATTGTCAATCGAGTCAGTGGCCTGGACAAGCTCTTTCTTTGTGACGCTGGGGCTTTAAAATGGTGCCAACCAAGCAGCATGGACGAAGGATTTGAAAAAGGCACAATGAGCTGGAAAAAAAAAACTCAGCTACCTGGGAAACAAAACCAGGGGCAGGCGAGAAAATGTCGAAGAAAGAGAAAAGGGGGGGAAGAAAAAAAAAGTGCCACAGACTGACCCTCCCTCTCTTCTATTCCCCAGCCAATTCTGAGTCCTCGGAGTGAGCGGCAGGCATTTCTAGTCTTGAGAGAAGTGACAGAAAGAAAGGCAGGGACAAAAAAAAAGAGAGAAAGAAAGTGAGAGCCCATCCGAAAGAGGGGGAGAACAAGAGAGAAGAGTGGCAAGGGGGAGGGATGGAGGGAGACAACTTGAATCGTTGTCATCAGCTCCGTCACGTTGAATAGGCCTAATGAATGCAAGTGAGTGTTGAGAAGCCATGGCCAGCTCTATCAAGGCAGGTAATACCGCCCAGATTTAATTGGGAGCAGGTATTGGAAGGGCTGTATTACTTTAATTGGGTAGGGGTTCTCTAAATGGAAAAGACAAAGTATAATGGCCAAATTGTGGTGCACAATAGCACTTAGCCTGGGATTGTATGCATTCGCTAATCTGCCCTGGAATGAGGCAATTCTGAACAATTTTCTCAGTGAAACCAGCTGCAGAAAGCTTGTCCCCCTTTTTTGTTCTCCCTTGGGAAAATGTAAGATTGAAACAGAAAATACCTTTACCCAGGCAATCATTTGCCACGTGTGGAAAGCGGATACAGCAGTGAACGGTGCAAAAAAAAAAAAAAAAAGAAAGTGAGAGAGAAAGGGGAATCTTTGTAGCAGGGAGAATGGAAAGCAAAGGAGATAAAGCGGGGCTCAAAGTGGGCCTGTCACGGTCGCCAATGAGAGAAAAAAGTGATGACATTTACAGTGACAGATGAGACTGCAAGGGAGAACTGCCCACTATTTAGAGGAAGGAATCTGATATTTAACAGACATGGCCTGTGATAATTAACAGTGGACATGTATTTAGTGGTGGGCCTTGTCATTAATAATGACAGGCTGAGATACTGATATCTGCACTATGTTAATGAAGTGCAGCCAGGCATGCCGTGATAGTTGGTTGCATGATGCCACGTGGACGTTTAAACACTTGCATTTCATTGTATGGAATACAAACTATGATTAGTTATAAAGCACTTTTTTGGAAGTTTATCTGAAAAGAGTGAACTATCCCAGTTGTAGAGTTGTAAGAACGCACTGCAACTATAACCCCTGCACTTGCTGTGGACAGGAAGTGCTTAGCAGCACGCTGCCACATTATCCCAGCGTGCACTATACTAGTGCGTTCAGCCTTGTGTATCTTATCACCAAGGGAAATGGAGGGAAGAGGAGCAAACAGCAGAGAAGTCAGAGCCGTGTTCGCATCAAAAGAAAGAAGTCTCTCGCTTTATTTATTTTTTTGCTCTTCTACTCTCACTTTCTGCAAGGAGTAGAGGAAGGCAGGGGATCTATGTTGTACAGTAATTGTGCTGGTGAAGTGAGAATGATTGCTTTTTATTGTCCATTGTCCCCACAGGTTAGTGCGAGGAAGGTATTGTGTGTCCTCAGAGTGGAGAGGGAGACGGGGGAGACAAAGCATGCAGTGGCAGTGCCCCTCCTTTAGCCCAAGTGGGTTTCGCATTTAGCCTGAAAGCCAGCTGAGATGAGAGATAGCGGCCGGACACTGCGCTTACTAAAAGGACGCCCTGCTGGGTTGTCGCCAGCCTACAGTGCAGAACAGCCATTCCACTCGAGGCACATCTCCTTTCCTTCACAAAGACTCAATGCAAAGTTTCTCAGGACAGCAGCGTGCGATTCACACGCCACTCTTTTCTTCTTACCATCATCAAGGCCGAACTGTAATGACTATATCCCATATTCTGCATTGTAACATGGAAAAAAAACAACAGCAGCATTGTGCCAAGGAAGCAAACCTTGGCATATTGTTTGAAGGCTAAATTGCTCCTTGCGAAATGCACCCTCTGCTTTATTGCAGGCGTCTCACCCAGTAAATGTGTGGGTATTGTGTATGGATTACAATAGCTAAGAGGAACCCAGGGACAGCTTAACCGTTCAGAGTGAGTGCAAAGGAGAGTCTATAAAAAGCACAGAGAGGGGCTGGGGTTTTGTCAGGAGACGCACGCTTGGTTTCCACCTGGTGAGGAGAGGAGAGGGTTTTAGGGAGGAACTCACTGTCATGAATACAACATGTGAAGGAGAGAAGGCACGAGGAAGTAGCCAACTCCAGAATAGTACATTCCTGTATATTAGATTACAGTACAGTGATTCCTTAGAGGGAAACTCTTGATTAACTTGTACAAAGTGTGTCTAGCAATTAGTTACACTCTGCAGTGGGTAATCCATTGGTATCAGAATGACTTAGTAATGATATGTAATTAAAAGATGAATGAATATGTTACTCGTGTGTAATACAAATTGGATCTAGAGCACACTTTGAAAATACACCGCACTCATTTTCAGATTTATTAGATTAATACTGCAATACATCAAATTCTTCATTTCACCTGTCAGCCTATACTGTCTGTTTTATGTCTAACAAGTTGAAACAACCTCAAGGCATTTTCACTGAAGTCTCTTTTTTTTTTTTTTTCCCATTTCGCTGATGATTAAATAGAGAAACCATCGTCTCATCAGTTGCATCACGGCAGAACCAAAGTCCTGGGTGCTGAGTTGAGTCTTGTGCTTTTGTGCAATTTTAGAGTCTGTACTGTTGACGTGTCTACAGGTGTAGAACAACTCCCAAAGGTGAGTTGTAAACACGCTTGGTTGCTAAAATTTTTGCTAGTGAGATGCATCTGACCCATTCAGACAGTTTAGTTTTAATTTACCTATTGTTAACCTTAACTGCTCATCAAAGACAACTTTTTTTACTACTTGAAAAATTGACAATTGTGAACTTGAAATCTAATTTATGACATGAACATTTGTTGTGTGTTGTGGCATGTAAAGTTGTGGGCCTGTAAGGCTGTTAAAGGACTGATGCAAAAATAAGTGGAAAGACTCAGCAACTCAATTTTCTAAACGTTGTGTATACACAGCTAAAGTGCAATCACTACAGAAACCTGAATTGTTTTTCTATAAAGAATTTATTCACATTTACTCACAATTAAGCAACATATCAGCACAAAACTATCGAAGGTAGGTAAGTAAGATTTGACAGAGGGACCTTCTTTAAGACTGGGGCTCAGCCTTTCAGAAGGTCTGGGCCCCACAGCAGTTGATTTCTCCATGTTAAGGGAACTATTGCTTGAATAGATGCTTGAACCTGCATGCTTTCATTGTTTGGACCCTGCATGGTGGCTATGAAGTGATGTATCAGATTAATTTTGGTCAGATCTAACAGGGAGAAAGGAAACTAATGCATCAGTTTGTATATTACACTATGTGCATATGAACACAGATGTGGAAAAGAATCTGTGATATCTGTGTCTTGCGCTCGACTTGTTGGGTTTCAAAACAAAGCTTCTGCATTTTCACAAGTCTCTCTCTCACCATCCACATCCCACATGTCATCCTAACACATGTTGCTTTCAGTGACTGCTTAACAAATCAGGTATTTGTCACTTTTAATGAACTTTATTTCACACCTGGCACAGCAACAATCTGCCGTACAGATGTACATTACTTAAGCACTGCTGCAGCTTCTGTTTGGACCGAAGATTTAAAAAGGTGTTATTTTGTTAGAGGAGGATGTATTTTTAACACCATCAGACCATCAAAAAGCCGAAGATGTAAGAAGACTGGATGGAAGAAAACAGTTACTGTATCAGATTCATTGGGTAGAAATGTAATTAACTGCAAATGAACCAGCGCCTGATACTTCAAAATGCAACCAAAGCAGCACTTTGAAATTCTCACTTTGTTTTCCGCTCCTTTAAAAAAACAGCATTTTTTTCTGTTGATTATCCATTTAAAAAACTATTTATTCAATTCATCTTTAAAAAGACAAAACATTTCTTTTCAATGCGCATATTTTTAACTGATATCAGCATCTGATTGAAGCAACAGAAAAACATGTCAACAACAAAATAGACCTCAGTTGTCCTACTTTTGGCCCATTTTAACAATTTGGAATAAATGTATATTTTTATATTTATTTATCATTTATTTATTTTTTGCATTGCTGATAGGGTTCAATGTTTTAGCCATATTAATGGCTGGACTCTTAGAATAGTGCTTTTAGTCGGTCATTCATTTCTTTTTTCTTTGAGTGCTCAAGCAAACTTGAATTTAATCATAGCACCCATATGAAAAAGTAATAATATTAATTGGTATTAATTAACTTTAAATTTCCCTCACCTTTCTGTTGGGAACAGGGAACATGTTCAGATGTCTTTAATACAGGTTTTGGTTTCCGAATAAAGAACTGGGTCAAATTAATATTACACTAAACCACATCATACAGGCTATAAAATAATCAAAGTGCCTGGTTATATTTTTGTGTGAATATGTTCAAAGAACATTAGCTAACGGAAGTTGCTAACTTGTCAGCTAATGCTATCGCTCTAACTTTAGGTTGTGCATCGGGCTAATTAACATATATCAACATGAACAATTGGCTAATTCTCATTAGCTTAGCATAATATATTAGCTATTATTTCATGAGCTTAAACCATATTTAAAGTTGGTCTATGCAGTTTAAGCTGCAGTATCTGCTTTATGGTAAATTTTAAATTGTGTAAATCCATACATCAAAACAGTACCATAATGATTTTTGTTGTTTTTTTTAACAGCCAGGTTCACCTGAGAGATTAAGTCCAAAATTAAATTACTGACATGAATCTCTTATTACATTATAAATCCTCAGTATGTTGACAACACAAAGAGAAAGAGAGAGAGAACGACACAGACAACAGGACACAGGTGAGAAAATGTTCAGGTAGTCTAACGTAAAAGCAGTTTCTATCAGGTCATTATTGTAAATTTTAATTTGAAGCCAGTTCATGAAATTATTTGTAAATTAAGTGATGGATTTGTAGTTTTCTCAGATGTATTTATGTGTCTTTCATTAGAGGTTAAACACCACTAAGGTTCTGATCTTACATTTGCCCCTGCACTTATAGGTTTGAGGTCACTTATTGAATAGTTGTTGTTTTCCATGAAAACATGTTGACGGGTTTTTTTTTTCTGATTTTCTAGTTAGAAGACTGATTTTTAATGTAGCACCAGACATTTCTATATGAGAGATTGGATAAAAATA
The DNA here is from genome assembly GCF_900324465.2 of Anabas testudineus. Taxonomy (NCBI): domain Eukaryota; kingdom Metazoa; phylum Chordata; class Actinopteri; order Anabantiformes; family Anabantidae; genus Anabas; species Anabas testudineus. The sequence goes on from NC_046611.1 coordinate 3,928,939, forward strand.
TATGATCCATTCATAATTCCCTGAGAACAAATTAGCGGCAGTATGAATGTATGAAACTATAGCTGTGGGGTTGTCTTGCTCCAATTATGCAAAGATTATTCCACTGTATTTGTATCTGTACTGTATGTACAGACATTTTTCTGTTACAGTGAACTGTGAAAACATTATCCAGAGCCACAAAAAGGGTGCAGGGGTGCTCAAAGCACACTCTGTGTGGAGCATAGGAGTTTCCTCATCTGCAACCAGAGGCAGAATGTATACAGCAGGCATCCATCCATCAGTGGAAAAGAGATGAATCAGCCTGATTCTGTTGAAGGATTTTAGTAGTAGAAGGTGGCGAGAGCTGAGGTTTAGATTGTATGATAAAGTAAAGCAGGAAGACGAAAACAAATAGGACCAAATGAGTAATCAGGCAGTTGCTTCCCCTTATACGTCTCTCGCAACAGAAGTACCATTGCACTGAGAGTGTATGCAGCCGCTACAGTCTGGTTCAGAGGTAATGTGAGCTTGTTTTTGGGTGGGGGCTGGAGGGTGGGAGTGCTGGCAGTGTAATTTGTCCTGTCTGGCGGAGGCATGTTGTGTTGATGAGGATGGGGGCCTCTGTACACTTGCTCCCTGTATGATTCCAGCCTGTGGTTGCAGGGTCCCGAGTGGCGGTAACATACCCACATCCCCCTGCCATGTGAGCCCATAGAGCCGTCCACCGGTAGTCCTGAGAGGGAGATGCATAGATAACACACACACCCCTGGCGAACAATGTTTCCTTCACTCACAGTTAAACATTTTCTGTGACATGTCTGAGAGTTTTTCTTCTTTTTCTTTGCCGCCTCTGCAACATAGGCCATTTTCTCAAGCGGCCTCTCTGCAGCCGGCCTCGGCCTGAGCTGGTGTCAGTTATTTCATGGTGACAGGGAGAGTTAGGCCGACATGTGTTAGCACTGAGCCCTCCCTGCAGTCGAGTCTGCAGGGGCTGCAGCTGATGAGAACAGACAGCCAGGTAGATCCACCGGCGTGATAGAAGTCAACAGAGAATTTCTAGACTTCTTGAAGGGTTTCATCAGTGGAGGATTTCTGGGTCCCTCAAAGTGTTACATCACTCCCACCGCAGTCCTATACAGTAAGAGATTGTGTTTCTGTGGAGAGCTATGAGTCCTGAAAATATGAATGTTATGACCAGTACTTGGACAGGTTCAACCCACAGCTTGTGTGTTACATTGCTCGATTGGACTTTCTCAGTTGCTTCATTTTTATCACCTATAATGTTTTTTATGCTCTGTAAAAATGAACACAGTCCCTTATCTTAAATTAAATTACAGTTCAACGCTCGTCTATATGCACAATATAGCACAATCAGCATCAACATGTATTTGGAATTGTTAATTTTTAATTTTTGCTCTCCTTTTAGCTCTATGTTGGCCTCCACCAACCTTTTTGGCTAAAATTTGCTGCTGAGAATGACTAAATCAGAATATTATGAGCAATCCATGACATTTGACCATTTAATGCACCTAGCTACTTCTTAAAGAAACTTTCCTGGTGCGATGGTAGCAGTTAGCTGCTCTTCTCTAAAATAAAACAAAACACAAAGTGACTTCTGCATACTTTTTTTGCAGTTTATTTGCTCTCCCTCTGCCCCCCTCTCACTGAGAAATGAAATCATCCGAGTCCTGTCCGCAGAGAATAATCAGACTCATGTTTGTATACATTTGAGAAAGCGTGCCTGGCTGTGCATGTTTCATAGCTCGTTGGTTTTCCTTCCTTGTGTTGTTATGACTCACTGCTGTTCTGGTGCAGCAAATGTCTTGGGTGCTCTGGGGATGTGAAGGGGGGCTTGTAACTGGAAGATTGTTGGTTCGAACCTGCTGAGGTCTCTGAACAAGGCATCTCCAAGTAGAGGGGACTTCAGTTGGACTGAGACTCCTGCAGGTGAGAGGTGAGAGCAGGGCTTTGCTGGGAAAAGTTCTAGTTCAAGTTGACTTTCCCTGGATAAACAAAGGTTAAAAAGAAGAGGTACTGTAATGTGTTTGTCTATGGGTGTGTTTGAAGTGCTGCACCTTTGAAGGCGGCCTTCCCTTGAGCTGTCAGTGGGTCCTGGGGTGGCAGGTGGGTGGTAGCAGTGACAGCGGTGGGGACGAGGTTAAGTGCAGCTTTTACACGCACACAGCGAGGGGGAAGAAGAGGGCAGCGGTGGTGGTCCGGCACCTAGGATGAACCAGCTCCTGAGTAAATGTGAGAAATGAGTGTGTGTGTGTTTGTGTGTATGGACAGGGGGCTCAGGTCATAGCCAGCAGCAAGGTTAATGCAGAGATCCTTTCACACAGAGCCTCTCTGCTTTCTCTTTGTCTTTCTGTCTCAAAAAATAGACATGCACATGCACAGCACAAGTTCAAAGCTGAATCTTTTATTTGAAGTGAAGGCCGTATTCTAAACTTCCTTAGGCTGGACAGTCAGTTTTTAAACTAGTGTGCAGCCTCTCTTACCTCGAAACTTTACTTTAGGTTGGCAGGGCTTTCTGTGTCTAATGCCCATATGTTGTTCAGCATTATAATACTGCACAAAAGCTGCTCACTAAAGATTTCTTTAAATGTTTCATCACACCACAACTCAGTGACAGAGAATCCTATATTTACTGTAACATCTCATCAACATGCATCATCCAACAGGAGATCCTTCAGGTAACGATTTCCATCATCCCTTCTTCTTCTTCTTCTTCTTCTTCTTCTTCTTCTTCTTCTTGTTAACCGCCTGTCTGTCGTCCACAGGTTATCGGTTTGGAGATGACACCGTCTTGATTGCCCCATCATCGCTCTTGGTGTCTCGTCCTGCAGCATCTCTTCTTTCTGTTTGTGGCTGTGTGTTGTGTTTGTGGATGTGTGGGTGTGTCTGAGAGATGGCGGGATTTGAAAGGAAACCGTAAACACAGCTGTTTGTGATATGCCTTGAATTCCTGGATTCATTTAGTTCGTTCTGCAGCTCTCAGCTTATTTCTGGAACTAATGATGTATGGATAATATGACATCACATTGTACTGTTAGTGTGTATTTTAGTCAAAATTAACACTTTTAAATGGAATTACCTTTTACTGTTGGAGGATAAGTAAATGCATGCTGCACTTTAACGTTTTGTTAAAGTTCTGACACAAGTTTGTGCAGTTTACAATTGCAAACCACAAATTTATGCAACTGATTAACTGTAGAGAACAAATGGAATAAAGACTTGAAAAGTCAAAAATTAACAGAATCGAATCAAAATATTACATCATCCAAATTTCTAAAAACCATGATCTGCAAAAACTGATCAAAAACAGGTACATGTACAGTGTTCATCAAGTTTCCTTCAGCATGTCGGTGTCAAACACCCCATTTCCTTTGCGTTATTATAATGAAATACCTCACAAGTCAAAGTGTAAGGAAACGGTAGCTGTGAACACAGGAGTCTCTCAAACTCCTATTACTTTATGAAAAGCAGTAAGTTGATGCCTCCCTACTGCACGTGTGCGTCCGATCATTTCTCAACAGACTGGCTTTACATATCATTTCTTGCGCTGATATAAATTACAGTTATCAAACAGCATAATGTCTTTGGTTGTAATTATTTCTAACTTGTTTGTACAAACACACTGTCACGTGGTGCTGATGTTTTTAATGCTTCATGTGTTACCTGCTTCATGCTGACAAAAAAATAACAAAAACACTTTTCCTCAGAACAGTAGGTGAACAGAAAACACAATCTGACACCTTTGAGGGGCGTTTAAACAGATCATCTACTGTATAATTGTAAACTCTTCATTAAGGTGAGTTAAAAGACCTGTATTGGTTCATCCAAATTGAACAAGGGAGAAACAACAAGTAGAGTCAGAAAATAAACAGCCCTTATACAATAAGCACTTTTTAAAGCTGTTGCACAGTCACTTTGCAACCTTGGCCTTTGTGTGTCTTGTTTAGACAGTGCTTTTAGTGTGATTTGTGTCCTTTATGGATGTTCTCTTCAAAGAGATCAATCTCCCCACAAAGCCCTTTATTTATCCATTTACCAGGATTATGAAAAATGTATTAATTAAAATAAGAGCCTTCTGGACGGCATCGCGTCACAGAAACAGATCAAAATAGATTATTTATTGGTAACTCATGAGCAGAATGGGTTTTTTATTTTTTTTACTGAAGATAAAGTTGATCTGCCGTAACCTTGACTAAAGGACAAAACTGACACAGCTAAAGTTTGTGACTTATGATGGAAGTCTTGACGGCAGTTATGTCATCAATCAGCAAACAGACAGATTTGCTTTTTGTCACTGTCTGGATCTGAAGCAAAATAGTTAGTTGATGAAACGATGACGTATCGGTCTCAAGGTAATCTCTCAAGACTCTGACACGGCGCTGGACAAAGCAGCATGTATGGCTCACAGTGGCAGTTTTTGTTTGTGACTTTGACCAAAAGGAACTAAACCAACGTATTTGCGTAGCAGCTCATGAAAACCTGAACTTTAGCATGAGATTTGATGACATACACCACATAAGCAGCAGCGTCTTAAAGTTTACTTAACGCGTCGACAAGCCCTCGTCTCATTTACGATGATTGATTAACATTACAATTAAAATTCCTGGCTGAGATTGTTTTGATTAATATTCCCTTCTTGTCTTGAGGTTCCAAACCACCCATGATGACATGGAAATAAATAAACACCGGAGCACTGGCAGAATTCTCAGACAGACAAACAACCTCTACCCAGGATCTTTGGCGGGAAAGAGAGAGAGACAGAAAGAGAGAGGGGGAGAGAGGGAGAGCACTTCCCATATTTCTGCTGCTGATTGACAAGGCTGACATATGGAATAGTTCACCTATTCCCCAGTGACTGGAAGATGGGGGAGAGCGAAGGGAGAGGAGGGTAAACTTGCCTGCGAGGCTGAGCGCAATTTTTTTTTTTTTTTTTTTTTTAGATTCAGTGCTTCTGATCAAAAGGACTCATATCTCCCCTACTAAATTTAGCACCAGTGGCAATTAGTGGTGGAGCCACACAGCCACTCCAGGAGCAGCTGACAAATGGTACCTTAACAAGTCGGAGATGTGCACCACAATTTGATGGATTTGTGTGTGTACAGCTGAGGGGAAGTTACTGGAGTGTTTTTCCTGCTGTGTGCATGTGATACATATATACTGTGTGTGTGTGTGTGTGTGCTGCTGGCTGAGTGGTGAAAGCATTCTGTTCAGGTTACAAAAAAAAGACCATTCTGATTATATTATTATAACTCAATCATCTATGTTTTTCTATGTTCAGCTTTTCAGTGATCAACATATTAGTAATTTGAAGAAACAGTTTACAGATAAAAGTCTGAAATATAGGAAACATTTTAACCCATAAATAAAAAGATTCCTTTTTATACCATGTTAAAAACTAAAATTACTTCCTGAATTTCTGTTTCAGGCTTAAATTCTAATCAGAGGGTCGTCATCCGTGAGTTCAAGTGGACGTTTGTGCCAGATGTAACCAAGTTCCCTCCATGTTTTCCTGAGACATCACGGTCACAGAATGGGACTTATGTAAATTAACGAGACCCATAATCTAATAATCTAACCCTTGAGTTAAATTGGACTTGCCAGATTTGAAGACATTGCCTCAAGGTGTTAGTGAGATATTGAGTTCACAAAAATGGGACGGACTGAAGGAACCAGAAAATGCGATAACATTTACATTTAGTCATTCGGCAGATGCTTTTATCTAAATGATTTGATTGACATTGTTTGTTAGCAGAGCACAGGGACTGACAGACATGACACTGACATTCTCTCAGGATCAGGGTGCTCAATTAGGAAGGTGCTGTTGACTTGGCTCTGTAGGCGAATGTTGCGTCTGTTGCGGGCACCAACTGGAAAACAGTGTAGGTAAATCAGATGTGCTGCTGGATGTTGGCTCCTCTAAAGAGGTTTAATTGGGTTTTATGATAGCCCTGTCTGTAGGCCATTGCAGTAGTCAAGTCTTAAAATGAAATGATGGTCATGAACTCTCAGGTGCCACAATTAATACTTAAAGATTAGGAAAACAACACTGTGAATGCTGAACACACTATAGCTCATATTTCCATATCATGGTTCAAGACAGGATTGACGTCATCCAGTCATACCTTAATGTAACTGTCTTACACAAACACACAAAACCTCTAACTAACTCTAATAGAACCCAGAGAACATACCCTCTTCAGTACATCAATACATAGCTTCATTCACTCACTTCATTACAATAAGCATGACAAAAAAATAAAAGACTGATGCAGCACGTGTCTGCACCTGCATCGTAACAATGACGGCATCATAATTACAGCAAATTACATTACTGTCAAAACACAGATCTGATGTGGTCACTTGACAGTGTGTAGGAAAAATACACAGGAATGCTGAGCGACAGACCACGAACGGAGAACAAAAAGCGACAGAATGACATCATGGCTCATTTGAGTCACTTTCCAGTTAATGCAGAAACGCAGTGATAACAACAAAGCACCATTTCCTGTAAATGACCAAAACAACCACAATGATAAACACATGAAAAATGATGCAGGAATTTATTTTCATCACATTTTCTGATCTTTGCATTTGTAATTTATCACCTTTAAAAATGAGCTGGTGTTATTGCAACTATTGGTCCTGTGTTATTTAAATCCGTAGGATACTAAACGTTGTTGCCGCTGCATGGAGTAAAGTCGATGAACTGTCCTTACATCATCCTCGCTCGCCCAGGAGAGTCTGTTGTCAGCTAGATGCACGCACACACCCACACACGCATGCACAAACACATTCGCACACTCTTCACATGGCTAGCCAACCTCCTGAGAGAGAAGCAGCTAACTGTCTCAGTAGAGGAAATGAGCTATCTGCTCCACTTCTCACCGAGACACACACTTTCTTCTCTGCACACACTCACACTTGCAGTTCCCCTTGACATTTTTAGATTCTCTGTACTCCTCGCAGATCTTCTGTTTGTTTGTATCTATTTTGTGAACACATGCAAGCATATCTGGTTGTGTGTGTGTGTGTCTTTCTGTGTGTGTACGTGTGTGCATGCAAGCATCCCAAGTGTTGCGAGAGTTTGACCTTAAGCTTCTCCTCCCTCTTTACAGTGCCAACTCTCGTGTTCGTTTCCTGGGCCTTCAAGATATGAGAGGGGAAAATATCTGCCGACAGCCCATCACAGTTCACGGCTCTTTGTTTATCCATTAATAATTGAGCATAGCTGAAAACAATACAAGGTGTGTGCTTGTGAGCGTGTGTTTATTTGTGAGTGGGTATGTATAGCTGAGGGTTGGAGGGCTGGAGATGAATGTCACTGAGGGAATTTACTCCATGCATCGCAGTGTGGGCTGAAGTGTGGGTTTTCTGTTAGTGTGTGGTGGAACAGTATCCTACTGTTATTAGCCTTAGTATTAATATACTGTTTTACATATGTTTTCATATTAAATATATAGATACTATAGAAAAGTATAAAAGTATATTTACTTTTTAGTCTCACAGAGAAATGCTACATAGCTTTAACTTATCTTTATCTAAAGAGCTCCTTAATGCTGTACCATTCACTACGTAGTCTCCATTTTATTCTCACTTGGTGCTTGGTTTACTAAAACTTTTTTAAAATCTGAAAATAGCTGCGTTTTGAGTCTAACAACAAGGTTATTAAGGGTGGTGAATCTGTACCAAGATGATGAGGTTGTAGCCGGTAACACCAAAACCATTAGCTAAAAGACACTAATGCAGACTCGGGTACTAAATATCTCGAGAGTTTTTGGGTGACTTCTTTCTCATGTAATATTTTGACCCATTGTTAACATGAAAAATAGATTAATACTGTACTTCAACATCCAAAGAGCACATTTAAAGTCCTCTACCTCCATGTGTAAGTGGTTGCAAATTATGACTATGTTGTAATTTTATCTGTTAAGTTTAGATAAATACAAAAATAACTTCTCATACCCTTTTCATCCTTTACTCGTATAATTCACTCCTCGGAGATATCCAATACCCGGTCGATTGTTAGTAGACATTGTCACCATTTTTGCAAGAGTTGACAAATTCACAGAAGAACACAAACTCTATTCCAAACCATTAGGGAAACAATTAGGAAATGTGTTTATTTTGCTTTCTTCAATACCATTTTCCACCAGTGTCCTCACTTCACCTCAAAGGAGCTGAATATATTAGTGCAGTGGCATGTTTCCATTGTGTTGCATCCATATGAAGCATGAGAAAGTGGTGCAGAGTCCAAGCCTGAGTTGATTTACTATTTTGAGTTCACATCTAAAACCAGAGTTTGTCTTTACGTCTCACTTTCTCCTCTAATTATGTGGGCCTTTTAGACATTTTTCCCCACAGAGCACTTGCTGCCAGAACAAAGTCGAAATTGTTTCCCCCTCAGAGGCGGCCCTTGAGTGAGAGTCTCCTGACGTCTCTGCACACATAGAGGCGAAGACTACAGTTCTCTAGGGGCTTTCAGCAAAAATAAGTTGCACGAGCAAGTGGCTCTGACGAAGGAAAATTTACAGAAATCTTTCCTGCTAGGGATGCCACCCCTCCATATGTCTTGTCGAGTGTGATGAGAGAGCGTGAGTTGATTTAAAAATGGAGGCCAGTGATCAGAAGAGGCTGTAAAACCGGCAGAGAATTCCCTCTGGTGTTGAATACAACCATTTTGGTCTGAGAAAGTGAGGTCAGGTCCTGAAAATGTAGGCAAAATGTTGATTTGGCTTTAAAATAAGCATTAGATTACAGAAAATTTGGGACATTGCAAGCCTCACCTTTTAGCACATGGTTCCTGGACCTTTGCTTCATCCTCACGTAAAACTAATTGCAACAGAAGCAAAGTTGTGGGATTCAGTATTTACAAATACACATAGACATGCTATACATGCAGCTGGATATTAACTCAGCCTACTTTTAAATATTCAGCTGCACATTAAGGAGATTATATAGGCCAGCATAATCAATACCAATACAAACAGCATTAAGTAGTGTAGACATCAGTTAGGTAAGTGCCATAGAAGTCAATGATTCAGATTAGTCAGCATGTGGTGTTTTTCTGCCAGGAGCAGTACATAGTACTAATATGCTCTTAGTTTAATCTATAATCAAAATTCACTTTGATTGTTGTAGCAAAAGTTATGAGCTCCCCCATAAATCTTGTTGACTTGGTTCGGCCCAATGATCCCACCTGCAGTAAACAGGGAAGTCAAGTCAGTGCCTGGGCTGCAGGTTGTACCAGTAGTGTATGACAGTGATTAAGACAACTGGGGAAATCTAATGATAAACAAAGTACTGTAAGTATTGAATTTGAAACCATTTAACTCCCTAAAGATGACCAATGTCTCACAAAGCAAAAGAAAGTGAGATTATTTAGGAAGCAGAACTGCACCGATTAACATCAGTGGACCTTCACTGACGACACTGAAGTTTTATGTCACATTGAGATATGTGTCATGTAACAATGGTAGAATTAGTACAGAACCTAAAACAGGCACGGAGACCTTAAAAGGTGAAGATATGCTCCAATCCAGTGACTATCAAGTCTTTCTTTTACAGTCGTATCAGCATGACCTGCCTCAGTGGAGCTGCTGCTGCTGCTGCTGCAGCAGAGTTTGTCAGCACACAGCATGCATGTAAGTATTTGATAGTGGCAGTAAGATGCAGTAAATATGACTAAAAGGATGTATAGTTGGAAAATAATAATACATTCTTTCATCTGAAACTTGTTTCTATAATGTTCACAAGTCTTGTCTAAGCTGTTCTTTACCAACTTCCTACTTTTATTATAATGCACTGTCATTCTGTCATTTTGTCTGTTGCTCTGACTTTTTCTTTATATTTTGTTCTGTTTATTTGTCTGTACTGTGTGTATTCATCGTTCGATTCCCATTCTGTCTCTCTCTGGCAGCTTCTCCAACTATCTCTCTACTGTACGTCCATCACCTCTGTAGAAGTCCACCCTCCTGCTCACCCATCAACATGCCAACAGACAGCCGCACTATCCGTGGATGCCACTTCCTTTGATATGGTAAAGCAATATTGTACTTCATCTTTCTTTTTATTTGCCCATTTGTGAAGGAGATGCCATTAGCAGTGTATTATGTTCCTCTGGTGGAGAAAAAATATCTCCAAAAGGATAGTCGGTGGCTGCCCGCATCCTGCAACGCCTCATTAGTGCATTGCCTTCGAACAAACGTATCAACAATGTTCTGAGCTAATAAGCTTTTATATTCCCAGGCTATATGATGTAGAAAGAGGCAGTGCTGAAGGTCACGGGTGTGTTTGAACGCAGCAAGTGGCTCTGTGAGGGAATGATTTATCTGGAATTATTGCTGTGCTTTGCTCTAGAGAGTTGGCTATTGATGTGTGTGGTTGAAATGGCTTCATTCAAGAGGGGCGATAGGGAAAGAGCCTCAGTGGTGACACACACACACACACACACACACACACACACACACACACACACACACACACACACACACACACACACAGAGCTTCACCATCATCAGCTGGACACAGGATCCTCTCTGTGTGCTTCATTTCATTCAGCCTGTCATCTGTTATGTACATAAAGCACACATACAGCGTGCTTCACACACATACTACTGCACATATTGTACTGAAAACGGGCGCCAAGGTAATGTATAAAGCTACAACACAGTGGAAACTGTCTAAAGACCCATCATAAAATATTAAAATGCATGATGAATTTTGGCATTTCTGCCCATTTTTGTGCTTATCTAACTAAATGTGGACAATATTACTGCATTACGTAGACAATGTCACGTTTCCCGGACTTCTACAACAGGTTATCTTTTCAGCTATCAACAGCATCTATAGTAAAATCAGGTTCAGATCACATTTTCTTTAGAATTAAAGAACAAGGACATCTTTTTAAAATCCATTCTTCCACTGATATTTAATGAGCATATAGACATAAATCCGCCGTAGCAATGCCAGTTAACGTTTTTTCCGTCAGCTGTCCATAATTCCTTTCAACCGCAATAAAAAAAGCCGTCCCTGGAAAACTGTTCCCTCTTGCTTCTACTGTCATAATCGCTGTTGTGCTCTTCGCCTACACATTTAATCCCCATCTTAATGCAACAAGTTTTTGCCTCTTCTGTCAAAGTTGTTGCAAGGCATGCTTGAAAAAGCAGAAAATCATTAACTGACAAAGAAGTAGGTTTTCACAAGGATAGGAAAAGTTTTGCAGAGCGAAAATGCTCTTGGAATGCATTCAAGACACCCACAAATTGAATTTAACACTGTGAGCATTTAGAATCAAAGAAGGATTTTTTTAAAATAAGGTACTGTACTGTATGGCCTGAAATATTTACCTTCCTACTCAGTGGAAGCCATTGTGGATGCTAATGTCATCTAATTGCCTAAAATATAAATGTCTGAAAGCATACAGCCCATGAGGATAGACATGGAGGCACAAACACACAGTAAACATTAAAACATACGTACAGCTTCCCACTCTTCCACTCCTGATCATTTAGAATCCACATTAATATGCAATAACGAGCGAGGTAACAAAGTAATTATCCCAATTAGCTCACTGTTCATGCAAGCGAGCTCAACTGTATCTGTTATCATCCTACTATTCCAAAGGCATCCTCTGGGGATTGCAGACTGCTTGTGCACACCCCACACAGTCATGACCACGTTCCTGCAAAACATCTGGCCAAGCGCAGTGGGACACCAGGATTTTATAGTTGTGTTTTGTTTTTTTTTTTCAGTTCTCTCTCTTTATAGTTTGGAGATTTCTACCTCAGCATTTGCTTCTCTGCTATCGAGAGCTCTGTTTTCTTGAAGTTGTGCCGGTTTTCAGGCATCCCCCCCCCCCTGTGTTTATTTGAGTGTTTGAACGTGTAGTCCTGGTGGGATTGTGGGAGTCGGAGTACTGTCAGGTCTAATTGCTGTGTGGTGTGGTGGTAGGGAGACGGGTCTGATTAGGGAGGAGGTGAGGGAAAACATGTCCCTGCTCTCTTCTCTCACTGTCTCACCCGTTTTGTCTCTCCAGCTCTGTTTTCCCCTCTTCTCTCTCCTCTTCCTGACTCTCTACATGACTACACAGAATGATGGCAGTCCTGCATGGCTCATTAACTGGCAGAGAGAGACCGACAGACACAAAGGGATGAGAAAAGAGAGAGGAGATGTAGAGAGGGCAGCCCACAGACTTCTCTAACACAGGTTACCACGGTGCTCACCCTGGCGTCTGTCGACTACATCAAAGCCTTTAGATGCCAGTCGAGGGGCAACATGAGCTGCCAAATGAGTTAGGAATATAGAAGGATCAGGAATAGTAGCTAGTGGGAGGAAGTACTAGCAAGGACTAATGAGTTTTATATATTTCATTTCTCTGATTTTCTTTAAACCTTTGTCAGTTTTACCGCCTCTGCTTTTTTGCCATGTAACTCAAAACCTAATTTGAAGAATCGGCATCAGTGCTTGCACTGTAATTAACTTGTCCAGCAGTCATAATTATAGTCAGTGTAATATTTTAGCGATCATGAAGTGTGAGCAATATCACTGAAGGCATGCTTTTATTGCACAAAAAAGAAGTTATATAAAATTTTGATGCATCATAAAAGCAGTAGTACATTCTTAAGATCACTAGTCGTGTTTGTGTATAATATAAACTCATTAATATGATCTTTAGCCAGTATCACAAGATTCACAGTGTTAAATGTAGAAATCATTACTTATATGTGCTTGTATATACCGACATAAATATTTATTACTATTTGTCACATCAGGAGCTCAGTGTTTTTTTTTTTTTTTGTACCGTTCTCTTGTTGGAGCTAATGATACTAACTATAATAATATAGGATGTGTTTCACAATAAATATGTTTTAATTTGTTTTAGTTGATTTCCTATCTTTGTTTGTGAACATTAAGAACTGACGGCAATACATTATTTAGTAAAGATTTTATGAATAGAATTCTTGTTGTAATGTTGTGAAGCAAAGAGAAAAAGCAAAGTAGCAAAAAGTGATTAAACAATCCCACATAAACAACTTGTGCTTAAAGTGAATGTGTAGTTACTGAATTCCAAATACGTACCATCATTTCTATTCTATGCAGATGATGCACTACTTTTTTGCTCCACTGGAGTTAGATTGTGGTCCATCCTGAAAGTCTGCTAAATGTTTAACACGCATTATTGTGAGGATGTTTTGATGAGATGAGGCATCTCTCTGTTCGGTGCTTTGTAAACCTCTTCCTCAATGAGAAAGATGCAAGAAAACCCACCAGATGGTATCAGCACACCTGTGAAATAATCATCACAAGTTTTTTTTATCGGTTCTGAGTCATAGAGTGGAATAAAAAAAAACAAAACAGAAAGAGCAAGACTTCAGAGACCGAGGGTGAGAGTCTAAATCTTTTATCCTATCTCTAGGTTCAGAAAGGGTGGAGAATTGTGGGCTGGATTATCAGCACTAAGCCACAGAAAGAGCTCAACTGTAGCTCTTCAGTGTCCTGAAAACAGGTGGAGTATCTACCTGACTCCCTGCCACACAGAAAAATCTGCAATCACGACTCATTGGCCTCTGAATGGAGTTACTGTGCACCTGAGGGTCATTTAATTTGCCATTTAATTTCCCCCTTAAACAGAAGAATACTGTATGAACTTCTCCTGATCATCAACAGTGACAGCAGCAGCACTATTGCTGTTATCATTGCTAACTCAGTCACATAAGCATTTGTACACGAACAAACTGCTAATTTTGCCAGATATACTGATTTCTGTGCTGTTATCTGGGCATGTTTTCATGTGGATTCAAACTGCCTGCCATCTCCGCTCCTTCAGCTACTTCATGTTGATGCCGGCCTGTTATTCAGTCGGGAGATTCGACATGAGTCCAGGAGAAAACACTTGAAACGCTATTAAGTCTGTAGTGGGGCTTGTGTGTGCCAGTTGTAAGCCTCCTCTTGTCAATATGACTGTAGGATGCACACAAGAGCACTGGCTGGATGGAGAGGAAGGGAGAGGGAGATACTCTGCAAAAAATGCCCATCCTAACAAGCCATTGAGTCTCACGTTTTGTATTGAAATCAGATTTTTCTTTAATCAAGTGAGAAATTGAGCCAATAACTTCAGTTGTTACCGCTGCAGATTCAATTTCCTCAGAATTGTTTTGCAGAAATAAAACCATCTGCATGATGGTGGGTACAATAATATCTTGAAAAAGGCAGATTGTTGCATTAGTTTATTTGTACTTTCTTGGAAATATGAAGTGTAATTAATTGCTAAGATGTGACATTTTCTCACTCTACACAAATTTTTTCCACTTGTTTTGAAGAAAAGACATAGCTCTGATACTCTGTACTGGATTAAATAACTTGTGATGATAGATACTTCTTGCAGTGGAGGCAGAGATTGAGTTAGAGAAGAGAATGCTTGTCAGGGCCCTGATTTCACCGTTCTCCGCTGATGACGATAATAATAACCATTCCAGGAGTGGCAGCAAATGGGGAGGAGAGAGCACAGACGTCTTTTTAAAGAGGCGTACACGTAGTTACTTTCTGCAATCAAAACATAGATTTCTGAAGACGGATTGGAGCAGAAAACACACCCGTACAAACGCACACAGAACAAGCAATAGATTGCAGTGCACACATCCTGTTGTTTGCCATCGACTTAGGATATTAGGCTGGTATTTGTGTACAATAATCAGCAGGTCCTTGACAGACTAGTCTCCAGACAGAGACATCTGAGCAACGATTGTCTGGTAATCAGGCTATGTGGTTTAGGGCGGGGGGACTTGGGGAGTAAAACCTTGTAACTCCAATTATGATAATTGTTGTGTTTAAATGTTTTGAGGTGAAGCATTCACTGATTTAAACGTGCCCACTGCTGTTTCAGTACAAAATGGAAAAATCTCTTACATTATTGGTTTGTCCATGACAGCAGTGATGTGCTGTTACCTGCCAGAAACATTGTGCATACTGTATATGGAAGTGTTTTGCCCCCCGCGTTGAGTCCATATGTCACGAATCATAATGTTGCTTGGTGAAGGGAAATAACATCCTGTTATTATCTGCCAAGTAGAAAAAATGTTGGTTTATACCTGTGTATGCTATAAATCGCATGTTTATAGAGTGTGCATGTTGTGTGTGTGTGTGTGTGTGTGTGAGTGTGTGTGTGTGTGTGTGTGTGTGTGTCCTAATAACTGTGCCCCTCAAACTGCATTTTCCTGTTACCCTGTTGCCTTCAGATACTCCTCTAGTCTCAGTCCTCCCCCTCCTCTCCCCTCATCTTCTCTTGTTTTTTTTTCTTTCTTCTTCCCGCGTCTTGTCGTATGCGTGATCACTCCCTCCTCCTCTCTCCTCCTCACTCTGCATCCCTCTCCTCCCACTATTCCCCCTTGACGCTTTTAATCTTGGGTTGATGATACTTGGTGGAAGCACTTAAGTTTCTGTGCCAGGTGTCTCCCCACGCTTAACATCCTGGGCTTAGCTCCTCATTTCTGCGACTCCTTCGCCTCCCTCCTCTTTCCCTTGAATACACACACACACACTCAGTGGTATGCAGCTACTGACTCTATGCACGTGCTTAATATACTGTACATGTATAGAATCACATAAATAATCACTTCATGACACGCCTTTGCACACCTGTTGTGAAACCCACATTTAGCTGTCCTTTAGTTTTGTTTTCACCTGCACATTTTATAAAGGAAACGTATAAATGCCAGTGGTGCAGGAGTATTTCACGTATGTGCAACAGGTAAAGGCTTTTCAAAAGTTTTCTTGAAATAAGTGCACAGTGTTGTGGAAAAAAGAGTCGAAACAAGAAAATTTGATGATTTTAGAAGATGATTTAAAAAAAAAAGGCTAAATTTAAAAGGCTCAATTACATTAAAAATGGCTTCACAAGGAGAATTTTATAGTGTAGGGGTCTTGATGGTGTCGCTTAAAAGCATTCTCCAAAAAAAGTTTGATGCACATCGAAGCCTGTGTAATTACCGTGCACTTAAATAGATGAATCAAATCTCCCAGCAGCCGTAACACTTGCTGAGTCATATGGATGTTGATTTGCATTGACTGTACAAATGCTGTTTACAGTTAACATATCGTTATTGAGATTTAGGCAATGTGTGGAGAATTGGTGTGCTGAGTTTGCTTAGCGTTGCTTTGTTCTTTAAAGGCACAAGGGGAAAGGGATGAGACGGAGGAATGAGAATGAGAGAGAGGAATGGAGAAGGCAAAGAGAGGCAGAGAGATAAAGCGAGAGATAGCTCTCATGTGTTTATGATATGTTTGTTTGTGTTGCCGCGGGGACCTCTTTTCTTCACCCCCCATTTCCTCTTGCTCTTTTTTATTTTTTCACTCACTGTCTGAATATTTTTTCTTTCCGTCATGTATCTGCCGCCTGTCCAGGCAACGCGCTCTGTTTCACTCTCGTCTGATGTCTCAATTAAAATTAATGTGTTCAGTCTGCTCAGATAAAGAAGAAAGAGGAGGGAAAAGCCTTTCCAGGAACAATGGCAGCGTCTTGCACATTGGTAACCAATCCTTCCTTGTCTGGGCCCACGCTAATGCTTCACAACATTGACAGCTCTAATGGCAAAGCTCCTCTGAAGGGGGATTTTAAAAAACCAGGGGCCAAAATGAACCAGCATGCCTACTGGATGGCATACAGTTCACTTTATTGTGAAACTACTACCTGACTAATCATCATGTTTTACTCAGTTGTACTCGGGTTAGTATCAACATCAGCTTCTCCAGTGTGGGATAATCAGACAGACAGAAGATGGTGGGTTGTGTGTGGTCATCCTAGGAGGTGGATTCATTCAGACTGGCCCCCCCTCAATGCACCATCCTCCTTTCCATGTTTCCTTGTCCTTGAGATGTCTTCATCCCTGGACTTGGCAGTGGCACTCCTCTGCCCCTTCATCGGGACAGAATGCTGGTGTCAGCACTGCCTTTCCCCCACTTCCTTACTCAACCTCCTCCACCTTTGCCTTTATCTGTCACTTCTTCTAAAGATGCTCTCTCCATCTCCGGTACCCCAAGGGTCAAGCTGGTGGAAGAACAAGGCGGAGGGAAAGAGGGGGGGAATGGAGGGGCAGGAGAGGAGTAACAGGGGGAAGGGAGAAAAAGGAAAGGAGGGAGCGAAGCACCTGACTTGAAGGCAGGAATATAATTTCAGCCGGGCGGCTCTGTTTAAGGTTAAAGCCTGATTTGCATTTCAAAAGCGGCGGCCAGCCATGTTGCCACCTCAGGGACGCCATCGGACCAACCAGCGTGTCATTTAATGTCAGCAGGCACCAGGGCCTTGATGAAATTAATAGAGCAGCCTGTGATTGATAACAGCAGCGTTCATCAACACGGCCGTCATGATCGTCCTCCTGTCCCTCTTCCTTCTCCCACAAGCCCAGGTGTCCACCACAGCACTTTCAAAGCTCTTATAAGTCCCACTGCTTTACTCTGCTCCTGATCTCCCAGCTGGTGTCTCAGTGAGGAGATCATCTTCTCCTGCGTACCCACAGGGTGATTATAAAAAAGAAGAAATGCAGGTGATTTGATTTCAGACAGAGACAGATTCTACTGGTGTGGGTCTTGATGATACTGTCTGACTGTTACCATCTGGTTTTGCTGGTTGGAGTTTGTATGTGGGCAGTTTAATTGGGTTAAGTTAAGTAGCTTACATCAGTAATAAATGAATTTCCACCTGTGCGAATATGCATATCTATGCAGAGAAGGTAACTTTGTATAGCTTTAAAACTTGTATCCAGATTATTGTGTTGATTGAAATTCAGATTTACTAACTCAGCACCATGTTAACAATTATTATAGCGCACATTTTCAATGAATATTCACACATTTTATGAAAATCCACATTTTATGCTGAAATGCCAGTTGCTTAATCATTCACATTAACCATTAGAGTATAACTACCGGTTGATATCCAGGTGGACACGGTTCATTCTGGATATCAGCCACCACAGTGTCTGACAGCCAACTGTTTCTCTGATACTCAGTGTTTTGCAGCGATAAAGACATGAACCTGAAGCCCATGTAGTAGTGAGTCAGGGCGAGTTGGAGATAGAGAGGCCCAGTGGGAGGTGTCAGTGCTGGGCACGGGATGAAGCTGTTAGCCTGCTGCTAATGGATGTCCTGATCCTAGGGATTGGTGGTCACCAGGGTCAGACTCGACACACATTACACCTTCAAGACAAACCTACCAGGCCTCTGTGTGTGGACAGAAGACAGATAAATGAAGAAGAGAGGGTGAGATGAAGGGTGAGAAAGAGGAAGGCAAGAGTGGGAGACAGAAAAAGACATAAAGAGCAGAGAGACAAGAGTTGGACTTAGTGATGAGAGGCAGTAAGAGGAAGCACAGGCCAGAGAGATGAAAGCGAGAGATCTGCTTGTCCTGAAATGACTTGATATGTTCTTGTCAGTCTTAATCTCTGGGTGTTGTGGAGGAGCGGGTGGGAGGGAGGGGTGGAGGCGCACAGTAATCTCCTTCACAAGCTATGGACAGAGCTCGCCGTTTCCCAGCCTGCATTCAATTCCACAGTCATCTCCAATCCACTTCATAAGAGCATGTTATTTTGCACACATCTCTCCTCTAAAGCGGCGGCATGCACATGAAAAGACAAAACAAGAGGTAGATGGAAGGGAGATTCAGAAGCTTCTTTCTGCTTTCTCTCTCTCTCCTTTCACTCATTCACTCATTTACATCAGCCATTATCTCTGTATATTGAAAGCGGCGAGATAAAGAGAAAGGGAGGAAAAAAAAAAAACAAGTGCCAGACAAAAAAAAAAAAAGAAGAACAATAAAAGGAGGCAGAGGAGGCGCAGCAACATTTGAATCAATTACATCCTAAAGAATCTTTCATTTGCATCCGTATCTGTTCAAACCTGAACAAATGCCAGATGCCTTTGTATGTCCAGTTATTTATAGTGGGTGTTTTTTCCTCTTGTAATTGTGCAGGAAATATCAAATTTGCATAGAGTGATTATTGTTGATTGTTTATCTAGCCGTCAGGACGTTTCAATATTCGAAGGCTGACAGGTTGTCAAGTACTTAAAACTCATTTATTTGGGGAAATTTGCATGTAATTTGGCGGTAATGAGGGGGATGTCTGTGGTCATGGATTAGATGCCGGAGATGCTGCAGGGAAAAGAGGGATTCTGGCTGACTGGCATTCCTCCACTTGAAACACACGCTTTATCCTCGGCTCGGCTGCCGGGGTGATGCTAACGCTACCTAGCTCTGCCTACTCAAACAACAGAGGATTGTGTACAGACGCTTGGCATAGCTATGGACCTAATAACAGAAGCGGAAGCGAGCCAACAGCACTGCTCTACACAGAAGAACCGTGCTCAGCACTGTTGTGTCACCCTGCAGCCCCACTGTCAGGGGCGAATATTATATGCTAGTAAACAAAGTATCAGCACAGCAGATGCTAACTTGCCTAAACATACATTATATAGTGTAAATTCTCAAATTGAAGCTGGTATCCAAACAGCAGCCAAGATACTAACAAGTCTGGTCCCTTTGTAGTCACAATCAACAAAATCATGTTGCTGAGTTTCCGTCTATCACAGAAGTCCTCCTCTTCCACAAAACAATTCCAGTCAGTTCTACTTTTTTCCTGGGGTCATGTTACTGTCAGTAAAACTCAACTCTTCTTCCCAATGTTTTACATGAACAGCTTAACATGGTAGCTGGGGTCATGCCCTTTCAGGGTTCCCTGCAAGACTTTTAAAGTAAAAGATGTCGCATGTGAGAGAAGCATCGAGTTTAATTGACATGCATCTTAACAATGAAAAAAAAACAGCAAAGTAGAAAAAACATCTTTTGATTGAAAACACACAACAGGAGAATGTTCACAGTTTTAGTTTTGATAAAAATGAAGCATTGGAAAAGTGAATTATGCTTCATACTAAAAGAAGATGAGAAGGGTGTGCTCAGTGGCACATGTATCCTTGCACGAGATGGTGAAAACTGAACTCTTGGTGCCTCAAATGCAGCTGGAGATTAATAAAGTATAAATACTATTATTATAGAGATGAGTCCAGTTTGTCTCCCCAGTCCACACAAATCCAAATCCGGAGTAAAAAGCATGATTAATTGTGTCAAATCCGACCACAGAGCTTCCAGTGGGGTTTTGCTGTTAACTGCATTGTCTTTCATTATCAGTCCTTGGCTTCATCTTTCATCTACTAAGGTACTGGACACAGTGAGCTAATGAGTAAACATAGCTGGGGGCGACCAGGAAACGCACACACAGAAACCCCACTTTGATGAGTCGCTTGTTTGTTTATCTCCGCTTGAATTTCAAATTCTAACGGTCTATTTTACCTGTCACAGGCAAGTTCAGACCTTGAGAGCACCGGGTTTAGCAGCGGGTAGTCTCTGGCTGGGATACGATATGAGGCTTCACACCACACAGCAGAGCATGAAACTTTGAGCGCATGTTAAAACATTCAGCGTGTTTTACCTTGAGCCCAAGGTCATCTTCAAAAAGAAGACTCTGCAAAGCGAGCCCTTAGTTCTCAGCTCACAGACTGACTGACTGGCTTGTTGGCTGACTCACTCGCCTGAGTACATGAGGAAATACAGCAGAAAGAGCTCGCCGGCACCCACAAAAGCAACTCCCACACCTCTGTGACTCACTCAAAGTCACCTCAACTCCAAGGTTAAACGCTCGCTGTATTTCCCTCTTAAATATAGATCTGTCCCTGAGTCGGGGCTGTAGCCTCTGTGAATATGAGCCACTTGGTGGATGTATCTACCGTATGCATGTGTGTGTGTGTGTGTGTATGTGAGCTACTGTCATTCTCTAATGTGCTTATATCTCTATGTGAGTGTGTGTGTGTGTGTGCGTTCATATGGCTTTTTTAAAAGGATGAGTGAGGATAATCGGCCCCCAGCGCACCGGACTAAAAGGCCGGGTCAGAGTTTTAAGGAGAAACTATGTATTTCCCATCCCTGGATAACGGTGATGAAGTGGGCCCTTGTGACTCAACCTGAGAGCATGAAAAGGGCCTCAGAGGGGACCCGCCATAGCTGGCCCTCTATTTATTGTCCTAGCGGCTGCCTCAGTTCTCTTCGCCGACCGCGGCAAGCGAGGAGAGAGAAAAGAGTGGAGTGGTGGAGAGCTCGGTACTTTACCTACCCAGCAGCCACTCTCCACCATGAAAGCCCAGGTAATGTTCCCTGTTCAGCGTGATAACATTTCAAAGAACACCAACATTGGTATGTGTGTCTGTGCACGTGTGTGTGTGCCAGACAAGCTACCAGCTGCCACTGTTTTGGTGACACTGTTGACTTATAGGCTTCTGGTTACTAAGACCTGGTGACCATCCTCACTCAGTGACGTCTGTCACCATAACATATCTGAATCCTTGTTAGTTCTAATGAAGTTAGAGGTCACATTGGTTTCTAAATATAACTGTTAGCACATGGTAATCCTCTAAAGTGGCAGATTGTACTATCAAACATGGCAACGCTGAGGATGGGAGACGGCAACAGGCCAGAAAAGTTTCATTTGGGAATTCGGTGCAGGTTCACTGGTGCAGCAGATACAGTTATTTTTATAATAATGCTGTTGTTTTGATTTTATTTAAAATTATTTTCTAAAAAATAAAATGTATAAAGGAGCAGTCCTCAAGATCAGTTTATTCATCATAGTGTGCGCTAAACAGCCTACGGGAACTGATCAGCCTACTGATCAGGTGTTGGACTATTAACAACAAACCAAAGAAGAAGATATAATATTGTGTTTGTTTCTATCTTTGTTTTTAATTTGTTCATCTGATCAATCATTAAATTAAACTAATTTTAGCACCAGGAGCTGTCCACTGTGTGAACTTAAGCCTGTAAATGGTTTTTGATAGACCCATAGGTTGTTATCTGTTGTCCCTGATCCAAATACTAGATGCTCCTAAGCCCCAAAACTGTGCTAGATTCCAGATAAAACTTATTTATAGCACATAGCACCAATTTCCATGAATCCTACATTTAAGAGAACTTAAAGTTATATCAGCTACTCTTTTGTTTTTTTGGTTGATCTCACAATTTGATTTCTGGGTGCAGGATATCTAGAACCCATTCAGTAGGAGGAATTGATATCGGTGTCTTGGACACTTATGGGCAAGCAGATGTCTCCCACACCGACCCAAACAGTTGGACCTAAAGTAATGTTATCACTCAAGCAAATGCTCTAAAGTGGACAGTTTATATTTAAAATCGATCATTGTCAGTCAATTTCAATTTTGCACCTTCAATTTCTCTTGTCTCATAAACACACAGGCTATCTGGGCTCTCGTGGGACAGTCAGTCAAGCCAGTAAATGTTGCTACAGTACCAGTACATCTCAGCACTTGTCAGCATTGCAGCGTTATTAATTCTTATCCCTGTACAGTGTGTTGACAGCAGAGACAGAAAAATATGTAAAAGTTGACATGGCTGACATTGTGACAGGCTGACAAAAATATGAAGTGGAGGTTTATATGTGCTTCATAGATGATCTATAAATAAATGGTTTGGATGGGATCTATAAAAAGTGTCTACCCCATTAGTTTTTCCCCTCTTGTTCTTCTTTGCTGGGCTCTGCCTTAGTATTTCTTGTATCACTTCTTCCCTTTCCCTTTTTTGACTATACCTCTCTCCCTCCCTCCTTCTTAAGCATCTCAATCTCTGGATGACTGCCTACCTCTGTGCCTGAGTCTGGGAGTTGGCTGGGGCAGAAATAAACCACAGTAATGGCTTTGCTTTGCTGCTAATCTTGTCATAAGAAGGTGCGGCCCTGGGAGGATAGCTCCTCGCGTGTGATATCCTAATTTAAACATCAAAAGATTCCATCATTAGGAAGCGTGCGTCTAGCCCCAGTTTTCAAGGGAAATTATTACATCTTGCTGCCGCAAAAGTGTAATGCAGGAAGACATTTCTGTCAAGCACACATACAAACACACACATAAATCTCACTGGACTTGATGTTTGTGCACTTGAAGAAAAACATCATCATTAGCAGCTTTCTCTTGTGATAGACGGAGCGATGACTTTTTGTGACGCGGCCCGCCGTGGGCTCTGATGATAGCCTTCATTTGGAGCTGCTACTTGGTGTTTGAGATTTGAGACAGGGATGGGATCTGCTAAGTGGGATCCAGGCTGCGTCCTGACAGCTTCTCTGGTGGATCTCCCTGTGCTTCAGAGCCATCACGCTGAATCTACGCATGTCGTGCAGCAAGGGAGCGTCGGGCCCTAACACACCTGGTTAATTTTATCATATACTGCTTGACAGGTGCAAATCCACACAGGAGGAGTCAGCTGGAGAGCCTACATGTGTACATCTATCTTTAAATGTGTGCTTCTGTACTAGAGGCACCATTAAAGACACTGATGATATGATCCTGGCATAGTTTATAGAACTTTAAAAGTATTAGCATCCTGGATTTAATTAAATTCTACCTTTAAAAATGTAGATGTTTTATAGGTTGATTATAGTACTACAGTATAAATTTGGCTAATTTAAACCTGACACTGTAGTTCACTGCAGCTCTTACAAGTATTTTAGTATTATTATTTGTTATTTAATTTATTTGTAATTGGCTTGCAACTAGACTACACAGTAAAGCATTCAAAGACTAAAGAGCAGAGATATTCCACAAACTCTCTACTCTCTCAATGCATTTGTCATTTTCCTGGACCCGTTCTACACATCTGGCTCAGTGCACCAGTGGTTTCTTTCTTATTTTTCAGCACATGTTTTATTGGCTTTGTTCGAGGTTTGTGCAGTGCTGATTGTTTTTCCCCTGTTTTCTCAGATTAAAAATGTCTGGCATTATTCATGCTGATTTATTCTTTTTAACAACAAAGACAGTATACACAGGAAAGACGAGGCTAAAACTAAGTCGTTTAAAACTATTGTTTGAAGAATCAGTCTCACAGGACACACTTCAGGAATAAAAAAAACACCTGTCAGTCACATGTTTCAGCACGTTTGTTGTTTAATGTATCTAGTTCCTGTACATGTGGAGGTGACTGTGTTTTAAAGAATAGGCCACGTAATTCTAGTACTAATAGGATTATATACTGTACTGGCCAAAAGAAACAAGGAACTCACACAATCCCCCTTTTTAGTTGGCTTTTCTTGTGCAGTGTTTCAGCCAAATATGAGTCTCCAGTGGCCCCACAATATCAAAAGTAATCTGTTAATTTAAGATGTTATAGCACTAAAAACGGCACTTTGAATCAAAGTCTTAAGTTGGTTAATAGGCTCTCCAACTGTTTGGCTCCTGTAATTTGAGTGTTCACTGGGGACAGCGCCTGGTGTATGTGATCTATTGCTTCACAGCAGCACTTACGTCGAATTATTAGCTTGACTGATGATGGATTTAAGAGTGAATCAAGAAGTAGCATGTTCTATAAGAGAGTGCCATCAAAAGACCAAAGAGGTGTTTGCTCTTTCCTTTTCACTTTCAACTTTCTTTTAGTCCCTGGCTCTCTCCCGTGCTCTCTCTGCGTCTTTGTCTCTGTCTCACTGTGGCTTTCTTTCTCTTCAGGAATATTACTACAGTAGGTTTCAGTTGCTGTATGATTTATTCATTGTTGTGTTTTTTCCTTCTCCTTGAATGTTTGGTAGAGAGGACAGGAAACTTTGAACCAGAGTACAAAGCAATGTATATTTGGGTCACACAATTTTCACATTGCTTCTGAGAGCCTTGTGTGTGTGTGTATTAGTGTGTGTGTGTGCGTGTGCACATGCACGCTCATGCACGTATGGTCTTTCTCTCTCCTTACTTTGTCTCACTGCCTCTCTTCTGAGAGCTTGTCTGGTGACTGGGTCGACTCCTCTCCTCTCTGCCACGTTTGTCCTTGAAGTGAGAATCAGCAGGGTGCCCCGATCCAAGGGGAGGCTGGTGGGGAGGGAGGGGGTAGAAGAAGGCGAACAGGGCAGAGAGGTTGGGAGCTAAATAATGGATGATTTCCCATTGAAATAAAGGCCTGGTGAAAACAAGGGGAGCGAGCATGTCATTACCTGGGAAACAGCAGAATGCTTAATTTTAAAAACCACGTAGCAGAACGAGGCCCCAGCAAAACCCTGCGTGGTAACTGGCATCAGCATTGGCACCGCTGTTCAGTGTAATCATCCCAGTAATGTAAAATTCACTGTGATACTGAGACTGTTTGTTAGGTGTCATCACAAGCAATGCAACACCTAATAGCGTTATGTCATTACGTCAGTGTGAAAGACTGAGCCAAGCCCAAGCAGCATGACAGTTCCCACTTTATGTTTCTCCACGCCGTGACTTTGACCTAACACCATCTCAGCTTGTGCTGATTGACTCAGCAGTCATTATCCCTCCTCCTCCTCCTCCTCCGCCCCATCACCACACCCAGACAAAACTTGTCTGGCCCTAAGCCAAGCTGGTAAAATATGAGCCGACACTGAACCTATGACACCACTTCCTTCCAGGTACATTAGCGTCACTTGCCAAGCCTCACCTTCACCACCGACGACCCCGCAACTCAGCGTGTTTTTAAAATCTTGTGCACATAATCAACATATTCACACCTGAGAAAAGTTGTATATTTTCCTCTGGTGTGAAAGTTGATAAATAACTAATTTGGGTGTCAAGAAAGCAAAATGAAATTATCCTGTCGTGGAGGTATCTGAATCGAGCGATTTTGCCAAATGCTAACGCTGGGTTGTTTGAATTTATGCTGTTCCAGTGTCAGAAGTGTGAACAATTTTCCTTGTGTGCTAGACAGTCACAATGTTGCACAAGTTACTTTTTGCGAGTTAATTATTCCAACCCCACATCTTCTGATGGCATTTTGAATTATGAATTCAGAAATGAGCAGGAAACTGCAAAACAAAATCAGGCTAACGATGTTAGCTGTAATTAAAATGGAGAAGTAGCAGGCTGCCACACTATTGGCTTGGAGAGAGATGTATTAGCCAGGCATATGGTTATGATAATTAATCCCAGGACTACAGAGAAACAAATAAACACACGCTAAACAAACAGGGGGGACCAGCTGAGGGCTGCAGGCGTGGATACTTCTGGAGAGGAACCCAAAAATAAAAAAAGACAGATCCTTATTGTCACATTTCTGCAAACAGGAGTATGAATCACACATGCACACAAAAATGCAAGAAAAGGAGGTTGACAAGCAAAGTGAGCAGGACAACGAGGAGAAAAGACACTGAAGAGGGGATACGGGGAGAAGACGAGGGATCACCTCCTCAAGGAACTTCCATGCATTGGAATTTATCCCAGATTTGCTGTTTCCCCTCAAATAAGAAACTCATGGTCTTCCCTTTGTAGTCTGCACTATACACAACATTCATCTTTTAAGGTGTAGCTGTAAACATAACCTTTGTTTTCATATGCTATTTTCCATCAATAGTATCATTCAGTCACTAATATGAAGCTATTAGTGTTGGCGGCATTATCTCTCTTTTTGTTTTACACAATACAAACGAAAGCTTCATCATTACAAAAGAACCTCATCTTCTTACAGGCTCTGAAATTAAGAGCCAACCCTCTGTATGGGCTTATAAATAACTGGAAATGTTTCCCTTCTTAGTGTGAATGAGGAGAGAGTAGACAGGGAAGTGGGGCCATCCAGGCCCAGTGGCGTGTGAATAGACATGGTGAGGGTTTGTGGTGAATTGGAAGAAGAGACGCTCGGATAATGCTCTCTCTTTCCCTCTATCTGCTCCCAGTTGGAGGATGAGGGAGACAGAAGGGACTAGCTGCTAATAAGGCGTTGGGTGAAAGGCTTTGGGAAAGCTCCCTGCGGTGCTGGTCTGTAATGGAGATAAGCATTGCCGTGTTGTTGTCTCACAAAAATCAACAAAGGGAACATGCGATGGGAGATTTGCGGCCGCATCCCCAGTGAAAAGTGGGGCTTTCACGGCGCCGTAATGTTTAGCAGAATTAGAAATCATTAGGCCCAGCACCGAGGGGAGAGCGTGCCAGACACCCGTGCCCCAGTTAACGCTGTTTTCAAAAGCCGCCCGTAATCCATTCCTGAACTTGCTTTCTTCCATTCACCTTCAGATGTAGGCAAATCTGATGGAAGGAGTGAAGGGAGGAAAATAGAGACTAGCTGTCTGTGTTTGTTTGTTGTGCTGTATTTGTTTGGCAAAATCTTCAGCTAAAACAATCTGCATCCCTGCACCTTGTGATCTGCAGAAGTGATAAGGCCTCGGCCAGGCTGTAGTTAGACTAGCAGCAGGTGCCTTGCCAGGCAGTGGGGGGATACAGAGGATGCTGATAAATGGGGCCAGTTTCCTGCATAAAGCACAGCGTCCTACAGAGGGACGAGAGATAATGTATGCAGAGTTCACAGGCGCTGTGGGTTGCTGCTGCAGGGCGGGCGGACATCTTTGGAGCAAAATGATAGCTGCATAGAGATGAGGAGACTTGCAGGTGGTTATTTCAGCCGAGTTGTGCGCTCACAGGAAATATGGAATGGACCCCTGTGATCTGTAGATCCATGCCTGCATGTTTGCTTTACTTGAATGAGAGAAGATGTAACGAGACAGAAGTGGTCAGAAATATATATTTTTTTAACTAAACTTAACCCACAGATCGTAGTGAAAAGCCAAGTTCAGACTGTAGTGTTGAGGTATGTTTGTAGAATTCAGCTGTTAAGGTGTAAAACCAGTCTCAATATGTCAACTTTATAAAAACTAACACTTGTTTTCATGTACATGTTGTCTGTGAAGTTTTACCTTTTTCTGCTTTTGCTTTCACATTTATTAAATCCACTTTTTCTTTATCCTCTAAAGTACTGTAGCTGCAACATTGTCAGGATGAACTCCTTCTACACCATCTGAATCATATATACTACAAAAATATGTAAAAATATGAAATATATTCCTTTTTACCACTGTAGTGTTTATAACTGATGCTTCGACAGCAGCTGGCAAACACACAAAACACAATCACTAAAGGAAACACTCTGCTGCAGTTAACAGAAGTCTCTTTGGGACCTTGTTAAGCAAGATTTAACCTCTAACTGCAGTTAACTAGCCGAAGCTAGCTGCGCTAACACTAGCTGCTAACCAGCTGGTAATGAATGCACTGGGCCGGTGAGGTCAAGCCTGGTTGTCTGGGGACCCATTAGCAAGGCGAGCGAGTCCTCCTAGCCCGGCGCTCACACTTTCCCTCCCTGCACAGGCCCTCTGTCCTGCAGGCTCCAGCTAGTAACGCCGCCCCAGTTCAGCGCCAGAGGCCAGGCCAAGCTCTGCCCAGGGATCCCACCTCGGTGAACTGTCATTTGTCTTGGCTATCCTGGCAGTGCCACAGGCTATGTTAAGCCTTGATCTATGGGGTGTGCCAGCTTACTTGGCCCAGGGACTTAGATGCTGTATCCATTGCAAAACTGCACTGAGTTGGGCTAAGGTTTGTTATTAACTCTTGGTTGAGTCGATGTTGGACATGTTTAAAGAATACCACGTTTTTCCAGAATCACAATCACATTTTTCATAAGTGTTATCCTACATTTCACCCTCAGCACAACAGTATCTTTTGAATCAGACAAAGCTGTCAAGTGAAGGCCTTTCTCTGCCTGCTGGTTTACAGTATCTCCAATCTACTGTGTCCTGGCTCTGGTGTTAAGTGTCTGTCCAAAGGGTCTGTGTTGCTGTCAACACTCACACGTTCACTTTTCAGTGCTGGACTCCCTCAGATGGCCTCCTCGCTCTCCCACGCCCCCTTCTGCGTCTTATCTCAGGGTTTCTTAACATAGCTGTTAAGCTGTTTGTGATGAAATAAGATCTAGGGTTGAGCCCAGTTTCACCGCAACCCTGCTTGAGTTTCTCTGCTGCGACTGCTGTTTTCTTGTCCCTGGACCTCTTTGCTGGTGTACACGTCTTTTCTCGTACAACGACCCTGGAGCCCAGCCAATCGCCAGGCCTCGATGAGAGCTGTCAAACCCAATTCTGCCAATGGCGGGTGTTGAAAGCTGGCATGGTAGAGATTGAAGAAAAGCCGGCATGCTGCTGTCACATTACTCCTCAGTTGTGTGTGAGTGGGGGGAAGTTACAAGCGAGATCATTTTGCAGAAACACTATAAAGCCACATCAAGATGAGGGAGCACAGTTTCTGGCTCCCAAACCTGGTTTCTGAAAATAGGCAGTGGGCATTTGCATGTTTCTTTCTAAGGCAAGTCTATTCATTAGATTAGTGTTGTGCTAATGTGACGACTAGCCGGACTTAAATACAGGATGTCATAAATCATAATGTTCATTTTAAGCTCATCCGCACACAAATACTTCCATGGACACACGTAACCATGCAATAATCGCACACACACACACACACACACACACACACACACACACACACAATTACACACTTAAACAAGCCCAGTGTTTGTGTTCAGCACATGTCGGAGGTGGACATCTTCCCGTCTCTTCAGCTTTTTGTGGGGCTCCCATGAATCATTGCCTCTTATTCCTTTCTCAGTGCGGGGGAAATCACATTAAGTGGAGCGCCGTGTTTGGCTCACACCAGTCTTGTCTTAATAGCTGTAATTTGGAGAGGAGAGAAAGAAAGGGAAAGAATGGAGAAGAAAGCTCGCTCACAACACTAATTCCAGTCAACAAAAACACCCCTCTCCAATCCCACCACATTAATTTGCATTAAAATATCCAACAGCTAAATATGTAAAGACAAAATAGTGGCTTTCTATTTATACCTAAGCACATCTCCTGCCATGTGTGCCATGGCAGCAGCTGTGCATGTATACAACCTCCTGCTACTATAGCATGCTGAATAGACCTCCCACACCAACATCTTACGCAGAAGTTTACAGGACAGAGTGTGTGGAAAGAAAACATAGTGTTATAACCACCTATTTCATTTTACTCTTTTTATCATGGCTGCAGTGTTTTTGCTCTAACCTACACCATTGAGGCATTGGTCTCCTTTTCCTTCAGTAATGAAAGACAGTTTCACTGTTCCTAGTAATGATCCAGTTCTTCCATTTTTGCAAATGAACTGTTGCTGCTGGAAAATATAAAGTTCTTTACTTCTTGTGTAGTCATAGATGTGTCATTAGACACAAGATCTCACAGCAGCATGAATGTAAACTTTAAGAGCTAGATAGGGTCCATAAGATAGAATGCTTATTACAGGTACAGCTGGCACAAGCTGCTAAATGTGTTCAGTTTGATCGGGGCCTTAATGTAATGAAGAAGTATATGAACCTCTTGGAATTTCATGGTTTTCTGCATTAATTTGTCATAAAATCTGATCTGATCTTCATCTGTCTAAATATTTAATATCTTTATTGAGAACAACCCTAAAAACCTCAGAGTGTGAAAAAGTATGTGAACCCTTTGAAAAATGACCTCAAAAAAGCTAATTAGAGTCAGATGTTAGCATAACTTAAGAAAATTAGTTTGGAGGTGTGGACTAGAGCTGCTATCTCTGAAAAAACAAACAAACACTTAAATTAAAATAAAATAAAAATATGCTTATGTGAGCCATGCCTCGCCAAAAAGAGCTTTCAGAGGATCTACGATCAAGAATTGTTAATTTACATAAAGCTGGAAAGGGTTACAAGTGATATTAAAGACTTTCGAAATTCACCAGTCTACAGTTGGCAAACAATCTACAAATGGAGACACTTTGAGACTGTGGCTACTCTACCAAGAAGTGGGCGGCCAGACAAAATGACCCAGAGAGCACAACAAATACTCATTAATGAGGAAAAGAAACATCCCAGAGTGACAGCCGAAGATTTGAAAGCATCATTGGAACTGGCTAACATTTGTGTTTATGAGTCTACAGTAGGTAAAACATTGAACAAGCAGTGTGTTTATAAAAGGACACCATGAAGGAAGCTGCTGCTTTCTAAAAAGAATATTGCTGAACACCTGCTGTTTTCCAAAGAGCACACTGGCACTGCACAGGTGGTTTGGTGGACTGATGATTGAGGTTTTTGCTGCCAATGGGGGTCAACTAGTAATTAATTGCAAGGGTTCACATACTTTTTCCACCATCCCTATAAGGTTTTTTTTAATAGTTGTTCTTAATAAAGACATGAAAGTTCAGAATTGTTTGTCTGTTAATATTTTTATGCAGGGAACCACAAAATTCAGCAGATCAGCAGCAAAGATTTTTTATTTTAAATGCATACCCAGCAAAAATGAAGATTTCTGGCTGTAAACCTAAATGAAAGAATCAACCCTACTAGTGTCTCTCTGCAAAACAGCCTAACACATCCAGTAACAGCGCTTTTAAAGTTTTTCCTTTCTACCATGTCAACTCAGTTTCCCCACCCCTAACTTTCTGCACTAAGAGATAAATATAACACTACTTCAATTTAGAGAAGACATATACAACAGGCAAAGAGAAGGTGAAGAAGAGCTGTGGAAACATGTTTAAGGTTTAGGTGGCTGACATTTGAATACTTGAAAAGGGATCTAGGTACCAACTTGTGCAACTTGTGTATCAAACTTAATAATACTTCTAGAAAAGGAAAACATCATCTCAGGGTGTGTTTTGTATTCCATCTGTTTCTGAAGACTGAAACAACAAAGTGGGAAATGCTCAAATAGGGAGGGTGTTGTCTTGTGCTGCTGTGTTTTTTTTAGCATTGTGAGAAAAGACGTGTTTGATCATCCTTTGTTAAATACCTGTTTACCCGACAAGACACGAAAACGTGATGACTTCTAATTCGAAGATTTACCGTCAAGTTTGATTCTCCGCAGCCGAAGTGCTTTTCTATATCTGGATCTCATCTCTTTGGGTGTAATGCAATGATTTTATGGCGATTCTCTGCTGCTGAATCCGTGGAATTATCCATGCTAATGCTTCTTTCTAATGCTACTATCATACTGATAATAGCATTATCTAATCCTGCCGGTGAGCATTTGCACCTCTAGCTGTTGCAGCCGTGATCCATATAATTCCACTAACTAATGCACCAGTCACTCTTCACACTTCCCAACTGCTCCACTGCAGAGATGAGCACCTCTCATGACCTCGAGTCTCCCAGAGCAACAAAATCAATATACAGGCCCTGTTCATGGTCTGGCTACAGGGCACTCTTTTACTTTATTTACAAAAATATTAAATACATTGCAAGAAAAGTCAGAACAGAACACAAACTTCCCCTACCTCCAAAAGATCTGTTTTTCCTTGATTGAATATTAGAGTTGGTAAAAAAGAGATAGTACATTCACTTTTGCTCACAATATTGAATCCCTGCATTGCTGCCCTAAGTTCAACCTTCAAACTAAATTAGTCATAGCTTAATTAATATTAATATCACAAAGTACGTTTGTAGCTTTATATTAGTTTATTTCAAACATAACCTCATACAAAGTTAAGAGCGAGGAATGTATATTAGGGCTTAAACAGTTTGTTGGATCAGAAACACACATCAAATCCAATGGGAACATTCAGTACCAGAACTGGCACAGTGATTCGTTTATAGCACACGCATGCATACAGTTAACTATTTTCTGTCCTCCCTAACCTCCACTCCCCAGCGATTGCCACCCACTTCTAGCATTTCCACGGTGGCTGCAGTAATCTTTGGCTTCCCTCCTCTGTGGTCGGCTGTGCAAACAGCAAAATCTTGGACAGAGGCACTCTCTCTCTCATTACCGAGGTGAGGGAAGGTGAGAGGGATGGGTGGGATGAAGTGGGCCCAGACAAATTTTGGAGAGCTCTGTACTGCGTCTGTGATAGAGGATTGATTCAGGCCGCTAAATTAACACAGTAGTTTGACTGTGTTATGCAGTTTTCAGTGTAAAGCATCTTCAGTGCATAATTCTTTTGTATTTGGTGCCCCCAGGCAAAAAAGAAATCTTAGGTTTTCGGTTACTTACTGTGGCTTTTATAGTAACATTTATGTCTTTGTGTGCAATTTAGATGAAATACAACACTAGTCAGTCCTAATTTTTAACTTTTCTTTACCCTAGGGGGGCCAAGTGAAGAATCAGTTAGAGAAAAGCATTAAGATTTAACAGTGTGGATAAAAAAATGGAAAAACTGAAAAAAGCAGCAGTTTTCAACTTTTCTTCTACAGCTTATTTTATATTTTCCCTCAAAGTTACAAATGTGCAGCTTTTAGTTTACAATACAGAATTTTACATCCCCAAGTGTTGAGTAGATACAAGGATTAGGTGCATACCTCCTAAAGATTATATTTAATTTACTTGAAGAGTTGCAGGAGGAAACCATTAACTAATGCCTTCATTTGTACACTTGGCTCAATCATATCGTTAAATAAAAGTGACATTCAGCAGCTTCACTCTAAATATTAGCAGTGGCTGTATTTAACCTATAGAACAGATTGATGGAAGAAAACTTTAGTGACTTTTCCTGATTTTGATTGCTGTTAAACCCATTCAGGAGATGTCCTTCTAATACAAAAAGGCCTCTATAGTCATGCAAGATGCCTGGGGACTGCATGGAGAAATCCTTACTCTCTGCCAGCCCTACAGTAGATTCATGGCCATGCATGTTTGGCTAGCCATTTCCTGGTGTAGCACTTGCTATTTTATTTGGCCCTCTCCAGCCCCAAGGATAGGGGGACAGTTGTCTTCCCCTACTGCTGAGCCTGGAGAATTTCCTTGCTTACTTTTCCTCTGCTCTGTGGGAGGAGAGAGAAAAGGAGAAAGTAAAAAGGAAGAAAACTGGATTGGAGCCCTGTTTGAGTTATTAGTTAAGAGAGGGAGGGCAGGGAGGGATGAGCTGAGGATAAAGAGGGGGTAGAGATTGAAAGAGAGGGGACCTCAAGGCCTTGTGTTGGGAGTTTGTTTCTCTTTTTTCTCCTCTGCACTCCGAGTTCTCACCTCTCAATGCTTCTTGGACTCAAAAGAGAAACTGCTGTATTCGGCAAAAGGCTGTGCTGATTGAACTGCCTCAATCTAAACAGATTCCTATATGCAATATTTACCCACAATGCTTTCTAAGGAGCGACATTTGATGAGAAGACACGCTGAAGGAAATTGCAGGGTGAAGGATAAAGCTATCTTGGGGGACCTCACTGAAGGAGGCTCTGTTTTCAGGTGGAATTACAAGGCTGAAACGCGCCAAGCCCAGAACACATTTTCACATTATGCTCAGGTGTTTATTTGCTTTTGGCCCTCGAAGAGTAAAGTGTGTGTAATTTTTGTGCTCTTCACCCTGTGGGACATTCACAATGATAGTTTGGCTGAATTCCCTCCAGGTGCGTGTTATATGTTGAGAGGCAGCGAGGCAAAGAGGGACAAACGGAAAGAAAACAACAGAGAGGGAGAGGTGCACCTGGCTCTTCACCACACCTGGGAGGGGAGCTGGATAGTGTGGGCTAATGATGTGGTTTTAAAGCTTGCTAAACACTGCAAGCACCACACACTGTCCCCGTGGCCTGAGGTTGGCTAGTCCTCACCACAGAATATTCCAGCAATGTGACTCTCTCCTCACTCCCCCACCTTTGTCTTTTCCACTGGAATAAAACTTTGACTGTATACACACATTCTTGCACATTTGAATGTGTTGCATAGAGAATTTGAACATAAATCAATCAATAAAACATGAATTTGTGGACATAGAGTAAATATACATATGAATCACTGCTGAACAGAGTTGGCTTTTTACAGGAACATCCATCATGTTGCTGTACAGGACAAAATATAAAGAGGCCACTGTGCTCCCAGAGCAAACTGAGATAAAATTATTGCTAAAGTAACAGATGTTTGGAATATTAATTTCCAATCTAAGATCCTCGCAGCAGGATTTATGGTTAATTTCAGAAACACAGCCTTAATCATCTTAACTATGGTCTCATTTGTTTGCTGTAATCATTTCAAGGTGTCACATTTCACAGAGATAAATTCATGACAAAAAGAAGAATTTAAGAAGATTAAATCTAAATCTCTTAATTTTTAAATGCCCCTTAAAAAAGTACAACAATATCTCTGCCCTTAGGTTTCCAATAAATTTCCATCTGCTGGTTAGTAAATTAGTTAATTAGCTTCTTTCATTACTAATTAGAATTTTTCAACACTCTGGAGGCAGAGTGTCCCTGTATCCTAAAAATGTTCCTGTAAAATGAAACTGCCAACGAGAACGATTTTTAGATGGACTGTGTTTCTAGTATTTTTGAATGAATGAAGTCAACAGAAAGCAAGTTGCATGGAGGTGGTTGAGCTGACTAATGTGCAGAACTGATCTACAGTAGGCAAAATAAGCTAATGCTAGTCCACTCTGCTCCTGACCTCTCCCTGCTCTGCTCTGCTGTTTGTTTAAAGTTTAACAAACACGTTGAGTGTGGAGTGAAATTTTTCATTATTACAGATATTTTTTATGTTCATAATCAGTGTATTTCCAATAGAAATGTTAGTTTCAATCTCGCTGTGGACAAATAAAGCAATCCTCCTCCTTCTTTCCTTATTTATTCAAGAACATTCGAAGGGGTTTGAGTTGTTCTTACTACTGAAACACAATGTGGACGTTCTCTTCTCACCTCAGCTCATTGTAGTACATATTACTGTGTACATTAACAGTGCACTTCTGCATTGGACATATTTAATGAGCTACAATACTTAATGTAAATCCTAAAATAAACGAGTATCTAGAACTGCACACTTATTAGAATAATTTGTGATTTTAACAAAGCTAAGCAATAATTAATGTGTTAAACGTAAAGATTATATCTAACATGGACATTTCCCAACACAGCAGTATGTATAGTACACATAATTGTTTTCCCTTATTGATGATATCCACCCACGCTCCCTTATATCATCTTCCAGGCCGTCAGCGCTCCCTGTAAACCCTCAGTCTGAGTGGCCTCTGGGAAATACTGTTGATCAAGGTAATGCCATATATAATTTATGTTATTATTGGTTTTGAATGGGGTTTTCTTACTTCTTGAGTATAGCTGAAGTTGTTTTCACTTCAGCAAACTCTGTGATCTAAGTTAGGTTGGATACAAAACCTTACAGTAACCTCAAACTCCAAGGTGATTGCAGTACAAAACTGTCAAAATATACATGATATACTATACAATACTGTACAAGAATTCATCAAATACTACCTTTTAGAAGTTAAAGATTCCAATAAAATCTTTTTTCTATTTTTCTGAATTCACACACAAGTCAATTTTACACATCTCTGACTTTTTATATGTAAGCACTTTACAGTAGCTTCTTCTTTACAACCACTCATCACTCTCAACCAGCTTTACTACAGCATTCCTTATCCCTGTCTAATGTAGCTGATCCCTCCACACGTTTCTCTCCCTCTCTCTCGCTCTCTCCTTCCTCCCTGGCTTTTGTGAGAAGGAGAGGTGAGGGGATATATGTCTTTAACTGAGCTGGAGCTCTGCTGCAGCTTACCTCTTACGGCTAAGATAGGATATGTGCTCTGCTTTGTTACTGCTAACCTGCTTGTTTGGGGTGAGATCAGTGTATTTGTGTGTGTGTGTGTAGGTGTGTGTGTGAGCAGAGTGGGAGTATTGAGAAATCCAATTATGGAGCGAAGTTGCTGCCACGCTTTCCCCATACACACTGTGAACCCGGTGTAATCCACTCACACACTCGCCATGCATCCATGTTTGTGAGCTCACACAAACACACATGTACCATCTATACTCGGCAGTGAGCTGTGTATCCCTTTGCACTGTTGTGTTACTCACCGTGAAACATGACAGCTAATGATATTGAAGGCTTTTTAAAGGGGTGTGTGTGTGTGTGTGTGTGTGTGTGTGTGTGTGTGTGTGCTGGATTTCCTCCAGACAGACATCGATTATGAAGGAAAGAGCACTGGCTCAAAGTGAAACCTACAAAGTCAAAAACTACGCTTATGTGCATTCAATTAATTTATTTTGGAACTCTTTACTTATTCATTAGGTTCCTTTTCAAGCTGAATTCAACCAATAAATGTTTAGACAGTATTTACTTACACATCATATCATGTAGCGTGTGAGGTGAAGTTATGTCCAGTTTAAAACTAGAGAAAATCTAGTTCTAAAGTTTTAACACATTTAGGTCAAATAATCACAGTTTCAACATATTTTCAGTGACTATGACTCACCTGTGTTATAAGAACCTGTTTGTTATAAAATGTAGTAATTTAACCTATTAAACACATTAAATTTACTTTCATGAATACTAGTGGAGACGTAAACATCAAAATAAACTAAATACTATATACTTTAAAATATGTTGCAAATAACAGAAACATGCTGCTAATTAC
Organism: Anabas testudineus; assembly: GCF_900324465.2. NCBI lineage: Eukaryota > Metazoa > Chordata > Actinopteri > Anabantiformes > Anabantidae > Anabas > Anabas testudineus. Next base: position 3,966,133 of record NC_046611.1, read on the forward strand.
AAAAAGGAGGAAAATTACTAAAAAGGGTCAAATCAGTGTAACCACATAGGTCTGGTTTTTCATGGCACAATTGGTCGTGCACACCTGTGAGTATTTCAGCAGCAGGCTGGTGCATGTCGGGTGTGGTGTCTGTGTAGTTGTCATTGTTCATAATGAAGTATGTTGCTGTGTTCATGGCATTCGTAGATGCTAAAATCTTTGTTTCTGCTGTTAAAAGCTCATTGTAGATGAACACAAGTGCACCCACTAAGTGGTTTTAAACCCTTCTTCAAACCACTTGCTTCGAGGTGAGTATAGGGGGCGCTGCACACACTGCATTGCACCTGTGAGACAGGCGCAGAGGGGAACCTATTTGTCACCAGCCTGTCTCTCTGCCCAGCCACCGAGTGCTCAGTCACTCACTGTGTGTGTGTGTGTGTGTGTATGTGTGAAACAAGGGAACTGGTTTCACACATACACACACTCTCTCCATCCTGTCCTCCTCGACTCTGTCCCTCTCTCTCTCCCCCCTGACCCCAGCGCCATCTTCTCTGTCTCATCCTTTATGCATACTGACAGCGAGCTCCTCCGTTTATGGCACTGCATAACGTTCCCTCATTACCGCCCAGGACTCAGAAACCCAAACGCAAGCAAGGAGAGAAGGGTGTAGAGGAGAGGGGGGGAAGAGAGGGGGGAGATGGGGTTTAGGCGGGGGTAGTGGGGTGGGGGTTACATGGAGAGGTGGTGGAAGAAGAGAGAAGTGCCAATGATGACATTCTCTTTGGCTAATATTAATCTGATTCATTTGGCACGCCAGGAAACATTGTTTTAACTGTTTCTTTGCTGCTGTAGCTCAAATGCACTGATGAGTGATTGTGTGTGTGTGTGTGTGTGTGTGTGTGTGTGTGTGTGTGTGTGTGTGTGTGTGTTTGCAAATTGTACCATTGCAGCATGCAATTAAACAACCACTGACATAGAAAGCAGATGCAGACAAACAGAAAAGATACACTCGAGTAATTTGTGGCACATGGACTCACAGTGATGTACATATAGACAAAAAACATCCACTGTATTTGAAATACATGATATGAACACATATACAATCTATAACCACATTTTTTGCAGGGGGGGTACACAGACATGCACGTCAACATAATACAAAGAATACACCTATGATGTGGTCAATGCTAATACGGAATTACATATGCACACAAACAATAGAAACATATACTGTACATGCAGAAATCCCTCCACCCACAGCACAGATATACACATCAGCTGGTGCAGAGCACACAGGCAGGGCGCAGCAGCTTGTGTTGGCTGTAAACAGCAGTGCAGGCAGTATGGAGAGCGGCGGCTGTGTGAGCGCCGGGCCGGCCAGCCAATCAACCCCTCGATCTCCTGTCCCTGCCCTTCCATTGATCCCCATTAAAATGCTTAGCAGATGCTTGGCTTGAGAGAGACAAGCGCTTTTCTCTGCTGCTATTTTCATTTGTATGCTCCTTACTGCCGGCCCACAGTCTGGAATAGTCATTTTGCCAACTGGGATGGAGGCCCACTCCAGACAGTACAGTAGCATCCATTCAGACTTAGCAGGGTGTGCTAAACTAGCAAACATTTAAATGTTGAATGGATGTTGTTCAGGATGGCATGTACCGGCTTTAAAAACCTGTTGTGTATTATGTGCCAGGATGACAATTTCACCATCTGCGGTTGTGCAGACAAATACACATCTGTGTTGTTTTGCTGAATCTAGAACTTTGGTGTCATTCATGAATAATTTCTTTTGAAATGCAGGAAGTAGTTCCATAAAAAATTGGACCTCATCTTTATAATTTTGGCCACCATTGACATTGGTGATAATAGGAAAGTAGACAGTTATTGGCTGAAATCTTGGAACGTTCCTACATGGTACAAGAGGCATATTATTGATTTTCAACACAAACCAGGTTTGTCCTCGCTGCTTCTTCATCATTCATCTGATTGGATTCTTTAGCAGGAACACTGTGAGACATTTGTCATGTGCAATATTTGACTATTACCAAGATTTCTGACGCACTCACCTTCAAAATAAAATGAAATCAGGTGTGTCATTTGTTGACCTTCTGATTGTGTGACTGCTGCTGTGTTTTGTCCCGTCAGACTTTGCCGTGTTTTGTTATTGAATGTTCCCAGATCATTTTCTTTGAGTGCAATTTTATAAGAAGCAAATAATAAGACTTGAGAATTTCCCTTGACCAGAATATCTCCCCTTGACATAATGAAACATGTCTCATTCTTTCAGCCGTGGACACACACTCACTCACACAGGCTTATAAACATTTCATTGGTGACATAATCCTGTAAGCAGCACGTGTCTGCAGCGTTTGGGGCAAAGTATACCAGGATCAGGACTGGCTTGTGTTGTTATACCAGCCAGTCAAAGAAAGCAGCTATTGTATGTGTGTGTGCTGTACTTTCATGCCTGCACATACAGTTCTGTAGAGTGTATGTGTGTGTTTTATGTGGGTATGCTCAAATGTTGGTGGTGAGTGTAGGACGTCCTCTTGCACACATGCATACGTGGGTTTTGTTTTTATGTGTGCCCTTGGACGTTGTTTTTTTTTTTTTGTTTTTTTTTTTGAGTGCCTGTTCGTCTGCATGGTAACTGAACCCGCTGTCTTCCTGTTACTGTGTCTGTGTGTGGCACTCGCCTCTGAGTACAGGCAGTGTACACTAGCAGGCTTTGTCTGTCCAGGGGCCTGACGTACGTCTGTGGAAGAAGCCCTCTACCCTGGGCTCTGAAAGAGAGGCTCTGTTCTTGCAGCCTGCCAATCAATCCCTGAATTGTTGAAAGGGTGGAGATGATGTCCAGAGCTTCTTAAACGTCTTCAAGCGTGGAGAAAATGCAGATATGTTTCCTCTATCCCGACATGTCTTGTCTGATGACAAAGCAGAAGGAGTGAAAAAGGAGAAGCCTCACCACCTGGTTCAGTAAACAGACCAGGAAATCTGTTGAGGATTTTAGGGATCACAGGAAGGTAAAGATGGTTTGATGTAATGAAACAACCTCACTGACACCACCTATCACATGGACAGTAAATTAGTAGGTTCAGGGCAGTTGTTTTCCACTAATACACAGGTAGACACAGTTTGGCCACAGAATCTTAGACGTTTCTAAACCTGATCTGAGCCCCACCTCTGTCATTAAGTCAATCCACCTGAAGCTGAATGAATAGTTTAGCTTCAATCCAACTCTTTCTCACTTTCAAGTTTCAGAACCTCTACGGGGTCACAAGAAATTATGAATATTGTGAAATGGTTAAGAATATTCGAAAGAAGACAAAATGTGATGCTAAAACTTATTTAAATGAAAAGAAACATCACGTCACTGCTTGTACGAATTGTGAACATCGTGAGATGAAGATTACAACCTGGCATAGCTTGATGAGAACGATCAAGAGCAAGTCAAAAAGATCAGGAACCAGAGAACTGGTTTGATTCTGGATCGTGTTGCCTTTTGATATTTATGTTTTTTAAGTTTACTATACACCTGCTCAAGACGCTGATGGCATCATGGTTCCTGTTGAGATCTAACCAAACCAAACTGGTTTTGGTTCGAATGTTTAGAACTTGGTTTGAGAATGATAACCAAAGTGGATGTATGTCTATTGAAAAGCCCCATATATTGACCTGATACTGTGACTGCACAGCCAAGACTAGAAAAGGGGTAAAAACCCCATTCAAGCCTCTCTGCAAACAAAAAAACAAAAACTTCAGCGTTCAGAACAAAGAAGAGTGATCATGCTGTGACTTAGAAATAATCTCAAAGGCAAATTTAATTAATTTCTCAGTGTAACAAACAAACAATTAATGAATAAAATCACCCTGGAAAGCACAATAATCCCTCTTAAACAGAAGGCTAAAGAGGCCTGTACAGGGGTGATCAAATTCAGTTGTCTACAAACCCCAGGGTTGGCAGTTTGATTCCCAGTCCCCCAGATTCCTGGCCACGTGTCCCTGGACAAGACACTGAATCACAAACCCTTGGCGCCTCAAGGTGGTAGCACGTTCACAAAGGGGGAACACAAGTGCATCCACAAAGAGGATTAATAACATATCAATACTGCTACTACTATTTATTATTAATATTAACAATAATATTTATTATTAATCTTAATATGTATTATTATTATTATTAACACCTACATACATGCTCATATGAACCTGTACTCACACTTACCACCTTATTCTTTGCATGAGCATTGCAGTAAAAGGACAGCGCTCCATTCAGTCGACAGGACGACTCTGACAACAGCACGCTGGGAGTTGCAGAGACACTGAGAAGATACGATAAGGGTTGAGCAATGCTCGGTGGGGAGAAGGGCAGTGGATGGGGGGCGGGTTGGGGAGGGGAGGGAGCGGACACAAGCTGAATTTGTGATGTCATGCGGCCGATTAGGCAGCTAGTCTATCTCTCCGGCGTCAGGGGGCCCCTGACGGCAGCTACGCCATCCCGCCAACACATCGTATCCATCACCCTCCCTCCCTTCGCACACACACACACACACTCATGCCGTGTTCGCGTCAGGAAACATCATTCCCTTCTATGTCACCTGCTCGGACCAGGAGCATAAAAAATGGCTGTCATGCCGACGCCCCAAAAATGATTGCTGAAAACGAGAGAAGAGGGAAAATAAAAGTGGAGGGAAAGCGGGAGAGGAGGAGGCGTCAGGGAAGGTGAAATTGGAGGAAACTCTCCACAGATTAGGTGCGGGTTAAGAGAATATTGATCTGTGTGCCGAGGACTGTTGATCTCTCTTAGCAGCACAAGACAAATGGCAGCAAACAGAAAATCGAGCGCCCGCCTTCTCTCCAAGGACGAGTACAGCCTCTCTCTCTCTGCCTTTCTCTTCTTCTTCCATTTTTTCCCCTCAGTTCTTGTAGCTTTCCCCAGAACAGCATCAAACTTGCCATAACATGAGAATGAAATGTTTGAATCGACAGGCATTTTGCAGCCCAAACATAGATAAGCTACCAAACTAATGACAAGATCTTTGATTATATCTTGATTTTTTTTTTTTTTTTCCTGAGCGTCAGTGGGGAGTCTTCTCTAATGTCTGTCTCCTCCAACACAAGCACACAACCTTGTTACAGAATCAAATACACACTCTCACAAACCGAACCAAATGGTAAGAAGCAAGAGTTTATGTGAGTGTTAGGTGCCGCTGAGTGATTTTGAAGGTTAGCTCGATAATTAGTCTTTTTCTCCCATTTGGAGTGTACAAGGGGGTCCATGGAGGCGCTGTGTTTGATTAGGGCCACAGCCTTGGCCCGGCACCCAGCCGCTGTGTTTGATGATGGGGAGCGAACTCTGGGCGGGGGCTGAGGTTCATCCGTACCGGCTCAACATCAAACAGCCGGGAGCAAAGGACTCCAGCCCTGGGGGACCCCTCCAGCACTACTGCCTGGATAGGTAGATAGACTCCCAGTTGGATGGGTAGGGAGGGAGGGTTGAGAAGTAGGGGAGAGAATCAAGAAAGGAAAAAGACAGGGAAGCAGAGGTAGAGGAGGAAAGAAAAGGAAATTGGGAGAACTTGTACTGCATCAAATTTGAAAAGATGAGAGAAAGCGAAATTCAGATAACTCTCCAAAAAGTTTGTAGCTTAAAATAAATATGTACTTTATAGCTAAAAGACCTGGCACAGTCCAAAGTGTTTTGGAAAGAGTCATGTTTTGTTGCATGTGAGTCTTGGTGCATCATAATCTTTGCAAAATAAATATCAAAATGTGTGAATCATACCTTGTGCTTTTTCACTAATTGGTGAAGTGTCATGGCAATGTTGGTGTTTGTTTTGCAGTCTGTTGTGTTGTGTTTGACCGATTCTGGCATTGTTACCTGGTACCCGTTTTGTTTGTAGACCTAAGAGTTGTGAGGTGTTATTCACATCGTGTCACTTCTTGCACACAAAATAATTTTCCTTGCATGCATGGCCTCTTTACTGCTTTATCACTATCCAGACAGTTTTCTGTGAATGGGACTTGATTTTCCAGTGCTCTAGTCCAAATGTTGGACTCATTAAGACGTGTACTGTATGTTTTTCTACACGATTTTCAATAACATGGGGCTTTAAAAGTGTAGTTTGAGACATTATTCGTCAAACTATGCCCACACTGGTGTCTTTTTCTCAGGCACAAGGTAGTTTATATACATGTGATACATTTTCTTATTTTATTTTTATCCTATGTTCTCAGCTCCTTTACTTTCTCCAGCCTTTTGCCCTCCTGTCTCTCTCACCTCCCCTTTCATCTCTCTCTGTCTCTGAGGTGGGGAGGCGGCTTGATGTTGTACCTTTGCCTGACTGTTCACCCTTCACCAGTCATGTTTCATTACAAGGCCTCACTCTTCCACCTGTCTACCTGTCTATCTCCCTGCAAAGCCCTGTGTGTTCATGTGTGTGTGTGTGAGAGATGTTACAAGGTTAACACGGACACGATGCACTGGGGATGCAGCATTCAGTGGAAGGGTTAAACTTGTACCAGTCTAATTAGGGGCTCAGAGGGAAACCTAAATCAAGTGGAACTGATGTGGTAACATTTACTACACTGCTCTCAAATGTGTTTGTTTAACCTGATGTTGGATGATATGGTCTGGATTGTAGTTTTCAGAATTTCAGTTCATCGCAAAGGTGCTAGATGTGATGAGATTAGGGCTGTGGGCAGACATCAAGGAGGCACTAAAACTAGAAGCTCCCCAAACTTGCTCCAAAAACTTTAAAATGTCCTTTAACTTGTACTAAGGGGCCATGCCCCAACCATGAAAAATCCCACACCAAAGCCCCGGACAAAATAACTTTACATCTGGAAATATATGTGTGCATACATTTAGTTATATAGTGTCTCACTTTTATATCACTAATTGCAACTTGTGTATTTTCAGATATTTGGACGATCTGAGTGTAATACACTTAAAAGCAAACAAAAAAAATCAATACTGGCAAGAATGTGCTGCATCTAACACAGTAGCCCACGTAATAAGATGCACCAGGCAGAATGCTCCTCAATTAGCAGAGCAAAACTCTAGAGAATATTTACAGTAATCAATGTACAATTCTCAAGTCAACATTTTTTAATTAATTCTCTTCAGGAATTAACTCCCTCAATGAAAATAACACCCACAAAAAAGACCTTTCTTTGTGACATTAAACTTATTGCCGAATCGGGCTGTCTCATTACCCTTCTTGGCTGAAACAAACGAGTGTGTGTTTTGGGAGTCTTGAAAACACACACAGACACACACACACACTTGTGACTAAAAAAACAACCAGTCTCTAGGTGTGTATTTGCTTGCTGTGCATGGATTTTTAGGATAAAATGGGTCAATCTCACTATTTAGTTTTCAACTGCAGGGATCGAGTCGCCTACCTCTCCTCCCACCATCCATATGGGCTCATGCATATGCATGCTCTCTGGACAGGTATACCAAAAATGGGATTTTTCTTTTCTTTTTTTTTTTTTTTTTTGTCATCCTAGATTCATGGTTTTGTGGTGAAGACAAGCTGTCTTTTGACTTCTTTAAAGGGGTCATGTGGAAATGAATTCCACAGAGGCAGGGGGAGACATGGCATTCTGCAGGAAATACACACCAATCTGGAAATGGCAGAACAAATACAATAGTTCATATCAGTCAGAGGAAAACAATAATCCAAGGCTAGATTTATCGTCGCCTGTAAATGATCGTGGCAATTACGCTCACATTGTGAGGCAAGCAAACAGAATTACAGTGAGATTTTCCCTGTGATTGGGGTGTCACCCCCCCAATTATTATTGTGCCTCCTGATTGATCCTCTCCTTCTCTCTCTCAATCATTCTCCTTTCCCTTTCACTGGCTGTCTTGTTTCATCTTTTCGTTTGTCTCATCTTGCTCTCACTCTCTCCTTCAGCCCCTCGTTTTCTCCCCAGCTCGTTCTCCAGGCTAATGAATCTAAAGCTGCAGGGAATAGTCTTGCCCGGCGAGACCTCCAGCCTGTTCAGGCCTTATTTTCTGCTCCACAATGTCTTCACACTCTGGTCAGCCGGGGGAATACAGCTGTCCATCACTCTTCCCCAGGTCCTTGCCAACACTTTTACTACCTTTAAATTAGCCACTGTCACTACCAACTATGCCTTGGCGTCACGGATCTCCAGATGTTGCAGGCTGCCTCTTTCCAAGGTTGCAGCTGTAAATCTTTCCTTTCCGGAGTGGTAAGGCAGGCAAGAATGGCCTGGAGGACAACCACTGCTCACCTCCCATCTGTTGTCTCAGGCAGCATTTGCAAGAAAACTCATTCTTTATATTGTGGGCTTGAGTTGCTCAGAATGAGCATGTCAGCTACACAGTGACAGATTTGACGATGTATGTACTGTGAATAAAAACAGTCACTCTGCATTGACATATCATTGCGAGGCATGAGTTATGAGTTCACATAGTAAAAAGTTCTCTGTGTTCATTATGTTGTAGAAAATGGTAATGCAAACCAGAGCTGCTAAAGGTGAAAATGCTTTTGCAAATTTTGCAGAGCAAATGTGGAATTCTCAGTCTGAATCTGGTTTAAACTCCTCTTGTCACAACAAATGTCCACCAGATTATTGTTGCTGTTTGACAAAGAATTTTGATCTTCTTGCCATATGATAGATATCGTTATGGATGCTGTTTGGGTATAATATCGGCCATGAATGGTTTGGATGTAACATTAAGGGTTTGTTTCTGTGGAAGACAGCGTACCCATGTCTTGAACAACACACAGATGGGTGATAAAACATAGGTGGACCTAGATGAAGTGTCTTTACCTAAACAGGCTGAATTATTCCAAACTTTTCATATTCACTCTATCGATAGTGTTGGTGGTGAGTTTGCCGTCTTTCTAACCACTTGTTGACTCCTCAATTTCTTGCTGTTATGTTTTTACTTTTTCAGCTTTTTTCTTTAATTTCACTGAATGTTAGTATTATGTAATAAAGTTAGATGTAACGTGACATTGACTTCCCGCCTCAAGTCCACGCAAAGCGGCTGACATTGATACAGCAGACAGTGGTTTGGCACAGATCCGTTTCACCATCGTAGCTTTTTCTGGAGTCTCAAACTGCTGAACTTTCAATCTTTATGTTGCCTCATCATTTGTCTGCCAAAATAAGTTAAATAAGCAACATACAGAGATTTTTTTAAGGAAAGCTTTAGCACATGTATGTCATAGATAACTCTGGATTTTGACCTGCGTGTTCTTCAGACCAGAATCCACCTACTTGTGTTCTTGGTTGGAGGCCAGTTCATAGGTTATCCTACGCCTCAGCACTATATTAGGAGCGGCAGCTTTGCACAGTGGAGTTGGGAGGTTTTTGGCAGTTGCTACACACCTCCTCCACAGTGGATAGCTGCAAGGGTCAAAATACCACCACATCTTCCAGCCATGCTGTTGGGGCTGGTTTTCCAAGCAGATCTGCTGGGCAGTGTCCACTTGTTGCTGCGATGCTGCTATATTATATTGAGATAAAGCAAGATTTCATTATAGCTGCAAGCATCGGAAATTAGGTGCAGTACATCCCCAGATGTTTTTAATTAGTCCAAAAAGCTTTGTTTAATTTTGTAATCAAATAGAACACAGATAGGCGAAGAGAGGTAAAATTAACCAACTTTCTACACATGCATTAGTGCTTTATGTATCATCATTGCCGGACTTTGGGATTTGACAACTCATTTTGAAACCGGAGTTTTAAAATGGCCAAAGCCAGAACCATGTTCATCGGTTTAAACCCAGAGTGTGTTTAACAAGAGGTCAAATTAAAAGTAGACATGTCACAAAATTAACTGATAATAGACGAACATCTTTATGTCTTCATGCCATCTTTACAGTTTCTATTCTTATTTCATTGCATGTTTCTATTTCTTTTTTCCCTCCCTCTCTCTATTGCATCCATTCAGCCAATTAACAACAGCTTTTCAGTTTTGTGTAATTTAGACAATATAGCAGTTGTGGATGCTACGGGAAGCAGTATCAATCAGTTTGGGGACAGTGAGGAGACATCCCTAATGCCCTGTCACATAGCTCAGCTTCTGTGTTTACAACCAGACTTCTACTGCATGGCTGGCATCACCCAGCCATCAAATAATACAATAAATCAAAACATAAGAGTTTTGTCTATTTGCAATTTCCTTTCGGGTCTCAGAATTCGAAACCAGATGTTTCCAACATCCTCAAGATGCTTTTCATCTGTCCTTCTTTTCCTTTCTTTTCCGCCCTGTCTGTGTCTTTCTCTTTTCCCCTCTGCCTCCCCTCTGCTTTCAAAATTAATGTAAGCCCAGAAAAAGGAGGGAGGCTTATAAAAAGTGAAATGTCCTCTTTGCCCAAGGAAGTAGTCTGTTTTGCATTGATAGAGAGGCACAGGCAGCCCCTGGCCATCTGAGGCTGAGCCTGTTTTTCCTCTGCGATATCCTGCTGCCACATCTCTGCCTCTCGAGTGTGCCTCCAAGTAAAGCGGGCGGGTCAAAGCAATAGCGTTCAGCTCCCCCTCCACCCTCCCATCCCCCCTTTCTGCAATCCTCTAATTGGAGGTGCTCAGGTTAAAGAATGTCCTGGTTATCGCAAAGCTAGCAGAGAAACACAATTCAGCACTATAATTCCACTGATGAGTGACTTGCATTTTCAAATATTTAGCGTTTGTGTTTACGCACGCTGTGTGTCATTATCTCATTCATGCACATTCAAACGTTGACATGAGTTTATACAGGAGAATTAATTCCAAGTCAACTCAAATGGGATTTTTAATAGATTTTGGATATATGTACGGGAATTCATAGCCGACACTGAAGCACAGACATTGATACTGTGTTTGTGTAATTCTCTCGGTGCAGTAAGTGTGGTCCCAGTCATCTCCCTTGTATGAAGAGGTTGTCTGTTTTATGCCTCTGGCCTCTGTTCATTTTGACAAACCGTGCGTGCTTTCTGCCAGTCACTTCCAGGCAACCACTGCTACAATAAACACCAGCCATCTTTTTTCCAGCTCGAGGCCCCGGTTTGATCCCGAGCAGAACCCCGGCCAGCTCACTTCCTCCTGGGGCTTGAAAGCGGGGCTAAGCCCAAACAAACAGGAACGTATACGGCGGCTCTCCATGAGCCATGCACCTGCATAGTGTTACACTGGACCTTACGGCTCTAGGGTTAGCCAGCCAGGGCTTATGTTTGCAAGCTCGGTGCTGCTGAAATTAGCCAACAAACAGAAAAGCTTCCACCCCTACTGAGATGTGTAGATTTACATCAATGCAGGGATTTTGTTCATAATTACATTTCTATATTTACATTTATTTTAAAGGGAAACCCAAACAATTTACTCAGCAGAAACAGTTTGATTGTTAATAAAAGGAACTACGTTTTCCTTTTAATGTTTGGAGATCCTATCTTAAGTGCAACCACAGGCAGTAAGGAAGAGAAAACCACATGCACAACCTTGAATTGGTAGTCTTTGATTATGCAGTCCTCAGCGCCTCATTTGTTGCGAATAGGTTTTGAAAGTCTTCACATATACACTCAGCTACTGCAGGCAAGAAAAATAACCCCAATGTTTACAGAAATTAGAGAAGTTCCCATCTTCAGGACCACAAAAATGTAAGTGCTGACAACTAACAGCATTTTCCGCCTACTGTTAAGTACACGAGTCCAATTATATTTGTCCTCGTTAACGTGACAGGATGTCAAACAAGCACTTCCTGTTAACTGCCCCTTATCTTAATTGGTCTAGTCTCAGAGGAGGGTCCAGCTCTGCGCTGACTGTGGTCACAGAGTCTGCTTCTTGTCTGCCTCAACCCAACACAGTCTCATTTTGTTGTCACCACAGTCTGCACCTACATGAATCCACTTTGAAATGTTTTGGAGACGTCTAACTTGATCCGGTGCCAGATGTACAAATGTCAGGAGGCATCGCGGCAGGACTTTTTCACCTTAACTGCAGGAAAATCGGTCAACTTTTAGATGAAGTTATTGAAAATTGTACAAATGCATTCAGTGGTTACAGAAGCAGAAGCATTTATCTTTGGGTTCTTCCCATCTTTGTCCCTCGCTGTCACTCACACATCCAACCATTGCCTGCTCTTTGGGTTTCCTGACTACACCAGAGAGCAGCTCTCTTAATAAAGCCCAAATGCAATCTCCCTCTAACCCCAATGAGATGGCGGGGGCTTCTCAGCTCTTCCATAATGCACTATTCATGCTTTTTATTAATCTCTTTTTCCTTCAGCCATTTTTCAAATCACTCCTTTTGTTTACTCATGAATATTTTTCTGCCTTGTTCAGAGAGGGAGGCAAAACAGAAAGAGAAAGGGAGGCAAAAAGACGGCGAGGCATCGGAATGGCCTGGTGGCGCTTCATCCGTGGGTAATTTGTGGCAGGGAAGCCTTGTATTTCATCATGGGTTAATCTAACCTTAGAGGTGTTTTACAGACTGCCTCCAAGCTCAAAATAGGTCACTTAAGCAGGCTTAGCAGCCAAGGCCAACCTGATATGAGCGCCCTGCACGCCAGGGACACCTAGCCACGGTAATTGGTGGTTATGGCCTGGGGTTTTATAGCAATGAACAAAGTTGGTTATCTAATGTCACATTTAGGACAAAGCCATGTTCGGGCCTGCACTGGTGATGGCATGGGCTCATTAACAAGCCCCTAATTACAGAACTAGGCAGCTATATGGAAAACTACAGTCTCTTATTTCAGTGTTGTTCATTTCATCCTTTTTGGCAGATTTGCAGCACCCTACTCTGTGTGTTTGATACAAAAGAGTAGTGATCATAATAGGCCGTCTATAAAAAGTACCCAGCATTAGGCTAATCTGTCACCCATTTCCATTTTTTCTCATTTTTTTCAGATCCAACATGAGAGGGAAGGAGTGAGGTTGTGTGTGCAGGGAGTGGGGGGAGAAAAGGCGTAATGAAAAGGGCCTAAACGACAGTGGGTTGACAGTGGGATTGGCTGGTAAATGACTGCGGAGTGGCTCGCCTGCGGAGAGGGGATGGAGGAGGCTCCCAGTAGGCCTGATTAATTCCACTCTCGGCGGCTGCCAGGGGAGAGTCGGGGTTAGCGGCTGCTCGAAGAGGAGCCTATTACCAGTCCGCTGCTGAAACTGATATAATCAGCTACACAGCGACCCGGCCTTCCCCGAGACAAACTTTTCCAGGGCTCGCTCCCCATTCGTTCCACACGGGGACTTAAACATGAGGCTGAGGAGGGAAGGGGGAGAGAGGGTGAGGTGAAGGAGGGCACCGGGTTTGGAAGAGGGGTACAAAGGATTTTCTTTTTCAGAGATGGTTTAGGGAGCTTTGTAAGAAATCCTCTCTGCTGTTCTGAATCCACTCTCCCTCACTCCCACTGTACCTCTGTATCTCTTTATCCCTATCTCTCTCCCTTCTCCTTCGCTCTCTGGCTGATTTCCTTCAGCTTTGATAGCGACAGACCCTCCCGTGTGGCAGCAGCTTTAAGTCTGGTCAGATATGAATATGTCACAGCTCTTAATCCCAGACGCTTCTTTCTCAGCTTCACAAGCTGCAGCACGTTTTATCTGATGTGGGCTCTACAATACGAAATGCTCTCTACCCCCCACCCCACCCCACTCGTTCTCCTGAACCCCATTCCTTCTGTTTTTGTGTGATTGACCCAGAATATAAATTGAGGACAGGATAGTATAATATTATCCCGGTGACATATGTTCATCCATGTTACAGGTATGTCTCATACTGCAGCAGGAGAAACATCTTTACCAAGTACATCCCCAGTGAAGATTACAGGATTACAAACCATGTTGTGATCTTTATTTTCTGTTGAGGGTCCGTTCAGCGTACTACAAGATGTCGACTTGTGTTTTCTTCAGAAGAGTTCAGGCATCTTTTCTCCTTTAGTCTACACAGGGGTGCAGATTTACTGTAATCCAAGCTTTTAATGCAGATGTCACCGATACAGTCTAGAATAATAAGGCATCAGTCCTGAGAATTTATTTAGAAGACTGTCCTACAAAACTCAAGTTGAAGGGTGAGAGTACTCTATGGATATGCTGCTGCTACCACCCTTAATCCAATGGACACTGATACCACAGTGCCATTTGATTTATTACTGCTGACAGCGATCATACACATTACTGTGAGTTATTTGAAAAAGTGGGTTGGTCTTCACTAACATCTTAGAAGGCATGCTTTAGCACCTCGCATCGATGCTAGCAGTTACGTGATTGGTTTCTATTACTTGATGCAAGGTAATGATGGAGGCTGTGTGTTGAACCTGTTGTTGAGAACAACCATAATAACCATAACCATAACCATACTACTACCACCACTTCTACTAGTACAAATACAGTTGTGGAAATATCACAGTTTAGGCACAAAGACAACTGGATTAGAGTAAAACACACAAACTTCAGGATGAAATGTAAAAGAAATGGAAATATAAAAACTATTTTCATGTCTCACTAGAGTTGAACATTTGTCTCCTGTGGCAAAGTCCTTATGATGTAATGGGCTACCTTTAGCAAGGGAGGGGAATCATGGAGTTTTTCTTTACTTACTTAGTAAAACTTCCCTGTCAATTACACATTATTTAGTGAAACGTGCCATTTTATTAGGATGCTGCCAGAAATCTCAGAGTAGATATTTCAAAGCCAGGATAAATAAAACCCAAACTACTGTATCAGCTACGACTGGTACTGTAAGAGGTGCTGGAACTGAGAAAGTATGTTTTTGTTGTAACTTAAGTAAATCAATCTGTGTTTTTATGGTCTGTAAATGTGCTTCTGTAGCCTAGGATACAGCCACACACACACACCTACATATGCACACACACATTTTCATTTGTGTCCATTACACAGTCGTATTCGTGTCCCAGATAGAGCAGGGCCTCTCCCTGCCTCAGTCTGAAAAATGTCAGCCCTCCCCTCCATATATCCCTCCCATCCCTGCCTCCCTCCATGCTGATAAAGGTCGTGAATAATACATACTAAGCACTGTACTGAAGGCCGTAACCGAACTGTTAAAATATTGATCTTGGCCAATCGTAATAAAGACAAATTACTGAAAGCGATCCATCACCATAAGCCAAGTGTCTGCTCCTACTCCAGGCTTAACTTGCTCAATTTCCCCCCTCTGTGTAGTGCCACATTATGGCTCAATAATAATAAAGATGATATCAGTGCTGCAATTGCCGCTGTGTGTGCAGTGAAAGGTAGTGTGTTGTCATGCAAATTAAGCGACAACAAATCCATAACACGACTAAATATATTTGGAGGATTACGTCCCGTTCATCTGTGGAAAGAAATAAATACTTTCAATATTTGCCAGTGCTCGCTCGTCTCTGCTCTCCAGATTCCAAATGGTGCATGACATTTGGGTTGTGACGTGTGTGTGTGTGTGTGTGTGTGTGTGTGTGTGTGTAGGAGGTGTGTTTGTTTGGGTGAGTGTGGAGAGAGAATTTATGTGTGTAATTCCACATATTGCATGAGGATTTCGTATTGTACATGCAGACACACAACTGTGTGTGCATTTGTCTTTGCTTGTATGTGTGTGAGGTGGTTGTTTTTGTTTTTTTTGGGGTTTTTTTGGCCTGTCTGCAAATCCAAATTGTGTGTAGTGTCATATTCTGTAAGCTGTGTGTGTGGATCAGCAGTGTTTGTTTATATATATATTTAGATTTGCATTTGGGCGTGACTCCAAGTACATCATGATGTTTGAGTTGTGTATGCCGCGGTGTGTGTGTGTGTTTGTGTGATACTAAATACTGCATGAGGTCTTACTGTGTGTCCTACACAGCCACACATATGCAAGGCAGTTCTTGTATCCGTATGAGTGTGTGTGCATTTGGGATTCCTGCGTGCGTGTGTGTGTGTGTGTGTGTGTGTGTGTGTGTGTGTGTGTGTGTGTAGGTGTGTGTGTGTGAGTATTTTTCTAAGGTGAAATGCAGCAAACTGGAGGTTGGAGTCACCTTAAAGCAGCTCTGATCAGATCAGCTGTTCCAACCTCCAACCTGAAACTCACACTGACATTTCACATGACCATTAATAGCACCTAAAGGTGATCATGCAAGGCCGCTTGCCCAACTAAGCGAGACGTTCCCACACTTAATGAGTTTTTAAATATTAAAAGCAGCACACATCGTCGTCACTATTGTGAGCTCTTAATTTACCAAGCAATTAGGCGCGGGCCCTCATTTATCAGCGTGTGTTCATTTGCTGAAAACCTAGTCACTTTTTATTAATCGATGCCATAGAAACAGCGAGGTGAAATTAATGTGCGCCCAGCGGAGGTCACGCCAGCCGTGCTAGCTAGCTGCAGCTCAGTGAAACGGGAGATAAATAGGAAGCGTGCTTTGCCAGTTACACCAGAGATACGTCGAGGCGTCGGCGCGGTACATCAGGGGACCGGCCTCGGCGGCAGGAGAGATGAGGAGCGGTGGAGAATGCTGCTTGGTGTATCTGTGACCATCTGTTTTTTTTCTGCTCTTTTTTCCTGTGCAGGAGGAAAATTAACCAAATGCTTTTAAAAGGAAAAGCAATTACAGTCTTAACCTTGCTGCTGCTGTGCTTTCCTTACTTCACTTTCACCTCTCCAGCAAACAACAAAGATGCTACGTTTTGTTGTGGGAATCAGGAAGAAAACCCAGTGTGCTTTTTCTGTATGTTGCTTGTATGTTGAATCCCATATGTACATGTGTAACGGCTGCTTTGGTTCATTATATAGTCTTGGACATATTTGTATGGTCATAATACCTCTTAAACTTCTCCATCGCTACGGATTGGACAGCAATAAATATCCTCTCACTTAAAAACAGTCACAGCTCGGCCGCTGGTAATGGATGATGGGACACCTGCTCGGCTCATGTTTACAGCAGCATGCTAATGTCAGCCCCACCCTGGGATAGCGATCCACTGTGATGTGCACAGGTGTTGTCTTCCGCGCTGCTCCCGCTGTTGTGCTGTCTGTCAGACCGGCCAATGTGGGATTCCTTAATCTTGCTGCCGCCACAGGAGTGAGCAAACATACTGTATGCGAGATAATTCTCTGCTTGATGTAAAACTGAGCACTGTTTGTGTCGGCCGACTCTGAACTGATCTTTTCTTGCTTTTTGTCTGAAACTTTGCTGCAACACATTTTAATTTGTACTTGGAGAAACACGTGATTAGATTGGGTTCTGTCTAAACATCTGCTTAATGTAGATTTATCTTTTATAAACAGACAAACTGCTTCATGTCAAGATTAGTTGTTAGGAATCATTGTATGTACAACAAAAGTATTAATTGATAACTAATATGAGACTTAACATTAAACAGAGAACAGAGTACTGACTGTTTGAAAACAAAGAAAACACCTACCACCTTCTTGAGTCCAATCAATCAATCAATTAATCAATCAGTCAATCAATCAATCAATCAATCAATCAATCAATCAATCAATCAGTCAATCAATCAATTTCTAAGTGCTCTGTGTAAATTGTTTGAGATAATTCAAAATTACACATAAAGTACAAAAGTGCATGAGCTTGAAAGAAAAAACTTGTAGTACCAAAAGTAAAAGTACACTTTTTGTAGTATATTACATCCACTACAATATCATTAATGCCTTAATGTTCATCAGCTAAATGTTGCAGCAGTTTGATGAACCTCATGTTAACACCTTATACACTGTTTTAAATGAGGAAGTAGTAGAAAATGAAAAGGAGAAGTAACTCCAAATTGTACTGAATTACAGTAAGTAAATGTTGGTGTGGAAAGCTTAGTTAATGAATTGTGATCAATGACGTGAGGACGATAAGTGTGTGATTTATTTTTTGTATTGTTGCTTGTATGGAGTATTTTTTTATTTTTATTTGTAGTAACAGTCAAAGTTTAAAGTGTTGTGGTCCGACATAATACAGTACATGAGACAAATGAAAGTTTAGTTTAGTGCAGCTTCGTCGATTTATAATCGTGGGGATCCTTGTTGTGTGGATATATTCTCACCATCCCCACCATTACTGCAGAAACCTGTTACTGCATCCTCGTGTGCCCCTGATCCACGACCCCCAGGGGTGTTTGCAGCAGGCTGTGATGGGACTGTGCCAGGTTGTTGCTGCTCCAGCCTCGGCCCCAGCCCGTCCCAGACTTGGGCCCGGCACTGCACTAATATGCTCCCATTCCTCATCCAGACAGTCTGTAAAGCACTGGGGCAAAATATTCTGTCTCCCTGAGCAGCTCCTAATAAATTGTCCTTTCATCGACGCGCAAGACAAATTTTGCCTTCTCTCCCTCCCTCCATCTCCTCTCACCCCCCTCCCCTCCTATATCACTACACTCTTTCTCACTTTTACCATGTTCACATGCTCTGGAGCTCCCTCTCTGCCTGTTCCTCTGCCTCCTGTGGTTTAGTGAAACTGGCACACTCTCTGCCTCTCAATAAACTACAGGGATGCCAGAGGTGCACCTCAGTTGGCCAGAACCTTTTGCAAAAGGCTGATGGAAAGGGAAAGAAACAAGGTAGAGGAAAAAATGAAATAGAGAGACAGGGATATTACTGTGCACGGTCCTCTACTCCTGCCTCCTCTTCCCTGTCTCTCCTCCCCATGCTGCCACAACACTGTACCGCTTCCGCTTTGTAATTGCACAATTAGTGCCACAGCCTGGTTTTCATATATCACAAATGGCTAGCTGCTTCTATTAGAGCAGCCCCAGCGCCAGGCTAGCGGGCATGGCTAGTCGAGGTGCATTAAGGGCAGTGTTTTGTAAAATGTGAGCCAATTTATCATGATCTGTTTTTCGCTCCCACCCACTGCTAAAACGCCCCTACTCCCTTGTCTTTGAGCCTGACCTTGTGCTAGGCTTGTGTGTGTGTGTGTGTGTGTGTGGTGTGTGTGTGTGTATGTGTGAGCGTGCGGAGGTTCAATTTGCTCATTGTGACTTGCTTGCATAATTTCAAGCGGCTGGCTCGGCATAGAGTCTCGCACTGAGCCACACACGCCCGCAGTAACGCATACAAACATACCTTCGTGTGCACAAACGCATTCACACACACACACACACACCTCCACAAAACACACCGGCCACTGATTGCTTGTGCCGCCACTTTGCCTTCCTCTGTCTCTCAATCCACTACTCTCTTTTCGTTCTCTTTTCCTCTCCAAGCAAAATCCACTCATTTATATGCCGAAGCTAAACGGTATTCATTTGTAAGATGGCAAGCGGTATAACACTGGTAATTCCTCCTCACCAATTTCCAGCGCACTTTCCCCTTTAGCTGTCATAAGCAGTGCATTAAGTGAGTGAGGCAAATCCGCTCCCCATTCTGTGCCATCTCTCTTTTTCTTCCAGCCTGCCGTTCTCCATCACCCACTCGTCACCCTCCCTTCTCCACAGTTGCATGTTGCTGCTGTGAAGATTTACAACACACGCCTATTCACTCAACCATCCCCTCTCTCTTCCTCCTCTCTCTCTCTTTCTCTCCTTCCTTTCATTCTGCCGGGTGGTGGAAGATGACACCGTGAGCTCATCAGAACCCTGCCAGCTTTTCACCCCGGAGAGCCGCCCTGAGCGCCAGGCGCAGCACGCTGCACTGCAGATACCTGCCCTGCTGCAGCACCCCCTGCTGAGTAGCCTGTAGCCCAGAGAGTGGCTGAGCCAGGGGGGATGAGGCTTGGGGTGGGGCTGGAAGAGGCTGGATGAAAGGATTCGAAGGTGGTGTTACAGCTGGGGAATGGAGCAGAACAGTGGAAGACATGAAGGAAGGGTTTGGTAAGGAGGTGCAAGGAGGTTTAGTGCTGGAGGAGTTGGGGTGGTGTTAAGGTTTGGGGGCTGGGCTAGAAGTGCATAGTCGGCATCACAAGATCAGTTTTCTGTTTGATACGGTTTGTGTATGTTATGTGAATGAGGAGTTATTGATTTTATATGTTTCTCACATTAGATTTATTCAAGATTTAGATTTTATCAACTGTGAACGGTTCAGGTGGAATTTGACCTTCAGGAACAGACACCTAACCTTTGAGTACTACACTCATCCACAGGGTTAGATACAGTCTTCATAGATGTGCTGCAGGGTCTGAGGCCTGGATAGGGAGTCTGGCCTGAAGGAGGGTGCTGAGGTAGGTGCTGAGGGTACGAAAGGGTTGGAGTCACACTGTTCTTCCCTCACTTTCTCATCTTATTAGGTGTCCCTAAATTTGCTAAAGGGCTTTTGTCTGTCTCGTCTTTTTCTCTCTCTCATGCTTAAACTTTAAATGTTTCACTCATCACCACTCCCAGGCTTGATTCCTCCTTTTTTTTTTTTTTAATCCATGACCTTGTTCACTGAGCTCGTCCTAAAGGCCCTAGTTCCCTGAATGACGGTGTAGGGCAGAACTTTCTCATGCCTAGCCTGGAGTATTTGAGAATCCTACAAACCAGTCAACTGTGCTAAAGCTCTGCTTCCTGATATAAGTCAGTGTTAATCACCACACTGTTACAGCAGCCAATCACTGCAGCTGACACAGCTCGGCCAGATGAATAAATAAATGTTGTGTTTTCCCTGTGTTGACAGCCACTTCATCATGTCATCTAAACTCACTAAGCCATTTGAATGTGTCTGTTATCTTGGGTAAAAGTGCTGATGGTGACAGCATAATTATAAGGTTATTAATGTTATTTGCACATAATCTGTTATAAAGCTGTTAAATTAACAAATCTCACCTCTACTTTTTGAATTTCTTCACTGTATATGGAAAATACAAGCACATACAACCCGTATTGCAAGTGTATTCCTGATTGATCAAATGCAAAATGCTACAAAAACATGTGCTGACCGACACTCAGCCACTGAGCTACCATTTCTCCCACCTTGGCGTTAATGTGTTTGTCGCTACTTGTCAAACACCCACTTGTTTTGCATTTTCCACAAGAGTCTTGGCACCGCTGCCTCGTAGCACCAGCAATACGGACAAGAGAGCAATCATTGTTTTGTTGTTTAGAGTGCCACATGAGTTGCTAACTTTTTTGAGGACTTGGCAAGGGTCCCTTTTTTTCGCCTCACCCCCCATTTTGATAAGTGGCCAACTACCAGCTCAGAAGGAGGTCAACGCAGGCCAGTGGACTCAACCATTTTCCCCTCGTGCAGGGGTGCAAATTAAGTAAATTTAACATAAAAGAGGACTAACTATTGCAAAAATACATCTATTCACAGATTCTAACTGATCTGATGTACAACTTTGTTCACATGAAGGCAAATGATCTTTTTGTTAAAAATCCTCTTTGGTGTCCAAAACAAAAATCTCACTCTGTGTGGTCTCTCCATGTGAGCCAGTACACAGACAAGGTGTTTGGCTCCACCAAATATGTTGTTTTAGGCTAATAGCGATGCCATTTCTAAATAATTGCTGTGTTTTTGTTGATATTCAGCATCTTATTATTTGATTCTTCTTATTAGTGTGAGAAAACCTTTGTAACAGTATCATAGGGCACTGAAACCTCTTAATTACAACAGCATAGGCCACTTCTTCATCCATAGTGTAAGCTCTGTGTAGATTCAAGCTTTAAGTGGTGATTAAATGTACACACACATGAATTAGTCTTAACCCGTCTATACATACAGTATTTAGTTTCGCAGCTTTCAGGTAGGAAGTTCCATCTTATCATAACAACCCTCGAACACTAGAACATCAGACCTATATGTAATTGTTAAACAGGTCGTGCCGTGTTGTGTAACCTGCCTGAACTTCACCAAACCACTAATGTTGGATGCTGAGTTCAGGCTGGCAGTCGGGGTTGCAGTTTATCCAGATGTTGAATTAAGCTGAGGTCGGCAAACAAACTGCATAAACCATTGCTTTGTAGACATAACATCATGAACTTGGACATCGTCATACTGAGAATGTAAAGATTTAGATCTGCTTAAACAAACCATAAAATACAGCTCCAGACCAAAAACCACAGCGCAGATGACACTGACTGACAAATGCTTGTGATGTGTCTCGTTGCATTTGCTTCTTAATGGCTCCATATTAGTGAATCTATAGTTGCCAGCCAGTCACAAGTGATTTGTGTTGCTTATTTTGACCTGGTAGATGACACTCTATCATTATTCTGCTCTTGTTTGTTTCCACCAGGAGAGCAGAGGTCATCCTTCAAACCACTGCCTCACTAAACACCAATGAACTCTCTTCACTACCCACATATGTCACTGATGCTGCATATCTCTGCATATAATGGGGAAAAAACATGTTAGATATGTAAAAATAGGTTGTTTTAGTTCAGAAATCAAGATGTTGGTTTGTTCAATTGTGTTAATATACAAATAGAAACATATACACATGTGCTGTACACAAATGCATTTACAATCTCAAACCTTGCATTTACAGTACGTCTAACGCATTACAAAAACAACACCGCTCAGCCGTGGAGCAGCAGATAATTGAAATTTATTCCCAATTACACCACACAACAAACAGCCCTCTCCTGTTTTTTTTTTTTCTTCCTATAGTTCTTGCACAGTTGATGAGTGGCGATCGCGGCGCTGCTTTCCTGTGGGAGGACTTAGGCTTGAGCACTGGGGTGTAATAGCTGAGAGAGTTAATGTAGCTTAAACAGCCAAACTAATTGTCCCTGTCTCTGTCATATTTGTCTAGTTGAACACTCCTAAATACCACAGCGATTAATTACCTCCCAGCCAGGTATGTGGAGCGGCTCCTATTCTCATTCTCATCTCTTTGTGTGTGTGCGTGCACTTGTGTGCATGGTACAGCATCTATTACGTGTGTGTATATACTATATGTGTGAGCATGTCAGGCCAATTGAAGTCAGGGGGGTATTAGTCCCATCTTACCACGTGTTAGTGTAGTGACTTGTTTTTACAGCTAAGGGAGTGTTTGATGTCAAGTTGTAGTATTTTTTAAGTTCAGGAAGTTTGCATTTAACAGAGTGGAAACTTTGTCAGAGATAGATTAAAAATTACATGAATGTATGAAGAAGATTCAAGGGCATTAGGTCAGCCTGACCCGATTACCTGGAGAGGCTGTTTTGACCCCCGTCATGCTTATGTATTCATAAGAAGGGGCGTAGCCCTCCCAGAAATACTTCTGTGACTGCTCAGATTCTTTAAAAGGTTCAAAATGTGCCACGTCACTTTGTATAATAACTAACTGAAAACAATACACTGTATACACACCTAATGAGACTGAAAGTCAAGGTAGTTTTTAAATGACAATAGTATTTCGAGGACAGTTACCTACCCATTGTTACACCAGAAGAAGGAGAGGTGGCGAGAATAAAGAAAAGTACCCTGCATGCTTTTGGTGAAATGACCCTCACTTTTCACATTTGCATTTTTTTCAGGAGGTTTTCAATAGAAAAGTACCAATAACCCCATGGAAGGAACCATGGGAAATGTAGTTAGACTAATCCGAACCTCTCAACCAATCACCTCTCTTGATTGCAGACTTTTCCAGATAGGAAACAGATGGTTTTAAAGATGGATTATGATGAATGGGGTTTCCTCGTCCCCTTTTTTTCATTGAAACTGCCGTCGTTGCAGCTTCTTCACTTATTGTCAGAATTAATGGAAATAAATTATATCACATCTGCACAGACGACTGTAGAACGTCTTGCTGGTCTCACTCGGCGATACATGTGATACATTCAGGTCTGTTTTATTTGTGAGTAGTTTGTCAATGTGTTTCTGCACACTCGTGCGCAGGGATCATACCTACGTGCTGGGGCTTGTTTGCCAAGATCAGACGCAGACGCCCCGGGTGTGTGAAGTGTTCCCATCATGCATCGCTCCATGCCTGGGCAGCCCACGCCCACTCATCATCCCCACATTATCGCTTATCTCCCTCCCACTATCTCTCTCATGCGCACACTCTCGTTTCTTGTTTCTCATTCTGTGTGTGTATCTCTCTCACTCTCTGTGATCTCTCTGTTTATGTTTGACCTTTTTGCTGTTCTGCACCAGCTAATGATGGTACAGGGATAGCAGGTGTGCTGCATTAGCCGACTTCAGCCGTGGCGGAACAAATTAGAGGTCCACCGACACCGAAGGCCAACCTTTCACCGCCGATGCTCCTGTTAGTGGCCGTGAAAACAAACACACCCACAAATGCCCACACGCTCTCACACAACACAGGCACATATGCAAACGTCCTGTACCAGCTACACACACAGACACACTCTCTAGGCTGTCAGGTGTGTGCAATTTGAGTAAAATGGCACAACCCAGCCACATAATCTTCTCACTTGGAAAAATGAGAAAAGGAGGACAAGGGAAAACGTGGAGGCGAGATATATAATCATGCTTTGTTTGAACAGCTAGCCCAAGACTACAAATACCATACTCTGCTGATTTTGCCTAACTAGACAACGGTGCTGCTTTGATTTTTTTCCTCCCGCAGGGTTGTTCTGTGTGTGTCTGAATTTGAACAGAGAAAAAGATTGAAAGACAGAAAGATATACACAGAGATTACTGCCTCTTACATACACACAGGCTGATGTACACAACGATCGCTGCCTACATGATAATACACAAAACACTGGCTGACTGTTGCCCACTACCTTCTAACTAGCTGCTCAACTCTGACTTTGCAGAGTCAAATTCGAGCAGGCCTCAGTCGGGGAAAAATTCAAAGGGGAATACGTGCGAGTGGGTTTGTAGCTTTGCATGAATACGGATATATGCAAATAGCAGTTTACAGTGTGGATGGGGGCAAAGCGAGAAATATGTCTGCTGCAGTAATATTGACGCCGTATCTGACGATTAACAAATACTTACAGAGGATTCAATGAAGACATTAATCAGCAGATAATACTAGGTCAGCATCTTGAAGCAGCAAATTCAGAAAAAGCCTAGAGCATTAGCTATGAGGAGAAGTGAAGGATAATTTGGCCTATTTTGCGTTGCCTGATGACTGCAAATAAAGACATTGTGAGGATTATACAGTACATCATCTGTTGTTGTGCAGTGCTGGGACCAGATGTATAAAAGATGCACAGTATTCATATGCAAAGAGGTGATTACGGGTGTTTCTTTGTTAATTTATGTCTAACTGTAGGGGTGGAAATCAGATTTGTATGCCAAGTGTTAACATGATTCAACACCACATTTATAACGCTGAGCCTTGTGTATGCACTGCTGTATAAAGCTGACAAAAAGATTTCTGTCTTTGAGCAACTGTTATCTGGCTTCTGCTCCTATGTTGGCCTGAGAGAACAAACTGTGTTAGAATATGCAGCAGACAGAGGCTGTGGCCCATCACAACTTTTGACCAGACAAAGAATCAAACCTGCGTATGTTTTTACGATTACTAGCTGAAGGAAGGACCCCGGCCCAGAAATTGAACAATCAAGTGTGATGTTAACATCAATTGTGGCCTTCACACACAAGGCGGTCCTGGGAGACGGCTAAAAAAAGGGACAAGGAAAATTAAATGCACACTTGATGGGAGGGAAATTGCCCCCCGCTCGTGGTGTCGCAAGCGTTTCACCTCAGTAAATGAGCACCTTTAGCTAAGGGGAAAGAAAGAGAGACCTTTAAAAAAACTGGAAATCTTTTCCCTTCTCTGTCAGCCTTGTTCAAAGTGCTATTCTGTTGTCTGTCATCGGGCCTGCTCTATTACTGTCATTACTGCAATAGGCCCCGGTAGTTAATGTGTTTGTCTATGTACACAAGTCAGTGGCGGCCTCTGGTTGAATGACAACCAATCTACATGTTGCAGGATTGCCTTTGGTTTGCAGGGAAATGGGAACCTATCTTCTTCCTCTTAATCAGACATCTTTGATTGATCCGCCCTGCTGCTGCTTCACACACAAACACTCACACTTTCGCTGACTGACACGTGGCGAAACACCGCTCTGACCTTGCCCTCCTCCCGTAATAGCTATAAAGATGTGTTCAGTCATCGCGCGAGTGCCGAAGACGACTGAAGGCTTGACAGACTGAGTCTTGGCCTTAATGGGCAAACACACATTGCAGCCTGACACGTTCGCCTCTATTTTGAGTGCCTCTCTGAACCGCAGAAACCCGTAGGCTTGGAGATGAAAGGCAAACAGGGAAGACAGGCTTGAGGGGACTCTTTCACTGCTTATTCTCCTATTTCTCGCTGCTTCCAGCTAAGGTTCAAGTGGGACGTCGGAAAACAGACAAGGGTGTGCCTCCGGAGAATGTTCACAATGAAA
Source organism: Anabas testudineus (assembly GCF_900324465.2). NCBI lineage: Eukaryota > Metazoa > Chordata > Actinopteri > Anabantiformes > Anabantidae > Anabas > Anabas testudineus. The sequence continues at coordinate 3,992,256 of NC_046611.1, forward strand.
AGAGTGCAAAAATCAGCTGCCCAAGGCCTCCTCATCTTCATCTTCCTCAGCAAGTTGATTCCAAGCAGACGTAACACACTGCCCACACTGTGAGAGAAATAGTGGGTGTTTTCTGAGGGAATCCAGTCCCCTAGGACTCCAGGGTTTTCCAGGCAGACAAGAGGGCTTTCCACAGATTTGTGTGTGCAAGTTTGTGTGTGTCTGGCATATATTTCATCCATGCAGGCCTCAGGAAGCGGTGGTCTGGCCACGGCTCAGCAGTGCACCTTAGGAGACACCTCTATGGGAGCAGTGTTTGGCCACTGGAACGAGTCTCACACACACTTCGTTTCAGTTAACACTTCATGTCTGTACATATTCAAACGTACATGTAAATACACTAATGGACATATGCACACACACAGATTTACCTCCTGACCACCATTCATACACACACGTACAGCCCTACCACAAACCATATATCGCATTACAGCACCTCGAATCTAATCTGAATCACCTCAGAGGATGGGAAAATATCTCATCTGGGCAGAGCTTAGCATGTGGGCCTCTACAGTGGAAGGTCTCAGTATTACCAGCCAAAAGGGGAGATTCTTCCTGTAACATAACTAAACAAACACCTAATTGCTGCTAAAATAAACATTTGGCAAGTTTCTCTTCCAGCAGTGTGAGGATATACAGTGCTATATTTGCTGAAGATGCAACATGATTTTGTGTTACTGAAGCTCTTCAAGTCCAAACATTATAATAATTGATAGTGATTCTGGACAACATCCAGTTGCTTTACTCTGCAGTAAAAAATGTGTCACTTTTTGCAACTGCATTTCAGTCCAACAGGGATAACAGATTCTTCAACAAGTCAATTATATCCTTACTGTACTTTGGCAAGAAACATGTATGAGTGATATGTAAAACAAAAAGGATGCAGGAAAATACAGATGAACTATAGGCTCTCTGTGTGTATACAAACTAACGGTGTCAAAGAACACACTGTAAGATAATGTTCGAAAGAAATGCTACTGTTTTTGTTTTTTTAAGCAGGGAGATGGAAACATTGATAGACAGGGTACAACATGCAACAAAGGCCCCCAATCGGAACCTAACCGGTAACATCATTGTTGTTATGGCATGTGCTGTAATCACTAGGCTACTACAGCGCTCCTTGTAACATGCAACTGATCAGAAATAGTTGCTAATTGCTAATGTTGTAAGTGAATATTCCGCTAAAAACAAATTGTTTTTCGTGGAATTTCTGCACAGGCAATAATCATCAGTTACATGTCTAATTCTAACATTTTATTTAGACCATTTGTTCCACATTGTGAAGGTAAAACAGAGCTTCATACAGGTACAATTACTACTTACAACCTGTGCCAAGATTCTTCTAGATCTCTATTAGTATGAGTACTAAAGCAGATCAACTATGCAGTATTTTTTTTGTACCTGAACAACACATTTCTTCCTTCTTATGCTTGTTAATCATCTAGCCACCCATATTCTGTTACCCTTCAAATCCTAAGCTTGCAATCATGGTTTCTTTCTATGTGATCTACACACAATACAATACACTGCTTATACAAACAAAACAGTTCTATTTATCTAAGCAATGTTGCAAGCAGTGAGACTAAAGTAATTACACTGAAAATATCATAATTCAGAAGTCCAGTTTCAAGATCTAACTGGAATTGTATTGCTTTTCTCCTACTTCCAGTGCCTCAACAGGCAAACACTATTCCACACAGCAACCTAATATTGATATCACACAATTGATATTAATGAAAACATATGGGATGCAGCTTCAGCAGCACATTCATTCAGTGCAAATGTATATGAGGCGTTCTCTGCGAAATGAACCAAAGCCTAGCAAGTGCTTTAAAATTAAATGCTATGATTTGTTTGCGGCGCAATGCATTACACCTGATTGTGTGTTTGCTCGTGTGTGTTGAAGACGCAGCTAATGAGGCATTACTGGCGAGGGAAACCCAATCGATGGCGTGCTGTCGCCGGACAATGCTGATCAATTGTACTGTATTGACTGCATTTCCCCCTCATTAGCTTCTATGAGGGGTGTGCGTGTGTATATAGTGGGGGAGGTGATGTGTGTTTTGTGTAAACACACTCAGGTGGCAGTGCAGGCCTGTGCCATGTCTCTGCTGTGCTATGTAGACTGGTAGCAGGCATGGGGGCACTGATTACTCTTATTAACACGGAGGGTGTTAGGCACCGGTCCAAATGGCACTGCAATGACTGGTAGCTCACACACACACACACTGTGCACACTCACACATAACATTTTACTCAAGAGTCTGAGCCAAGAGTCCCAGCTGAACCCTGCCGTTAGACCCTATGTCTTGCCATGAGCTCAGGAGGAGATCTTTGTACTGAGCTGTTGGAGTTTTAACGACTAATATGTTGCCTTGTTGCTCTGTGAAGCTGTTGTCTTCGATGCCATTCCAAAAACAGCAGAAGAAACACCTAGTTTTTGCCAAATCCCATAAGAAATATTTTAGTTGGAGAAGCTAGAAAGATGCTTTCAATTCAGTTGAATTAAATATATTTACGTAGTGCCAAATCACAACAGAGTCGTATCAAGACGCTTCACATATTAAGGTCAAGACCTTACAGACTTATAGAGTGACACAGTCAACAACAGTCCCTCAGTGGAGAGGAAAAACTCTATTTCGTGAAAGAAATCTCCATCAGAATCAGGCTGGAAGAGCAAAGCAGAGCAGACTGGAAACGTTCAAAAAGATTACAGTATACTGTACTGTATATGTGAGGTGAAAGCTGTTTACCTTTCTAATACTTTGGACAAGAAGAGGACATTAGAGACTGGTTTATAATTATTTAGTGACTCTAGAATAAAGAAAAGTTTCTTCATTAAAGACTTAACCACAACAGTTTTAAATTTGAGATTTTTGTACATTATTTAGAGACCATCACCAGCTTAGATGGTAATTCAGTGATATAGCCTCAAATTTCACTAAAACAAATACTACCTGGGGTCCAACATAATACTTGACCTGTTCTGTAAATTAGGTTTTTACCTAATATCACATGTTCACTGCATAAAAAGTCAACACAGTCCTGAAGTAAAGGATGTAATTCTCATTTTAATATTTTGGGTTAGGGATACCTTTGATTCCTCCTTTTTTCTCCCCCATCGCCCTCCATCCCCACCCGCAGCTGACCATTCAAAAACCAACCCATGAAGCCATTTAGAGGCTTTTTGGTCTACGGCCAAGTTTCACAAAATGCTTTCAACAAAGCAATTCACAATGAACCACTCAGCCTGGTAGATACTGAGCCAGGGTTCATGCATTCATATTGTTTATTGTGTTGATTTCTTTATTATTTTTTTCTGTCTGGAGGGTTGCAGGGTGCATCGTTTCATCCTTCTTGATCTTTAGTTGAACTTCTACAGTAGAATTTAAACAGCTATATCCCCAAAGTCAAAGTCTACTTTATTGTCAATTCCACCACATGTGGAATATGTGGAGTACATACAGAGAATCAAAATTGCAGTTCCTACCCCTGGTACATACAAAAGAGCAATAAACAAGAGATACAGAAATACTGCTAATATACAAACTTGCTACAAATGTTCTACATATGAAATGTAGTTTTGCAAAGAAAAACAATGAATGTGGTGTGCAGAAAGCAGTCCGAAATCTGCATAAAAAGAGTGTGTGCAGCTACTGACTTCAGAGTCTCTGTTTGTGTGTGTGTGACAGTTCAGTGGTTTGAGTTAGACCAATATCCAATTTGCCCTTTATCTTTAAAATCCTTGAAAAAGTAGTTTCAAAGCAAATATGTGACCATTTGCTCAGGAGTAACCTGTATGAAGATTTCCAGTCAGGATTTAGAGTATACATCATAGTACAGAAACAGCATTAGAAAAGATAACTAACAGTCTTCTCTTAGCGTCAGGCAACAGACTTCTCTCTATACTCATCTTGTTAGATCTTAGTGCTGCATTTGACACTGAGGAACATTTTATTACACAGACTGAAACATGTCACTTGGATAAAAGGAGCAGCATAGATAGTTTAAATTTATCAGATAGATTGCAGTATGTACATGTTAATGAGTCTTCCAAAAGTTAAGGACGGGGTTCCACAGGGTTCTGTGCTTGGGCCAATTCTTTTCACTCTAGATTTATCTATGAAACAACGACAGATCAATTATTCAAACTTTAAGCATATTTAAAAGACATAAAGGCCTGGATGTCCTCTAATTTTCTACTCCTAAATTTTGACAAGACAGAGCTGGGAGAGAGTTGAACTTCCTGATCGCCTGGTGAATGAAGATGTCCTTAAGTCTGTGTGTGATAAATAGGATTATACACAATGCGAGTGAGACGGGTCCTGTAGATGTCTTGAAGGAAGGGGGGAGATGCACTGATGATCTTCTCAGCTGCTCTCACTATGCGCTGCAGCAGGACATGGTGCAGGCAGAGTACCACACAGTGATGCAGCTGGCTGGATGCTCTCAATTGTGCCTCTGTAGAAAGTGCACATGACGGGGGCTGGGGCTCTGGCTCTTCCTTTTTTGGCCAATGTTAACTGTCCAGGAAAGGTCCTCTGTGATGTGCACATCCAGGAACTTGATGCTGCTTACCCTCTCCACACCACACCACGGTTGTGCAGTCATGGGTCAGCACAGTGAGCAGGAGCAGGGGGAATTAACATACATCCTTGGGGGGGCCCTGTGTTCAGTGTGATGGTGCTGGATGTGTTGCTGCCCACTTATACTACCTGCGGTCTCCCTGTCAGGAAACACTGCACAGCAGGGTGTTGAGCCCCGGCTCGTCCGGTTTGTGGATAAGCTGCAGGGGGGTGATTGTATTCAATGCCGAACTGATGTCTATGAACAGCATTCTCACATGACATGAATCTTTGTTGTACAGATGTGTGACGGCTGTGTAGAGAGCGGTGAAGTGCAGGTCTTCCCCTTCCTGCCACACTTCTGAACACTCACTTCACACAACAACTTCTGCTTCTGAACTGGTTTGCAACTTTAACCAGTGGTCTATATGTTCATGTACAGCATGATAGTGATGTGGTCCACCAGGAGTAAGCAGTGTTTGGAGATCACAACAGCTGACAGTTGAAATGTGATTTCCTTGTTAAAATAACATAATTTAGCCTGAAACAGGTAGTATTATTACGTGCTGGCATCTTTTAAGCATAGCTACAATAGAGACTGACACCAAGAACCACCAGTTCTAATATTAAACCCCATAGTAAGGGTAAATAGTGATCAGTTACCCCATTTCTAGCCATGCAGTCAAACTAGTTACATAGAAATAAGGTTTAAATTGGCTCTAAAGCATATACATTTTTTCTTTCTTTCTTTCTTTTCCATGAACTTACTGTACTATTCATATTTGATATATGAGAACTGGATACCAGACAAACATGGTTTAGTTGTACATTTGAACACTTACTTTGCAAGTAGATTTTAATCAAAGATTCATATTAGTATGTACTTAGTATCCTGAAGTCATTCACTACCACTGGACAGCCTGAAAGAAATGAGTTAGTAAAAGAATGAACTTCCCCACCACTCTCACTGTCACCAATAAATTCAGGGACATTGATTTGTTTTCAAAGACATTGTGGGAAATGTAGGAAATCACCAGCAGACGGAGGCTGAGAAACATGAGCAGATACTTGAAAATTACACTTCATCACAAAAATAACTCATGCTCAGAGGGGTACAGCAGAAAATTATCGTCGTACTCCAAGGGTGTAACAGTGAAGACTAGCTTCACGGGGAAGCTCCCAGCAGGAAGTGTGTTTAACTGAGTGTGAAGTAGGGCGTTGCTTAAAATCAAGCATGCATTGCTCAGCAAACCATCCTCAGATAAACGCTGATAGAAAAACAATGTATAAGATGCAATGGTTCTCCCTACCTCCTCCATGTTGGTTCGTCACTGCCTGTATCAGGAGAGCCCAGCTCCCCGACTGTAAGATGATTGGCTTCCACAGAACTTATTAAACATAATTGCAAACTAATTAGTACAGCAATGGCTTGGCACCTCCGTCTAGTGCCAGACACTCAATGTGGGTTTACAACATGCATTTAAATTTTACACTAATTACCAATCCCTGATTAATTCATGACTGGGGTGTGCTTTATAATAGTTATTAATAGGGCTGTATAGATTAGATTAGGAATTAATTTCCAAATAAAAACCTGGCATTACATGCATGGGGAAAGCCATGTGTTGCAGAGCGACCTGTGCACGCTGATGTATGTGTTGTGTCACAATGCATCGGCAAAGCGCTTTGATTTAACAATCGGGTTTGCTTTTGTGGAGCGGCAATTTGTATGAAATCACTTGATCTAATGAGGATTTGCTTCAAACTGCTCATCTAATGAGCGTTTGTGTTGAATCCGCTGTTGAAACAGCTGACTGCACCCACAAAACATTGCTAATAATGCAATGAGAGATTTAAAGGCCAATCTACACAGCCCCACTTGCAATGGACCTACTAATTATCACTGGTTCAAAATGGTCTGTATACTATATGACATATCACACTGTCACCATCATCCTCCACCCTTGCTGGAGGTCATTAGAGTCGATATCAAACAGCCCTGGTGGATGGTGACCTGAGAGGTTCTCCTTCGTGCTGTTGAGGGATTAATCCTGGCCCACACTCCTTGTCCTTCTCTCCAACAACTAATGGTCACAGCATGGACCTCACAGTGTTTCTCTAATTTCCACTAATTGAATGGTCGTTAGCAGCCACAGGCCTTGGCACAAGAGCATGTGTGGGTGTGTGTGTGTGTGTGCGTGAGTATACGGTTATGCTTGTATGTGTCTTCATCCCAATACACGTTTGCCTGCATGTGCACATGTACCAAAGTGTATTTGTTCTGCATCAAATGGCCTGGCACCGTTTGGAGGGCGTGCAGGGCACCGGTGGCACAGGGAGATCATTAATTCGCCCTGCCTCTCTGCACGGCTTATTTTGATGTTTTTGTAATGAGCTCCTGCTAGGGAGGGTAAACAGCGAGACTCGTCGCGGCCCCTTTGATGTCAAATGATGTGAGAGGCGACGAGGGTGGAAAAGACGTAGAGGAGCAGGTCTGAGGCAGTAGTGGATGCTGAGAGGCCCGCGAGGAGTGGCGAAGATGAGGAGAAATCACTCCTAGGTCGAGTGGCTGCTGGTGATTTCCTGTCACACACACAGGAAGGTGTGAAGAAACTAAGTTAGGCATATGTTGTCATAGCTTAGGAGCTCTGGCTTCATGCTCAAACTAAGGGAGCCCCAGGATGTCTAAAATCTCTTGGATAGGGAAAAACCAACAGGGATTAAGTGTTGTTTTTCTGTTGTAAAACTGAGTCATGATGGTTTCATTGGGGAGTGAAGCTATAGTTGTACCAAAGATTAACTTAACTGAGATTTGACATGGACTTGATTTCTTCTTTTCTAGATTTAGGTTTTGTCCAGGTAAAACTTTACATTGTCAGGTATTTGAGTAAAAGAAAAGAAAATAATTTCAGGATTGGATATATAAACTACATATATAACTCTTGACCCTTATATGTGGGACAAACTGTAACTCGCTCCTTTGTCAAATACATTCCCAACAGCTTCAGAGTAAGATTAGTTAGATTACTTAGAATAGAAGATTGACAGTTTTCTAAAGTTAAATGTGTTGAATCCCTCCCTACCCTGGACGTGCACAATTGTCTCAATGGAGTTTAATTTTAGGTTAGGAAATCTTAGTGGGTGAAGTGGGCTTTTAATGTTAGGTTGTTGCACCAAGGTTTGTGTGACTCTGATCTTCCAATCACTCGTCTTCTGCCAGCATCATATTTTTTTGTGCCATTTTGCTTTTGATTCATCCCTTTGTCAATCTTTCTAGTGTTTCCACTCAGTCCACTTGTATCTTTTTTTTACCATCTCTATCTTTCCTTTTCGTCCTTACTATGCTGCCACCAACCACAATTAGACCCCTCCTCCACTGTTTACCGGTGTGGCGTGCTGGGGCCCCAGCCAAGGATGACATCTTGACAGTTTCCTGTTATACTGCAAACAAAAGAGCCTTTTTGAATGATGAGCTGTTATTATGGAAATGGTTTCTGACTGATACGGTCTCAGCGTGGTAGAGTACCGTAGTTTGGTCAACGGTGGCATCCGTGATAGTGATCATTTTCATGATTGTGGGGGACCTCAGAGAGGAGCGAAGAGACCGGAGGTTACGTTGAATGACTACGTCTGTTTAATGCACAATGAATGACCCCCATATGGAAAACATAGGTTAGTGTCTTTTTCATATTGTGCACTGACTTTGGCATTTATATTTCAGACACACTTGTGGTGAAGGTGAAGGAGTTGCGGGTAATTTGTTTCACAGCCTTTACTAGTAGATTCATCATCACTTGTGTTAAACCAAACACAACATGTTGTATGTCTTGGCTGTGGAGTAGCTCTGTCAAGTCTGCATGTACAGTCCTGGTTATGTCACAGTGATGTGTTTGGGGCCAACTTGGATTGGTGACTCAAAATGTACTTGGACTGGTATAGGACTTCTAGGACTTGACATGATTAATAATATCACTGTTCCTTCCTCAACTACAACTGCTTGTTAAATCAGGTTTAGGTGTTCATCATGTCAGGGCTCTCTTTTTGGAAAATGTATTTACGCACATCAGACTTGGTTCTGTTTTCCACAGGTCTGTTTTGGGTCTAGTCCACACTTTCAAACCCACAAAGAGCTCTCCTTAGGGACCTTAATGGCCAAATTTTGTCACCCTCCTTAATTCAGTGTCTTGTAAAGAGGTTCAGTACAAACCCACTGTAGTATCAATTTAAATAATAATAATAATAATCACGTTTCTATGTCAACTTGTGAAACTTTATAGATTGCATTTGTATCCTGGTTGTGTGAAGTTGCACCAAACAGTCATTTTTATTTTTTTAGACATAAAATCTAATAACAAAACAGAAAGTCTAGAGGGAAAAAGCACCATCCTTTTAATCATCTCACCACCAGTCAGATTTAACTCTCAGATCATGAGATTTAACCTGATTCCCAGGTTAACACAACCAACACTTGAACAGTTGAGCAGACGTTCTGTTGAAAATGTAACTTCTCTCAGTAGCAGTGTAGAATGAGCTACTTCACTAAAACATAATATAACTGCTGCATTCCTGTGGGCTACAAACTGTTTTTAATTGATTTTCTGTAAATAAAACCTAGAGGGCCCTACAGCAAAGGGCTAGCGCACAAGGATGTGAGTGCATCAAAGTACAATCTTGCCTTCTGTGTATCTTTATCTGTGTGTGTGTGTGCTTTAGCTTGTTTAGAGTGAGTGTGTATGGGTGTGTGTAGGCCTGTGTGGTTGCAGTGAGTCACTCTTCCTACCAGCCTGACCTCTGCGCTGCCCACACACACAAACAGAGAGAGAAGCCCTGCGCTAGCTTTGTGCTTTCTCATCAGCCGACCTCTGACCCCTGCCAGCAGCCTCTCCGACGTGGAGCTGAGCCGTATTAACCTGGACCTCTCCTGTTTCCAAGCACAATCATCCGTCCACATAACAACCGTGGCCGCCAAATCCGTCGCACTACCCCTCCCTGCAATCGCACAGGGATACATGTGTAATAATACATGCATGCTCACACCGCAAATAGGCGCCTTGCTGCTGTACGGCACACCTTCTCAGGGAGATCAGAGAGGAAGAGAGGGGGCGGTGATGAATATGAGGAAGAAGGAGGCAGTGAAAACAAAATGTTAATAATATTTGCAGTTTCCAAGAAATAGACTGACCAGATGAGTCCAGGTGATGATTTCATAGTTAATTTGTCTGGTAAAGTGAACATAGCCGTGACCAAAACACATGGAGCTTCTTGCTAACGAGATTCCTTCACGTATAATGGCATATTTTTCTTGTTATTATAAAATTCCAACTTATTTAGTTGTAACGAGAGAGTTTGCTTCTTATACTGTAGATGCATACAGTACTAACTTCTCTTGTTATAATGAGATAAGTTTGACGTAGCATTCACTGCTGTCGGAAACTTTTACAAAAGAGGATTCAGTCAAGCTGCAACTTGAGTGTCAGCTGAACAGACACTGCTGTTTAATAAGGAAACCCACCCCCAAAACATAAGCAACCCGAAGCACAAGGTCATTGTTTCAAATTTCTTCTTGATCATGAGTAACTGTTCTAGAACACTGGGCAACAGTCATGGTGACTTAGCCGTCAGGTAGGCTGTAGGGGATGAGCAACAATTATTCTATCATGATCTTCTGATGGGAGATCTGAGCCCATGTTTAGGTTGATACCATGTGAGTCACCTCGGTGTCAGAATCGGTTTAGCCACCCCCAGTAAACATCTGGATAGTGGACTTTCAGGATTAGTGTTAAATGTGTTATAACATTTGTGTATTTTTGTCCCTCGTTGCCCCTAAAAGTTGCTGCTGAGCAGATCTATTGGAGTGCATTAGATTGTACAGGTGTACCTTATAAAGTGGACAGATGAGCTGCTGTATAATTTAACTGACTGTGCGCTGCAGTTGTGTGGGTCCAGTTCTGGTATGTTAACAATGACGTAGCCTCTGTGTTTTGTTGTGGTTTAGTGCCAACAGTGACCTCTGTAGAGCATTTCCACTCCTCCATTTGTCAGTGTGGGAAAGTAAATGTGAATGTACTGTCTATGTAAGCAGTAAAAAGTCCAGTTAGCAATTAAACCTGTGATCATGTGTGTCAATGACCTGTGTATGTATACTGTGATTACATTACTGTATACCTGAATGTATAATTGTGCTATTTTAGGCATCAGACTGTATGTTTAGGGTCTCAGATGTGACAGCAGGTGCAGGACACTGGACTTCACGTATTCACAAAAGGTATTACGACATGAATGTTTACCTAAAACGAACAGTGACATTAAAAGAAGAACATCACTACAGCTGTTAACTCGGGCGATAAAAATATCCTTAAACAAGACATCAGTCAAAACAAACAAATGTTTATGGTCACGCCTCCTCACGATCAACACCTTCCCACACCATCACAACACTCTCACCTGCTCCTCCACTCAGCAACTACAGCTACACACACACATCATGTGAAATAAGTGAAGGCACACGAGGACCTGGACACATACAGTAACAACTGACACACACATGCAGCTTCACTCCCCCAGCCACACCAGTATTTATGAAGCTGCCCGCCTGCCTATCTGTTCCCCAGCCCTGGCAAATGATTTTCTTTGAGTGCTGTAACTATCATGTCACACCGTGTTGTCATTATAGTGATTGCCGACGGCCCTGATAACCTCCCCGCGGTGATTTGTACCATTGAGGAGTACTTTCATTTTTCTCTCTTTCTCTCTGTACTCTCCTTCTCTCCTCTCATCTTGATTGCAGCAGCTCCCATCAGCACCCTCGCCTTGTTTGTAGTCGCGGTGAAAGAGATCTCTCCTCCATGTGCAACACTTTATCTGCCAGCCGAGGGGAGACGCCGCTCCATCATCTACCTCCACTCGTACCACCTCACCTCCTCTCTCCTCGCGTCACTCTTTCTCTGCCTCCCTTTTTTTCTTCCACTCCAGCTCAGTCATCGTTCCCTCCTCCCGGTCCCCTTTCCCTAAACTCTTTACCCTGTACCTCACATTCCCTCTGTCTTTCTCCGTATCCCCTTTCATTTCACAGAAAGCATCAGCCATCTCCTGGCATGATACGGCTTGCCATCAGCAATGTTTACCACTCGCCTTTGATAGAGGAATCAGCTCTCCCCTCCCTTTTCTCTCTCCCTCTTTTTCTTTGTTTTCTCCCTCCTTTATTTCTGCCCCCCCCCCCACACGTAAGTTGTCATTTGTTGCCCATTGTCTCGGTGGTATTTAGTGGCAGGGAGATTAGGCAGCTGTGAATGGACTGCAGCTGTCTGTGCTGGATTAGGGGAGTTTAATCAAAGTATTTTCTAATGCGCCTCATAATGATGATCCATAGGGACGGAGGCTCTTTAACAGATAATGATAGCTAGGCTGGCTGCCGGAGATGACTCACTTGGAAGCACCACAGTCGCCGTCTTATCTTTGCTTTATATACTGTAGGCCTATAAGAATGAGCTACATGACAATCAACAAGAGTTAGTCTGAATGTGGCGAGCTACAAACACAGTGTTGTGACTCACTAGTGCGTTGGAATATTTCGTTTTTATGGTTAAATGGCACTTTTGATGCTCTGACAAATTTTCTTGGTGGAAGCGTGATAACAGTGGAAACAGGTGTTGATTGGCCCCTTCCAGTTACATCTCTGGTGTTAATGATATGCCTCCTTCGCTTGACACAACCAAACTATTGTTTGTGTACTTGGCTTTCTTCTGGACTTGGCTTCCCTCCGTGCATGTTGGTGACACACTCAGTCCTTGTGTAGTTGACTTATCTACAGGTAACAAAGTGTTAATAAAATACTGAATTAAATAAATATATTTGAATCAGTGGTGTAGTTGGGGCCTCTTGTCCCAGGTGTTCACAGAGCGTTGAAGAGAGATTTCTTCTCTTAAAGTCTGAGATTGAGATGAAAACTTGAACAGCACCTCCCCACATGGAGATAAGTTACCATATGTGTAATAAAACATCTGAAACAACTGCATACTGAAGCTTTAAGTAGGATTTTGATTGCAGTACTTTTACTTGTGGTCATGATTAGAGTTTCATTCATTTCCTTCATGTTAATGTGTGTGAATCCAAGTACTTCTGATACTGACATTTCTGGTATTGCAGACAGTGCTTTTGTCATGATAACTAACATTTTAATACTACTTGATAGAAGTGCAAACAACTGCATCAGAAATTGAGTTTAAAGTGCTAATTTGACATTAATGTAATCGACTCTTCGTTTCAACTTCACCTCTCAGGGCACAAGTTTGGAGGGCGCATTGATTTGGAATAATTGTAAAAGGAAAAGTAAATATTTGAATACAGTTATCTGGCTCCTGACATCGGAAAACTTCATTTTGGATCAGATATTCAAAACATGGCATCAGTGTCAAACACATCTTGAACTGAATCCCAGCCCAGCTAAACTTGGTAACATTTTCAGAGCCAAGGATGAAAGAAGAAGCTAGTTTGCTTATGAATATGGAAGAACACTATGTATTACAATATCCTTTCATAAATTAATTCCTTTGTGTTATACAGTTTAGTTTTAAAACAGATTCTGGTCTTGAGAGTTGTTGAAAACTGAATATACGTTTTTTTCTTAATTCCAATAATAATAATTTGTAATAATAACATCAGTCTATCACAATTATATGAGTGCACTTACTTTAATTTGGTCTTGTTAGTTTTCAAACCACTGTCCTGTGCCAAAGCCTAAACAAAATTTATGTTTATTGATATGTAATTTTAGATTTTCCTACTCATAAAACACAACATGCTGTCTTGAAGATTGTAGAATAAAGATTAAATTCTTTGGATGAGTGGCTCTGAAATGGCGTTTCACTCATCCTACTCCAGCCTCACACAGAATCTACAGCTATTAATAGACTCGTCTACCTCTTCAAGGACACTCAGAGTTGCACAACCTTCACTTGTAAACACTCAAGAAGCTGTTTAGAGTCAGATTATATTCTTTTCAATTGTTTCTGCAAAGTTTTTATGCATCTAATATGATACTTGAGTTTTAAGGACAGGTCATCCTATCCCCACGGCGTATTGAACTTTTTGGCACAGAAACTGCACACGAAGATCAACAGAGCAAATTGAAGCAACTTGGCGGACAAGTTAAAAAGTTGATCATGAAATTAGGTCATAAATCTGAGTGTTGTCAAGTCTTGGATGGTTTTCAGATTAACTAATCATATTGAACAGATACAGCTCAATTTCAGTCCTGTATTCTGTAAATTCTGTATTATAGCCCCAGTACTGCTCACTGGTGTGATTTTCATCAGTCATGATGTACATGACTTAAGTTATGATTATTGTAGAGTCCCCAGATTCGTCTGCAAAAGTCTAAGCAGTGTTTCTCAGGATGAACAGACCTTTGCATGTCACTTAATGTTTGCAGAGGTCTGCAGAAACAACTCAGCTGTGCAGACTATGAATTGAGGAAGCTGATTGGTTGTTTCCCGTTAAGAAACAGGTTCAAAACACTCTCAAAATTCAAACATTCATCTACATGCAGCCTGGAGATGAATACCATTAGAAGGTAAAAGTTGGAGTGACTCAGAGACCAGACAGACGTGATCATAAGCCACTACTTATCCAACTCTTTTTGTTCTTGGACTGGGTGAACTGGATGAAATAGCAGCCCAACAGAGCCAGGAGCTAACCCTCCATCATAAACAGCAAATTTAATTTAGCGCTTACTAATTATTACAGCCAAAGAGAATCAGTATCTACACCAATGGGAATTAAATCACTGGTCATTTCTGTTTCTCTTAAATAGGTGTTTGTGTTGCAGTTTTTTCGTGCTTTAACTCCACATTATACTTCACCTTTATTTGACCTACACTGCAGAAAGCAGGACTCTCCACACTAATTTAAGAAACAATCTCAATGCTTAGATCTGGAATCTACCCCTCAAGTGTATTTCTGCTGCTTCCACTCTCCAGGTATTTCTTGCGACGTATTTCCACCTTTCACTAGAAACAGGAAAAAGCTTAGCTGTAGTGAGATTTTCCTAACGTTCAGGACAGCTCCTCCGTTCGACTATCTGCTTTATCTACCTCCAGTATTTTGACAGTGCCGCTCAGTGTGTCTCAAAGAAATTGTGTCTGTGCAAAGGAAGTTGCGGGGAGCTGGCGTGTCTGGTGCTAAACTCACAGCAGAGCACGTCGTGTTGTGATATGACCTGGCGCTGACTCGCAGATGATGGAAGACAAAAAAACTCACACTGTGACGAGAGAAGAAGGGAGACGGAGGGAGAGAGGAGAGAGAGAGAGGAGAGTGGGTCTTTTCAACTCCGGCATCGCCTCCCAAATAATGAGAAGGGAGAGAGAGAGGAAGCAGAACTGAAGGGAAGCCGCCTGTCTGTGGCTTCGTCTCCTCTCCCTCCCGCACGCATGGAGGCCCCATGCTGCTCAAGACAGATGCCGGGGGAAACAGTGAGGCATGTTGCTACTGTGGCTTGTTTCTCAATCAGAGGCTTAACTCAGCACCTAACACACAAGTACGCATCCACACACGCGGAGTCTCTTGGCACAAAGATGAAATTTGTGTGCATATACACAATCGCACCCACGCGCACGCACATACGCGCACACACACATCCCGATAATATCCGTTGAGATGTGAGATTACAAACGCTATAGCTCCACCTGTTCTTTGCCATAACAGGTGCCTGTGATAATTATTTCACCTCTCTCTGATGAGCCTGGCTCACACTAGACAGCATGCAACTGTAGCAACCAGAAAATTTCATTAAACTATCTCTTTGTAATTACTGTATTAGATTTCTATTTGATCCTTTTATCTGCACAAATGCTTTTCTTGCCAAAATGAACATTACGGTGCTTTTTTTTTTTTCTCACTATTCTGGAGAATTTTCTTCTAGGAGCCAACAGATGGCCAAGTGTCAGAGGTCACTGTTTGGCTTTGAGGTGGCAGCCATCTTTAGCAGGGTCAATCTGTGTGTTCAATAAGACGGAGACCTGGAAAGTATGCAAAATTGATTCAGTCCTCAAAGGCCCACTGTTAGGATCTGCTCTCCTGTGCCTCCTCTCTCTGTCTTGGTTATCAGGTGAGAGTATCAGTGCTAATCAAATGACAGTCTCATGTCTTCATAGGCACCACATTGAGCTTGCAGAATAAGACAGGAAAAGGTGAAGGTGCGATAAACTCTGAGCAAATCTATGCACCATTACTTAAAGACAGACACAGTACCAATCTTCTCTCAATTGACCTTTTATACAACATGTGATTCAGGAAATTTTCTTGGCTTTAACTTGACATGGTGGCAACAATATCATGTTTGTGAACGCTCTCACTGCCCCCCCCCCCCCCCCCCCGTTGAAAAGTTCCCTACTTTTTGAGTCACCTGATCCTCCACATGTTTGCATATCTGTTCCTTGTTAGTCCATCAGTTCTAATGATTCTCTCTCTTGCACCTTTTCCATTAACACAATCTAGATACTATTTATCACTGTATGCATCTATATATGCATCTGCTTTGCCAGCAATGCTGGCACCAACTAGCATAGCATAGCATACTACAACATCTCTTTGCACAGGTTGCTCCTGGGTTTGCAAGCCTACACTGTGCTGCACTGGAGGAACCGTGAACTTGAAGTGTCTGGTGTTCCAACGTCTCTTAGGGTGGTATTTGCTGCTGAAAATCTGGTCAAGCACAAGTCGGCTCCAACTTGTTTTAAGCGTGATTCAGACAGCAATTAAGTCCAAATTCTTCTGCGTCTCATTGTGTTTCATTCATGACATTTAAATGGCATTTCTGTTGCTGACTTCTCAATAAGTACACATCAAAGAAATGAACTTTATTTGCTAAATGAGCCGTATTTGACAACTGTTTCAACGTGGTTAACAACTAAAGAGTAAAAATAATCCATTGTTGTGTCTGGGTTTTGATTTTTATCCTCCTTTGTATCTCTCCTGTCTTTTTAGAATTTATTCAAACATCAAGCAAACAATCTGCACACCATGAACAACTGGTTTATTGTTGTATGCAAAAGAAAAACAAACTATATTTTGCTTTTTAATTTATTATTTTGTCTGATGTATGTTTTAGGTGCATTAAATTTCTGAATTTAGTTCCATTTAACTATTTGGACAGAAAGAGCCTATTAGCTCACTTCCATTTGTGCACAAGCAGCTCCAATGTGACTTTTTTTTTTTACATAAGAATATATTTCTTCTTTGCGTTTCATAAATGAAATGGCTCTTGTTTCCTGTAGGATGAACAGAAATAACAAGGCCACGGCTGTCTTCCTTTGGCTGACCCACCGCCCTATCCGCAACTATCTGAATAGAACGAGACAAAGAAAGCTTTTGCGTCGGTGGAAGTTTGCAAAAATAATCTCTCACAGGGATTCTGTATTAAAAATAATTGCACAACCAGTTCACTTTCTCTCTGTGGGTTGATGTGTGCACTTACTTCTGACTTTTGGCTTCTGACAGCTCTGTCTGCTTTGATAGATGATATCACCGTCGTTGGCAGGAAGCGCACTCGCAGAAAGGAATAGCATTTTTAGTTTTTGTTTTTTTTAAGCTGTTGCGTTGATGATATACATTATAGGACTAAGTGTGTGTGGAGTATGATTCTGGTGCTGCCTCATTACTGCAGGATTACATGTGCATCCATCGGCGAGGGGGGGGCTCAATCACTCTCCTCTTCTACTCCTTTAATTCACAGAATGATGTAATTATCCCTTTTTTTCTCTCCCTGACACCTCGCACACATTCTCTGAAGCACAAAAACATTCATGCCCGCAGTCGCAGGTATACCCCCCCATACACACACACACACCCCGACACACACTCACACACATGCTACCAAAGAGAGACTGAAGGCCACTCTCTGACAAAAGAGGAGCATTTTGTGCCTTTGACATGATCTCCCCTCCCCACAGTGGACGAGGGACCACAAAGCCTGGCGGTGAATGAGGGTCAGCTGCAGCCTGGCCCCTGGGAGCCTCCTGTCGAGCCTTTTAATGAATGTCATTTTCTTGCATTAACCACCCCGATTGTTGGATAATGGCCTCCCAACAATAACATTTAACCAATTCCCCTGTCTTTTGGGCTGGCTCATTTGGGCCACAGCAGGGGGTGGTAATTGATTGTGTAATTCCAATCAGAGCTGTAAACAGATTGGAGGTTCCTTCAGAGCCCTCCTCGATATCCACCCTCCCTTTTTCCAACATACAAACACACATATATCCATACACCCTCCGTCGTAATAGATTACATCAAAGATGCTTCCAAAATAACCTTCCTCTCCTGAAAGCAAACTGTAAAACACACACGCTCGGAATGAAAGTTTCTTTATTCTTTATCTTCACTGCTACAAAACAAGTGGCTTCTGCATGACCCTGGCTCTGTTGTGTGCTAACATGTTCCACTGCCTTTTCTTTTACCCCCTCCCTCCCTCTCTCCGCACTTCTTTTTTTTTCTCACATTGATTGTAATTCTCTGTCATCGTCTGCTGCAGAGATCCAGAGTCTTAGGAGCTGGCTGAGAAGGAGGTGAGGGGGTTAACTGCACTCGCCAATTTAGATTTACTGTGAGACAAACACTGGTAGGGTGGGGGCGGGGGGGTACAGGGGACATGTTGTCTCCATGGAGATAAGGGGTAACGGCACATTGTGAGTGTGCAAGTGTGCACGCACATGCTCCGGTGCTCATTTCAAGACGAGTTCAGCTAATTGTCACCAGAAAGCTATTTATTTACTAACTGGTGTTCGCAGAGAATGCAGCAGTGTTTTGTGTGTGAAACGTACACATTTACAGCATCTCCATTCTCCTTCTATATGTTGCGCTGTTCATTCAGCCTCACCAGGGCCTGTGCCTGGGTGTGGTGCCATATGAGGGTTGTAAACCTTTGTATCTGGTCTGAAATCACAAATCGCTTCTGTCACTTTCCCATGTTCTTCTGCCACAGCAGTATGTGTGATGCTTATATATTTTTCTCTTTCACCTTACATGCATGGCAGTTATATGCACTGACATTAGAAAGTGTAGAGAGAAGGTGTGAACTTGTTGCTTTTCACTGGGACTCTGCTCCTTAGCTTTGTCACAACAGTTTCCAACTGTAGAGAAGCTGATTCAAAAACACTGATCTTTGGAAAGCTGCCCTGTAAAGTTAAATGCATCTTTAAACCCGGCTAAATGTGGTTAAAAAAGTGACCAGAGTCTTTAGATTTTTATTTATTTACTTATTTATTTGAACTGCATCAAAGATCAAACTGAAGGCTAGCCTGTCTGGATGTCTGCCATGACATAAACCCATAAGAGGAATTAATCACAACAAGCAACTTAACCAGTGTTGGTAGAAGATCCTTATGTAACAGTAGCAGTAGTACAGAAATTATCCATAAAGTTAAAGTTGATGAGCTTATCTAGGTAATATAGTAACTGGAAAAAGTATTGTCACAAAAACATAGGTAAACTACTCTCTGCAGAAAAGAGTTAATTTGATAATTGATTGATTGATACTAGAACCTGCATTGAAAATAGACCTTCTCACTTTTAGTAAAGAAAATAAGACTTTAAGGATTCAAGTATATACTTAAATTAGAATGACCTTTTAGTTGCATGTTGCTAACCAGTATGTCTGGACCCAAACATTCAGATATTCATTTGCTTGATAAGTATTAAGTTTTCAATTTTGATATTTAGATTTTTATTCTACAGAACCTAAGATACCAGTAATAATTAAATTTAAATTTTACACAGACATGCATCAATACATATCAACTTGTGCCTGACATCCCTCTGTCATGGCAGTAAACATCACGCTGTGGCTGTTAAATAGAAGCCAAAGTGACTTAAGCTTTGAGGGAACTGAATGATGACAAGACAAAATCTGAATATGCCATTTGAAACTGTTCTACCACTGTGGCACAACTGGTATGAATAGAAAAGGTGCAGTATTTAAGAGACATGACAAATGTGCACTGTGGTCCACTTTCAATGTGGAAGCAAAACAACGACTGCTACCCTACTCTGAACTGGCATTTTCAGCTAATCACTCCCTTTACAGGTGTCAGTGTAGTAACAGAATGAGGATTAGATTAAGGTTTAGCAACACAGAAGCTTCTGATATTCACCAAATAGTAAAACCAAAGCTTCAGAACCCAAACTGATAGTTGGGACAACCCCAGCAACCATTCAAGGTGCAGTTTACATTCACGTCTGTCCAGACTCACATTCTAATCAGTTCATCCTTGAATCCAAATGGATGTTTGTGCCAAATTTGAAGAAATTTCCTCAAGGTGTTCCTGAGATATTGAATTCAAGATCGACTGGAGCTGCTCTGTGGTTTTGCTCCATAACAGATTTTTACTGACGAATTTTACACCAAACATGTAAAATGGCAGCTGGATCGCAGCCCTCTGTGCAGTAGACTGGGGCTCGAATCCTGTGATCTACCTCCAGTAGGGGTCCTTAGGCAGGACCCCCTTACTCTGCCTTTGCCTTATACCTTGTAAGTCGCTTTGGATAAAAGCATCTGCTAAATGACTAAAAATGGCACATTTAAAAACAAACTTAAGCCTCTGGCAGCTTTTGTAAACTCATTGTTGCATGTTGTCTGTCTGCATGTGGTGATTTATTAGAGTTATAATGTTGATGTTGAAACAGAGTCATTTGAATGTGAAAACAAAGAAGTTAGGAGATCAGCAGAAACAAAAGACAGACCTCAACTTATCCCTACCCCTCCATTCAAAGATGATTATATTATTTCATCACGCCTCAAAGACTTGATGTGAGCCTACAGATTTATACCAGCACCCAATCTGCAGACGCTTAGTTGGATCTGGGTTCATTTGAGCCTCTGCCTCCCTCCATCTTTCTGCTGACTCGGTGTGATGCGAGGAGGCTGAGTAAATCTAATATAAAGGCGTTATTGATTTGCAGGTCCTTAATCACTTTGATTTGGCCCAGTTTTCACTGACCCCCACTGCAGATATAAGTTCCCCAGGGGTGGGCCTTCAGCACTGTGGATGGGCAGACACTCAGAGGCAAATGCAATTTTTCTCCAATGCCAAAAAGATTTAGAAACCCCATCATCAATCATCTCATCACTAATATTTATACATGTGGTGTGGCGATCAATAGACTTTTTTTTTTTATTCAGCTCATCAATGTGCAAAACTTCATCCGTGACTGTGGTGTAAGGACAGTAGCACACCAGCACGGAACCACTTATTTTGTTTAAAAGTTTAGATCTTGCAACTGCTCACACTAAAAACAAGCTGATAAAAACCCAAATTATATGGATGAACCCATGCGAACAGTAACAGCTGAATATCTTATATGCTGCGGTAACTGCCTCCACTCTCTTCTGAATACTTTCCACCAGACTTTGGATCCTGGCTGCTGGGATTTGTTGTTGTTCAGCCACAGGAGCATTAGTGAGGTTGACATTGATGTTGGGTGATGAGGCCTGGCTCACAGTCTGCACGGCTGCATCCCAAACGTGTCGTAAATCCTTTGCTAAGTGTTTCTGATACAGTGCTGTGTATCTCTATGGTAGTAAATATGCTTGCATGTAGCTGCATTGTAGGACTGCCCCATCCATCGAATGGGAACTGATGCCACAGAGAAGATCCCATAGTGTTTAAACAAATATACAATTGTAAAACCATATGTATGTATTTACTTTTTGTCAACTTTCTGCTACAGAACCTTTTCACTGGGTGTCCATCAAAATGTCTCGAGTATGTATTTGTTTTTGTTTTTTTTACCTGTTAGTTTTAATTATTTTCTTTCAAGGTTTTTAATTGGAAGTTACTAAGTAAATCTCTAATATATGTTTTTTGTGTTTTTGAAGCAAAGTTTGTTTTTCAACCACAAATTTGCTTCTTATAGCAACAGTTTGTCGATGCCGCGTGTGGCTGGAAAAGATCGATTAATGCTAGATCTTGGTCTTGTGTACTGCTCAGACCTAGAGATTATTTGTGTAAACAAGATATTTTGATTGATTTGTTTTTGTTGAATCTATGTGTAGATGTATGTGAAGCAACAAATAGAACATATTTAGATTTATTTATATGAAAAATGTAGAAAGTGGATTTTAGATGTACAGTGATGTTTCACCTGACAGCAAATGGAAAGAAAACCGTCTCTGCCACTCTTTTGTTTATGTCTCGGCACAGCGTCCTCATAGAAACATAGACTGTGTATTTATGTGTGCATGTGACTGGGGGTGGATGCATCTACTAGACGTGTGCTGCTATGTATCAGCATATTACGAACCAACTGTGTCACTTGGTAAACAATGCTAATTAAGAGAGACAGTGGGATTGTTTCAGTGACCCCTCTCCCCCATCCATGTTTGTTTTTATTGTTCATGCTAATTAGACTTAATCCCCCGTTCTCTCACCGTGGACTCTGACCAGCTTTGGGTGTCCATGACGCAGCCAGTCGGGTGCAGCAATACTGCGGGGTTGAGATGTAGAGGAGGGAGTGGGGTGGGTACATGAACAACGGAGGGGGAGTTAAGCTTATAGCTGGACTTGTGTGTGCGTGTGGAAACGGGAGATGGGGGTATCATGTCGGTTGGGGCCCCTGGCAGCCATTGTCTTGCAGTACAATGATACGGCTCACAAGTGAGCAGTGGGCCAATAATGAGGAGGAGGCCCCGCTGAACAGCATGTCCCTGCCAATTGTTCAGCCGCCACAGTGTGAGAATGGAGCTGTCCACACACACACACACAGACACACACACACACACACACACACACACACACACACACACACACACACACACACACACACACTACACAGCTATACTCCTCACACCTTCCTTGCAGTATGCCCACTTTCCTCTCTCCTTGCCGCACACACACACATTCATACACTTCCCCATCTCATATCTCTCACATGGGGAGTGTGTTCACTAATGTCTAATTAAAACGGGCCTATTAATGAAAGGACAAGCAGCAGACATGATAAGGAAACTTAGAGGGGTGAATTAACACATCCTTAACATGTCATCCCAGCCAGTTGCAGCCCACTGTGTGTATGTGTTGTTTCACACATGCACACAACTTATATTTCAGACACTTGTATATATTAAGGAGCTATATACAGTAAAACAGCCACTTTGCTCGAGAGACACATAATATATAGAACATTAGAATAAGGATTTTAATTTTTAATATTCTAAAGTTAGATTGTTTTATATGTAATTTGTGCTCTGACATTTTTTTTTACTTTAGTTAGTAAACAAAAGTTAAAAAAATTACCTTTAATTACCTTCACATCCACAAAAAATCTAAAAAAGTTATTGAGTTATGGACAAATGGACCTAGAAAGCAATAATTTTTTATTTACATTAAAACTGGCTGACAAATAACGGGTCACTGGTCAAAAATCTGACATGGACCAGTAGAAAAGCTGAATCTTTGTGTGTGTATATATATATATATATATATATATATATATATATATATATATATATATATATATATATATATATATATATATATATATGTATAAATAACATAACATAACAGTGAGAGGGAGAACTCAAATAAATTAGAGGATAATTAGACCCAATCCAAAGTGTGGTGTATCCAAACAGACCCTAAATGAGGGAGGATACAAGCACTGGCAGCAGTTTTTTTTCTTTTTTCTTTATCAATTAATCAATTACCAAGCAGCCACTGGGGTGAACAGCAGTAAAAGACTATGATGATAAGAATAATAGTAATGTACAAATAATTAAACTAAAATAATTAGTTTTAGATCAAATGCTACAGCAGTAGGTGAGTAATGTTTTGGACCAGGTCCAAGTTAGGTTGTGGATTCCTACATTTTTCAGAAGATCAATATGTCAAATAAAAAAATAATAAATAAAAAAATAACAACAGCAAACAATAAAACAACAGTTTTATGTGACTGTGTTGACGGCATCATGACTTTCTTGGTGTTATTTAATAAAACCGTTTCACTAAGTCTGGAGCCGTACTGTTAATGCCCTATCAAGGCAGGAGTTGGCGTAGACCTGAAAACAGGAGAGTTGACAGTCGTGGAACACTGTACGTTTTCAGACGGTCTCCCCAGCCCCTCATTCACTCAGCCTCGGGGGCTGCCGTGCTGCGAGGACTAGGGTGAGCTTGATGGGGCATGATGGGTCACGGCGTGTAGCCAGAGGTCACCAGAAGCCATTTCCAGGGCAGGAAGTGGAATTATGCACGACTACCTGTGAGTTTGTCCCAGCGGTCAGCGGGGGTCACTCATGCCTCAGTTGCTGCCCAGTGAGGCCTGTCTGCTGGTCGTGGTGGTAGATGAAACAGGAGCGTGTGTCCCCGCTGTAAAGGACCCGTGTTGCGTTTTTCTCTTCTGTGTCAGGAAATGCACATTAACGAGTCAGTCACCTCCAGGATTTAAAAGCCCTGCTTTGTTTGCAGGAATTGATTTACAGTTGAAAGAGCGGCACATTTCTTCTGCCTGTGAGTGACACTTGGGGAGAAACATGTGACTGCTCTTCATATCGAGGCTGGCAGCAGGCGGTGCTTCGCCCTTCTCTGAGCTGCTGGGTTGCACCGTCGAAGTGCAACTCCTCCTCGCTGCTGCGTGAGATTCTGATGCGGTGGTGGTGGGAGGAGAGGAAACAGCCAAGAGTGGAAAGCAGAGTTCCTTTTTGTGAGAGCTCAGCACATTTAGAGGGCAAGCAAGGTAGTTCTCAGAGCAGAAACCCTGCTGCAACAACACACTCGCTCTTTCTTCTCTTGCAGCCATGCACGTTTTCACTGTCAAATACACACACAGACACACAAACACACAAACTGTCACTTTCACACAATAAATGAGATAAGATGTGCACGGGGAGGTGAGAGACTGGGGTCAGAGATGGGGGAGATGAGGTGGAGAGGAGTAAAAAGTGCTGAACAGATGAGAGAAAGATGTGTAATGTTTAGCTACCGAGTCAGCCGGTATCAGGAGGCCGTTTGGTGCTTTATGGTTGCCTTCATGCTCTGTCAGCTTAGACCCTCTGAACGACAGGAAAACCCATTTCCTAGCCCGGAGCTCTGTGACCAGTGGAGGACAAACTCACATACAAAATAAAACCGCTCCAACACCACACGGGCACAGGCGCGTAAAACAAAGCGTGTGTGCAAAATGTTCAAACGTTAATACATCATTGTCAAATTAACTCGTACCTGTAGGGAATTACCATCACCAATAAGAACACAATTGTTTCAGAGCCTCTTGCTGCTCTCGTGTTGTTTTTCTAGTGCCATTATTTCACAAACATAAAGCAAAATTACAGTTTGACTCAGCGTCAGTACGGGAGACTGATGCGGCCAAAGAGTGACTTAGCTTCACTAACAACAAAAAAAAAAAGTAAAAGCTCTTCAGCTCCAATGTAGTGTAAAATGTAGAACCAGAGTCTTTTTTACTGCTTTAGCATTTATTCTAATATTTGCTAATTCATTAGTTAACACGTCAGGTCAGACCTTTAAACGTGGATGCACAGTCATCCTTCCTCACAGCACATAAAAACCTTTGACTCACACAAACGCACAAGCTGCCACACACGCCCACTTACAAACTCATGCACGCACAGTTTGTCACACTTTCAGCGTTGACACCTTATATCCCCAAAATACAAACTCCCAGAAACACTAGCAGCTTGGTCGGAGACTGACGTGCGCTTCCTCCTGATCGGTAAAGCTGATGGATTTTGGCGGGTCTCTCCCCAGTGGCTGTTTTGTGTGGTTCAGCTCAGTAGTATTAGCTGACTGGCTGCAATTCAGAGGTCATAGGTCATCCTGTATGTCTACGCTCTCCTCAGTAATCTCCCTTTCCTCGTCGCACGTCTCTTCCTCATATTAAATCACACTTGACACACCTGGAGCACTGAAGCAGCCTCATCCATATTTTATTCCCGAGCCGTTTTTAATACTGCAGCACTTTTTAGGGTGGCAAACTGATATATTTATTAACTGACCCACGCCGTGGCTGCATACGGCATCGCGGTGGAGAGGAATAATCGGGTTTGTTCGGGAAATAAAATGAAAAGGAGCTGTGACAAGTTTATGAAGTAAGCACAACGGTCCTTCATTACTCTTCCAAACCCCCTCTGGCATTTTTGGATGCCAGGTTGCGCTGCTCTGTGACTAGCGGCACAGTGGTACTCGGAGGAGAAAAGTGAGTGAATTGTCAGGGAAAATCTTCTTTGTGCTATAACTTAGTCCTTAAAGGCCTATTATTCCTGAAGAGGCCCACTGTCGAAACCAGTTTACTGTCATAACTCCGAGAAGGAGGCCCTTTTCTTTCAGGTGGCAGGGGGGATATGTTTATGGAGGAGGTAAATAATTCAATCGGGTGCTTTATCGTGCAGGAGCCTTACTGTCATTCACCCATTTCCTTTGGCTTATTTAGGTTTCTTCTCCATACTCTGTACTCTAACAGTTAGAGAGGCTCAGTTTGCCCTTTTTTAACCACAATTTAGCAGAACGAAGCTCTTTAAACATACGTGGAGAGCGGGGTTAAGTGGGGAAAAAGCAGGAAAAATACCCACTTGTGTGGTGTGTGTTTGGTTTGTGAGGTCTCACACTTGTCACCTGCTCACACATACTCACCCAAACAAAGCTTTTTGGGAGGTTTTCTATAAATCACGTCTAAATATCAGGTTTGCACCATGTTAACTTTCTCGTATTTCACCTTTAGCAGCAGCCAGGAAAGTCTTGGGAAAGGTGGGGGCGCTGCCTTCCCACTTTATTTAAGCACAATGGTTAGTTTTTGCAAAGCGCATGTGGTGTATCTGTATTTTATGATCCAGAAAGGTCCCGTGGATCAGTTAATGAACCACTAACCTGACATTTCTAACCAAGCTTTCCTTCATCCGCCTCTTGAGCTCTCATTTCCTCTCTCGTTTCCTGTATTTCTTCTCTGCTTGCCATTCTACCCACGACTGCCCTTTACTACCCTTCCGTGTCCCCACCTCTTTCTTTCTTTCTTTATCTCTGTCTCTGTGGGGAAATATAACCAAATTAGAAATCCATAACCATTCATTAAAGCCTGTTTCACACACTCTGAAGTATGCTATTTAACAAACTTCAAAGAAAGACCTCAGACAAACTTACAAGTTGTTTCTTCTTTCAGTCTGTTTGTTGCTGGCTCTTGATTCAGTAATTATTCCATCTGTAATTTCTTTCATCCTGCTTTCTTTTTGTCATATTTTCAACATGTCTTCGAGTAACCGTTACATAAGCGATACCATATTAATTGTGGGTTTCATCCTACACACTCAGAATAATGCATCTGGTTGTAGCATATGTGGCATGAGAAGAGAAACATCGACCAGCACATGTGGGCTTTTTGTTTTTAATCTGCATCACTTGATATCGATTCACTGTATTCGCTGCATCACTCAATTTAAATGAAAAGGTTCCTAAATATAAACCTGAACTCCAGAGCTACTTCTGCCCTGAAGGAAGTTGTGTTTTGGTTACAAATGAGAGTGAGACAAAGCATGAGACTGATGATGGTTTGGTGCAGTGTCAGCAGTAATTGGTGTTGTACCGTGAAGCTGGGCATAAAGCTAAATCATTGTATTTACTAGTTACTCTGTGGTCATGAGTCTTTGATATTAACTGGACATAGATGCAAACAACCAGCATGATTACAGATTACCAACCTGTAGAGGTGCAAGAAGGCCAGTGGTTCTCCTAACTTGTACACCACCCTGAGCGAATGTCTAGCTTCAACAACAAAAAATTCAAATGTTTGAATTAGAACTATATAGGTACGGTACATAAATAATAATCATTACATACTTTAGTGATAAGGGGGAAGAAGCACATACTGTATATAATACTACATAGTTGGAAAACTAGCAGGACTGTGGCCCTCGAGGACCGGGATTAGACACCCCAGGGTTTCAGTGTCTTGTCCAAGAATAACTTGGAACCATGAGTCAAAATCACTGCCTCTTAGGTTTGTGGGTGATAGCTCCACCATAACAAAAACAAATAAAATGAAATAGTAAAAATCCCATATCACTCAAATACACAAATAAAATATTGATCTGAGAAACAAACAGACTAAGCTGCATAACTGCAAAGAACATAAAACCTGAACTGACTTTGTTTGACGCACTCTGTTTGTCAGAGTTACATCATCATATGAAATCTGCCAAACTATTGTTGACCTCTTTCTAAACTGGACTCCAGATGGCCAAGAATTGTTCTTTATCATTTTGATTTGGCAAACATCAGTACATTACCCATCCCCACATCTCCCCAACACTAACTGAGTCAAGACAGGTCATGAAGGACGGATTCTAGATCAAACTCATTTCCAGTTTTTTTCAGTTAAGCTCAGCCACAAGCTAAATGTGTTGCTTAGGCTAATGAATGCTAAATTTAAGTACCTGTTATAGTCTTTAGTTTCTCAGTGGTTTCTGTGTTTGCTCAGTGATGGTGCAGCTTTGTATTTACTTACATACTAACTCTTCTTCTCTCTCTAATCAGACAACACTGAATTACTGTGGCTGCGTTGTCTGCTTCTCTGTGCAACTGTCAATGATGTACAGCCCACACCTGGTGTGTCATCCTCTAAGTAAGGTGTGTGAACTGTTTTATATGTGCTTGAGGTGTTGTGCGTAGGCTCCACATGTGCACAAAATTTATGAATGTGTGTGCATGTCTGCCTGCATCCAGAGAGAAGGCGACAGCCGGCAGCTCCCGCCTCTCTCAAATAGCTTGCCATAAATTGCCCTATAAATTCTGTCTGTCCTCCGCCCCAGCTCTGGCCTATATTTGTAATTTGGCCACTCATAGTTCAGTCACAATGCAAAGGGTGTCTATTTCAAATCAAGAAATGATCAGACAAAAGCCAAAACTACTCACTCCCATCATGAGTTTTGACCCAGGGTTTAGGATCAACTCAGCAAATCACACAGACAACAGCATTTCAGTCTAGAAAAGTGAGTTAATCAGCTGCCAAGCTCAAGTCTTGACCTGCAGGAGAACTAGTCTAATGCGTCAGCAGAAGTGGCGTAAAAGTACTTCAGGTAACTTGGACAAAGGGTCAAAAGTGTCAGGTTTAAAATTCAGTGTGTACACAAACTCTGTCACCAGACTGGAGTATTTCTGCCACTGAATCCAGTCGACAGTATGATCCAGACTGAGAGCAAATAATGCTTTAAAGTGTAAATGTGTGCCGACAAATAGAAGAGAAATGGACAGAAATGTCTCTCTTGGCAGCCGCATCTGAGGCAAAGAGGTATTCATTCAAGTTTAAACTTCAAGCAAAGATAAAAGTGTATTTGTGACCAATGGCACTTTACAAAGATATTAAATTAAGCTGCTGTCCTTGTTTGTCCTTATTTTTTGTAAACATCAAATCATGCCATATATTTTAACTTGCGACTCACTGTGTCAATCATCCTTCATTTAGCCTTTCCTGATTGAGCTGATCGTAATGGTTGTGACGTTTCCGTTGCTGTTTTCTTTTTAAACTGCTTGTCATCACCAACAGAACGTGACAGTTTATAGAAAGATCCAGATGAGACAGTGGTTCTCATGCTTCGCTGTCGTGCTATCAGCTTTCTGGGGCAGCTACTGTACAAATTAAGCACAATTTTAATTTATGCTAACTTTGAATCTGGCTTAATTTCAGCCTGATCAGCAGTTGATCGACATGCAGCTTGAGGCCGATCACACCACTTGAATGATGAATAATCTGGTTGTCTGATGATGGGTTGGATCACTCATTTCACTCATGACATGTCATAGCCATTGTTCACTCTGTGCCTCTTGTTTTCTGCCACTCATTAGTCGGCTCATCCCTCCACCAACTGTCTTTCATTAGTTGACTTCTTGCACATCTCTTCAACAGTAGCCCAACTGGACCTGAAGGTGACACGCTTGTTTAAAATTCCCTGTTAAATGCAGCTGACGCCCGAGTGTCTTGGTGATTAGGGCACTACCTGGGGGGTTCGTGATGAATCTTTTACCTTTTTTTAGCACTACTCCAATCAGCAAGCATTGATTAATTGAATTAACCTCAAATGATCTTAATCACTGATCAATTTCCATTAGACATCCTTAAATACATCTTAATGGGATTGGAGGGGAGTCAGGTGCATGTGTGTGCAGTAGTTGTGTTTGTCTGTGTCTATATGTGCACATTACGTACATTTCTTTCAATCACAGATTCAATAAGGTTTGTACTTGTAGTATCCACAGATTTTCTCTGTTGCGTCACTAGTTTTTTCTGGCCCAGGGTTTTGTCACTGTAAGTGTGAATGCTTCCTTTGGTTAGATCAGTTATTCAACACACTAGGACAATAATGTCAGGCTCAAACTACACAGTGCGGCTGTAACAGTGGTTTTTCTCTGAAAGATGTGCAGTAAGTTGTGGTTACTCACTGTAAGACTCGTCACAACATCCTGACAAAAGGATTATTTGTTAATTAATAGGTTCATTTTCATTCATAAAATAATGTTTACATATGTGAACATGTTGGTCCTGTCAGGTGGAATAAAGTTATTGAGTCTGTCTTGCTATCCACGTATATTTGGTCTTATAGTTTTGGTTGGCATCAGGTTTTATCTGACCATTAAAAACATGAAAATATCCAGTGTCTTCCTCCACCTCATGTCTTCCCTCCTCCCTTTTTTCTCTCTACCAACGTCTCCCTCCCTCCCTGCCGGCTCTGTGATCCCGCTGTCTCCCTCTGTTGTTGTTCTAAACAAGCAGCAGGGGGTTGTGGGTAGAGGCCTACACTCACGCTGGGTGTGTGAATCACCGTAGGGGGTGATGGAAGGGAGAGGGCGAGGAGGGTGGGAGCGAGGCTTCCCTGCATCATTCCTTCCCTTTCTCTCTCTCTCTCTCTATCGCTCTCTTTCTTTCCATCAACTAGAGGTCACTCGCTCAACAGAGGAGACTGGGCAGGTCGGCTGACTCATTTTAAGACATCACACACACAAGACCTACTGATATTTCACTTTTTTTGCAAGTGATATACAGGAGGCAGATTCTCAATTCACATCTGGCCGTACAGATACACTGAATAAAACCCAGTTTAATCCACAAGTTTAATTGCACATACTCTTTACACCGGGTATAATCGGCTACAAGGAGGCATTCATCAACAGGGACACTCAAGCATAAAATAAAGCAATGGGTGTCAACACACACACACATAAAGAAGAAAACCATAAAGCACCATAAAAAGCACACTCGCACATAAATTCAGCCTAGAAGCACTCGGGCGTAAAAAATCCTGCTCTACAGTGTATGGAAAGAACAAAATCATATGCCATAACCCATTAACATGCAAACAAAACTCCCATACAAGCAACATTATAAATAAATAAGGAGTATGTATATATATATATATATATATATATATATATATATATATATATATATATATATATATATATATATATATATATATATACACTCAATGTGTGTATACACTCACAGGGAATGATACTGATTGATGGAAATTGTAGTAAGAAACCAAAGAAGACTGATCGTGAAGGAGGCTTTTGGCTGTTGAACCTAATTCACACTGCATGGATGAAAATATATAGTTGTACCTGAGCGTCTTGTGTACGAGCAGAGCAGAAATGTGCTGGATCCTCGTACACAGCTGTAAGTTCCACATCTCTGGTGGGATACTTAGCCAGGGGATTATGGAGTCACCTCCATTTGCATAACTCCATTAAGGCATCTTTCGCTCCCTCTCTTACCTTCTGTGTCTCTATCTTGCTCGCTCACACAAAGACACCTGTGTAGGAAAAGCTATAAAGACGTAACCCCTGCGGAAAGCAGAATTACATTTTCTTGCACATTTGAGGAAGACGTAATGCACATTGCAGCTGTGAAAATTGTGCAGCGATACAGAAAGAGAAGCACAAAGTTGGTGGAATAAAAAAAATGGTTTTCAAATTTATCTGCTATTGCACTGACCCAACATGATGAGGTTCATGCTGGATCAAGGGTCAGTGGATTAAAGTGCTACGAGTTGAACAAGTATTTGAGTTTTGAAGGGGAAAATGGTACAAGAACATATCATTTCTTTAGGTTTTTAACAATCTCCTTTACCCCGGACAATTCCTGAACCTGTGGGAAAAAAAAAAAGTTTGAAAGGAAGCAGGTAAGAATCACTTTCCTCTGGATGGTTCAATTTTAGGAAACTACCTTGCTGATATGCCGATGTGCAAAACGCTGAACCTATACTACACTTTGCTTCACATGTAGTGTAAATGTGAATCTGTTTGTCTTTTAAGAACCAAGAGAGAGAGCTTATTAAACCTTTATTAGAGACGTAAAATGCGAACAGGATTCCTTAAACACTCTGGAATGCAGTTTAGTTTTGTTTTATTTTTTATTTTCCACTTAATTTTATGCAGAATATTGTCTTTTGGGTATTAATACAACACTTGAAAGAATAGCTAATTCTAGCTTTAAAATTAGGGCCAGGACACTGTGGTGTGCCTGCATTGTTGGCACTAGTCAGATGTGGTCGGGAGGTAGAGCAGTCGTCCTTGGGCAAGATACTGAACCTGAAATTGCCTTATTGGGTCAGTCTGACTGCAAGTCAGCTCCTCTATTGGTTGGTGTGTTAGTGTGATTAGGTGAATGAGAAGTAGTGTGAAGCACTTTGAGTACTAATAAGGAAGAAAAGTTCAGTTTATTTACCGTAGTTCACTGTTGTTGGTAAGATTCTACCAGTACGATACGTCTTTCTGCGTTTGCAGTTTGAGGAATAATTCAACTGTTCACATTTATTTTCTCTTCCAAATAATCTTGTCTTATCAGGGACTTTGAATGTTAATAAACCTGCTTGTTTGAATTTTCCACAGTTCCTCAGATTTCAGCAATTTCGTTTTTTCATTACTGAACTGAGGAATTATGTCTGTGGGAGTTTTAGCGAAATCCAAAGTTGTTAAAAAATGCATAAAAAAAGCAGTCTGCTATAAAACGGAATAGTCATGTTCACTTTTAGCAACAAGTTACACCTGATGTAATGTTATTGTACTGTTATTATCGTACAACTGAAGTTGGGTGATGAGTAAAAATCCACTTGCATTACAATGTTAACTTTTGTTTTACTAAAAGTAGAAAATCAGCATTCCAAATAACAAACGTAAGTTTGAGCATCAGATAGAACAAACTTGCAGCTTTTACCCTGGGTGAGCTATAGTTAGCGTTTGCTCTGATGCTGTTAGCTTGACGATATTAACGCCTGCGAGGATCAACCTCTCTTTCTTCTCTTAAGACAGTGGGATCAATCTGGTTCGGCTCGGCAGCTATAGATAGCCCAGCTGTGTGTGGCGTTAAGGAGAGCGATGACCCCTGAGGTCACCTTCCTCCTCTGGTGTCTTTATATGGCCGGCCCCCGCAGTGTCCCTCTCCCATCGCCTCCTAGACACTTTTTCTTCCCCTTCATCTTTCTTACTTCTCCTCTCCTTCTCTGTCTTTCTCTTCTTCACTGGCGTGAATCATGAAAGCAAGTCCTGCGCAGTCGATGGGCCCTTTTCCTCAGAGGTGCCGTGTTGCAGAGACAGAGAGAAATAAGGAGAGATGAGGTATTGATTTGAGAGCCTCTGGGAGGAGAACAATAGGTCCCTTACTGAAGCCACTCCGAAGCACAAACACCTTCCCTGCAGCCTCTCAGTGCCAGAGAGAAGAAGACAGAAGAGTTAAAAAACAACTTTGCTTTCTATTGCTCCTATTCTCTCTCCACTTGCAGCTGATTGTTGATAGCCCAGAGGGGAGGAATGATGAAGGGGGGAGAGAAGGGGGAGGCCAGACCTTGGCACTCTTCAATTCCCAACAGACACACTAGCTGCACGGGCCAGGACCCCGAACCCTGTGAACCTGCCCTGCACAGAGCAGCTCTGGGCCAATCGTGCAAACGCACAGGGCCTAGAACTGTGACACTCCAGAGGTCGCCAGTTCAAATCCAATACTTGGGCGCCTGAGGGCATGGTGAACTTTCTCGGCATGTAAACCCAACCCAGCCCGACTCACCCACCCCCTACCCACCCACAAACATCTTGTTCATGGATTTGGTCCAGGGTCGATTGTTTGCTCGATGTGTTGGATAAGAGCTTTCAGCTTTGACTGATTCATGACCGCCTTGGAGAAAATGGACCGAGCAGAGGGCTTGGCACATGATGTCATAGCAAAAAGTGCATGTGAGGTTACAGTATGCCTGGTGAGGTCAATGACATCATCAATGAGAGACAGCAAAGGCACTTCCTCCGTCTCCTTGGTTTATGAGCTTGTTGTCCAGAGAAGTCACAGCAGCGAGAAACATACAACATAATTATTTGCTGTCCGCTGTGAAGAAAGATGGTGTAAAATACAGAGAGGGTGTTCTGTACTGAGGTTATTGATGTGACAGCAATAAATCCACTGTCTATAATCACTGCAAATATATCTTTTAGATCATTGCAACTGTAATCCAAGCCCCACTTATATTAAAAAATGAGAAATTTAAATTCAGTATATCCATGATTAAAAAAATTAATATATGATCACTTTCTGTGTTTTGCACAACTTGCCTGAGTCTTACCACTGTGCACATTTCAGAAAAGTGATGTGTTAAGCAGAATATTTCATGTTCCAAGAAATAAACAAACTGGTACAAGGCTCAAGAGACCGCAGCTCGTCTATCAACTCTGCCAGGTTGAAAACAGAGGCAGGTCAAAACGCCTGACTTTACCTCTTCTCCTACACAAACACAGGCTGGCCGAGGCAACGCGCGGGTCGTCGGGGCTTGTATACGCTGTTTATCTCATTATGCAAAGCGGCTGAGGGATGCAAGAGGCTGTGGAAT
This sequence comes from Anabas testudineus, assembly GCF_900324465.2. Taxonomy (NCBI): domain Eukaryota; kingdom Metazoa; phylum Chordata; class Actinopteri; order Anabantiformes; family Anabantidae; genus Anabas; species Anabas testudineus. Next base: position 4,026,714 of record NC_046611.1, read on the forward strand.
AGCATAATGTGTGGAGTTCATTTAGAGTCTCTCTCTGAACATGGTTTGTATTGATTTGTGTTTAGAAGGATCCTGATGCTTTGGAGGAACAGGATAATACCTGTCAGTCGAGGCATTGTCCATTTAAAACTTTTTATTATATTGATTCATTATGTTGTATAGTTCGCTGCATCCCGTAAACAGAAAATTAGCATTACTGATGAGCAGATACGCACAAAAGGTACAAAATATTTTACGTGCTGCAAAACTAAAAACACATTAAGACTGTCAATAGATCAGGAAGACACAATATACCCAAAGAAAGTTGTTCTAGAAAGTTATTTCTTTTCTGTTTGACTGTTCTGTCTGTTGTGTAAGGTGATGGATGACCAGCAGTGATTCATATCACAAAACTTCCTATATATTTTCCCCACAATGCACTGCACTTCTCAACAGGAAATGAGAAAGGTTCCCCTCCGATGGCACGCCGTGGCGGAAAAACAATTTCCAACTTTTCAATTTTGTCACAGTGTCACTCTCTTTACTTTACTGGTCACTCCTGCAGGCGACTCATGTGGAGACTCATAATGAATGTGTTTCATAAACAGACATCAAGAGCAACCGCTGCAGACATCAACTTAAGTTACTCTGCTGTGTATTGTCCCTTTTTTAAAGAGTCCTTGTGCTTTATCATTGTGAGATAGAACAACCAGCACCACGCTAATTTCCTCTGACTCACATTCGCCGATGAGGGCTATTAATTTGGAGTAATGCTGTTCCTCTTTATTGGGTGTCAGTGCTGTCATATCAGGCCATATCTCAGCCGGATCACTCCTCTGCCACTCCACGAGCTCTCTGAGTGTCCCCGCTGGCAGAGCTGCAGGGAGAAGCCATTTTGAAACTCTTCATCCTTTTCTTCTTCCATCCTCTATCTTACCCCCCTTTGTCCCCATCTCCTTCTCTCACACCTTCTCTGCAGGTCGCCCAAACATGTACAGCATTTAATAATGTTCAGTGTCTTTTCTCACTAACAACCACAACAGCAGGCATCTAGAGCAGTGGCCTTAAAGAGACCAAGAGATTATTTCCCACTCTTTTTCTTTCAGTTCACTTAAAATAATTACACTAGAGGAATTAGTTGACTCACCAGCTCCCTTCCTCTATTGTCACCTAGAGCTCTCCAAGACTTTTCTTTCTCTTCCCTTGGCTACATCACAACATTAACGCAGGAAGCGGATGCAGTGGTAAAGATGTTAAAGTGTAAAAAGTGAAGCAAGGGATGTTGGGAAGCAAATAGCAATGAGTGTGGCGTGGAAACTCCTCTTTTTGTGTCTTCCATCATATGCAAGGCCCTGAGCGGGTGGGGCCTTGATGGAGAGGTGTGTGCACGGGGAGGAGCGGTGGTGGTGGGGCGGGAGCGATTGTAAGGCAGAGATGGGTGGGTTATTAATTTCCACTATGCAGTATCATGCAGCTGGTGGCTCCAAAGCGAGGTTTGGTGGTAATGAAAATGGCCTGAGTCGAAGATTAATGGCTCATAAAGACAGAGCGTTTAGATGGGACGGCCGCCTCAATCTGGACGGCGGTGACTAATCGCAGCCGACGCACGCACATGCTCATTCGCGTACACATAAACATGCATATACACACACACACACACAGCTTCTCTATCCGAGCTGGACTCCCTTACCCCCCCGTATCTACAACCCCCACTGCTTCATTTCCTCGTCACTCCCCGTTCTACCCCCGACTCGTCTGATGTTGGTGTGAATTGTGGTGGGGTCAGAGTTCAAGGCTTGCAGAGAATTATCTTGATTTATGCCCCCTGAGCTCTGCGCTGGTCGTGGTGTACAGCATGGCAGGCAGCCGGTGGACCGTTGGGCTGGTGAGATGTAGGGGTGAGGTCCCCTCTAGCCCCCTATTTTTTCCTCTTAATAGCAGCAAGGCTGACAGGACCACCGAATCATCAAGCTGGACAAATGGGTTCGCTGGGCGCAAGTGATTTTTCCTTCTTTGCAGCTGAAGGTGCATCATATATCTCTAAAACCACCCAATAAGGCTGTGAGAAACGTGTTTTTAAAATAAATTGATTTGGATGCTTTACGATGTGAGTGTGCGTGTGTTTGTGGTGTAATAGCAGCTTGGGAGAATGATGCAGTTGTGGTTCTAACTGTGATGCTTTCAGCGCCAGAAGCACTGGCAGCACAGGCCATAAAACGAGTGATTTTCATCAAGACAGAGAGTCAATCCTGTTTAATATTATTACCTTGACATGTGTACAAGCTATATAAACCACACATGGGTCAAATGCTGTTTTGTTTTACACTGCTGAACCTGAACGGGGAGGATTTGTCACAGTTCAGCTGTCACTCGCTGTCTACGGAGTCATTTTTTGTCTGTAGTTGTCTGTGAAGGGTAACTGAATACAGACAGTGACCAATAGCTGTTGTTCAAACTGCACTGGCTATTGCAGAAACCTGACTTTAAACTTTGAACTTGCAACTTTAGAGTGATATTTACAGCATCCTCCTGTACAATAATAATGTGCTGATGTCATTTGGCCTGACCAGTAATTGTACAGCCAGTATTTCCATTACCATTCATCAAAAACATTTCTCTGGGCCTGAGGGATTTGGACATTCTTACCTCTAGAAACTACAGTGGTTTACAAAACTAAACAAAAATCTCTCTCGCCGGATGGAAATGCAGGTTTTTCTAATTTAACCATAATTTATCCAATGAATAAATCATGCTAGTCTTAACAAAGCCTGTTGATTACCTTTGTAACTGTTAAGAAGTAGAAAAGTGAAAAGCGGCGGCACGACAGAAATGACTGAAAATGGAAAATATCCATCAACAACTCTCGTTGGTCTTACTGATTTATGGTCTCTGTGGTGAGACGGCTGTAAGTAACCATTGAGAAGCAAATCTAACTGTAGGTCTTGGCCTAAGACTAGGCTGTGGTCAGGGTCTGAAAGACTAGACCGAGTTTAATCCTCCAATCTAAATACACAGACTGCTGGCGGACTGCGGCAGAGGAGACCTGTCCAACACAACACAGAAAGAGACACAGTGCAACCTGACGGGTAGAGAATGGAAAAGAAACCGAACACTGCCAAGATTAGTGGGGTTACAGCCCCAAAATTCAGTTCAATCAAGAATAACTAAAACGATTAAAAATACAAGACTGAAGGCTTCACAGTTGTTCCCACTGGGGCCACCGATTCTACATGACTGATAAGATCATCAGCTAATGACAGTTTTCTACGTAAAATCCAAAAGCAGGCACACTGTCACTGTTATTTCAGGTATTATGTGGTGAGTTTCTACAGAAACTACAAAGAAACCATGCAGGAACATACAAGAAGAATCACAAATGTTTTTGCAATTTGTGACTGAAAAATATTTGCGAAACACAAAATTCGCCCAATTTGCGATCTGCATACAAGCAGTTATCTTCACCTCATCATCTTTTATGCAACATGCTGCAGGGCTCAGAGCTTGATTACACTCTACAGCACATCTCTCCCTTGGTTTCAACTCTCGGTTTGCTTGATATATTTAGTTTGTCTTAAATTTAGCTTAAACAAACGGTCTTATGTTACTTTTGAATGCCGTCTCCCCATTTGTCCTCGTTTGACCTGCGTCATGTGAGACAGCCATGCCTCACAGAGCTTTTACAACAAATGCACACAATTTACCATATGGGTATTTATGGTGTATGTGTCAAATGAGGTAAATGGTAGAGATGGGAAGAGAGAAGAGAAGCATTCGTGTCATTGGACACATCATTAATGTGAGGCATCCATGTGTGCTTGCTTTGCAGGCAGTTCCTTATTATTAGGCAGCAGGCTGGAAACATCAAGACTTCAGAAAATGTTGAGTTCCTCAGCTTAATTAAAACTCTGGCTGACATGAGTTGCTGTATGACTTTAATGTGTCGGTGGTACAAAAGAAGGACCGAGAAACTGTAAGGAGTTTAAAAAATGTGAATGTAGAACTCAACAACTTGGGCTCAACCCCCAACAGCTGCTATTTATCGTAAAGGCAGAGTTGAATTTTGCCTCATGTATTGCACAAAACAGTGCAAAGTTGCAAAGAGGGCATTCGTTGCCAGGTACTTGGCTGTGAAAGTAAAATCCCAAACCAATTAGAAACAACCATATAACTGAGAGTAGGGATGCACACAAGACGCCTCAGAGTACACATGGCAAACATGTGAGAACATGTGCCCAATTCGTGCTGTTGGTCACATAATCCTCTCCTCCGGTGAAGGAATGTAATCTTCGCATTATCCACAATCCTCCACATATAATCTGCATTTCTGAGTCCCTGCTCATTTCACATCACTGTTGAGGCTCTGCTGCAGACGACTCAGCACCTGTCATCCTTTTCTGTGTATGTTTACAGTGTGGCATACAGTGTGCATTTGGATCAGCCTGCCCTCCCATGTAGCTCGTATGATTACCTCTCTACCTGTGTGTGTTTGCGTACCTTGTGCTGCTGTCTGTTCGGTGAGTCTCCATCCATCTGATCAGGCATTGACACCTGGGCAACTGTTTCCTGTCACCGTATAAAATGAGCGCCTGTGTCAGATTTATTATGCCCCTGTCATGTCGCCTGTTTATTCCCATGAACCTTGGGCTTGCTCTCTTCGTGACTACCCATGCACACGTGTTTGAGGTAGAGATGGAAGTATTAGGGAGATGTGTGTATTCGTGTCCACTCACTGACAGAGTGACATGAAAATCTATGTGTTTTTATGTTGTAAGACGAGTCCATTTGGGGTAAGGGGACAGCGATGACCCCTGGAGCCTAAACTCCATCCCAACCTCATCTTATACACTTCTACCACCAACAAATTGGAAGCCCCCTCACATACTCCCACCACCTCCTTTCTCTCTTCTCAGCGTGCCCTTGCACCTGGCCCCTTTTGCTGGGGCCTGTCATCCATTTTATCCATCTCTTCTTCAGGGGTCCCAGTACATGGGGGGTAGGGTCAAAGGGCTCGGAGTGCATGGCGGCGCCTTCGCTGTTTACCTCCACTTTAGACAGGAGCCTATTTGCTCCCACTGTTCCCTTGTTCGACTTCTCTTTGAGTCTGTTTGACTCAAAGACAGCGTTGAGAAAGAGGCACGCGGGAAAGAAGAGCTGCAAAATAGGAAGAGAGAAAAAAGAGGAAGCTGACAACATCTTCTCCTCCTTGGCGATGGTGAGGGAATCTGCTGTGCTGATAAGAAGGAAGAGAAGAAGGGAGGGGTTTGAGGAACAAGGGACTAAGGGAGGAAGAGAAGGAGGGACAAGAGGCACTGCTGATTCAGCACTGCAGTATGGATTTTCATTTCTCTCCCCCTACACTCTCTTCACAGGTTTCTCCTCCTCCCCACTCTCTAAGTCGCAGGCAGTGCTGCCAAATGAAGTTCCCAGTTCGCAAATCTAATTTCGCCCCTTTTCCTGGGGAAAACCTATTGAGGGGCATTAGATTTTCCCTGCCACATAATATCTAGCAACCAGTGCCTCTAAAGAAATCACCCTCTTGAAAATAAATGACAAATTGGGTTTGGATCCTGTGGCATGTATGCATGTGTGTCTGTTTTGTGTGTGTGTATGTGTGTGTGTGTTATACGACGTGCGAACCCTGACCTAGCCGAATGAAGGTAGAAAACAATTCCCAGACATTTCCTCTCAGAGTGTCCGCTGAGAGGAGAACTTTTCATTCTCATCAGAGGAGGCTTGGGGTTAAGGAGGACTACGGGGAGAGATTTACAGAGTTATAAAGAAGCTGCAGCTTTGGCAGATCTTCAGATTTACACATGAATTCCCACACACACAGAAACACCTTATTCACTTAGTAGAAATATACCTACAGGCTTGTAAACATATACATCTATGGACACACAGCTATAGATGCCAGAAAACACATACTACAAATACAAGCAGACATTCACACACACACACACACACAAACATTGGCACACATGCTCCTCCCTGCAGACATGCTGGTTCTAAAACCCTGATGGATCAGGCCTCCTTGCTGATAACTGAGCGTCTGGGCTTGTGTGCAGCCAGAGACTCTGCTGTCTAATTACCCCAAGCAGGAGCAGCGGTGGGTAGGGCTATTCATTTCCATGGTAAAATAGCCCCGATAACGTGCCTTTTTCTGTTGTACAGTATCGCAGGGGCCAGTGATTGAATTACAGAGCATCCCCCGGTGACTAAGAGGCGGTAATTACGGCGTAATTTAAGATTACATTATTAACTGGCTGACTTTATTAGAATGTAACTTCACCTCCGCAGTTAGTTACATCCTTATCATAAAAAAGGAGATGATTAAGGGAAAGAGAAAATTGCTGCAATTGTCCTTTTATAACTGCAAGAGTGTCAAGCTTATTAGCAGCGCGGCACATGGACCGAGACACAGAGAGGGCTTCATGGTTGTGTTTTGACAGCGTTCTGTAAGTGAGGTAAAGGTGCTCAGGTAATATGTTGCTGACCTGAAAGAGAAACGCCACCAGCATTTTAATCTGGTCTATTTTCTGCGGCTGCAGGTTTTAGAAATTTCTTAATTCTCTATGTCTGTTTTTTGGTGATTTTTCCTCCTGTGATTGTTTCATGTCAGGATTAAATGGCTGCTTAGAGAAACTCTTCATATTAGAATCCATTGTAACTGTCCTGGAAATAATCCAGCTAATACTTCTTCTTATATCCTGTTATGATTGTGGAAGCTCGTACATGAAAAGGCCAACACTCGCTCACACATATTCTGACCCTGTTTTTAGAATTAGCTTTTTGTTCCACTTGTTCTTGTCTTCATATTTTCTGATGTTTCTTATCAGTGTGTTCTTTGGTTTTCGGTGACAGAGCTGTTTCTGTAAAATGCTTTCATGCCCAAAAAAAGTTGACATGACTACACTTGACCTGTTAATGTTACATATTCGCTTTGCAACCCATCTCCTTTTCTCCTCTGTCCTGCAGAATTGATTTGCTGTTATGAAAAGATTGAAGATAGTGTTTGATAAGTCTACATTCCCCTTCATCCAAAAAAACTCTGATTCAAAGCAGAAAGTAATTTATAACAATATTATGTCCATGTTAAGTTGCCTACATTAAAAAAATAACCCTCTTTGTCTTACATTCACACCAGTTGACAAGTGCGATGGCATCAATGACAGAAGCGAGTACCGTGTCGTTGGTGTACCTGTAGTACTAGTACACACTAAGGAAGTCCAGTTGCCATGACTATAGATTAGTATTTAATTACAGTATGGTATATGGTATTTTTAGTGTTTAAATATATGAGGTGAAGTTGAATGTGCTGTTTGAAACACAACTTTATGTCTTAATTTTATCGAATGCCTTAAATAAATCTGTGGTGTGCAACATAACATTTAGTAGTTCGGTAGTAATTGGGCCGTAGCAGAGAAAGGCAAAACAAATGTTAGGATGTTCCAAGTAGTGCAAATTTTATAGGGACATTGTGTACATTTTCTATAATGTTTACGTAAATAGTGAGACTCAAATACACTGATATCAACTAATATAATATGCGCACTTTGTACTCCCATCATCCATTCAACAACTCAACGATTATAAATATGAGGATTTATTCTTCAAAGAATATGTTGCATCAGAACATGTATTACATTGTCTTTAAAAACATATGTGGACATACTGAACATTATTTTTAGGCAGACTTGCACCTTAAGCTCCAACTCTGGGCATCAAACCAGCTCCAATGCAAATCAGAGGGTAACTTCATGCATTGCTTGGTCCATTGTTGTACGGTTTTATATTTTATTTTCTCTGTGGTTGATACATAACATATGTATGTTAGTGATTTCCCAACATCTGAATGCAGCAACAGACTGTGTGTAAAACATGGTGGGTGAAGACAGAGAGTCAGGGGGGACAGAAGAGGGTAACAGGGTCGTCTGTCTCGGCCCTCAACATTTGACGAGCATGATCTGCAATTTAGTTGTTTGCCAACCAGAAAAAGATGAAGAACAAAAGGTTTGACTTTTAACAGTGTTTTAAATTTTAGCCAGTTCAGAGTGGATGTTGTAGAGTCAAAGGTCATGAATGAAATGAAAGTAAAAGTCTTTACTGATTCTGTGTGTTGTCACATTTTGCAGTTTAATATTCACACACACACACAAACACACACACACACACACACACACACACACACACACACACATTATTATTTCTGCTTTTATTTGCAAATGCTGCCTTTGAGGATGAAAAAAGATCTGACCTGATAGAAACAAATCCACACTTGAAATACATTAAAACACTCCCAAATGTATAAATAACATCTACATTTGCCCTTAAGCCCTCACACACACACACACACACACACACACACATGTTGAGAGCTCCAACCGCACACACCAAACAGTCCGGCTAAACAGCAGCACTGTGTCAAAGTTGACCTGAAACTGAAACAAGATTAACCCCGATCGCTGGATTCGCACACAAATCCGCTCAAAGTGCAAAAACATGAGCCAGGCCATGGATAATGATTACACATCCCTTCATTAGCATCATATCAGTGTTATGGATTAGACTCAACAATAGCAGCCATTGTAAAAGCTGCTATCAAGCATCTAGCACATGAGCGGCTGAAGACAATCCTCGCTTGTGGGACAGTAGCTTTCAGTACAACCCCAGAAATAGAAGGACGTCTTTCTCTGACGGGACGGTGACAACGATCACACTTTCATTATGGTTCCCTCTTTTACATGCACTTTTCTTCTACAAAGATGCAAACAACAGTCAGTAAAGATAATCTGGAACAGTGTTTTGTCATTATATAAAAAATATATTGTTTATAAACTGTAGTTTGGTGCAGGATTTTTGCTTTTAACCTGCCCACAAGCTGTTTCTTCCTTATGCATTGTTTCAATTTGTCTCACAGCAGTGTCTGTAACTGTAGCTGTTAATTTAATTAGCATATTTTGTGTGGACAAATATCACTTTGCTGTTGTCATTTGTGGTTTGTCATTTAAAAATAGAGGTCAGCTATAAATCTAGGATGTTGGTCAAGTTGTATGATTTTATTTATTGGTGTATTTGTCAGATAATTAAGCAGGGGGGGCGGCAATGTCAAATAAGAAGGTAATACGGCTTCTTTCAATTATCTTTCATGGTTATTTCTTATGTAACCTCTTATGTGTAATAGATCATTTATTTCATAACTTCATGCATCCATATATACAGAGGACAAAATCTAATTATAGTAAACTGCTCCATTAAGTTAGTTGATTTGCATCTTTTCATTCTTGTATGTTGTGTATTTTATATGTTGTTGGACCAGCTCACACACACAGCGGTAGTTTTAATTTACCTCTGCACAGATGTTGCAGACGTTCATTCTTTCAACACAAATGAGGAGGAGACCAGTAGAAGACAGAGCAGAAGGCGAAGGAGAGGATGGACAGAGGAGGAAGAGAGAGGGCGAGAACTGGGCCGATGGGTCAGCCTGTGTCAATAACTCTCCTCAGTTCAGCTTGTGTAAATTGATTTTTTTTTTTTCTGCAAATTCACCTCATGGCAGCCAGAAAAATCACTGCACCTGTACGTCCAGAGGTGGTGAGAGAGAGAATAAAGAATGTTTAGGATGACCTGACTAAACAAATCGTAAACTTTCCTCTGATGTTGAACCAGGATGAGTGTGTCTCGTATCGCTAACACAGCAATTATGGACAACACTTGGGCTATTTCTGCAGCACTTGGGCTAATTGTATCGTCAACTGTGACTGTTAAACAAGAACACAAAGTTCCTCTAATAAGGAAAAGAAATGGTGTTTAAAGTAGCTGCTAATAGATGGCTAAAGCTATTGATCTGTGTGGGTGGAGGATTCTGTGTGTGTGTGTGTGTGTGTGTGTAGGCGGTGGTGTGTTTTGCTGTTTCACGGCGTTGTCACCGCCGTCGTGTGGATGTGTTTCTCTTTCCTCCTGGTTTTTGCACATACGCTCCAACAGAGTAGCTATCTCTGCAACTCTAAATGAACTCTAGCTTGTCAGAGCTGCGGGCATCAACAGCTGAACAGCTTCTAAATATTTGGGGAGGTAGAAGAAGGAGGGTGGTGGAGAAATGAGGAGGGTGTGTGTGTGTGTGTGTGTGTGTGTGTCTGCGATGGCGGGACACACATGAGAACAGCAGCTTCTCCCTCTTTTAAGAACTCAAACAGGAGATGAGGTTCACGCTTCTGCTCTAAAACTAGAAACGGCGTGGTCTTGGCACATCAGCAGAGTTTGCACACGGGCGTCTCCCCAGCTGATCTTGGACCACCTGTCTGACTAGTGGGTTCGATTTGAGTTCAGTTTAAACCTACTTTACAAGACGGTTGTAAAAAACATCCAGGCTGTGATGTGCGTTCTCTTGTAAGGAGAGGTGGTGCAGTAAAAACAACCCAGTGAATTAATCAATATACTTCAGGTCATCCCATAAATTAGATGACGCGTTTTCACTGTAACATCCACGTTACTGTAAAATCCACATTTACACGCAGTCAGTCAGAAAACAGATGTCTTTGTCCCGCAGGTCGTTTAACAGTGATGTCTTTATTATGCACCGTGTACATGTACAAGGGTGATTAGAAACTTGTCTATGGCCATTGTCATGGCTCAATGTTGAAGACACCCAGTTATCTGATGTAAACCCAGTAGCTGTCAGAGATGGTAGAAAAAGGGGCCTGAGTTTGGAAAGCAGATGAATGTCGGCTTATTTTGTGGCAAAGGCAACTTACCACATAATTAAAGTGATTTTACAGTGTACTTTTTGTAATAACATTTGTAGGTAAAATGATCCTAAACTTTTTTTAATAGTAAGTTTCTGGCTGTGATCTTAAGTGTTACAAAGGAATTGTGTAAAGGAGAAGCGTCGTCTTTGACCAAAACTAATTTGAATCCCTGCTCTGACTACGTTCATACATACACAGAAGCCTCTGTTAAACTGCAGCCTGTTGTTTTTACAGTGCACCGGTCGTGTTTGCACTGATTAAATAAATGAGATGTAACTTGATTCTCAGTTTTTCTGTGGTGGGAAACTTTATTTTCCACGCTTGGATTTATTTATAAGTGTGTCTGACCCACCTTTTACACCTGTGTGTGCCCGTGTTTGTCTGTGTGAATGCACGACTGCTGCATGTGAGGGCCCGCGGCTTTGTAAACATTACCTCATCGCTGTCATGCAGCGGGGGCCCAGACCCCCCGTCGATCCCCAGGTCTGTGGGAACTGAAGCCCACTCTGCTGGCTGGAACAAAGGGTAGCCCTCCTCTGCCCCTCGCCCCCTGCCTCAGCCACCGCTGCCCCAGCCCACCTCACAACAAAAGGGGCCACGGGGCCTTAATTCCCAGGCAACGATATAAATGGTGGCCCCCGACTCCCGAGGACGGAGCAGGAACAAATGGGCCTGAAAACCGAATGGGAGGGGGGAGAGAAAAATGGCAAAGAAGTCATAAAAGAAGTGCCCCCCACCTCCTCCTCCTTATCCAAGAAGTCCTTTTGTTGGTGGGGGTGAGAGGACAGCAGGGTGGGGGTTGAGGCAACCAGGGTGAGAAGACACAAAGGACAGGTCGGAGTGAGTGGCAGGGGTCAAAACTGCCAGCCACCCCCTCCACAGAGCCACCAAAACTCCCTATCAAATACAGACATACAGACACACACACACACACACACACACACACACACACACACACACACACACCATTTCAACCAGTGGCCTCTGGAAGGGGACAACTCCTTAGACTCAGATGCACAAAGATCCAAACATTCAGCAAACAGACAAACACACAAACTGCTGCTGCTGTTTAAAACGTGTCTCCATCCGTTTTCTATCACTGGTTTTGTCCTTGGGTCAAAACCTTGTGCCACAAAATCCACAGTTCAAGTTGAATATTGATATGAAGCAGTGCTGACAATGATTCTTTACGTTCCTCATTTTATACTTTAAACAGTACGGTGGACGTGTAACATAAAAAACTGCTCATTTTGTGTTGGAGCAACTATAAAAGTCATTAACAAGGCAGTTTAATAACTTTCTAATTCAGTCTTAAACCAAAATAAAATAAATAATAAAATCTGTCGCATTTCTTCAGCTGGAATCATCTTACAATCAGCAAACACATGAGATGATGATGTTTATTGAGCTCCATGTGTCCGGACATGTGATCATGCTCCTTTCTTACCTATTTGCTCCAAATCAACCTAATTTTATTACATGCTAGTGATCTGATGGTTCTTCTTAGTTAATACTGGTTGCTTCCCTCCCTACAGCATTACACCAGAGATCAACAGCAACAAACAGTAATCGTTGCAGTTTTACTTCTGCTGCTGATTTATAGCAGGTGTCTTTAATGAAACCATCGCTTTCAGCACAGAAACACTGTTAAACTCTTGAGAGGATTTTTTTTTTTTTGCAGTGTAGTCGAGGCCCGGTGTCTGCTGCATCGGTGAAGTGGTTGGAGAGAGTGCAGGATAATTGGGGCTATGTTGTATCTAGTGTCTGTGGCACTTCAGTGCTGGAGGTCAGAGACCTGAAAACACTGGCTCAACAGTTACCAATCATTTCAAACCCCCAGCTGAAGAAAAGCATCGTGGGCCAGCTTTCTCTCAGGGCCGCGGCCTGTGGAGGTTCAAAGGGACAGTGAGGCTCGCAGGCCTGTGTGTGTGTTTATGTGTGTGCACTCTTTGAAGGAAAAGAGGAGCTCAGAGGCTAGAAGCTCGAACAATTAGAGTAATTTTACTCGTCTCTCTCTCTGCCTCTCTTCCTCTCTTGTTCTCCCCCCAACACACACGATCTTTACCCCACAAAGATCCTTTCTTTATACTGAACTGATGACGTTCAACATTTTCACCAGCTCATTCTCTGTCCTAAAATTAAAGACAACATGATTTTGTGCACTTGAGAACTGAAATGCAGTGTTTTGGTTGATCTCACCACAAAGAGCAATACAGTCATTTTGTTTTCGCTACCTTACCGAGGACCTATCCCACACTTGCCCTAACTTTTCCTGCCTCTTTCGCGGCATAACGCTGTGGCCACAGATTGTGTGGAATGCAATTAGAGTGCCTAAATTAAGTAGTAATGGAGAACCAGGTCTCCCTACCAGTGTTGCCCTGGCAACGAGCGCTCACAACATCGCCTCTAGTACTTTTGCTACTTTATCTGCAAAATGCACAATTGAGCTTTAAACCAGCTCTGTGTCTGCAGGAGCCAGGCAGGCAGGGCGGAGGGCTGCAAGGAAGAAGGATAAAGGAGGGGAGAGGGGAGCAGGAGAAGGGGTGGGGGTGATGATTTGAAGTGGCGGGGGTGAACAGCTGCGTGCTAGGAGGTTTCTCTGCATCTTGTGATATTGCCGGTCGTCAAATATTTATTCCACAAACTGTCTAATGCCGTGTGATGCGCTCACGTGTGTGAATGAGGGCCACATTTCAAAGACCCCCTCAAAGGATGACGTGTGTTCGGCGAGCTTTGATTGCGCGGCTCCCCTCCAGTTGTAGCGCTACGTGACAGAGGAGAGAGGCTTCACTTTGTAAACAGCCTGTAGTCGCAGGGCCTTGTTGACTAATGTGACAAAAGCTCTGTGAATTGCAGACACGCAGTGGATTTTCATCAGCAGCTGCAGATTTTGGGAAATGGGATTAAATTGAAATGAAAGAAAAGGTGCAGTCACACCTGCAGACGGTCGGAACTGCAAGCAAAGTTTACTTAGTTCTTTTCTGTTGGCTCATTTTTAGTCACTTGTAAAAAGTCATAAAGTCTAGTAGCTGTTTCATTTCACAAGGTGAGAGGTTAACATTCATCTTTAGCACTTTATTGTGAACTTCCACAAGCAAAAAACTGGTTTATCTGGTGACAACTTTCAACACGAGATGCCACAGTGCCACATAAGATCTGCTTTTTTTAACCTGCACAGTTAATAAACCTTACGGGTAAAGATTAAAGGTAAATCTGGGAACAAGGGGTCAAAGTCTACTACTATAGGAAACAAAACTGAGATTTAGGTCTGAATCTTGAGGTCTAATTTGTTGCATTGCCCCTACTGGTACTTTAACCTGTGGTTAAATGATTGTGGAGAAACCCATGTGATGCAAATGTCAAAGAACAAATAAAGGAAATATGTGAAGCTACAGAGTTCACAGCCCGAAAGAAGTTAATGAACAGTAAAGACATTTTTATGAGGCCTTTTTGATAGCCTACTCAACTCAACCCACTCCTCTAATGCCAACCTCCTGATCTCAAGTCTAGGACCAACCACACCTGGGGTCATGGAGCCATCCACTTTCTCTTGAACTCTCTGTCCTCTAGTCTTTCCCTGTCTCCAAACGTCCTTAAAATGTGTTGTATAGTATTCTAATACCTGCGCTACTTTGCACCTCTATTGCATTTCCTTTTATTTAACTTGTCACATCAAGTATTTGGAAAAGTGCACAGTTATTAAATAATAAATAAGAATTTTATGTCTTAATGTAAACTGCACTGTTGCATGTTTTACAACCAAATCATTGTTTTTAATGGATGTGAGGCCAAAATGTATGACAAATGTTGGCTGCTTTAATAGCTCAGGAGAAGCAAGCAGGTTAACAGGTGTCCTGTGTTATGTACTGTAGCTGGCAGTGAGCTTTGAACTGATCGTGGATGCCAGGTTTTTTAGCAAATCACACTTAAGTGTAAATATCTGGGCCACCATGTTGTCCTGTGCAATTTCATATATGCACACACATGCACAGACTCACACAACCCTAATGTATACGTACAAACCTTTTTTCCTTACAGCAGAAACACCATCAAACACACACACACACACACACACACACACACACACACACAGGAGTGAAGTGAACAGGACACACAGATGCTGTGTGAACCTCTGACTGTAGCTGTGCCAAGATGACGACCCATCAAACGGAGACAGAACAAGCGTATGGCCCACACATGTTGCAGGAGATTAGGAGTCTTCCACAAAACGGCCCCTCCACAGAAGACAAAATATATCGGAATTGACTCCATGTGTTTTCACCTGCCTGGAAACTATTTTACTTTGGTGGTAATTTGTACTATAAAAAGGGGTTTGACAGAGACTACTGTCTCTGTTGATAAATGACTGACTGTGCTCAGTTAGTTAGTAGAGCAGCCAGGTGTGTTTTAGTGGAGCACAAGTGTTTCAAGGGAAGTTTATCCTAAAATGGTTTAAAATAGAACTATATAAGACCACTTTTTTCCTCTAAAGATTATGTAACACAGTCTAACAGGGTACTTGTGAGTGAATTTCAATTTACAGGTAAGTTGACCGATGGGCACAAGCTCATTGGTTAGAATTATCACACCTTATATGAGCACTGCAGAGGTGTGAAGGAACAGACTGCTGTCCACAGTATGGGTGGTAAGGCTCGAGGTGGTATTAAAGGCATCGTGAGATGTCTAACACGTCGCGTCACCAATGTTGTGACATCTCTTGATGTTTTAGACATATAAATATACGCCACTCGCTATTTCTGTGCCTGTTCGTCTGCCTGGGTGAGAAAGTAAGGTAGGAAACAAGAAAGGAAGCGAGAAGGAAGATCAGGTGACGAGGAAAGTGAAGGAAAGAAGTGTTGGTGAGGAAGGAGAAGAGAAGCATGCTGTTTGGTGTTTGAAGCTCAGGATGGCAGCCAGGAAAGCCGGCCAAGGTGTGTTGTTGTGGTCTACCGGCACAGCGATCGTGGGGGTCTGCTGGAGACAACATCACACCGCTTCATCGCCGTGGCAGCAGCCAACCACAGGGGCCCATGCCAAGACGCTTGGCCAACAATCCCACAATCCTTTGGTGCGTGTCACTGATGAAGGAAGAGGCCTCCAGTTGTAGCGAGAGCTTTTGGAGCTGTATCAAGTCAGGGCAGAGTGTTCCTCCTTTTAGGCTTTGAAATAGCCGTTGCTGCGTGATTTGTTTTGATAAAACATCAAATAAACCCGAGAAATCAAAACAGATTTGTGCTGAGCTCTTTTCAGATCACTTGCAGCGCTAAATTCTTGTTTTCACCGACCTTTGGTCACTGTTTCCTCTTGTGTTTTGTTTTGTTTTTTTTTTCTTTGTCATCAAATCCACTGACATGACTAAAAGGATTAGCTGCTGTACAGTCGTTCCCATGCTCTCCTTGATAGACCTAATATCAGTCTAAAGGCAGATGATATGTCATACGTAGTCATTGGAAGACTTCCAGACTTTAGAAGGATGAGAAGAAGGTGCACCCTGTGAGTTGTTCCATTACGTTTCTTGTTGCTGCACCATCCCTTCAGACACTGTGTGACTTTTAACACCAACTCAAATATTGAGTACGACCTGTGTAGAGGAATGTGAAGACATCAAGGACAAAAATGTGTATGAGTGTAAAACACACAATCTGAGAAGAGGTTTATCTGAGTTTCTTCTTTGAGAGACCAGAAGAAGTCCAGCAAGGACCTGACTCGGCATCTGGCAGATTCATCCAGAGGCCAAAGTGGATTCTTCCATAGTCTGAAGAAGCTTGATTGGGAATGGTCTTTGTGTACAAATAGAAGCCGAGAAACCACTTGTTTTGTGTAACTTTATACCAAACGTCGGAGGACTGTGAGGACTCCCATCCATGGGTCTGAAGGTCAGTGGTCGAACAGAGCACAAAGAACTAACCAAGAGAAGTCAGACGACCAGCAGGAGAAGAGAGTGTGTTTATAGGATAGTGTAATCCATTACAAGGTCTTTAACCAGGCCCCCCTCACACCCTTTTACACAGCCTCTAGCCTACAATAGCCTTCTCCTGCAGGCCTCTGTTCTCTTAATATGACAAATCAAAGCAAGAGGGATTTCTTGACTGTTCCTTCTCTTTGAATTTGACAGAATCATTCAATTGTTCTGTAGGTTAGTTGACATAAGAAAAGGGAATCTAGTAATTACTTAGAGGAGAAGAACTGACTGCTGTGCAGAGAACTAAGAAGAAGATAAATATCATAGCATGACTGCTAAAGCAGGAGTGTCATACACTATATTACACATGTATTACAAATTTTGAAATTTGTCGTTCTGAGCTCTCACCTCATTTGGAGGAGGTGTGAGGAGGCATCAGGAGGTGCAGAGAGGCTAGAAAAACAGCAAGAAGGAGGCGAGTGCAAGATGGACAGAATGTGCTGCTTCTCGTCGGCTTTGACGTGGTAAAGAGTGTGAATCGCGCACATTATGAACAAATGCAGATGCACATATAAAGACAGCAGTCAGGGTGTGAAGCATGAATCACTTGTTAATACGCAAGGGCATAAAAGTAAACACATACAACATGTGCATGCAGGTTTTAATTTCCCCTTTGTTTATAAAAAGTAACTTAAAGGACTCGTAGACGAAGGCAGTCACACACCCGCAACACAACACCTGAAATCAGAAGTGAAAGCATCTCACAAAGCTGAAATTGACATTTGAAAAACGTTCATTTTCATCAATTTATTTTTATCCACAAACCCACCCGGAGCTTCACTTTCTCGATTTTTCGAACAAGAAGTCAAACCACTCACTTCCTGCTTGCGCTCTTCAAAAACGAAATCCGCTGAGAGTTTTCATATTTGTCGACTTCTAGTGACGTAGAGTATTTTTGACACCGCTGTTGGTACCAAACGGCCCATAATCAACTTTTAAAAGATCGAGAGGGGCTGAGAAGCGAGAAGGCAGAAATGCGAGTGAAATGAGAAAAGGAAGCGAAATTTAGTTGTATGAAGTTTGGAAAATATAATTGCAGGCTGCAGAGGGAAGCAGCGAGAGAGGAAGTGCAGCAGACTGAGTACATGTCCCTGACACACACACACTCTCACTCAGACGTACACCCACCCTACCTGGGGAGTGTGGATACGGTGCTCTCCTCTTTGGCCAGAGGCTGGTAAATAATGGATGTGTTGGTGGAGGCGCAGGCAGTTTGAAATGTAAATGTGATGGATGGAGAGCAGTGTGTGAATGTACATGGACGGATTGTGGTTTTGTGTGTGTGTGCGCGTGTGTGTGTGTGCGTGCTATGCTGCTGTCACTTGTGGCTGGGGCTGGTTATGTGTCTTGAATGGTGATTGGTGTACGTCCTCCCTGAAGGGAAGAAGGATAGGAAGTGCAGGAGAGAGTTGTGCGAGTACCCAAATCAGCAACGAGGAGTGGACACAGGAGAGAAGGAGGGAGGAAGTGGGTGAGTAATGCAAAGAACTCATAACATGTAATCCATGTCCAATATGTGTAATTGGAAAAACACATTCTGTGTGTGATAAAGGGTCTGGGAATCCACGATTCCTCCTTCGTCAAGAGAATAGTCCGCTTCTGTAGTCGTCTGTGGTGATTTCTGGTCTTTCAGTGATTTTAACCTTAATTCAATTTATCAACATCAAAACTTGATTTCTCTCTTTTGTGCAGACTTGTGCAAGAAAAACATATACAGGCATCCAAAACAAGACATTAATAAAGACACAGGTTTGTCTGTTGATCTGTCAACTACTTCACACACTAGTGGAGCACCAATGAAAATGTTGAATCTGTTTGCAATTAATTCATTAACTATTAAAATTCTTCCAGGGCCTAAGGCGGCATCTTCAGATTACTTTTTTTCCCAATGCTACCAACTAAGTCCCACTGACGATCAGTATATGAACAGAGAAAAGCAGCCTTACGATTGGCTCGTTATGCCTGACAAATCACTTTTACGATTAATTGATTATCTGTTGGGAATTAATTTTCTGCCAATTGACTAGCAGTAGACCGTAAAGACTGAGACAAATAGTGGTTATTATCCACTAAAAAACTACATTTCTTCACAACCCTGTCTCCTAAAAATTACCTTGCTGTGCAGCTAAACTGCAAACTTGATTATGTTTTATAGGGAACATAATCAGAGAATTGAATGGTTGAAGCTCTACATTTAATAAAGGAGTCACAAAAAGGGGGCTCGGGTCATGGATGGATTATTGAACAGTTCTACATTCAGGTATAACGTAAATGATAAAAGATGCACATCAATCTGAAACAATCTGAAAATAACACATGATTGTTGTTCATATAAAATGAACAACATTCATTCATTCTATCTTGCACAGTGTGACGTGCAATAAACCTAAAAGGTCACTGTGATTCCATGTGTTGCATGTGCAGGGGGTTTACATCCTCAAAGAACAAAATCACCAGAAGGTGACACATAAACATCAGTTAAAGGATGAGAAAACAAAATCAGACGTAGTGCATCACAAATCGAGACAGTTAGGACACCTTCATGAAACGTTGAGCCCCCAGTGAGGGTGGCTGGTGGAAAAACTACATCCCTGGTTTAATGCAGTGGTGGAGGTCAGCTCTAGCATATGGCGCAGTGTCTGTTTGAGGAGCGTGAGCTGGGCCATGACGGAGACGGACGATGGAGTGAAAGAAAGATGGAGCAGGGACGAAGTAGGATGGAGGAGAAGGGAGAAAGGAAGTAAGATTTGAAGGAGGGAGGAAGGAAGGAAGGAAGGAAGGAAGGGACAGAAGGAGAGAGGGAGAGAGAGAGAGAGAGAGAGGTAGTGAAGGAAGTGAAAAACATGGAGGGAAACAAATGTGGAGAAACTGGCATCTGTTGTCCTCCCAACCTTCCGCCGGCACCACTGTCACCACCAGCTCCCGTTGGTGCAGTGCGTGACTTTGTGTGTGAGTGGAGATAAGACAGAGGAAAAAGCCCAGATGGTCTGAGGGGAGAGTGACAAGTGGCTGTCAGGGGATTCAGACAGCCTGGCCCTCTGCTGCCCTGCTGGC